>NW_024704744.1:22803750-24003750 GCF_018977255.1 Callorhinchus milii
TACCCTCAACATAGCCGAAACCCTCATGCAGCCTTTGTCCAATCAGATTCGACTTTTCCAATGACCTGCCTCCCCAGTTCCACCCTACATAAGTTCCAAAACAACCATCAAATTGCATTTATATCATCCTTTCATGTCGTGAGCCATCCCAAGGTGCCCCCAAAACATCAAGAACTCTGCAGCCTACATCCTCACCCATATTAGACTCTGCAGACCCATTAGCCCCCTCATCGTCTGATTCCACTGGCTTCCTATCCCCCAGTGGAATGACTTATTGTCCTCATCCTCACCTTACCGTCTTACTCACCTACCTCAGATCTCCTGTGACCCTACTTCCACAGCCACTCCCTTAGTTTCATCAAGTTTGGCATGTTTGATGCCACCCCGCCTCCCGCCCACCTCTTACCATCATCAGCTTTCAGTTATTTCCTCTCTCCCTCACCCCACCCCGGGTACCTGCCCCCTCTCTCTGCTTTTGGAGCCAGTCTAAAAACTCATCCCTTTGACTGTATTTTGGGCCACCTTCTCTTTCCCTCCCCCACCCATTTCCTTCCCAGCTCGGGCTTCCATTCAGTCTTTGTAAAGCGATTTGAGACATTTTACATTTCAATGTAAAATGCGCAATGCAAATTATTATTGTTTTGACTCAACTTAGAAATACTGAGGAATGGTCACAATTTAATATGAATTATTTGAACTATTTCTGGTGGATTTATATTTAGTACAGTTGTCAACAGAATCATCATAAATATAACTAAAATTATAATTATGTGGTGTTTACTTGAGTTCAACTTATTGAATAATACAGTATTAGTTGGGTTGAACTCATTATGTTAGTGTAATTAAATATCCCAAACAGTATCTCCTTTGGAGAATGCAATGTATGTCACACTAATCTGCAATAAATTTGTTCCAAGCAATGTCTGATTGGTGTTGTTCTTGTGTGTTGGAATGACATACATGGTGTTCTCTGGAAGAGATGTACTTTCCTTCCTCATGTGATTTTTCCTGAGAGAAGCGCATTTACAGTGCCATTTTCCCAATGATATGCTTTTAGTATTGCATTAGGTAATGGCATTAGTATGAAAATATACAAAAGCTTTGATCAGATGAACTGATGCATCCAACAGTTTTGTGCAATGGTTACCAACAAGCTAGGTTCCCGGTTGAATCTGTGGCCTGTGCTGAGTGAGTTTATCTAATATAGTCCAACTCACCATCCCTCATTGTAGAGTGGGGGCAACCAGGTTTCCTTTCCCTTGATATCCTTTTGATTCTTGCTGGAAGTACAAATGTGTAGATGTTGGGTTTCAAGGAATCATTTTTGGCTGTAATTGGGCCACAGCACTTTGAATCCTAGCCCTCTCTTAAAAGACTCTGAAATCACAAAGTGCCATCATTATGAAATCTTCTGTTGCTAAATGTGCATACTGTTGGCATAGCAAAATGTGTGGAACTGCATTCATTACTGCCTGCCAGTCAATCTTTTCAATCAGTTTTTTTCTATCATCAATACAGTTTTTAATTCCAGGCAACTAATATAAATAATTCTAAAAGTATTAATCTTCTTTAAAAGCCTCAAAAGGAATGTCTTTTAAAATCTAGTTTACGTTCATCAGATGTCTCTCACCTACTAATTCGGTTGGCTTATGAAGAAATTTCAGACATTTATGAGGCATGACATATTGCTTTTAAACCCATGCTAACTGCTCATGTATCTTGTTGTGAAGAAGAGTATTTTTCAGATCCTTTGGAATTCTTTGAGTGATCTGCGAACTGTTTTGCTCACTGCAAGGTTAGACTAACAGGTCTATGATTCTTGGGTTCATATCTCATATTGTTTAGAATTTGACATATGCTTTCTTCTAGTTCTCTGACTATTTTGTTAAATGAAATTCACCTCTAGTTATCCAACTTTTTGTAATAAAAGTTTACAATAATGGAAGAGAGTAAGACATTTTGTTTACAATAGTAAACTTTGATTTATTCTTTTGCTGGAGTAACAGAACAGACAAATGAAACTTGATGCTTTACAAGCAACAGGAAGGACAAATTAAATGATGGGGTGCTGCAATGTATTGTGCTAAGCAGGCATTACACAAGTTGTAGGACCAATTGCTTTGATCTGCAACAAGAGATATATAGGGGATCATTTGAAGAATGAGGATTAAAACACATTACATGAAAAAAATCACCTTTTTCTTATTTCAGATTATTCCAGTAGAGAGATTAGTGAAAGGAAAGTTCCAAGACAACTTTGAATTTGTTCAGTGGTTTAAGAAATTCTTTGATGCAAACTATGATGGAAAGGAATACGACCCAGTTTTGGCCAGACAAGGACAAGATATAATTCCACAAACCTTCGGAGGTGAACAAATATACAGCAAATCGAAGAAACCGATTGGCACTGCAGGTAAATCTCTTCTTACCTGTTGGAGGTTGAGGATTTTGTTCTCATCTTATTTTCTCAACTGATGGCTCAATTGGTTCTCTTATTTTCCAAGTTTATTCACAAAGGATATATTGATTTATTTTTCCTGTTAACAGATGGTTGCAAATGCTTATGAAAGTTCTTTCAGTGACTTCTGTAGTTGATGTTGCTCAATATGCCAGTCATTTGCTGTCCAGTGAAAATTTTTATCGCATAATCATTTAACCTAACAAAAACAATCAGCTTCATTAGAACCACAGATTAATGCATGATTAGTTAAAAATAGGATGCACCTCAAACAAGTGACCAAAGGAGTGGATTTATTGAGCTTTTGTGTCAAAATTTGCTCACTTGATGATGATAATAATAACAGGAATAGATTTCTTCTCATAGATGGATCATGCTGCAGTTGTTATTTATGCACATATGATTTACAAAATCTATTTAAGTGAACTTCAATTTCACCTTGTGACCCAACTAACTAATGATGAAAATCATTCATTTTTCTCATAACAATTTTGTACAGCATCTATTTAATTAGGAAGCCAAAATGATTATAGATCTTGGTTATACACCATGTATATACCATTATGCATTTACTGATTTCAGTGGTTTTCTTAACTGATTTAACCTGAAGTAGTCTCCTGAAAATGGGTTTTCTGTGAAGTATATTATGCATTCAGCCTCATTCCTCCTACATTACTCCCATTTCTGTTAATTGGTCCTTTTTTTCAGCATTATCAGTCTGTAAGAAACCAAACAAAAAAAATGAAATTGTTTAATATTTTTACTGTCAATTCTGTTTTAAGTGCCTCAGAGAACATCTCCAACAACACCTAAGGTCGCACCCTCACGAACACCACATGTACCACTCTCCACGGGTATGAGGAAAACCCCGCACGTAGCCAGAAACGGAGCCAGTGATGCAGATGCCCAAATAATAGAGCTCAATCAGCAGGTAGGCCTGGGGAGCTACACAGGAGTATAGTGTTTTCAATACAACCTTTCAATACAACCAAACAATATTCCACTAAAGGTTACATGAACAGTCAGGAACATTAATATTTAGTTCCTCCTATCAGGTGCCTGTAACAATGCTGACTTAGAGCGGGTCGGTACAACCTTTTAGATGCCCGACACCAGATTTGAGAAATGTCCGCCGGACGCATAAGCAATATTTGTGTGGTTCCCTTCCAGAAACGACCTGTACAAATTATATAGCAATCCTATGTTTTAAATTGTGTAACTATTATTTAATTTAACTATATTTTAGTTACAATGTAAACTTTAAATAGGCAATGTAAAAATTCTACACATTTTAAAACCATAATACAGCCAGTGACGAGGTATCTGTCTCTGTGTATATCGCTGTATCTGTGTGTGTGTGTGAGTCTGAGTGGGTACCTCTCTCTCTCTCTATCTCTCTCTCTCTCTTTGTGTCTCTGTATTTCTCTCTCTGTCTCTGTGTCTCTCTGTCTGTGTGAGTCTCTGGCCGGTCTACAGTATCCCAGGGCACTGCTGATTGGCTCAGTGGCAAGACCTGAAAGGGCAGTCCGGTCACCTGGGGCAGGGAGTCATCCCACTCAGCTACTGTTAACCCTGCAAACCAAAGCCCTAAAGGGTAGGGTGGTCCTAACTGGACAAGCAGCGGGAAAGCTCACCGAACAGCAATATCAATGGCAAGCTATGCAGTTTTAGCTGGTTAGACTTCAGCAGTACCCCAACTCACACTCTGGGGTCCCCAAGCCTTGGCTCTTGCCAACCTGTGCCTAATACTTTCCGGAATTAGGTAAGCAGGATGCATCCGTCCAGGGAGAGTGCACATTACATTCTAACGATCTGTCTCTGGATTGCCATGTGTAGGTGGTGGGAAGCATGGAAATATCAGCTTGGTTTGGATACTATTAAGCATGGTGATGGGTTTCTTCACGTGTCAAACATCCAACTGACCAAAAAAAATAGTTCTGATACCACCTCCTCATACCGTTATTTTTCACGCTGGATCAGCCTGAGCTCCAGACATACAGTGCAGTGTGACTGTGTTTTGGGGGTGGTGGATTGGGAAGTGAGGAGGTCGGAGATAAAGAGGTGAATGGATTCGAACATGAGAGTGAGGATCTTGGAAGTCGAATCATGTATACTCAAATGATAAAACGTTTGAGTGACATATCATGACTTGGGATTTGTATTGCAAATCCTCCGTCCAGCATGGAGGGTGCTATATACATCCAAATCCAAGCTGTTGTTGTATATTATACGCAATTCCCACAAACTGTTTTGCATATATTTAAATGATGTATTTACATACTTATGCATGTAAATACGTGTCAGTTAAATACCAGCAACTTGCACAAGAAACTGTACAAGCATCAATGGCTTCTTTACAAAGATTAATGATTAACAACGGGGTTCCTACTTACTGCTAGGTAAACAGGCATGTGGAGTAAAGAAACTTGCCCAACATTTCTCCCTGAAAATTAATGAAATGTGTAATCGCTGAATGTTTGAATTGAGCTCACAGGGAATAGTTGAAAACTCCCAATGCATGCAATGTGAATCAAAGTTAACATTAGAGATGATGTACAGTCTTCAGCTGGAAGAGGTTTTACACTGGAATTGTAATGTTTTAATTAAAGATTCAGAGTCCTGTAGCTCAGTGGTTAGAGCACTCGCCTCGCAAGCGAGAGACCTGGGTTTGATTCCCGCAGGGCGAAATGTTGGGCAAGTTTCCTTACTCCACATGCTGTTTACCTAGCAGTAAGTAGGAACCCCGTTGTTAGTCGATTGGCAGACTGTTTTCCAGGGATAAATATCCCTAAGAAAAAACAATAATAATTTGGTCACTCAATGCACGATTGTTTATGGGACACTGCTGTGTGTAATTGGCTGCTGCATTTCACACACAAATATACAGTCAATTCACTTTACCGTATATTCTGTAAAGCGCTTTGAGATGTCTAGAAGATGTGAAAAGCTCTATATCAAATGCAAAGATTATTATTATATAATTGGATAATAATATGCTCATCTCTGTCGTAACATTTTCTGACTGGTGTGGCTCACACTGTTGTTCACTCGTCACACAAGTGGCTCGGTAAACATATGGGTTCGACAATGCTGCCTTAATAGAATATACCTGAAAGGATATGAAATAGCTATTCTGGCTGACTGACAACAGAATTCGCCTTGCAGCTCCCATGTTCAACAACAACCGACAGGAAGTGACTCATAAGATTTTAGAAAAGGCTGGGCTATGATATCCACAGGCCAACATGGATTATTGGGCAAACATTCAGTGGTCTGCAAGTGATTGCATAAAACATTTGAGTTTAATGTCTCCGTTTTTCATAATTACTGAATTAATTGCTTTTGTTTTTTTGTTTTGGGCACATCACAAACAACAACAAGATTACATTTGTATAGCGTCTTTCACGTCGGGAGGACGTCCCAAGGCGCTGGACAGTGTACAGCATTTCAGACCTGAGCTGGGGTCAGGGAGGGAGAAGGGAGGTGACCGATGGCCTGCAGCTGCAGACTATGACATTTATAATTGTGGGTGAAACATGGCAGCCAACTGCGCCAATTATTTTTTTAAGGGATTATAAACCCCCAGAAAAGCGATCCACCAATCGATTAACAACCGGGTTCCTAGTTACTGCTAGGCAAACAGAGGCGTAAGTAGTAAGGAAACTTGGCCAATGTTTCGCCCTGCTGGGAATCAAACCTAGAGTGAGTACTCTGACCACTAAGCGACAGGTGGTGCTGTATCCTTCATGCTTGGGATTCAGCTCTACAGGTAGTGTGTCTGACAGTCTTGTGACCAATTTTCACACGGTTAGTGCCATAAACAGGCTTAACCAAGGATCACACATGTGAAATTTCACAAGCTATGTGGGACAAGAGTAAAAATAATCCTAAAACATTAATCAGGAATGAGAAACCTCACTGATCCCTCCCCCACCAACATAGAGACAGTGAAACAAATAAACTTCAGCTAATTTAGACTAGGAATTGGAACTAGCATTTTACTAATGTGTGTACCAGTTTCTTACTGGGTAAACGCTTTAACTAATTGAACCTTAATACTAATAATACTTGCATTCGATATAGCACCTTATCACAACTTTGATACTTCTCAAAGCCCTTCACAGGATATACCGTAAAGTGGAGCAACTGTTTTGTGGTCGAAACGTGGCAGCCAGCTGTGCATAGCAATGTCCCACAAACAGCCACGGAGCGAGTGATCATTATTATTTTGGGAGATTGTTGGCCAGGACACCAGGAGAAACTGCCTTCACGTTTCAAATAGTGCCATAGGATCTTCAACAACCGTCCAAACAAGCAGATGGGACCTCAGTTTAACGCCGCATCAGAAGGACGGAATCCTCTACAGCATTTATTCCAAGATAGTTACCTTTTAAGAAGAATTAACCAGTTCGTTTCGACAATAAACCACGAGTTTGCTTGACCTGCGCCAGTCGTGATTACCCCACAAACACAGTCACACTGCACTGTATGTCTGGAGCTCAGGCTGATCCAGCGTGAAAAATAACGGTATGAGGAGGTGGTATCAGAACTATTTTTTTTGGTCAGTTGGATGTTTGACACGTGAAGAAACCCATCACCATGCTTAATAGTATCCAAACCAAGCTGATATTTCCATGCTTCCCACCACCTACACATGGCAATCCCAGAGACAGATCGTTAGAATGTAATGCGCACTCTCCCTGGACGGATGCATCCTGCTTACCTAATTCCGGAAAGTATTAGGCACAGGTTGGCAAGAGCCAAGGCTTGGGGACCCCAGAGTGTGAGTTGGGGTACTGCTGAAGTCTAACCAGCTAAAACTGCATAGCTTGCCATTGATATTGCTGTTCGGTGAGCTTTCCCGCTGCTTGTCCAGTTAGGACCACCCTACCCTTTAGGGCTTTGGTTTGCAGGGTTAACAGTAGCTGAGTGGGATGACTCCCTGCCCCAGGTGACCGGACTGCCCTTTCAGGTCTTGCCACTGAGCCAATCAGCAGTGCCCTGGGATACTGTAGACCGGCCAGAGACTCACACAGACAGAGAGACACAGAGACAGAGAGAGAAATACAGAGACACAAAGAGAGAGAGAGAGATACAGAGAGAGAGAGGTACCCACTCAGACTCACACACACACACAGATACAGCGATATACACAGAGACAGATACCTCGTCACTGGCTGTATTATGGTTTTAAAATGTGTAGAATTTTTACATTGCCTATTTAAAGTTTACATTGTAACTAAAATATAGTTAAATTAAATAATAGTTACACAATTTAAAACATAGGATTGCTATATAATTTGTACAGGTCGTTTCTGGAAGGGAACCACACAAATATTGCTTATGCGTCCGGCGGACATTTCTCAAATCTGGTGTCGGGCATCTAAAAGGTTGTACCGACCCGCTCTAAGTCAGCATTGTTACAGGCACCTGATAGGAGGAACTAAATATTAATGTTCCTGACTGTTCATGTAACCTTTAGTGGAATATTGTTTGGTTGTATTGAAAGGTTGTATTGAAAACACTATACTCCTGTGTAGCTCCCCAGGCCTACCTGCTGATTGAGCTCTATTATTTGGGCATCTGCATCACTGGCTCCGTTTCTGGCTACGTGCGGGGTTTTCCTCATACCCGTGGAGAGTGGTACATGTGGTGTTCGTGAGGGTGCGACCTTAGGTGTTGTTGGAGATGTTCTCTGAGGCACTTAAAACAGAATTGACAGTAAAAATATTAAACAATTTCATTTTTTTTTGTTTGGTTTCTTACAGACTGATAATGCTGAAAAAAAGGACCAATTAACAGAAATGGGAGTAATGTAGGAGGAATGAGGCTGAATGCATAATATACTTCACAGAAAACCCATTTTCAGGAGACTACTTCAGGTTAAATCAGTTAAGAAAACCACTGAAATCAGTAAATGCATAATGGTATATACATGGTGTATAACCAAGATCTATAATCATTTTGGCTTCCTAATTAAATAGATGCTGTACAAAATTGTTATGAGAAAAATGAATGATTTTCATCATTAGTTAGTTGGGTCACAAGGTGAAATTGAAGTTCACTTAAATAGATTTTGTAAATCATATGTGCATAAATAACAACTGCAGCATCATCCATCTATGAGAAGAAATCTGTTCCTGATATTATTATCATCATCAAGTGAGCAAATTTTGACACAAAAGCTCAATAAATCCACTCCTTTGGTCACTTGTTTGAGGTGCATCCTATTTTTAACTAATCATGCATTAATCTGTGGTTCTAATGAAGCTGATTTTTTTTGTTAGGTAAAGTGATTATGCGATAAAAATTTTCACTGGACAGCAAATGACTGGCATATTGAGCAACATCAACTACAGAAGTCACTGAAAGAACTTTCATAAGCATTTGCAACCATCTGTTAACAGGAAAAATAAATCAATATATCCTTTGTGAATAAACTTGGAAAATAAGAGAACCAATTGAGCCATCAGTTGAGAAAATAAGATGAGAACAAAATCCTCAACCTCCAACAGGTAAGAAGAGATTTACCTGCAGTGCCAATCGGTTTCTTCGATTTGCTGTATATTTGTTCACCTCCGAAGGTTTGTGGAATTATATCTTGTCCTTGTCTGGCCAAAACTGGGTCGTATTCCTTTCCATCATAGTTTGCATCAAAGAATTTCTTAAACCACTGAACAAATTCAAAGTTGTCTTGGAACTTTCCTTTCACTAATCTCTCTACTGGAATAATCTGAAATAAGAAAAAGGTGATTTTTTTCATGTAATGTGTTTTAATCCTCATTCTTCAAATGATCCCCTATATATCTCTTGTTGCAGATCAAAGCAATTGGTCCTACAACTTGTGTAATGCCTGCTTAGCACAATACATTGCAGCACCCCATCATTTAATTTGTCCTTCCTGTTGCTTGTAAAGCATCAAGTTTCATTTGTCTGTTCTGTTACTCCAGCAAAAGAATAAATCAAAGTTTACTATTGTAAACAAAATGTCTTACTCTCTTCCATTATTGTAAACTTTTATTACAAAAAGTTGGATAACTAGAGGTGAATTTCATTTAACGAAAATAGTCAGAGAACTAGAAGAAAGCATATGTCAAATTCTAAACAATATGAGATATGAACCCAAGAATCATAGACCTGTTAGTCTAACCTTGCAGTGAGCAAAACAGTTCGCAGATCACTCAAAGAATTCCAAAGGATCTGAAAAATACTCTTCTTCACAACAAGATACATGAGCAGTTAGCATGGGTTTAAAAGCAATATGTCATGCCTCATAAATGTCTGAAATTTCTTCATAAGCCAACCGAATTAGTAGGTGAGAGACATCTGATGAACGTAAACTAGATTTTAAAAGACATTCCTTTTGAGGCTTTTAAAGAAGATTAATACTTTTAGAATTATTTATATTAGTTGCCTGGAATTAAAAACTGTATTGATGATAGAAAAAAACTGATTGAAAAGATTGACTGGCAGGCAGTAATGAATGCAGTTCCACACATTTTGCTATGCCAACAGTATGCACATTTAGCAACAGAAGATTTCATAATGATGGCACTTTGTGATTTCAGAGTCTTTTAAGAGAGGGCTAGGATTCAAAGTGCTGTGGCCCAATTACAGCCAAAAATGATTCCTTGAAACCCAACATCTACACATTTGTACTTCCAGCAAGAATCAAAAGGATATCAAGGGAAAGGAAACCTGGTTGCCCCCACTCTACAATGAGGGATGGTGAGTTGGACTATATTAGATAAACTCACTCAGCACAGGCCACAGATTCAACCGGGAACCTAGCTTGTTGGTAACCATTGCACAAAACTGTTGGATGCATCAGTTCATCTGATCAAAGCTTTTGTATATTTTCATACTAATGCCATTACCTAATGCAATACTAAAAGCATATCATTGGGAAAATGGCACTGTAAATGCGCTTCTCTCAGGAAAAATCACATGAGGAAGGAAAGTACATCTCTTCCAGAGAACACCATGTATGTCATTCCAACACACAAGAACAACACCAATCAGACATTGCTTGGAACAAATTTATTGCAGATTAGTGTGACATACATTGCATTCTCCAAAGGAGATACTGTTTGGGATATTTAATTACACTAACATAATGAGTTCAACCCAACTAATACTGTATTATTCAATAAGTTGAACTCAAGTAAACACCACATAATTATAATTTTAGTTATATTTATGATGATTCTGTTGACAACTGTACTAAATATAAATCCACCAGAAATAGTTCAAATAATTCATATTAAATTGTGACCATTCCTCAGTATTTCTAAGTTGAGTCAAAACAATAATAATTTGCATTGCGCATTTTACATTGAAATGTAAAATGTCTCAAATCGCTTTACAAAGACTGAATGGAAGCCCGAGCTGGGAAGGAAATGGGTGGGGGAGGGAAAGAGAAGGTGGCCCAAAATACAGTCAAAGGGATGAGCTTTTAGACTGGCTCCGAAAGCAGAGAGAGGGGGCAGGTACCCGGGGTGGGGTGAGGGAGAGAGGAAAGTAACTGAAAGCTGATGATGGTAAGAGGTGGGCGGGAGGCGGGGTGGCATCAAACATGCCAAACTTGATGAAACTAAGGGAGTGGCTGTGGAAGTAGGGTCACAGGAGATCTGAGGTAGGTGAGTAAGACGGTAAGGTGAGGATGAGGACAATAAGTCATTCCACTGGGGGATAGGAAGCCAGTGGATCAGACGATGAGGGGGCTAATGGGTCTGCAGAGTCTAATATGGGTGAGGATGTAGGCTGCAGAGTTCTTGATGTTTTGGGGGCACCTTGGGATGGCTCACGACATGAAAGGGATGATATAAATGCAATTTGATGGTTGTTTTGGAACTTATGTAGGGTGGAACTGGGGAGGCAGGTCATTGGAAAAGTCGAATCTGATTGGACAAAGGCTGCATGAGGGTTTCGGCTATGTTGAGGGTGAGGTAGTAATGTTGTAAGAGATGGAGGAAAGTGGCTTTGTTCAGTGCCCTGTTTGAAGGAGAGTTTAAAGTACGGCCCCTCTCAGTCGGAGTGAGCAATTGAATGGCATCTGATCCATATAGTTATGTTCTCCTGCCAATTGGTGGCTATGTCCTTTTAACTCAGGTGGTTTATGTGCAACAATTGCAGAAATAAATTAGGCATGACAATACTGCTCTGAATCTAAATCCTAGTGAATATATACTAATCAAGTACTGCGGTGCATTTCAGGGTTATTTGATCTACATTGAAACAAGATTACCTGTAAGACAGACCTAGAGTAATATGTGCAGTTATAGTCATTTTACCTTAGAATCATGCAAAAGCCGTTGAAATGGAACAGAGGTGAGCAACTATGATGATTTTAGATGTCAAATTTAATTACAAGCAAATATTAAGAAAATTGGATTTGCAAAAAAGCGTCCTATAGTGTCCTAATTGAAAATTTTGATGTTCTGAAGCACGTTGAGTCTGGACGTACATGACTGTAGTGAGATCATACAACCCTTGCAAAGAAAACGTTTAAAGGAATGATGGTGGTATACTGCTAGATGATAGATCTGATTGATCTCCATGAGGGTGAATGAAAGATGAATAATAATAATCCTTGCATTTGAAATAGCGCTTTTCACGTCCTCTACATGTCTCAAAGCGCTTTACAGAATATACTGAAAAGTGAATTGACTGTATACTTGTGGGCGAAACACGGCAGCCAATTGTGCACAGCAGTGTCCCACAAACAGTCGTGGATTGACCAAATTACTATTATTTTTTTTCTTGAGGGATTATTATCAGGCATGTGGGATAAGGAAACTTGCCCAAGGTTTCGCCCTGCCAGGAATCGAACCCAGGTCTTTCGCTTGCAAGGCGAATGCTCTAACCACTGAGCTACAGGAATGGAAGTTTGCTGTATTTTTAGTAACTGTGTTACTGATTAACCAAATGCTGTAGAATCTCAGGATATCCAATTTCACTAAATTATTTAGATCCAAAAGTAATTTAAAAATGTGTTTTATGTGGTGTGCACCTTCACTAATTCACTGACAATCTATTCCTCTTGAGATTGGAGCTGAAAATGAAGATACTGGAATTGTCAGAATATACAGTTCTACAATTACTTCTCCATATACAGTGTGTCCAAAGGCTGATATAGTTCTCCAAAAGAAACGTTATGGATCTGGAATTTTTCTCCCTATTTTCAGTGAATAAAATCGGAAAATAAAACAGAGCAAGTAGTAACCCAAATGTTCTCTTTTATAAAAACATAACAGTTTTTTTTTCAAGAAGAGTACATACTTTATCAACATTCATTTTCTTGAAGGCTGCCTGTAGGACTTTAAAATTATGGATATATTCATGCTCCAGCTTTGCTTGGAATTTGACTTTCTTCAGAACTATGCAGCCCGGAAAAAGCATATCCATAAACTGACAGTATGAAATTCCTGTTGAGAAAACAATCCAAATTTCAGTGAAACCTGAACCAATTGAACATGCTATCGAAATAGAATTATAGAGTGTGGGAAGGAATTTTGTGATTTTGATAATACATTTGTTAAAATATGACTGAAGAATAATGGATGTTCAGGAATAATGCCAAGACAGTAATATTATTGTAAAGGCCAGGTGGACATTTTTTGATCATAAGAACAAAACTATAGCTGTTTAGACCACTACCTTAACAATCACATGATTTTAGGCCTTGACACCACCCTCCAGATAGCCACAATGTGATTCCAATAAAGATTTATACTTTTAAAGTTGTGTATTTTTTGATCCGTTGGGAACAACAATAGCCAGTGTGTTCCATGTAGTTGATATGTGATGATGTTTATATAGAAAGATTCAAGTTTATTACATGATAATCCTTTTTTTAAGCAAATTATAGTCAGTATATAAAACTTGCAATGGGTTGTTAACTGTAAATAGATTTTAGAACTTGTGTTGCACCAAATATGTCAAAATATTTTGAAAATTATAAATCAGGAAATCAAAATAAATGCATCCCATCTTGCCTCTTTCAATCTTTTTTAATCTCCTAGATAATATCCATACCACAGATCACTTGTCTAAACAGATGGGCAAACTGCTCTCAGGATTCTATGTAAGACTACTCTTACAAAGAAACATATTTGTGTTCTGGCCAGAAAGAGGCCATTAGCCAATAGTGTCTGTGCCAATACTATCTTTTTTCTGAAAAAAGCAATCCAACTTTTCAGCTCCCTCCATACACCTTCCTTTATTGTGAGCAGTGTGGGGCACGTTGTAGCTTATACAAGATCGCAGAACCTTATAAGGATCTCAGGAAACCCATTTACATTGTGTTTGGCAATTTCCATAAGGCTTTCAAACTTAATGCCTCATGAAGAAGTTCTAAGCTATGGGCCTACGTGGCTAATATCTTTGATGTAAATTCCAGCTTGAAGATCAATGTAAGGATTGATGGGAAATTCACTGGTCCCTCTCTCTTGAAAGATGCAAATTCACATCCTCTATTTGATGTATTTGTCAATGACGTATTGGATTAAAGTATTGGACTTGGCATGTCTGTTTCAGGCATTTGCGACAGAATTGCAATGTTTCCATTGCAGAAAATGTGTTTTCTGGACAAGAAACAGCTTGTCCATAAGCTAATATACACATGAATTTGGCAGCTAATGTTTGCAGAAAAAAAATCAGATTATGTATCGCTGATATTTTGCTGGAGGTATTAAAAAAATGCAGGTTATGTTTACAGCAAATGCACTGTAAACTCTTTTTATTAAATTTAATTTATTTAATTTGATACTTTTTCTATTTACATTATGATAATAGATTCCTAAATATTTAGTGCAAATATTGCAGATATTCAATAGTAAAAACCTTATATTGTATATTCGGCACACACATGACACAGATTCAAAATCTGACACAGCAATAAATGTATTTTGCTCGATTTTTAGTTCCTAACAGAACTTTTAGAGTTACACACTACTTTTAAGATATATTTCAATGTATTTTTAAAACATTATGCAACATCATGCACTGAATACTTCAGAATTGCTTTAACAAATCTCCAAGGTCATCACCTATATAAAAAATGCAACAGCACAAACAGTGATCTAAAGATATTTTCTAATACTATTTTGGTTCAGACTATGGTCCAGAGTAATCTCACCTTAGTATTAAATTAGCAGCATTTGGTAAAACGGCATAAATGAGCATTGAGAGTTAAGAACATTGTGTTGAAATTACCCAATAGTCCCCTAAAGGTGTTATACAACGTACCTTGTTTACTCCTTCAATTTAAACTAATCATTTAAACTCATTACTGCTAGTCCGTTCTGGGGATTTCTGACAAAATTGCAGCGCTGAGGTTAATATTGTTTTGAGCTTGTTCATAGTTAACATACCACATTAATTTGCCATCTAAAGTGATAAAATCCAAAGTAGCAGCACATGGCTCTGTGGTTTGTCCCCTCTTTTGCCATGTTCTGCAGCCTTTCATGCTTTGGGAGCTTGGTCCACAATTCTTTTGTGATGTTTCTTCCCCCAATGTTTTTGAATTCAAATACAGAAGTTGCTGTAAAAGTGGTGCATCTTCACAGTTACACAATTTGTACTTTTATATACAGCAAACTCTGGATAATTTGAATTTAGCTTAACTCGTCACTATCACTTCAGTCATCATACCTTCAATAATCCGCCTGCTTGCCATGCAAAACATTAATAAGGGACTCCACTATCCTTGTCACTCTACATAACAGGTTAGCAGCTTGGAGCGCAGTACAGTTGCAGGGTTGGATGCCGAGCAAAGGAGAGGACGGAAGTAACCGTAGGTTGTGGTCAACGACCTCAGACATATGGATGCTTTTGCATTGTATGTGAGCATTCTGTTTCCCATTGTGCATTATTTTTCTTCTCACTGTCTTATTTCCTTACAGCATTATTCATAGGTTTTAACTAAAATTATTAGTTTTAGGACCTAAATTACAGCTTCAGAATTGGTGCTCGCCTTACAATGGCAGTTTAAGCAAAACAATAAGTCGGGTAAATATAGCTCTTTGGTGACACACTTGGCAAAGGGAGAATGGAAATGTGGCAACTCTGTGCCAGATTCGGTAATCTGGTGATCCAATACCTGAAGCTGGTTAGACTGAAGTTGTTCAGTGCGGAGTTGCTGATTCAGCCTACCTGGCTCATTATTGAAACTTGGAGAGTAGCCATGTCATTCGAATAGGAGTTTTCCACACAGCTCCCAATATCCCAATAAGCCATGGCCCCATCTGGAGAATCAGAAGTTTATTTTTAAACCAGTGTCTCTTAAGTTGCACTGGCTTAAAAATTTCAGCAGTTCCTCCCCCCCTCCCATTCACACTTTGGACACTTAATACTTTGCCTTCTGCCAACCTGCGCTGATTGTTGTGCATTCCATTCCAACAATCTACCTCTGAGATTTCCATGTGCAGATGGGATGCATGGAAATTGCAGCTTGGTTTGGAAAGTCTTAAGCATAGTGAAGGGTTTCTGCATGTGTCAGACACCCAGATGACCCCCCCCCCCCCGCCCAAAAAAATCATTTGATATTGACAAGTCGGGTGTTTCCCACTCGCCCCGGGTGAAAAGGCTGCATGCTTCAGATCTGGCAAACAGAAAAGCTTCTTCCGTGAGTTCATTCTGATAAAAAACAGTGAGGAAATTGATTCTTTAATCCTTACATGTCCAAGATTTTCCCTTGTGTGGCTGATATTCCAATATTGGCTCTTCAATGCAGTGCAATGTTGTGTTACAGTAGAACACTGCAAATCCACATGCTTATTATCCGTGTGTCTGTTTATCCACATTGGAACTCCCTGTTGAACTTCACATGTGTTATTTAATGTTGGTTTGTGGGCAATTTAATTTTGTATTTTACACTCCAGAGTAATTTACTCTCTTGACTTGGTTTCTAATTCCACTGACCGATATTGTTAGTAAAATCACTAACTGAACCAAAACAGTACTTTGCAATAATTCAAGATCTTACCAGGGTAAATAAACAAACTATATATACAAACTGTATATTTAGCAAACAAAAACATTAACCAGTGCTTTAAGAGTTAATTATAATATTTTATTTCTAAACACAAATCGTAAACCATTTAGATTACAGGAAAACTTGTAAATATTATATTAGTCAGGATCACAACATTTAATACAACTTCTACAAAGTTGTATTGGCTGACTTAATACATCTTACACTAAGTTAAATTTGTCTTTAGTGACATGACGGGTCGAGACCTTATTCCCTGTACTTGTTTCAAATGCACCGCATGCGCATGCAGTACTTCATCAAACCGGTAAGTGCGGTAGCGGCAATATGAGTCAGCATATGATTTGCATAGGTTTTGGGATTATTTGGAACCAAGAAACAGTTATATTTTAGCCATTTATCCAACTTGAAAATACGACCAGTGCAAAGAAATCTAAGTATTTTTGGTAACAAAATGAATGGGACTCTGGTACACGGATGATTTAAGTGATTATAGAGTTGAGGAAATATTTCTTCACTCAGAGGGTAGTGAATTTATGGAATTCACTACCCCAGAAGGCTGTAGATGCTCAGTCCTTGAACATTTTCAAGGCTAAGACCGATAGGTTCTTGACAAATAGAGGGATTAGGGGTCATGGGGATAGGGCAGGTAATCAGAGTTAGGTGAGAAGATCAGCCATGATCTTATTGAATGGCGGGGCAGGCACGAAGGGCCGAATGGCCTACTCCTGCTCCTAATTCTTATGTTCTTATATTATACAATTTATAACAAGAAGAATTATGCAAGTTTACCTGTATCAATGCTTAACAATGGAGTTAACACTTTTGTTTAAAAATATATTAATCACCTCCTTACCTGAGCATAGCTGTTCAATCTTGACGCAGCTGAGCTGCATTGAATCGTTGACCCATGCCAACATATCATGGCGACTAAGATTTTCACTCGTCACAGAGGTGGAATACACATTCACTGCCATGCCACAGCTGAAGAGAGATCAGATTATTTCAATCAACATTTCAATTAAACAAAATATCAACAGTAACATGTTACTCTACTAAATGTGGTTTGGCACTCACAAAGAAAGTGAAGTCCTTTGGAAACGTAAGCACGAGTTTCATTTGTTCTAATCCCAACAAAACAAAGTGTACAAATTACAGCTTTCAAAATGTGCCTTGACTGCATAAATTACAAACTGAAAGCTAAAGTAATGGCAAAGTTAAAAATGCATTGATTGCTCTTACTTTTAATGCTGCCATGTTACAGAGGAACACTGATGCTTGTGATGACAACAACAACAAAATTACATTTATAGAGCACCTTTCACGTCGGGAGGACGTCCCAAAGCGCTGAACAGTCAGGTGTCGGGGCCGGAGTATGGGAGAGGGGTGGTGTAGGGGTGAGGGAAGGCGGAGAGGTGGGAGGGAGACAAGTTTTTAGGGAGAGAAGTAATTCAGAAATATGGTGAGGAGAAAGATAGTTTGAGATCAATCAAAAGTATTTTTTCCTATTTTCTCAATTATTTTCTTTTAAATCCTCTGTGAAGTTCTTCAATATAATTTCAATTTATATAGCGCTTTTCACATAGAGAGGATGTCTCAAAGCCCGTCACGCTGAGAACCATTCCAAACAAAAATGAAAGAGAACCAGTTCACGGAAGTTGTGAAACTGAAGAAACGGAGGTGTTAATATTTGAAGTATAGAATACCACATGATTGTTTTAAAAATAACCTTGAAATGTCTGGACAATAATGTTCAAGCAAATGCTCCAAGAGTTGTTGACTTTGATAATACTGTACTGTACCTTGCCCTCCACCCTCCCCGATCCCGATCCCCAGCTCGGGTCTGAAACACTGATTGTTCAGTGCCTTGGGACGTCCTCCCGATGTGAAAGGCGCTATACAAATGTAATTTTTGTTTGTTTGTTGTTGTTTGTATCAGAATGGTGAACCAGTAATGCAGGAGCTTGCTAATATGGGGACCTTGAACTGTGTCTGAGAAGAGGGCAGAGCCTGCGTTGTATAAAACCTGAGCTCCCGCTCACCCGGACAGTACTACATCAGATTGTAGGGCACATGGCCAGGTTGGGCCTGCAGCAGAGAATGAAGGACGATTGAGGTATCCGATTAAAGATTCGATGTGTGAACCACGTCTGTGTCTATGCATACAGTACCCGCCTGGCTTGGCCGTGCCACTTACAATACTACTCACAATCATGATATAAAAGCAAAGAAAACAGAAAATAGGGGAAATTGTTTTATAATAACTAGTTTTAAACCAAACCCTTCAGTAAATACTGTACAGACTGTTGAACTATTCCAATATTTATTATGAGGTGGCATATCAACTTTTTACTACCATTTATGGATACCTGCTCACTTATGTAATCCCAATGGACATATTAACAAGATATTTTACGCTCACCACCGTGGAATAATTTATAGTTTCCCTCACCTCAGACCACATCAATTTATTTTATATTTGCAAGCACTTTACTGCATTGCAGTATTCCTTCAACTTCAATATAAAACATCCAGGTTACGAGTTATATGCCCATAAAACCAGTTTCTGAGCTTTACCAAGCTTTAGTTATACTTCATTATGGTTAATGCTGTCAATCTGAACAAAAATGGGAAGTGACTTGGATAGAGTCCTCTCAGGTGTGGGAAGAAGTGCAGACTGTATCTGCAATAAATCCAGTAATTCAATTAAAAATCTTGCACCATTGCAGCACCTCAATGGTCCTGTAAAATTATTCTCGTTAGTGTGCTTAAGATTGTTGGAAGGATTACAGAATTAGATTAACTTTTCAAATATATTTTCACATTTATCAAGACTTTTGGGAAAGGGTGGTCTAACCTATATTATTTCACAGGCTTCTTGGACTGGAATTAATACTGGGCCTATGAAGATTTCCGGTACTGATTCCAGAAAGCTAGTACTAGAGTTTAATTTTCTTGGTGAATGCCTCAATTATTGAGATCAAAGGACACTTACAACAACAACTTAGCATTTATATAGTGCACCTCACGTGGGGGAGCGTCCTGGAGCGCTTGACAGTGACTTAGTCTCACCCCGAGCCAGCAGGAGATGGAGGTGACTGTAAGCATGATCAAAAAGGAAGGTCTTCAGGTGGGATTTGGAAGTGGGGAGGGAGGGGTAAAGCAGTGGGACTGAGGAAGAGAGTTCCAGAATTTCAGGGAGTAGTGGCTGAAGGCACGGCAGGAGGCCGGAGCCAGCCGAGCAGAGGCAGTGAGTGGTGGAGTGGGGGGTAAGTAGGTCAGATAGGTAGGGAGGTGTGAGGGATTGAAGGCATTTAAAAATGGGTGAGAGGATCTTACAGTATTTTCACATTCTTCTGACAGTGATGGAACCCACAATTTCAAAATGAATAATTTATTCAAAGATGTTTAATTATGGTTGAAAACTTATAATTTTTCTTTATCTTCGAGGGGCAGGGAATACCATGACAGTACATTCCTCCAAGTTAGGTTGAGGATTATGATAGAATAAGTTTTCTCGATGTCTTGAATCATCAAGTCAACCGAGACCCTACTCTGCGTGAAGGTCTCCAAGTTGTTGTTGAATGGATTTTCTCATTCCTTTTTTTATGGTTCCATTCTTGAAAGTTACTGACACCTCCAGAATAGTTTTCACGTTAATTATTGTCACTAGTGTAAAAGCGTATTTTGTATCTCATTTTTTAAAAAGATACAGAACAGTCAAAATGGCGACACTATATCTTTATTAAACATGTATTGTGGCTTATGTTCCTTCCTCATCCAAATTTATCAGACTTTCAGCCATGAGGGACTCCCGGATGGAGATGGAAGGAGGCAGATTGTGATTGACAGCGGACTCCAGCCATTCACAAGCAGCTGGAGTTAGGCTGTCAATCAGTGAGGGGCGGAGGAACAGGGAAGAATAAGGGCGGGAAATCATGATTGATTGACAGCTGAGCAGCTTGTGAATGGCTGGACCCCAAACATTTACAAGCGGCTACAGGCTGTCAATCACCCCAGCGCCGCTCCCATTGATCCCCTTCCCGTCCAATTGTTAGGTTGAGGATTATGATAGAATAAGTTTTCTTGATGTCTTGAATCAAGTCAACCTAGACCCTACTCTGCATATTATCACGCCTGATAATAATCCCTCAAGAAAAGAAACCCAATAATAATTGGTCACTTCAATCCACGACTGTTTGTGAGACACTGCTGTGCACAATTGGTTGCCGCATTTCGCCCACAAAAATGCAGTCAATTCACTTTATAGTATATTCTGTGAAGCGCTTTGAGACATCGAGAAGACGTGAAAAGCACTATATCAAATTCAAGGATTATTATTATCATTATTAATTGGAACAGCAATGGGAGGGAGGAAGCTCCTCCTCTGCTTGGCAGGAATGGTATTTCGGCTAACCTCGGACATCTTTTAAGTCAGACAAAATGTCTGGCCTCAATACGTCCAGCAAAACCAACTTCCATCGTACATGAGATGTTTCTTTTACAAAGTTTCTTTTGTTCTTAGGGTATAATTTCAGCATTCGGTCTTAAAGATCATAAATACCTTCAGAGGGCATTTTCATCATCCTTGAATATCACTCTTTCCTACTTGTCTGATGCTGTATTTCTCCCTTTGAATTTTGATAAGGCGCTATATCAAATGCAAGGAATATTATTACTATTCCCATTCTGTGCATTGGTTAGCTCAGGAGGTGGCATTCTTGCCTCTGAGTTATAAGGTGTGAGTTCAAAGCCCACGTTGGGACATGGGTTCAAACCCCAGGTTCATATAACAGGTGAGACCCTCATGCTGCCTAGTTAACAATCCTCCAGATTACGTGATCATCTACCTCACTGATGTTTTGTGAGACCTTGCTGGTGTAAATCGCTATCTCTTTAGCCTACAAAAATAACTACTACATTAGAGAGTAACTAGTTATGAAGCACTCAGCTGTTTCAAACTGGTAAGATGCTTGTAAAAATGAAAGTTCTTTCTCTCAATATCATGTACTTTAAAATTCCATCAAAAACACCATGCAAACAGATAAGGGTCCGAGTCTAGCAATTGCAAAACCTAGTACATTAACTACTATATTACATTCCTAGCTGGTGATCCTGCAGAAGTGTCCCCATCCTGAATAAATCTAGACCATATGTTAAATTGGAACTTTCTAGATCTACATTAATAATAGCACTGCTGTTCTTCACTAACAATAGTAGTGTCACTTATTAATGGAAATACTGGAATGAATAGAAAGTAATGCTGCAAAATGTTGTCACACAGAAAGAGCAAAAACATGGCTAGTTTTCCTTCATAAATCTTATACAATATTATTGTTCATACATTTAAAGCAGTGTAGAAACATAGCATTTTAACAAACTCAGCAGAACATCTTAAAGGCCATATTATTTACACTTATTCTGGTGCATCCTGAAATAAATTACTTATAACGATTCATAAGGAATAGCATCTTATTTGTAACAATTTTCACTGATTCATATATATCCATAACTAAATTAAAGATTTAATAATAAAGATCTAACTGGGAAGGCAAAAAAAAATGGAAAATAGGGATTTTGTAACATTTACAATGACGATAAATCGCAATAAACAAAGTTACAGAAATAAACACTATCATGACCCACCCTATCTATCCAACTAGCAAATAGAATTAATGATAGTTACTGCAAAATACGCCTGATGCTTTCTTCTGAGAGGAGTCAGCACAAATGGACTTACTGATTCTTTTCCAGATGACAGTGCTGCACTGCAACGCTGGAACAGAGCCCTACTGCACTCAAGCAAAAAACACATACCAGCATTCAACAGCAAAACATGCTGAAATACTGTAATACTCCTGACGGGTAAAAAGCATATTCTAGAAGCAAAGTCAGACAGTTAAAAAAAAGAAATTATTAGGAATTTTGCAACTTTATTGTACCATAATACTTTATTCTGATAAATTGAACATTTGATGGTAAAAAGCAATGATTTGTTATTCGAACAAAATACTGTAATTTCTTCAAACGTAAAAACAGATTTACAGCAGTGAATGGAATAAACATTTGGCGGGTCACTATCATCATTGTAGTCGATGTAAACATTTTCTCCTAAGATCAAATTTATTGCTGAAAGACCGCAAAACAGCTTGATTTCAGTTTTTTAGATCAGTAACCATGGTTTAGTTTAGTAAATATTACAAAGTTTTGTTCTTAATCCAGCAAAATATGCTTCCTATAGGCAACAATTTCCAGCACAAATTCAAAACCAAATCATAATCTGATTTCTGATGTCCATCTCTCTAAAACAAATAGGTTGACTGCCTGTAAATTATTCCAAAATGTAAATTAGTCTAATAAAGAATACTGTATTGCATTATTTTGGCAAAAAAAATCAATATTCTCAGGGATATCCAGTTTCATTTTCACTCGTAGCATTGGTCGACTACAGCAAAGAGATNAAAAAACATTTTGTATTCCTCCAATTATTTATGTTTCATAGAAATAAAGAAAACTGAAATGTTCAGAATCACAAAACACGCAAAATGAAGGTTGCTTCAATGGTTTATATTAGCTAAATGCAGCATACCTGGAAGACCGTACTTGCCTAGCTGTGCGTTTGCGGAAGGGGATAATCTTACTTTCATCAGGGCTGCTGCTTCCAGATCGAGGATGAATAGGTAAAGGCAGAGGGGAAGAAGTCATGACTTCATTGAAAAAGACAGTAGAAAGTCAGTCAATTCAAGCAGATGTGTGCTTTTCCTTTGGTCAAGGTGATTAAAACTCATCCTAAAAATGACTAAATAATCTCTGTGCTGTTCTAATGCTAGTATTTGAAAAAGGACAAGCTTAAAGGGGAAAATAGGGAGGATCAGAGCTAAATATTCAGGTCACATGACCATGTACTGCATTTATGTTTAACCCTTTGTAAACTTAGGGTTTTCTCATGTTTAGAGTTATGAAACGATCACGTACTTTTCTTATGAAATCTTTACTTCTTGAAGTTATTGAACTCAATATGTGCTCGGATTTCTGGGTTATTTAGATACCATCCATACGTGTATCAATGACAAATCTGGAATATACCTAATATAGTATATATTCTGTCATAGTTTAAAACATTCTAATGTAAATATTTGTTCAAGTGACCATTCCCAACAAGACTGCTGTTCTTAACATACAACACCAATTTGAATGAAAAAAAGTCTGCTACCATTTTTCACATGGGCACTTATCTCTCTAATTACCATTATTATGCTGCACTACGAAAAGTTAGGTTACAGGTTCAAGCCTCAAACCAGGCACTGAGCTCATAATGTAGCCTGGTAGTCTGCTTCGGGCTTATGCTTGATAATTTTATGGGCGAGATTCTGTGATTAACTTGACGACAATGAGCTTTTAAAGTGAGCCTGGAACAGGTTTCAGAGATAGAGAAACAGTGCGACAATGGAATCCAATCAGCTCAGCTGATATAGGAGTTGGTTGTTGGGAAGCACTTTAAAGAACTAAGACATAAACATTGCCAAGCTGTCAGAAATAACATGAGATTTGAGAATGGTCAGCAGAAAGCCCAAATTGTTTTCTGACTTTTCCTCAAAAGTAAAAACGAGTAAACTTTGCAAAACTTCCAAGAAAACTTGTATGGCCCGAGGGAATGAAACAATACTTTTAAAGAGAACTAGTTTTGCTTGTGTGGTTGAATAATGTTCCTTGGTGAGGAAAGCTAATTCCGCCTGCTGCCTGAGACTGGAAGAAGAGAACTGCCTCATATCAAAAATAAGATCCAGCAGGGTAGGGAAATATCATCAGGAACAGAGCATGATTTTCTTTAGGGATCAGCACCTTTCTCCCACTTTCCTGCCTCCCCTCTCAAAGGATGACAACAAATCCATAGAACCTTGGAAATTTATAACACAGTCTGTTATAGCCCATCGTGTGTCTGTGCGAGTTCTTTGAAAGAGCAATCCATTTAGTTCCATTTACCCGTACCAGTGAAGTTATTTCCTCTCCAGTTATCTATGCAATTCCCTCTTGAAAGCTAATATTTCAAGAACATCACACCAGGAAGGCCAAGCTAAAAATAAATCTCTGGTAGCATCATTAGGAAATTTGGCACAGAGTAGTTACCAAGCCTACTTGTGTGAAAGATGTTAATGCCAGCCCAAAGGACAAATTGTTGAAGCACTGTGAGTCAATCTTTAAGCCTCTCCGGGTGTTAGTCTGATTTTCTTGCTTGCTCTGGTTACGTAAGTCCTTTGATTTGGTCCTTTGATCATGTAATCAATAATCACCGTTGAAGCAAATTTATACAAATAAGATTTTTTAAAAAGATTATTCTTTTGTGCAATCACTTGATATTTTAAAGAGTGGCAGTTTGCTTTTCAACCATGTTCTGTAATTCAGTTCTAAATTTATAATCATAATCATTGCACTTGCAAAACATATAGATTTACAGTAGTAACCCAAGTAAGAATTGACACAAATAATGGCCTTTTTAAATCTTCCAATGAACACATACAAAAATCACAACGATTCTTAGATGGAGAATCATAGTGAGGGGGGTCGGGGGGGGCGGTGCATTGTTGAAGGCGTCATCTTTCTGGCGAGATGTTAAATATAAATCCAAGCTACTCTTCAGATGAATTTTGAAGATCCCGTAATAGCATCTGAATAAAGAAATAATTTTTTCAGCCAACAATCCTTCAGTTGAACAAACTGTTACCATGTGCTTTAAATCTGCCTTAAAAAAGGGTTAACTGCACAAAAGTTAATCACTCTAAAGCACTTTGAAATGTTTCAATAAGGCCCTATAAAAATGAGATTTCTCTATTTCTAAACCAGTGTTGCTCAAAAAAACTCGGCCATATTCAAAATTGCGGGTTGCTATACAATGGAGTAATGTGGCTTTTTCCGACCTCAGTTCTGTATCTCTGCAAAATAACGTGGCACAACCATTTGTTTTCTAAATCGATGGTGGTTGAGAGTTTTCATTGGCAAAATGACCTTTTATTTTTCTGCTGCAATTGGAGTTGGACCAGAATGTTCAGATATAGGGGGATAGAGTTACAGATTCACTTTTGCTATTTTAGAGACCAGATTGTTTCGGGGAGCAGAGGGACCAGAGATTGAGTCTGCTGATTGCAGTGCTATATGGGATTGGAGGGACAATTGAAGGTGGGGGGGGGGGGGGTCATCTAGACTTTTTTTTCATCAGCTGAGTGTCTGATGCAAGCATTAACCTCTCACAGTGGTTATGAGTTTCTAAACCAGACTGATAGTTTCACAAATATATTACATCCACACATGGAAATTTTCGTGCGCCTGGAATGGAATACGTTCTCTTTCTCTCATTGGAAGGATGCACTCTGTTTACTTAATTATGGAGAGTATTGGGCACAGGTTGTCAAGAGCCAAGGCTTGGTAATGTGTTAGGGTACGGCGCTGGAATTTAACCAACTAAAATTATATAGCAGGTCATTGAGAACAGTATCTGTCAAGTTTCCCAACTATGAACAGTCTACCTATTAGTGCTTCGGCTTGCGGGTTTAATAGGAACTGACTAGGAATAAACTCCATTTCCAGGTTCTACCAACGAGCCAAGTTGTCTGGTCTGTCATCAGCAATACCCTGGAGTATTCCAGATCCACTGTATCTTCCAATCAGAAAGATTAACAGATTGACAGCAGAAGATGGAGGGAGATGGAGCAGGAATTGGACAAAAGTGGTGGATATGCAATAAGGTAACAGATTGGATGAATACCTAAAGAAATTAATAAACATAAATAAGCTGGAAGAATGTAAAAGAGTTCTACAAGAGCCTGAAGATGAACAAGTTCACAGCAAATAGTTTCTCTAGCGTCCTGGCCAAGAATCTCTCGCAAGAAATTGGTCATTTGTTTCATGGCTGTTTGGGACATTTCTTTGTGTAATTTGGCCACCACATTCACGTACAAATAGTCATTATATTTTACAATAAATCATATGAAGTGCTCAGAGTCATTTCAATGATGTAATGAGACTATATCAAATGCAAGGAATATCCTTGCATTTAATATAGTCTCATTATTATTTATCAAGCCAGAACAAATAATAGTTTGATTAATATTTTATTTCAAATAACAGCTCACTGGTTTATAACCCTAAATCGAAAAAACTATTCATAAAGATAATAAAACATCTTTGAGATGCCTCAAAGCGCTTCACAGATCATACTGTAAAGTGAATTGACTGTATATATTTTGTGGGCGATACACGGTAGCCAATTATGCACAGCAGAGTCCTACAGATAGTCGTGGATTGAGTGACCTTTTTTTTAAGGCATCATTATTTATAAATAAGTATCTAATTAATTATTTGAGTCAATAAACAAACTACTTACTGAAATTAGTTAGTATTATAAATGGTTGTTTAGTCAATGCATTAATAATTTTTAAAACCCAGTGAGGAATTCATGAATTATTTAAAGTAGACAGCATCTTGATTATTCATATAATCAATTTAGTAACGTACTCAATAACCAATTCCAGGAAGAACCCAATGCTTTTAAATTAATTTTGCTGTTCCCCCGATACTGCTCTAAAACTGCTAACTCATGTTGTGGTACAGTTCCATGGTTGTCAGTCACCTTTGTACCTCACTTTATGTGATTCTAGATAAGTGTTGGCAGGATCTTTGATTAAAGTGCAACATCACACCCAAGCCAGGATTCTGGCTCCACCCCATGTTCACAAATGCTCATGTCAGTGATTGTTGTTTGGTGAAGAACAGGAATATTGGTCAACATTCCCTCCCTGTGCCCTATGATCAACAGCATTTCCTACTTTGCACACGTTAATAGATGTTAATTTGAATGGATTTGCAGCTAGTTTTCCCATGAGTAGCATGGAAAGGAAAGTGGGAAAATACATAAATACGTTGCTCACCAACAAAAGCTGCAGTCACTTTCTGGTCTCAAGTTTCAAAAAGAAAATTGGGAATGCACAGGATAGTTTGATGTTATTTTTCTGCACAGCCTCCCAATCAGCAAATATTACTGTTACCAACGTGGTTTTGTTTAAATTAGACTCCAAGTGACTACTCTCACCATAGCTTTTGAATATCAATGTAATTAACATTTCATCGCTTTAAGTAATGGATCATTTGGCATCAATGTTTCTCAAATCAGAACCTTGGGGGTTCAAGACCCACATGGAGACTTTAACTTCACGCGCTCCGGGACGCTACCCCACGTGAAGGGCACTACATAAATGCAAGTTGTTGTTATTAAGGTGAAGGGATTCTCTCTCCTCCACCCTTATATTCCAAGTTTGCAGTATATTTTGCTTTGAGCAAATGCTGAAATAGCAAAAAATCTGAACATGTATTTATTGGAAATGAATTCACTGTTATTATGAATTTTATTTGAAATAAAGCAATTTGTTTGGGTGCAATCAGAGGTTGGTTTTGTTATGATCACGGCTGACATGTTATTCTCATTACTTCACTGACAAGAACTGAATGGGTGAATCATCAACCTTTTTCATTAACTAAGGCTGCTGAACTGCTGACATTTGTTTTTTTACATTCATTTACCACATTCCACATACACATTCATTCCATGCCTTGTTTCATACTGAAAGACCGCATTAAAATGTGCTGCATGTTCAAATATTCTGAGTACTTAATCTTTCTATCCAATAGAAAATAAATGTTTACTGGACTACAGCATTTTGTGATTCCCCCTAAAGGGTTGTTTTATACGAAAACGGTCTGCATTTGATTGAATAACTACCATACTGTACCAAACATAGAAATGTGAAAACCTGCATCTGAAACATAGTTGAAATACTTTTATATATCAATTGCAATATGCATGGATACTCTGTAGAGTGGCAAGATAGGTTTAATTTTCCAATTGACCAGACTCTTCATCTCAATCACTGATCAGGACAAGATACGGCCTTGCCCCACCTCTGTGATCTCCTTCAACTCTACAGACCAGCCGTTCCCTTCGCTCGGTGAGCACAGGCTTTTACTTCATGAACAGTGGCGCAAAAGCGCAAAGTGGTAGATCTTGAATCAGATCTTGAACAAACTGGGGAAGGGAGAGAGTTGGAGGGGATTGTTTGACATGGAAATAGTACCATGGGATCTTCGGTTTAACAAGGACAGCGTCTACGACAATGCAGCTCGTCCCCAGCACTGCACTGGAGTGTCACCATAGACTATACGGGTTTCAAGTCCCAACATGGGGATTGAACCCACAACCTTCTGACTCAGAGGTGAGAGTGCTACCAACTGTGCCAGGCTGACAGACGAAGAGGTAGTAGTTACCTCTCTAAATTACATATCGCTATGGAGATGCAAGGATTTGTACATTGTTGATGGCTTGAATACAAGAATAACCACAAAATTACATTTGTATAGCGCCTTTCACATCGGGAGGACGTCCCGAGGTGCTGGACAGACAGCGTTTCAGACCTGAGCTGGTGGTTGGGATCCGGGAGGGTGGGGGGCGCATGGGGGTGGAAGGAAGGTGACTGAAGGCACAGTCGACGAGGAGGGTCTTGAGACAGGTCCTGAAGGGACAAGGGAGGGAGCGAGGCGGAGGGACTACGGGATGGAGTTCCAGAGGTTGGAGGCAAAGTGGCTGATGGTCCGCCTGCAAATGGTGGGGGAAGTGAAGCAGGCCTGAGCCTGCTAAGCGGAGGGAGTGGGCAGGTTGGTAGGGCTTAGGAGTTGCAGAGGTAGAGGGCAGCAAAACCATGGAGGGCTTTTGAAAATGAGGACTAGGATCTTGAACTGTATCCTCTATGTGGGGGGAAAGGCGGAGCGGCATGAATGTGGCGTATGAAGGATAGTTGAGGGTCGAGCAGGACACCACATTTGCTCCATAAGATGTAGAGTGCATTCATGGAGGGAAATGCTGTCAACTCCCGAGGCGCTGAAGGGAGCCAAGTAGGAGGGCCTTGGTCTTGTTGATATTCAACTGCAGGAAGTTAGCTCTTATCCAGCACTTGATGTCCAACAGGCAGTCTGTGAGGACAGCAGTGGTTCTAGAGTCGAGGGTGAAGGCAGAGAGGTGAGTTAGGTGTCATCTGCGTACATGTGGAAGTTGACCCCATGTCTGCAGATAATGTCACCAAGGGGGATCATATAAATATTGAAAAGGACAGAGTCCTGAAGGACGCCACACGTGACATTGCGGGAGCTGCAGCAGGAGCCAAGCCGTTAGTAGCGACAAAGTGGAGATGGAGGGAGAGGTGGGATTCAAACCAGAAAAGGGCAGGTCCGCAAAGACTGAGCTGAGAAAGGCCATGTAGGAGGATAGAATAGTCAACAGTGTTGAAGGCGGCAGAGAGGTAGTTTAACTGGGTGGTTCCTGCACATAATTGTACCTTGATTAACATCCATATCTGCAAACTGAATTATCATAATTAAATGCTTGACAGAGGAAAATGGCAGTTCTTTTTTCCTGGAGAACATCTGCCCTTGGTAAAACTGAAAAAGATGCAACAGTCCTCTATTTTTGTTGAAGAGGACAATACATTTGTTCAGCCTTAAATTAAAGAGGTATTCTCCGTCAAGGCCAAGATCCAGTAATTCAGTCCATAAAGTACTTTATTGAGTTGATCCAGCCTGATCTAATAAACTGATTCTATTCTAAAGGATGGAATTCATCTTTGATTATAATCCTGTTGAATTAATTTGTTCCAGAGGTTACTATTTTGGGTAAGTAGCAAATTTAGGTCAAAGCTTCCTTTTTGTATATTCTTGTTCTCCCTTAATCTTTTTAGTTTGATCATTCTGTTTCACCTAGAGATGGCATCAGTACCACATTCTGAATTTTCTCACATTATTTTAATTTCATCGCTCCAATTGCAATTTATTTCAATAAAAGTTAGTTTAACAACCCAAACACCTTGCTTTTATACAGTGATCTTCGTGGAGTTTTGCATTTCCAAACAATCCTCAATTGTTTAGGGACAACACCGATTTGGCATTTCTAAAATACTCAAATTATTCCACCAACAGCAACCCTGCTGAAAATCTGATTATAAAGAGTCCTGTTCATCTAGTCTATATGTTACCTAGTTTGGTAGAAGGAGCTCTTACGAAAACATAGAAAAACAGGTACAAGAAAAGGACATTCAGCCCATTGAGGCTGTTCTACCAATCTTTTATCTCCAATTCCCCTTGGACTATTCTTTCTCCCCCACATCCGCGCCATGACCGGCACTGCCTACCACCACCTCTGCAAAATTGCCAGACTCCGCCACTGCCTCACCCCTCAGGCTGCCGAAACCCTCACCCACGCATCCGTCACCTCAAGGCTTGATTACGAGAACTCCCTCCTCATCGGCCTTCCCATCTCTTCCCTTCACAAGCTGCATATCATCCAAAACCCTGCAGCTCGTGTACTCTCACGCCCCAGGCTCCGTGACCCCATCACTCCCACCCTCGCCCGACTCCACTGGCTCCCCATCCCCCAGAGGATCGAGGTCAAGATCCTCATCCTCACCTTTAAGGCCATCCATGGCCTTGCCCCCTCCTACCTCTCTGACCTGCTGACTCCCTACCAACCTGCCCGTTCCCTCCGTTCATCAGGCTCCGGTCTACTCCATGTCTCCCACCCGATCCGCCCTACCATCGGTGGCCGGGCTTTCAGCCTCTCTGCCCCCACACTCTGGAACTTCATCCCACAATCCCTTTGCCTCGCTTCCTCCCTTGCCTCCTTCAAGGCCGGTCTTAAGACCCTTCTCTTCGATCGTGCCTTTGGTCTCCCTCCCACCTCTCTGCCTTCCCTCACCCCTACACCATCTCTCCCCCATGCTTGGGCCCCGACATCTGACAGTTCTGCGCTTTGGGACGTCCTCCCGACGTGAAAGGCGCTCTATAAATGTAATTTTGTTGTTGTTGTCTGACACGTGTGGAAAACCATCACCATGCTTAAGAGTATCCAAACCAAACTGAAATTCCATGCAACTCATCTACACATGGAATTTCCAAAGACAGATTATTGGAATGGAATGCACATTCTGCCTCGGAGCGACACATCCGGTTTATCTCATTCCGAAAAGTATTAGGCGCAGGTATTAGAGCTGAGGCTTGTGTATCCCAGATTGTGTTTTGGGGTACTGTTGGGAGTCTAGTCAGCTAAAACCACATAGCTTGCCATTGATATCGCTGTCTGGCAAGTTTCTGGCATCCCGGCAGAAAGCCTTCCTCCGACCCATTTGCAAAGTGTCAGACCAAAAAACAATTGAACACAGAACTCCAAAAGGGGTCTGAGCAGCACTCTATAACTGGAGCAGCTTTTATATTCCAGACCTTTTGTTTAAAGGCCAGCATCACGTTTTCCTTATCGACTACTTTCTGCATCTGGGAACTAGATGATACATGTACTTGAACTGCAAGATCGCTTGCTCATCTTCCAACGCTTCTCGCTATTTTTCTGCCAAAGTGTGCTAATTCCAAACCCTATCTTCATGGCTGTGCACAAATTTCTTAAATAAATGTTCGCCAACAAATACACACACTTAAAATGGTAAAAATAGAAGATACAGTTTTTGACCCACTTAATTTACAGCTTGATAATAGTGTTCCTCAAGCTCTGTTTCGTTAGAGGAAAAGAGCTGTCCAGATAACAACTTGTGTTTATATATAGCACTGCCCACACAGGGTAGCATCCCAGAGTGATTGACAGTGGCAGCACGACACCTAGCAGGGGTGAGGGGTAGGTGACCGTAGGCACGATCGAATAGGAAGGTCTTCAGTCGAGACCTGAAGGAAGGGGCAAGGCGGAGAGATAAAGGAAGAGTGTTTTGGAGTTTTGGAGCGTAGTGGCTGAAAGTGCAGTCACCAATGGTGGAGCAGAAGGTACGAGGCACATGCAGAAGACCGGAGCCAGTCAAGCAGAGGTAATCGGGCTCAATTATTTTGATGCAGAAAGCACTTGCATCCGCATAATGGACATAATGTTTCAGACTGGTTTTGTACATTTTGTGTTAAAAAAGTGTTGCTGATGTCATAACAGGAGGCCATCAAAATGATCAGAATATTAATATATGTCTGAAAGTTGACCAGTCTCTGGATCTGGCTAACCATATCAGTTGAATCTAATCTTATAATCAATGCCCTCTTCTATGAATGAAATTGTAGGTCACACAAGCTAAGAAATTCAAAAAGTGGATCAGCTTGTGCAACACATTTATACCACTGATAAATCAAGGATACAATTGGCAGGATGTTATTAATAATAATAATAATAATCCTTGCATTTGATTTAGCGCCTTTTCACATTGTCAAGATCACCCCTCCCACCCCCAAAGTAATTTCTATTTATATATAAACTCCAATGTCTGCATGAAATCTTTATATTTTTTCTTGTCAATCACCATATACATTTTGAGTAATTAAGCAATAGTGAAAAGAAGGTTTGCAGTTTCACTAGAATTCATGGCAAATTAAGGGGAATACCTCAACTTGTTTATTCCGAGTGCTGTGATTCCAATTCTCTACACTCCTTATTCGTGCATTTGCTTCTTTATTAAAATGCCTGCAAAGCCAGAAAACTTTAAAACAGAAAATGTTTGCACTCCTCAAAAAACTCTAATAAAAGATTTGTTAAACATGATTTCCCTCTCGTAAAGCCACGTTGACTCTGCCTAATCATGTTATGATTTTTTAAGTACCCCACGACGACATCCCTAATTAAGGACTCTAGAATTTTCCCTACCACCGATGTCAGCCTAACTGGTCTATATTTCCCCATTTTTTGTCTCCCATCCTTGTTAAATAGTGGCGTTAAGTTTCCGACCTTCCAATCAATGGGAACCATTCCAGAATCCAGGGAATTTTGGAAGATCAAAAATAAAGCATCCACTATCTCTGCAGCTACCTCTTTTAAAACCCTAGGATGCAGACCAGGGTATTTATTGGTTTTTAGTCCTATCAATTTCTCTAGTACTACTGCTTTACTGATGTTCATTTCTTTAAGTTCCTCACTAACATTAGCCTCCAGGTGCCCCTCTATTTTTGGCAAGTTTTCAGTGTCCTCTAACGTGAAGACAGAAGCAAAATATTTGTTTAATGACTCTGCCATTTCTTTATTCCCCAGTCTCTTCCTCTTTATGTACTTGTAAAAACTCAAACAATCTGTCTTTATGTTCCTAGCTAGTTTAACCTCATGTTCCATTTTTTCCCTCTTATCAGTTTCTTGGTTTTCCTTTGGTGTTCTCTAAAGCCCTCCCAATCCTCAGGTTTACTGCTCTTTTTGGCAGTATTATAGGCCTCGTTTAATTTTATACTTTCCCTATATCCTAATTAGCCAAGGTTAAACCACTTTTCTCGTGGTATTTTTATTTTTCAAGGGAATATGTGATCACTGGGAATTATGTATTATCTCTTTAAATGTTTGCTTTGAGATGTCTCGATAACGTGACAATGTGCCATATCAAATGCAAGGATTATTATTATTATTATAAGATGTCTCAAAGCACTTCACAGGATATACAGTACTGTAAAATGGATTGACTGTATTTTGTGGGCGAAATGGGGCAGCCAGTTGTACAGACTGTCTTAAAAAAAATGCAAGGCCAAAGGATTTGCCATAACTGACAGTTTGAGGAGGTCAACATGAAAAACTTCAAAAGCCGCAACATTCATATGAACAAATTGGGTTTCAGCCAAAGAGTAAGTAAGTGCTTCAGGTAAGTAAGCAAGTAGGCAACCAATCAAATAAGGCTTACTTTAGTGCATGAAGGCTGCAAAACAAATTTCTTCCAATTAAAATTCTGCAAGATTTGTGAACAGTTTACAAGATGTTAGCAGAGTGATTACCACAACAGGTACAAGATCTTTTTCTATGTATCAAATGGGGCCCTCTCAACAGTCAAAGACATCAAGCTTCTTTCATGGGGATATTGAAGCTTTATTTCCATGGTTTCCTTAGAACAAACAGCAAGAATAGCCTGGTAGGTGAAATCCCAAGTGAGCTCTGCCTAAACGATGAGTGGGATTCCATTCAACCTGTAAGATTAAAAGAGGAGTTCATGTATATTAACCTTTGGGCATATTAACTTTCTTGCACATGCATCAGTGGAACTCCAAATTTCAATGGAATGCTGGAGGGGCTGAGGAGAAAAAGGCATCATCTTTCACATCTTTTTGATATGTCCAAAGTACCATGTAGATAAAAATGCCCCATGAAATCAAAAATATTATTATTAAGCGCATAAATCAAACCAAATGGAATATAATGGAGCTGTGATCAGTGGTGATTTCTAACAGAATCACTCATTGAGGAATCATAAATAGTCACTATTGGTCACTCGATGCATGTCACAGAACTCAACTCTGAAAGCAGTTGATGAAGAAATAAATTCCCACAGCTTTCTCTCAACTGTAGTTCGCCAATAAACCAGAGTGGTATCTGTCCCAACTATGGAACTATTGAAAATTATTTATTGTGAGAGGATCTATTTGCAAATCAAGCAGATATTTTTGTCAAATAACAGAGCTAATCATAAATACGACCTCAGTCGCGACTCTATTATCAAATTGGATTTGAGCTTAAGACTATCCTGTCCAATTTGATAATGGAGTATAATATAGTTTTGGATTCAAGAATTTTCAAGATGGTGAATGTGCCAGTAAACCACAAGAGGTTAAATGGCTTAAACTGACCAGAACAGATTTGTAAACCATAACAGACTATTTCATGGCTCAGTCTGTTAACCTAGTGAAGCAAATCACATTTCACTGTCTAGTCAATTGTGTAATATTTAACATTTGTTTCTAATTGAAATTCTACACTAGTGAAAATCAGTCTAAAACTGAAATTCAGCAATTATAATTAAACATATGAAATATCCCAATTTTAATACTCTACGAAGACAGTGAAATACAGTAAACAGGTATGAAGATGCTGTGCTCTCATATGGTAAAATAAATAAATTGTTGACAAATGTCCTCATTTAAGCCATAGCGCTGATCATTAGTTTCCAGCCTGTCTGCAACAGAAGCACCTGACATTTTGTTCCTTAATCCAAGTAAACGCCTACATATAGTTAAATCCTTTTCAATTGGGCCATACTAAACTTTTATTTTCACTAAACTATCAGATTTCAAATACTTTGAAAATATCTTTCAAACTGTAAGCCTTTATCAAAATACAAAAACCTCAGAATTTCCTTTTTCTGCTGTCAATCATTTATTACAATGTAAGAATAATCTCAATATAGCAGAATACCATTAGTTCCATTCTTTTGCCTGGAATCGTAAGCTTCTTTATCCAGATCCAAAGGCTTTCTTAGTTTTCTTCACCCATTTTCTATTGACCTATCATGATTATCGTAGCATACGATCATCACAACGGAGGAAAAGAAAATATAATTACTGGGGGGGTTTCACACATTGCGATATACTGGGGGTAGCAGTATACCATAATGCCTTGCTTGATATTCATAAATAAACATAAAAAAGAACCTGAATAACATCAGTTTACTCATGGCAAAAGAAAAGTTTAACATGTAGGTTTGACAACTAGAATAGCATTGCTTTATTGTTATCTGTTGCAATGTTTTTTTGGGGGGTTAGCTCAGTGTCCAATACATGCAGAAACCCATCACCATGCTTAAGAGTATCCAACATTTCCAACAGAGTTCCACATGTACATGGAGTTTCCCTCTGTCTGTAATGGAGTATGCATTCTCTCATTGGAGAGATGTACTTAGCTTGCTGAATTCCAGAAAGGCAAGCTTTCTGCTACTTGTCCAATTAGAACCATTTTACCCGTTAGGGCTTTGCCTTGCAGGTTTAACAGGAGAGGGAAGAATCCCTAACCTGTGAATGGTCTACTCCTCCCATGTCTTGCTGACAATTCAGGCTGGTTGATCTGTTATCAACAGTGCGTTAGAGTACTGGGGACTCTACAGGCTCAGGAACCCGAATACCAGTCAATTCAATCCTATTATTCTGTTACCATACCCTCTCAACTCTCTACCCCCTCCTCGCTCCCTCCCCTCACCCTGACCATTTCCCCCTTGCTCGGGTCCTGACTCAACTGTACAGCGCCTTGGGACGTCCTCCCGACGTGAAAGGCGCTCTATAAATGGAATCTTGTTGTTGTTGTCATCTTCAGGCTAGGTAAGCCCCAAGGAGCCCACACTTACTTCCCCCTACCCTGAAAGATACTCACTAATTGATCATTCAACAAACATGCAGGTCTGAGCCCTCACTATAATATAATACTTACATTTAATATAGCTCCTTATCACGTCTTCGAGACATCTCAAAGCGCTTCACAGAATATACTATAAAGTGAATTGACAGCAGATTTTATAAGCAACACTAGGTGGATAGTAAGTACCAAGAACTCCTTTTTAGCCTACCGTCTCCTGATGAAAAACACTTCAGCAAAAAGCTGAGTGAGAAAACCACCTTTCTCCTGCCTTTAACCCGGACAGCTCTTCCCCATCCACTGAGCAAATTATTCCACCACTTGGAAGTGCAGAACTTCAGCAGAGCAGCTCTGTGCATACCAATCACGGTAGATACCAAGACCTGGATATATAGAAATCCATTTCTCAATCTGGATTCAGGTAACAACTTTCAACAGCTGTCATCCAATGCCTCAGGTTCCTCATCAGCTGGGCCAATAGAAAAGTGCAGCCGCCCTTTCCCTGCGGAGTCCCCTACAAACACACTTCTCCTCTACAAACCTACGCCCTGGGCCTCTGGGCGCTGTTTGCTCGACGCTGCAACTGTGGATGGAGCGCTCCGGTCATGCATGCGCAGGGAGTGTTGGGATCGCTGATGCCACGCAAGCTCCTGCCACCAATTCATGGTAACCGCTGTTCTATTCACATGAACAGTTTTATTATTTTAAAGATAACTACATGTTCAGGAAATATATGCCTCTTGATAGTTTTAATCCGGGTTGTTTCACAAAATGCGTCTCTCAATAGCACCAACCAACCCTCCGCAATTTTACGCAAATTCACCAAATTTCTCCACAATTTTCCGCAAAAAATGCAAGGATTATAACATCTCAGATCACAAGAGAAGTTGAGGTCCACCAAACTACCACTACATTGTATCTGGACTCGCAATATAGTACTACAGTGTTTCAGTGAGGCTGCAATTGATAAACTTCTGAGACCCAGTTGATCCAAAACACCAAGTACAGAGTATAAGAACGTAAGAAAATAATGCAAAAAGTTAAAGGGGCTTCATAAGCTTAAAAATATCACACATTGTAAAGTATTCATTCCTTATGGTTCAAGTGTAAATAAACATGAAAAATTGGATCTCTTGGTTCGCTATTGGAATCTGTTGCAGCTGAGCCTAATTCTGTCCTCATTTAACATCCATTTACATTTAAAATCTAAATTTAAATTTACATTTAAAATTGAAATTACAATCCATTTAGTTTTTAAACTAGAATCATCACGGTTGAGGTTCTATAAGTAGCTCAGTGGTTAGAGCACTCGCCTTGCAAGCGAGACACCTGGGTTCAATTCCAGGCAGGGCGAAATCTTGGGCAAGTTTCCTTACTCCACACTCCTAATAATAATCCCTCCAAAACAAAACAATAATAAATTGGTCATTTTTAATCAACGGCTGTCTGTGGGACACTGCTGTGCGCAATTGGCTGCCGCGTTTCGCCCACAAATATACGGTCAATTCACTTCACAGCATATTCTGTGAAGCGTTTTGAGACGTCTAGAAGGCGTGAAAAGCACTATATAAAATGCAAGGATTATTATTATTACATGCTCTTTACAACAGGTTTTAGTGGACAGAGATCAGGAAAGGTAATTAATGATAATTTTCCACCACAGGGGTTACCAAAACCAAATACAACATAATCCCTCCAGTCGATTGGTGAAATTTCCAATTAAACAATCTCAAATTGGTTGCGATTCAATGCTGCAATGCAATTTTAATGAAAGTTTTTCTTAAATTTGGCAGTATAAACCTGTCTTTTGCATCAAAGATCGAAATAATTATATTTTGGCCATAGTATTAGTGCCAATATCTTAGCCCAAAATGTTACTTTCATAATGCCACAAGTTGTTAATTCATTATTGTTATCCAACCTTTTCTGGGACTAATGAGTTAATTAAGAAATAATGAACATCAAAGCTTGTTCTTTTTTGTTGCAATTAACACCATGGTATAACACACATTCCTTTTTTCACTTTACAGCAGCCATTTACCATAAGAGAGACCTTCCAGCAAAACTAACACTGAACCCTGCCGCCCCTCCACCGCATCACATTCCTGGCATAGCAGTCAATTTTGGAACCTTTTGATCGTCATAAATTGAGCATTATTTATTTTTGTGCAATAAACTCTTAACTGTACGAGCTCGTTGCATAACCTTTGCTTTCCCTCATAATTGTGCACTGGGCAAGTTTCAGAAAGTGGCAAAGCCAAGAATTAATAGTTATTGAAAGTACGCTGTTTTATAATTTGTTTATCCAACTGATATCACAGTTGGATCTAACCAAAAAGGATCACACAATACAACATATTGAACTACTGACTCATTAAAACAAGCTGGGTGAGAATCAAGTTGAGATCAAGGTAAGATCTTTCCACAAAATGCCATTAAAACAGCAGCAATTTCCAATTAAACATGACTTTTTTTAATAAAAGTACTTTAAATGCACCTTTACTTACAAACAGAATAGGTCAAAATGCATTTCTCATACATTACATAGTTTCATTTCCTACAATGGAAGAACACAAACAGATATGTTACGGTTTTAAAGATGCTAGCTCCAATTTATATTTGATGTGGCATAAATCCAATTTTAGCAGAGTTAAATTGTCATTTTATTTATATTTACATTGTAGCAAATCAAAGCGGCACATTAACGATCAGGATCTACTTGCAATGGAAGTCAGTATGTGCTCGGCTAAATCTTCTGGACAAAGATGCTCTGTCAGGGTCTAATGCTTGACTTGTGGGATCCACGTACGTTTTTCAGAAGCTGTACAATCCTCAATGACAGAAGACTAAAGTCTGTGGGCACTTTGCTGGATGGCCGCACACAATGGTTTCAGTTCAATATCCTGAAATTCTGCATAAATATTCTGTGATCCACAAAGGCAATGAAACAAACTACAGAACCTTTTTTTTTAATCCTCACACCTTTACTTATTTAACCTTGTCCTGTCATCGTCTATAAAGGACGCACAATGTATAAAACTATTCTGCATAATTTCTAATATGTAATTTAAATCAAATTATTTATGAATCTTTATGTATCAGCACCAAGAACTCCCAACATAGCCACAGTTCAGGCAAACCACAGTGATACTCTGTCCCTATCCAAGTTGTTTCAATAAATTACACACTTATGTAGCTAGATTTTTAACAGTTGTGATTTAACAATTTAACAATCTACTTCCTCAGCTTTGTTGCATTTAGAAATGGACACCCATGGACTAGCACAAAGGTTTTCAGTGCGTCAAATGTGCACTTCTGCCTTCCAGCACATTACATTATACATAGCATATTATTGACTGGAATGCTTCGGGAAGCAAAATTAACATACAACATAGTGCTGCATTAACAGTATTCAGTCAGCAAATAAGCCTTGATCTGAAGCACGCCTTAACATCAATGTTTCATTCCTAGTTACTTTCCAGCACATCTCACTCGTATTTTAACAATTTGGAGAAACAGCTCTTCTTCGTTCTTTGTCAGTTTCAGCAGAGAACCATAAATCTTTATGTATCTGATGATATTATTAGTTCAATGCCAGACTATAACTGTGTGTGCAGATGCAATACGCATCTCAAAATGCATTAGAACCAACAACAACAAATTACATTTGTATCCCAGACCAGAATATGAGCTCAAATTCTAAATTGGGGCTTTAAGCCACAATCTTGTAATAATAAATTTCTGTCAAGATGACGTTTTTAAGCACTTCACAAGATATACTGTGAAGTGAGTGACTGTAATTTATAGGCAAGTATGGTAGCTAATTTTTACGCATTGCAATGTCCCACAAACAACCTTAAAACCAATTTTATTTGAGGGATTATTGGCCAGGACAACAGGCAAAACTCCCTTCGCATTTCAAATAGTGCCTTTGGGATCTTAAACATTCTCCTGAACAGGCAGACAGGACCTGTCTCATTTGAAAGACTGCCCTTCCAACAATGCAGCACATCCCCGAGCACTACATTGGAGTGTAAGTTTATTCTGGTGAGTTTGAATTCCCAACATGGCACTTGAACTCGCATTTTTTCTATCCTGAGGTGAGAGTGCTACCAAAAGCCAAACAGACACCATCAATCTTCTGACCTTCAGGCAAGATTCGGTCTCACTCAACTGAGCCAAATTGATACAATATTAAAATTATGCTCCAATTACCACAGGATAATATTCATTCTACAATAATAATAATCCTTGCATTTAGTACAGCAGATTATTATGTCAATGAGACATCTCAAAATGCTTTACACAATATACTGTAAAGTGGAGTGACTGTGCATTTTGTGGACATAACGTGGCAGCCAGTTACACACAGCAATATCCCACAAACAGTCAGGGAGTGAGTGACCAATTTTATTTGAGTAATGTTAACCAAGACACCGTGGGAAACTTTTCGCTTTTCAAATAGTGCCCTGGGATCTTTGACATCCACCTGAATGGACAGACAGGACCTTGGTTAAACGTCTCATCCGAAGAACGGCATCTCTGACAAAGAGACACCACCCCAGCATTGCACTGGAGTGTCAGCTTAAACTATGTTATTCCAAGTCCCAATATGTGTCTTGAACCTTCTGAATCGAAGGCGAGAGTTGTACAAATGCATGGAAGTGCCAGACACAACTCTGATTTACCAGCAGTAAAAGAGTTAACACAGAAAGGGCTTCTCTTAGACAGTGACAAGTCTATTTTGTTCCATGCAAGGCCTTCAATTTACATCTGATTTGTATGACAATTTCAGGAAATTAAGTTTAAATATACAATAGAAACGTAATATTGACAATATTGATGATCATTTATGCAACAATATACATACTAGAATTGATCATGCATCATCTGCTCCGAATGTTATATCATTACTGGAATTCCCCAATGGCAAATACTATACGTACATTCTCTCCACAAATGACTCAACATTGATTTTCATTACTTTTCTAACAATGATAACTATTGTTATTTGGATTATCCTCAACATCATTTCAATTCAAAATAAATATAATCTTGAACAAGACACATTCCATTAAAAACTAGGTTATCAATTGCAATGGGAACCAAAATGTTTCATTTACCCTTTATTTCTGTTCCACCTATTTATATATACTTTGCAATACAATGGATGCTAAGCAATTTAAAAACATTAAGAAACTATTTATTTCAGTTTAATAAATCAAAATTTTGATGCTACATGCGTCTCGTGAATTTCAAACAAACTTACAGCAAGAATTCGTTACCAAAAACAATATATCCTATTCGTCTGTATTGTAGAAGCCATACAGATCTTGTTATCGATGTTACAGCAAGGAGCTATTGCACACCCAATTTAATTGAAAATAATTGCCATGACCTAAATAGTTGCAACTGAAAAATGCTGATCAGCCTTTATTTTCTGCCATTCAAGTCAGTCTTCTTAAACTTTTCAATATAACAAATCCTCATTAGGATGAGCTTGTTGTGCAATATTAAAATATTAATGATAGAATAAAATTGAACAAACCCAATAAGGTAGCTTTACTGCTTCCCTCATACCAGTTCAGACTGGTAGTCTAGCAGGTAGTTTGGCTTCTGATTTGCAGTTTATTCTGATGCATTTGCCTTTTGGGGGGGAGGGGATAAAAGGAGCTATCCATCCAAATATTGGAGCCATTCTACCACCAAATACAGTCAAAAAAGATTTGTTTGTTTCTGAAAAACACCATTTTATGTTGGAATTTCTTGAATGAAAATGGTGCCTTTTCACTGCACTAGGCCCACCGGCATGGAATTCTGCCGGAAAACTGGGGGGGGGTAATGAACGACCGCGCTCAGAACAATGGCTAAGCAATTATTACACATTTTGTAATGTTTGTTAATGCCAATGACAGCAAGATTGATTCCTCAAGCATGTAATAATGAAAAACAAACATTCTCACACGTGACAATTTACAACTACTGTAAGTAATGCAATATTGTTTCTGTGTGGGATGATGATTCAGAGTAGAAAGCAAGTCCTGTATGTTAAGGTCCTAAATCACTGTCGGTAGGAGCTCAGGAGAACTCTACTCATGTAGAACCAAATGCATTTGCAGAGCTCCATTAGCCAACATCAAAATACCAATCCATTTTAATGGTATTTAGGAGATTTCACAGCAAATCAACACAAAAATCAAGACTATAAGCTGGACACCAGAAGCACTACTGATGTTCATTAACAGAAAATGTATTTGTATTTCTTAACACGAGCTGCGCATTCACAGAATAGGTCTCATCCAACAGGGTGTCAACTCTTAAACCTGAGCAAAATACTATCCAGATATGCTCAAACCATGGATCTGTCATTTGCGTAAAACAAAAGGATCAAAGAAACAGTTATTTATTTCTGTACAAAATATTTATACTTCAATGTTCATTGAAAACTGCAAACCTATGTTCAAAACTATACACATTCTACTGAATCAGCACAGCTATGGACAATATTATTGAAAAACTCAAAAGGGTAAGTAAATAAGTAGCCAGTCTCCATCTCACATGATAAAATTGATCAACTTCAATGGATTAACATTTCAATGCAAGTTGGTCATGATTTGGCAACTGTACAAGGAAAGTGCACCACAGAGGTTAGGTGACTTTAGACGTGAACAAAAGGTCTTCAGATGCAATCCATACAACAAAACACCTTCATTATCTTCCTAAAATCTTGCCCGCCTAACTTCCAGACTCATACTTCCACGATTAACCAATTTGTTTCAATGGCCAATTCTTCTTCAAGGATAACTAACCTTACTTTAAGGATTACCTTAACCCTCCTGACAACCAACCTACACTTTAATATTCCAGAGCTGAAGGCATCACAATGAGTATTTATTATTTACCCTTTTGTACAATCAAACCTGGTTTTATTGACGTGTTTCTAAAAAAAAGGGGTATCTATGTTGACAAACATAAGATGAATTTCCATTTAAAACAAATTTCCCCAATTCATGATGGGAGAAAGTTTACAAGCTTTTTCACATCACTTGATGCTTTCCTACGGATAACTCAAATTCAAACTGATATTGGCAATAGTTCATTACTCCGACTGTAACACTCCTATACCTTTTGGAAGGTTTGTGCCATGACTTGTGAGGCATCCTGTTATATTCTTAAAACTGACGTTTCATTAACATTTATGTAATTACAACATTCATTTTATAAGGATGGATTCATATTTATACAAAGAGATAATTCTTAAAACATATTTCCATTCCAGATTGCTTCAGATAAATTACTATATTAGTTGAGGTTGAGAAACTACTCCACAAACTTGAATTCTAAAATCAAATTTGCTTTCTATTTCAACTGTTCAGGAAAAGCAATGTATATATAGATTTAGATAGCTAAATAACTAAATAGATTTAGTTATGTTTCCAGTTAGATTTGTCAGACTATAATGTGGGTAACAACAACAACAACTTGGATTTATATAGCGCCTTCCACACCAAACGGCGTCTCAGAGCACTTCAAAGCAAGAGCACAAACCATGACTACTTCGAGTCACACCCACACTCCTGACAGCTCTAAGGTAAACTAACTTTAAATTGTTTAATAAGTAATTCAACACAATTAGAGGGAGTAATCTGTATTCGGAAAAAATGATTTAAAGAGCATTGAAGTTTCAACACAACATATACATTTTCATTGAAAGCATTTTTTCACCCATAATATATCTATTAGCGCACAACGCAGCACCATCTGGTAAACAGTTACATTCAGGGAATGAATTTTTCACAACAAATTTGGGGTTTAAACACATTCATCTTCCTGTTCAGTAGTGATCAAGTATTTCAAGATATAGTAATATAGAAGGCACTGCATTACAAAGAAGAAATCATGTATCCATGGAAAGGGTACAGCATAGACTGACAAGGATATCAGGGATGAGGGGGTTACATTTATTAATGGCTTGAAAATCTGGAACTGTTTTCACTGAAACAAGAGGTTAAATTTCTAGAAGACTTTGAAGATAAATAGTGAAATATTATTGCTGCTGGTTGGTAAATCAAGTTATAAACTCCAGATTGCCACCGGGAGATTTATGGAGAAGTTAGAAGGAACTTTTTCACAGAAGGTTGTTACAACATGGGATGTTTTGCCATCAATATCTACTGTGGTTAGGACTACACAAAAACATCTAAATGAAATTGAGTAAACATTTGAAAAAGAATCAAAAAATAATATTGGGGGAAAGGAAATTGAGATAAAACAGCTCCATGGGGCTGATGGCATGATTTCTATGATCATGTAAAGCTGCAAAACTAACACTAATTTTAAATTTTGCAAAATTGCAGATTATTTTGACATTATGTACTTGTATATATATGTGTGAGAGTGCTTAAATAACCTTTTCTTTTAAAAAAATCTCTTCCAGCTATTAACCCTTACTGCGTTTCCAATGTGGTTTGTTTCTCCTTGCCTGCAGCACAGCACTGTCAGTTCCAGACCATAAAAATCAGGTCAAAGTCTGACCTGTTGCTTCAAAAATGTAATGAGGTCAAATTGTAATTATTTTCTTGGCTGCAATCTGTATGTTTTAAAAGGAGTTTGGGAAACTGAGATGTCAATTTCATGTTGTGTGTTCCTGACTCTCTCAGACATTAAAGTGCAGAGTCATTAAAATGGTGCATGAGGTGGCTGCCACAGGAGAAAATGTCAGAACGTCTGGTCTGACCATGAAGACCCTTGCGTTCCAGTTCTGAAGAATATATTTCAGATAAGAAAAATAATTTCAAAAGATAATTTATTGCTTAAGACTAACGATATAAATACTGGCGATAAGTAGCTGTGCATGTCTGCAGCAAAGTTCAGTCTACCAGGGTATAGTTTTTAGACTATTAATTTAATTATTGATGCTGTTTTTTTTTACCATTTTATATAAGCTTCATTTGGGAGCGACTACCTTCCAGCCCACGATATTACAGGTCTGACGCACAAGCTTAGGGGCTGGCATTTCCAAAGTGCAGTAAATCTTACAAAAAAAATCTTAACCAAATCAAGATGCAATGAAAGATTTACAGCAAAACCTTTCCTAGAGAGACGGCAGCAGCAATGCTTAAAATATATATGTATATATATATATACACCCTCCGAAAAAAGAGAAAAAGTTTAACTGATGGGAGCCAGGTAAGTTTGGGAGCAAGATGAAAGATAGATTTATTCACATTAAATCGTGAAAAATCATTATGAAAAATATTTGACCACAACTTATATTTAACAGCAAAAATCTAGCGACGCTGGTCAACCAACAGCCAGCCAGAGCCAACAGCCAACCTAAAGGCAAAGCCAACACAAGCAACCGAACTGCTTACATTACAACAGCTTCAACCACATCAAATTGAATAGTTTTTTTGGGGGAGGAGGGGGGAGAGGGGGAGGAGGGGGGAGAGGGAGGAGAGGGAAAGGAGGGGGTGAAGAGAGGGAGGAGGGGAGAGGGGGTTAAATAAAAAATCAGTTTCCCATCGCCCCCCCCCCCCCCCACCTGACACCAGACAGTTTATGGCTTTTTTTTGTTGTTTTGATTAAAATAAATGGAAAAAATGGCATTAAATCTGGTCATTGCTCAGCAACAAGGTGCCACCCACCCACCCAGCCACCCACCTACCCAGTCACTCACCCACTCACCCAGTCACTCACCCACCCACCCAGTCACTCACCCACCTACCCAGTCACCCACCCACCCAGTCACCACCCACCCACCCACCCACCCACCCAGTCACTCACCCACCCACCCAGTCACTCACCCACCCACCCAGTCACTCACCCACCCACCCCACCCAGTCACTCACCCACCCACCCAGTCACTCACCCACCCACCCACTCACCCACTCACCCACTCACCCACCCAGTCACTCACCCACCCACCCACCCACTCACCCACCCAGTCACTCACTCACCCACCCACCCAGATCCCATCCCCCCTTCACTGTCAGATAGACACCGGGGGCTTGTGTGGCCTGGCAGGGCAGGGAGGGGAGGGCAGGGCAGGAGAGGGCAGACAGGCAGGAGAGGGAGGGAGGGAGGGCAGGAGAGGGAGGGGAGGGCAGGAGAGGGCAGACGGGGCAGGAGAGGGAGGGAGGGGGGCAGGAGAGGGAGGGGAGGGGAGGGCAGGAGAGGGCAGACGGGGCAGGAGAGGGAGGGAGGGCAGGAGAGGGAGGGGAGGGCAGGGAGGGCAGACAGGGCAGGGAGGGCAGGGGAGGGCAGGGAGGGGAGGCAGGGAGGGCAGAGGGCAGGGAGGGCAGGGAGGGCAGGGAGGGGAGGCAGGGAGGGCAGGGAGGGCAGGGAGGGCAGGGAGGGAGGGGAGGGCAGACAGGGCAGGGAGGGCAGGGAGGGCAGACAGGGCAGGGAGGGAGGGGAGGGCAGGGAGGGCAGACAGGGAGGAGAGGGAGGGGAGGGCAGGAGAGAGCAGACGGGGCAGGAGAGGGAGGGGAGGGCAGGAGAGGGAGGGGAGGGCAGGGAGGGCAGACAGGGCAGGGAGGGGAGGGCAGGGAGGGCCGGACACCCCTCCCAGCACTGCCCCGAGGGAGGGGAGGGCAGACAGGGCAGGAGAGGGAGGGAGGGCCCCCCCCCCCCGGGCTGCCCCCCCCCCCCCGGGCTGCCCCCGGGTCTGCCCCCCCCCGGGCCCCCCCGCGCTGTCCCGGTGCCGCTCTCTCTCACTCACCGTCTCTCAGGGCCGCTCTCACACCGCAACGCACCGACAACTCACTGCGCCTGCGCGCAACCGGCATCGCAGGAGGGGCGGAGCCACGAGCGCTGCAGCAGTGATCACGTGATCAATACAGCACCACAGCTCCTCACACAGCAATACAGCACCACAGCTCCTCACACAGCAACACAGCTCCTCACACAGCAACACAGCTCCTCACACAGCAACACAGCTCCTCACACAGCAACACAGCACCACAGCTCCTCACACAGCAACACCGCTCCTCACACAGCACCACAGCTCCTCACACAGCAACACAGCTCCTCACACAGCAACACAGCACCACAGCTCCTCACACAGCACCACAGCACCACAGCTCCTCACACAGCAACACCGCTCCTCACACAGCAACACAGCACCACAGCTCCTCACACAGCAACACAGCTCCTCACACAGCAACACAGCTCCTCACACAGCAACACCGCTCCTCACACAGCAACACAGCACCACAGCTCCTCACACAGCAACACAGCAACACCGCTCCTCACACAGCAACACAGCAACACCGCTCCTCACACAGCAACACAGCACCACAGCTCCTCACACAGCAACACAGCACCACAGCTCCTCACACAGCAACACAGCTCCTCACACAGCAACACAGCTCCTCACACAGCACCACAGCTCCTCACACAGCAACACAGCACCACAGGTCCTCACACAGCAACACAGCTCCTCACACAGCAACACAGCTCCTCACACAGCAACACAGCTCCTCACACAGCAACACAGCTCCTCACACAGCAACACAGCACCACCGCTCCTCACACAGCACCACCGCTCCTCACACAGCACCACCGCTCCTCACACAGCACCACCGCTCCTCACACAGCAATACAGCTCCTCACACAGCACCACCGCTCCTCACACAGCAACACAGCAATACAGCTCCTCACACAGCACCACAGCAATACAGCTCCTCACACAACAATACAGCAACACAGCTCCTCACACAGTAATATAGCTCACACAGCAATACAGCTCCTCGCACAACAATACAGCAACACCGCTCCTCACGCAGCAACACAGCTCCTCACGCAGCAACACAGCTCCTCACGCAGCAACACAGCTCCTCACGCAGCAACACAGCTCCTCACGCAGCAACACAGCTCCTCACGCAGCAACACAGCTCCTCACGCAGCAACACAGCTCCTCACGCAGCAACACAGCTCCTCACGCAGCAACACAGCTCCTCACGCAGCAACACAGCTCCTCACGCAGCAACACAGCTCCTCACGCAGCAACACAGCTCCTCACGCAGCAACACAGCTCCTCACGCAGCAACACAGCACTGCAATATAGCAATGTAATATAGCTCCTCACACACCAATACAGCACTGTAATATAGCACTGTAATATAGCTCCTCACACAGCAATATAGCACTGTAATATAGCTCCTCACACAGCAATATAGCACTGTAATATAGCTCATTACACAGCAATATAGCACTGTAATATAGCACTGTTACACAGCTCCTAACTGAAATATAGCACAACAACACAGCACTGTATCACAGCTTCTCACACATCACTACAGCACTATAACATAGCTCCTCACACAGCAACACAGCACCGTAGCATAGCACAGCAACACAGCACTGTAACAAAGCACAGCACTGTAACATGGCATTATAACACAGCACTGTAACATTAGCACAGCACTGTAATACAGCGCAGCACTGTAACACAGCAACACAGCACTGTAATATAGCACAACACAGCACAGCACTGCAACACAGCACTGTAATACAGCACTATAATACAGCGTAGCACTGTAACATAGCACAGCAACACGGCACAACACTGTAACATAGCACAGCAACACGGCACAACACTGTAACATAGCACAGCAACACGGCACAACACTGTAACATAGCAGAGCACTGTAACACATCACTGTAACACAGCATGGTAACACATCATATCAATGTAACAGAGCACAGCACTGTAACATATCACAGCACTGTAACAGAGCACAGCACTGTAACAGAGCACAGCACTGTAACAGAGCACAGCACTGTAACAGAGCACAGCACTGTAACAGAGCACAGCACTGTAACATATCAAAGCACTGTAACATTACAGCACTGTAACAGAGTACATCACTGTAACTCCGCACAGTAACACATCTCTGTAACACATCACTGTAACAGCACATCATTGTTACACAGCACAGTATTACATCACTGGAATACAGCACAGGATTGTAACACAGCATAGTAACACAGCACTGTAACATATTACAGCACTGCAACATATCACTGTAACACATCATAGCACTGTAACACAGCCCCATAACCCATCACATTACTGTAACACGTCTCAGCATTGTAACACAGCACTGTAACACAACACATCACTGTAACACAGCATAGCACTGTAACACAATACTTTTTCCCAGCTCCTCCTCATCATCACCATCACACAGCACTGTAGCCAGAGAGCTGAACCCCAGCTCTGATCAGCAGAGAGGGTTGTACAAAATGTAAGCCAATTCTCTCATCACCATAGGGCTGTGTGTACTGTAAACCAGCTCTTTGGTTAGCAGCCCAAACTGCAAACTGTAAAGCAGCTCTGCTGATCTTCAGAGAGGTCTGTGCAAACTGTAACCCAACTCTGCTCAGCAGAGAGAGAGAGAGAGAGAGAGCAGATGGCTGTAACTAATCAGCAGAGAGAGCTGTTGGTGCTGTAAACCTGATCAGCAGAGAGAGGGTTATGCAAACTGTAACGCACCTCTGATCAACAGACAGGGCTGGACAACCTGTAACAGGTCTGTTCTGTCTCAGACTGAGGGCTGTGCAAACTAACACAGGTCTCTGATCAGAGTCGTTGTGGTGGAGTCAGTTCCCTGATCAGGAGGACAGTGTGTGGCAGCTCTGAGATCAGGCACAGGCAGGGTCCAGCCAGAGATGCTCAGGGAACATAAGAGCTTTGCAGCTGTGAGGAGGCTCAGAGCTTTCTGATCAAGTGGATGATACACGTTATGCAGCAAGAGCAAGGAGGTTACATAACTGAGACACCTACAGCACTGCACAGATCAGCAGCCAGAGCCAGGGAGGGAGGGAGGGAGGCAGACAGGGAGCAGAGATATACTAACCTCTGTGTGTGTGTGTGGTAGGGACTGGGGCAAGTTATCTCATCAGAAACCATAAATCACAGGGATTAATCGAAGCTTCATCTTGAAATCTGCCATAGGTTTTTTTTGGGGGAGGGGGAGGATGATAGCTCTTGGACTGGCTGCACTGAGAAAACCTCAATAGGATTCAGTCTGCAAGTGTAACTCCTGATTCAGTGGGCAGTTCCTCATGGACATCTGTCCTTGCAGATCTCATGTGGCTATGTTATATAAGAGACTCAGCGAGTCCGCAATTGACTCTTGAGTTAAGGCAAAGTCTTGACATAGGTTAATACGCAGCTGTTTTAATTAAGTGCAATATTCGGAATTGTGAATAAGATGGCAATATATATGTCAATCATACTTTTTTAAATTACACCCTTTCTTTCGTTAGCAGGCAGGCAGCAAGGGTGAATCCCAACAAATAACTTAATAGTCATCCAGAAACTTAATCTGAACCTATCTTGTGAAATTCGGTCCATTGCATAGAAATAGCCTCCAATCACATTTCCTGGAATTTCTTAAAATCTTAGAGTCCAAATGGGTAAAGTGCCACAACAGGAAATTGGGAATCATGGTCTGTCACGTAGCTCATGGCAGTGGAACGCACTGACAACACNTTTTTTTAAACGTGTAAATTATGTAACAGTAGGACTGGGATAGATAATGTTCACTTGGAATCCTGTACCCGCAACTTCCAATGCTTCATGTAAATAATAATCATAATAATCCTTGCATTTGATATAGCGTCTTACCATGTCTTCGACACGTCTTCAAAGCACTTCACAGAGTATACTTTAAAGTGAATTGACTGTATATTTTGTAGGCAAAATACGGCAGCCAATTGCACACAACAGTAAATTTTTTTTTTTTAAGGGATTATTACCCCCAGAAAAGCGATCGGCCAATCGACTAACAACCAATTGTAAAGGTAATGTAAAGCAGATCGACTGCTCTCAGTGGTGGAGGAACTATTGCCTGTACCTTTTAACCACATGAATTGTGCATTAGTCCAGTGTATTGTAAGTTCCTTTTCTCCTCCATGCCAATCCCTCATTTAGATTTTAAAACAACAAACTGGATAAATTGTTAGATTGGATCCATTGAAGTGGATCCAATCTAACAATTTATCCAATTTAATAGCAACAACAAATTGCATTCATATTGTGCCTTTCACGGCGGGAGGACGTGCCAAAGTGCTTGACAGTCAAGGCTTTTGTACCTGAGCTGGCGGTTAGATTTGGCTCCTGGGCTGAGGCGAACCCCATTGTTTGAGAATCTCTGAGACAATATGAGGTCAAAGGTTCTGTGTGGAGAAATTCAAACTGTGCTTCAATTTGCATGCAAAATATTACAACAACCACCACGTGCATTTATATAGCACCTCTCACTCAGGGTAGCGTCCCAGAGCGCTTGACAGTGGTGGAGCACGACACCGAGCCGGGGGGGGAGGGAGAGGTGACCGTAGATATGGTCGAATAGGAAGGTCTTCAGGTGAGACCTGAAAATGGGGAAGGAGAGGGCATTGCAGGGGGATAGAGAAAGAGTGTTCCAGAGTTTCGGGACGTAGTGGCTGAAAGCACGGCCACCAATGGTGGAATGGAGAGCACAAGGACATGCAGAAGGCCGGAAGCAGCTGGTTGTGGGTTGAGAGGTAAGCAACTTGGAGAGGAAGGGAGGTGCCAGGGCAGGAAAGGATTTGAAAACGAGTGTGAGGATCTTGAAATCGACCCATTCAGTGATGGAGACTGTCCAAATTTGACACCTATAGAAATGACACAATATTTAAATACATACATTAACATTTAAATAGATTAATTTGACATGTACAAAAGTACTATCAGCATTGTTGGAACTCATTACAATGTGTATTGCACTAAATATATCATCAGTAAAATCTAAAATGTATTGTTCCTGGGAAATTATGACCATATTCTGCTTACAAAAACTGGCATGAAACATATAATCTAAATCTTTTAAGTTATTAAACCCTGGTCCAAGAGTGACTATAGATCAGGTGACTTAATGGCAATGCAGTAAAATAAATTGCTGTCGGCGCCTTGGGGCGTCTTCCCATTGTGAAAGGCACTATACAAATGCAATTTGTTACTGTTAAATTGGATAAATTGTGAGATTGGATCCAAGATAATGTGCTTGGTAATGGAATATTGGAATCGAGTTGATCCTCTGGTGTTGTCAGTTGTTTGGTTCCTGAGCCTGCCAGGTCTGTTGGACTCCAAGGCCTGTTGGCGGCAGACCAGCCAGCCTGACTTGTTGATAGGACTTGTAGGTACAGGCTCGCCACTGCCAAGAGTTTACAGCAAGAGGAATTTATTGCTCTTAATTGCTGTCAGTATTTCAAGATACTTGGAAAGAATTTACAGAATAATAAACTTCAGTGGGTACATTTTAGAATCCAGAAGGAAATGTAACTTTGTATACGTGCTAATGTAAGCACTAAGGGAGTTTAAACAGCTGTGTTGCAGTACAATACATTCATTTACTGCTTAGAGACAACTTTGTGAAAGTGGCATTTTACAATGATCAGGAAGTTAAAACACTCAGTCGACATAAGTCTGAATTGTTCCTACTGATCATCTCAGTGAGTGAGAATAAACACTTTACTTTCACTCAAATCTTATTGGAAACTGTTTACACACTCTGAACATTCATCACACTTAGCACTACTTGATTCTCACGGATCTTTCTTCAATAGAAGCACAGCATCTTAAAACAGTCTATCCAATTGCTCTGGGACGCTACTCGGCATGAAGGGCGCTACATAAATGCAACTTGTTGTTGCTGTATATGTATGTATATGTATACTGGAACAGGAAATGTTTCACAGCAGGTTACAGGAAAGAGCTGTCATTATCATGCCATGGAATCAAATCCTGACATTGGTCCTAAGCAGACAGGATACTAACCACTGAAACAAGATCGCAAATCGCAAATACAAGGAAATCATTAATGCATGACTTGTTTGGTCCTAACCAGTTGGGATTTGTGATGGGTAACAAATTTGGCTCAGTTGGTAGAACTCTCGCCAATTGTCACAGAATCAAAAGGTGTGGCCCACGGTTACTGGCCATCTCATTTTCAGTGAAGGAGCGTATGTGATTTTCTTTTAGCATTTCAAAACAATAAAATCAGAGCATTGTGGTTTTGAACATTGCTGCTGTGTTGTAATAGCTCAACCCATACTTCAGATGAGACGTTAAACCGAGGTCCCATTTGCCTCTTCTGGTGGATGTTAAAGATCCCATGGCAATATTTGAAAAGAGAAGGGAGTTTCTCCCAGTCTCCTGATCAACAGTCCCCCAAACTAAAATTGGTAATTAGTTTCATGGCTCTTTGTGGGACATTGCTGTTTGTAACTGGCTGCTGTGTTTTGTCCACAAAATGCACTGTCAATCCACTTTACAGTATATTCTGTGAAGTGCTTTGAGATGTCTCAACAACAACAACTTGGATTTATATAGCACCCTCCACGCCAGACGGCATCTCAGAGCGTCTCAATGACGTTATAAGGCGCTATACCAAATGCAAGTATTATTATAGGATGATTCTGTGCACCATTAGCATTCCAAATATTCTTTCATTTCTATCCCTATGACCTGCTGCTAGTTAAGCGCTCCGAAATGCTATCTGTATGAAGGGCTGTATATAAATGCAAGTAGTAGTTGTCATTTAGTGGAGTAGAGAAGGCCATCACAGATTTATCCTCTTTCTTACACACTATAATTACAAAGATAAAGCCAGATAAAAAAATGGAACTACAAATAGAAAGTTCTACAAATGGACATCAAATCAATCACCACAGCATAGGAAAGATTTGTTTTTGCAAAGATAGGTAATATTTTAAAAAGGATCACTCATCTGTACTGGGCTGAGAAGGCTGCACAAAGCTCTTTTTTTGACAGGGGCTTGTTAGGACATGCCAACAAAAACAAAGACAAGAGATCAAGAATTCAAATCACCTTTGTTCGTAAAGAAGAAGTTAATAAATCATTAACACATTGTAAACCATTGTATAGTATTCAAAGATCATCTTAAACAAAGATTGGGTACACAGCTTGACAGAAGTTGGCTTCATTTCTGTTGCTAGTGAGAACTTTGCTCCCTGCTTACATTGAAGAATTATGTGATGTACCTGTCCTCTTACCATGACGCCCTGAAAGTGAAGACTGTTCCATGGATACCAGTTACTTCTCATCAACTTGGCCAAGTAGCCATTCTTAGTAATAATAATAATCCTTGCATTTGATACAGTGCTTTTCACGTCTTCTAGATGTCTCAACGCACTTCACAGAATAACAACAACAACAACAAGATTCCATTTATAAAGCGCCTTTCACGTCAGGAGGACGTCCCAAGGCGCTGCACAGTTGGGTCATGACCCGAGCAGGGGAGAAATGGTCAGGGTGAGGGGAGGGAAGGGAGGGAGCAAGGAAGGGGGAAATGGTCAGGGTGAGGGGAGGGAAGGGAGGGAGCGAGGAGGGGGAAGAGAGTCGAGAGGGGAGCTGAAGGCACGGTCAAAGAGAAAGGTTTTGAGACCGGCCTTGAAGGAGGAAAGGGAGGAAGCAAGGCGAAGGCACTGGGGGATGGAGTTCCAGAGCCTGGGGCTGAGAGGCTGAAGGCCCGACCACCGATGGTAGGGCGGTTGGGGCGGGGACGTGGAGCAGACCAGAGCCAGAGGAACGGAGGGTACGGGCAGGTAGGTAGGGGGATAGTAGGTTGGAGAGGTAGGAGGGAGCAAGGCCGTGAATGGCCTTGTAGGTGAGGATGAGGATCTTGAAATCAATCCTCTGGGGATGGGGAGCCAGTGGAGGCGAGCGAGGGTGGGAGTGATGTGGTCGCGAAGCCTGGTGCGGGACAGTACACGAGCTGCAGAGTTCTGAATGACCTGCAGCTTGTGGAGGGAGGTGGCGGGAAGGCCGGCGAGGAGAGAGTTCCCATAGTCCAGCCTTGAGGTGACAAAGGCGTGGACCAGGGTTTCAGCAGCGTGAGGGGTGAGGTAGTGCCGTAGTCTGGCGATGTTCCGGAGGTGATGGAAGGCGGTGCCAGTTGTGGTGCGGATGTGAGGGAGAAAGGACAGCTCAGGGTCGAACAAAACGCCGAGGTTCCTGACTGGCTTTGAGAGGTGGAGAGTGCAGCCTTGGATGCTGATGGTGTCAGCGCCTGAGGTGCGGAGGCGCTGACGTGAGCCAATCAGGAGGGCCTCGGTTTTTCGCACGTTGAGCTGAAGAAAGTTGTCTCTCGTCCAGGACTCGATGTCGGACAGGCAGGCTGTCAGGACATCGGTGGTCGTGGAGTTGAGAGTAGAGGAGGAAAGGTAGAGTTGGGTGTCATCCGCATACATGTGGAAGTTAACTCCATGTCTGCGGATGATGTCACCGAGGGGGAGCATATAGAGGGTGAAGAGGAGGGGACCGAGGACAGAGCCCTGAGGGACTCCACATGAGACAGTACGGGGGGTGGAGGAGAAGCCATTCGTCGAGACAAAGTGAAGACGGTGAGAAAGGTACGACCTAAACCATTCAAGGACAGTGCCTTGAAGGTTGAGGTGGGAGGACAAGCGGTGGAGTAGGATAGCGTGGTCGACCGTATCGAATGCTGCCGATAGAATAGACTATAAAGTGAGTTGACCGTATATTTGTGGGCAAAATGTGGCAGCCAATTGCGCACAGCAGTGTCCCACAAACAGTCGTGGATTGAAATGACCAATTTATTATTGTTTTTTTTCTTCATCTGTGAGCTTGGATATCACATGTCAGCATTGTTGGAGTGAGGGGATGGAGACGAGACATTAGAGCTAAGTCTAATCCTATACCAACACATAATTTTCAAGATGGGGATATTGAAATGGGGATCAGGAGCAAGGTCTCTGGGAGGTTCAAACCATCTCTCAGCTAAAAGTAGCAGCCCCACTGCCTTTACTTCCAGCCAATTTACCACTGACCAGCATACTTATTTTTAATCACTACAGTATATGCTTACTAGTATAGTAACTGCATATTGATCACTTGTGTCAATGCCTGAAGAAAGCAGCACATTAGAGTCTGTTCAGCAGACAGTAATACTTGAAAGGTGCAATAACAGGTCTGCTCCTTATTATTGAATTAAGATTCGAGTAGATTTGGATTTACCATTGAAAAAAATGCATTAGCAAACCTGCTACCAAGCATCACTGTAGACGAAATAGGATACAGTATATAGTTAGAAACACTCCAGTCTCCAATACCGTTACCAACATTATAGCATTTGTGTAACATTAGCTGAAGTACTAATATGCGGCCTACACACTTGTCAGGTTTTTACATAGATGAGGCAAACTGATGACATTAATGCTTAGTGATGTTGTTATCATCTCAAACTGCTGCTCTTCACAAATTTGTTTTAATAAGATTTGCTGGAATTGAAGAAGTAATAATAATAATAATCCTTGCATTTGATATAGCGCTTTTCACGTCGGGAGGACGTCCCAAAGCGCTTCACAGAATATACTGTAAAGTGAATTGACTGTATATTTGTGGACGAACGCGGCAGCCAATTGCGCACAGCAATGTCCCACAAACAGTCGTAGATTAAAAATGACCAATTTATTATTGTTTTGTTTTTTGGAGGGATTATTATTAGGCGTGTGGAGTAAGGAAACTTGCCCAAGGTTTCGCCCTGCCTGGCGAGAGTAGCATTGAAGAAGAATTGTGCAGGCGATTAATGTATTTTTTGTTTTGAGGAGAGCAGCCTTGAAGTAAATACTTCCCTGTCAAACATTTGTTTTACAATCTAAATTGGTTTCCTACTCACAATTGTTTAAAATTAAGAGCTGGATTTTTTTAATGACATTTCATAATTTATTAAGTTTATAGATGCAATACTAAATACGTCACAACCAACTGAAACTAATACTTATGTGAAGTGAAAGGAGTAACAAGGTGATGCACAAACAACTTACATTTACATATAGCACTTTGGGACCTTGAGATCAGAGGTGTGTAGGGGGAATAATCTGTGCCCTGCTCAGTTTCCTGTCTGAAGTATGCAAAATCTGGTAGACTTTAGATAATTAAAGATCACAGGAACTCAACTGAATTTATGGTGATGTTACAAACACAGACATATTGAAGGGTTCATAATTACGAAAAAAAATTCTAAGAGAAAATAATGTCTCATGATGGGCAGATGTTCTGCTTGCTACTAATGTTGAATGATTTTCATGTTTGGAACATAGGAATGCGCAGGGCTGGAAAAGACCAAATAGTCCACCTAGCTTGCTAGTCTCATTTTAATACTCTCTATCTCAAGAGTTTCCAATCCCACTCGTTAACAAAAGCCCATCCAATTTTCCTCAAAACAACCCACACTGTCCACCCTCCATCATTTTAATTATATAATAAAAGCATCGCAGGATTAATTTTATCCACTCATGATATAGACTATAACACTCATAACTTCACAAGTTGTTAGGTCTACCCACACATGGGATGCAAATGGTATCCTATATCTCTTCAAAGAGTACACTATCTAATTATATGTCCAATTTGTTTTCTCTGCACTAGTACTATTTCACATGAGCACTGACAACCATAAATTACAACATGAGCCACTTTAACTGTAGCTGGCTTGCATACATTGGATTTTGCATGACCCAGTCTGTTTTTAGTGGCGTTACTATTGAGTATTTTGAAGAAACTAACATTTTTTGAAAGTGCACTTTAGGTAGGGATAATTTTGTATACATTCATGTTATGTTGAGTAATGACTAGATAAGTCAGAACTCTTTGAAACCAATCTGAAAAAAGAGTGGAGACAATTTCCCCCCCAAAAAAATCTGCTACTTTGTTATTCTGTAGCTTTTCAATTGCCATATTGTTCATAGTTTATGTATTTGATATTGTATCTTATGTCAAAATATCTCAAAATACTTCATAGAGTTTTCTGTAAAATGCAATGACTGTATTTTTATCTGGGGATTGAGTATTTTAAAATTGGTGCTCTTCAGGTCACTTGCTATGTCTGACCCACCATTTGAATTACTCTATAGGAATAACCGTTGCTGAGACAGAAAGTCAGAACTAAATCATTATAGTTGCCAAGAATGACTGCAGTATGTTTCTGGAATGAGGAGAAAGTTAGAAAGGTAAATAGAAATGTTAGGAAGAAATTTCACTTGGTTGATATTTAATCTATTTATGTAGTATTCCAGAGCGTGCAGAATTTGGCAAATTCTTAAATACAGCCTTGATTGTCAAGCTGTTTTTAATAGTAATAATCCTTGCAATTTGTACATTATTTTAAGAAGGGCAAAAAAAAAACTTCAAAGGTAAGGCGGAATTCAACAATTTGCCAAATTCTGAACATTCAATCATTGCAAAAATAGAATATATCTAGATCCAGGTGGAATTTCTCCCCAGCTGCCTCTCTGGAAATCAACTAACTTTGAGAACTCATGCCCTACCTACTAATCCTACAACACAAATCTCTGCCATCTCTTGTTCTGGAAAACCAACATGAGATCATTGTCTGAGTAGCCTCAATTCAGCCTCAAAATGAGCTGATTCATTACAACGAATCTAGGCCACAGCTTGTCCTTAATTCTTTGTTTTTTGGGTGGTGGGAGAGGAGGGGTGCTGGGTCTTAGTTGTGTTTTACATCCTAGTAAGGTGTTAATACAACCTCATGCCCATCTATTCCAAAGCTGGTGGGAGAATTCTGACTTAATTTGGTATTCAAAACTGTCCACATTAGGACCTGGGTGACTTGAAATTCTGGTGTTAAAAGACGAATGTTAAAAGAATTAATGGCAGTTAATGTTGCTTTTACACTGGGTCACTTATGCTGATATCCTGTGGAAGCATCGTTCTTTCTTAGTATTATTCAGATTATTCAGCAAGTAGGAAGCAGCGAAGCCAATCATAGCCTGGCATGTGAGGGTATCTTTAACTGGGTATTTAAGTAAGTAAACAAAGACACCACACTTAACAACTACACAAGGGGAAGGAGCTTCCCCACAGCTGGATCAGAGTAATCCATTTTATTAGTTTGTGCATTAAAAATGCACAATAATAATAACCCTTGCATTTGATATAGCGCTTTTTCATGTCTTCTAGATATCTCAAAGCGCTTCAGAGTATACTGTAAAGTGAGTTGACTGTATATTTGTGGGCAAAAGGCAGCAGCCAATTGTTCACTGCAGTGTCCCACAAACAGTCATGGATTGAAGTGACCAATTTTATTGCTTTTTTTTCTTGAGGGATTATTATCAGGCGTGTGGAGTAAGGAAACTTGCCCAAGGTTTCGTCCTGTCGGGAATCGATTCCAGGTCTCTCGCTTGCAAGGGAATGATCTCAGGCCATGACTCATTGTGCTCCTAGGTGGTGCTTCCCCTATACCTTATCAGTGCCCTGCATAAGAACTGAACAGTAGGCAAAATAGCAAAACATTACCTTACATTACATCCTTGAATCACAGGAAGCTTTGCAATGCATATGCTTTCACAAGACCAATAAAACTTTATTACAAATAGGGCCAAAATACACAACCTCTCAATAACAAAATGTTGATTTCCACACAAAGGAAAAAAACATTAGTGGATTGATAGAACTTACATGCTAAAACTCAAAACTATTTTTCTCTCGAGAAGGGTGTGAAAAATTTTTGCACATTAATAATAATCTATACATTTGATATAGTACTTTTCACATTGGGAGGATATCTCAAAGTGTTCACAGGATGTAAACGTGTACATTAAATGCACATAATTTCCACACAGTAATATCTCATAAATAGCCATGAATTGGATTGCATTTCATCTAGAGAATCGTTGGCCAGGAAACGAAAAGAAAAACCCCTCTCTTTTGAAATAATATCATGGAATCTTTAACTTCCACATCAACTGAAAGACAGGACCTTGGTTTATCTCATCCAAAGGATGACACCTTCAACAATGCATTGTATTGGTGTCAGCCCAGTCCTGATATGGGGTTTAAACCCACAACCTTTTGCCTCAGAGGTGAAAATGCTACTAACTAAACCAGGCTGCCACTGACAAGCCAGGCTGATATCTATGATAATGCTAGGCTTCCGAATATCAGTATGGCTCTGATTGTAATGATTGTTGAAGGTTTTTTGTCTGTAACAAATGATGCATCACTATAGTAGGCACAGCTTCTTTTTTCACTAGGGTCAGATAGCAATATCCAATACCTCTCTGAAGTTTGAAATTATTCAGTCTGTGAAAGCAGTTGCAACTAAAATAGACTACTGAAGCCATTAGCGGGGGATGTCACTTGATTTAATTTGTATTTTTGGTAAGCTTCAAGTTCCAGCCAACTTTAATACTGCTTAGAATGTTGTTTTTCTCTTGCCTTGATTAAAAAGGCTGTGACGTACACAGCTACATTCTCAATGCTGCCTGGAGTCATTCTCTGCTGCCTCCTGCTCCCTTGCCCACTTTCAGAGTGCTATTGAGTGGCCAATGCTCCCGGTAGTTGGGAAAATGGCATTGCTTTGAGCACTAGGTAGCACAGGAATAGTTGAGGTGAAAGTGAGAGTTACAAATGTCGTGGGTCTCGCATAGATGGGGTTACAGAACAATAAAATTAAGTGTGTTCCTGGGGGAAAATTTACTCTCACAAATCTGAATGTTGATCGGCCAATAGGTGTTGGGGGGAGAGCTGAACTAATGTTTTCTATTGCAATAAATTATAATTTGTTGATTCCAGGCCTGGCTACTAATTGATAAAAACTTCTGGACTCGAGAAAATATAATTTAAGAAAAAAGCTATTAAAAAAAGTTCAAATTTACTAGACAATACCTTGTCAATCTTGGGCAGTGTTACTCCTGTTTCAAACACAGCTTCTGTAAAAGCTCTCCCCTAGTGATGTGTCTTAACCCCAAGAACACTTGTAACACAACATAGTGAAATTTCTATTTCCCCCTTACACATCTGAGTGGATTAAAAATAAATAACAACAAAGATAAAAAGCATGTAATCAAACATAAAGATTATTAAATCCTGATTTTGGAATAAATTTCAGGGCCAAAGGTTGACAGGAAAAACTGCATGTTTACAGTATTCTGAGATGAGAATCAAAGAGAGGAAATTCCAAGTTGTTCAACATATCTAGAGCCAGTATTATATTTAAGTATAGCAAAAAAATAACTTAGCCCATTTCTTTTAAAGACTTAACTAGTCTCACAGGGGCTTTTCACAAAAGGTGCATTCTATACTCCAGGGATGCACAACGTTAAGTCAGTGATCCTGATTTTGGGTTAAATTTATTTGCTGAATCAACTGACGCATGGATGGCTCGAGTAACATCAATAACCTACTTAGAAGCAGCAAACATTTCAGCATTGTTTGTTTTAGATTAGTAATGTGAAAACACTTAATGGAGTCATAAAATGTAAAATTTCAAAACTGTCCCTACACAATTTTGAATCCTGGAAAAATGTTAAACAAACACACCAAAACTAACAGACATCCTTTTATTGCAAGTGCACTTACTGAGAATGTCAATTCTACTGTTACACTCCATGAAGAAACAGCACACAAAATCAGTTTATATACAAACATGCAGTCCAAAACAGGTTTAATACTGCTTTGCATACATTCACAAATATACACACACTGAAATAGCCATAAATAACTTGGTTATCACAGCAAAAATAACCAAATTGACAGACTGAATTATATTCAAATCAAACTATTTCCTCTTCCAACAGTAACATCAATCTACCGTATCGCCTTTCCTAAAGAAACTACAGAGGGTGTCAAAAGTATACTTCTCCACAACATTAACTACAAAACTTTTTTCAAATCTAACATTTTGTCTGTCACCATTTAAAGAATCCTACAGCAAAGTACAACTTTTCATATATCCTTGAACATGAAATATTTCCATGGCAATAGCAGTTCACTAAAATACAATCATACATAGAATAATCTGGTTCTTAAAATTTATGATGGCTGAAAGGAAAATACCTGCAGAGCAGAGACAGAAAGAAGCATGAATTAACCCTGAAGAGGATATGGTATCTCTGAAGCAAAACAGGTATTGGTTTTAAGAGTAGAGTCAACATTAATAACTAGATTCAAAAAGACGGTTGGCTCTACTAAACTCCCCAAAGGTTCTCAAAATTCTTGATTTTCTCAAGGTTTTTAGTTGGAAGACCTTCTGTAAAAACAAAATATTCCAAGGCTTCGAACTGTGAAATCAGAGTAAAATAAGCAAGTCTGAGTTTTTTAAATGAATATTAATTAATTACATAGCTGTTAATTTTAAAATGAAAATCTAATATACTGTAACCTAGTGTGTGCCCTTTCTCAACAATCATATGAGGACTGAAAAATACCTGCAATAACTTTATTCTAATCATAGTAATTGGGTTGTCACTGAAATACATCAGGAGTTTGTATTCAATGAGATAATCATTGGTTTTAATTAACATTTCCTTTGGGAACTATTACGAAAAAGAACAAAATTCGGTGTCAACTTGTTTTCGTCCATACATATTACATTCTTATGTCATACAATTCCAGCATTCATCAATTAAAAGTACTCCAGGACAACTCAAATTTAGTGCTACAATTCTGTTTAACCAATAATAATACATCTTTCTATAGATCTGGTTAAATCTCAAGCACGCAGATTCATCTAATTTGCTATATTTTTGGATTCCAAAATCTCCCAGCTTCAACAACAAAAACAATAAATGGCATGTATATAGCAACAGACTTATTGAAATTTGACTTTTGAAATCATCAATACCTAGTTTGATTTTTTTTTAATTGTAAATTTCCATTGACTTAATAGTCGTATGTGAAGAAAAATACTATACAAGGGTTTAATTTTAAATACCATTCCAAAATTAAGATATCCTGGAAAATTGTCATTGTGGCTTAGGACTGATAAGACTGTGTGAAAATAAATGTCAGAGAGAAAATAAAGGCTTGTTTTTAAAATTACTGACTTAGTTTGGTATCATGGTCAGTTACCATTGCAACAGAGGCCACTCAATGTTTTGTTTTGACTAATACTAGTCTTGGCAGTCAGGTGTAATATCTAGGACTCTCCCTGCTGTGCATCAGCCCTCATTTTGGATAATCTTAATATGGCCAATTATGTGCAAAGGAAACAATTACATTCTCCATTATCTTCAATTATTTTCCCAAAAGCTGTGTGTAGGGATTTCTTCTAGCAACAAGTACAGGGCACAAGGAGTCAATGGTGTGGTTGCCTGTGCACCATGGAAAGGGAAAGAGAGGGGGAAGATTTTTGAGTTCATATTTATAACAAATCAAATACCCTTCTCCTGTTACAAGACCTCATTTCCTCTGGGAAATTATTAAGGCAAGTGGGTAAAAGCTACAATGTGCACTATATGAAAAGAATGTAGTAAATTTAGCAGCATTATCATCATACCAGGAGTGCTTTTTAAACTATCACTTCACCTGGACTGGAGGTGGGTTCATATAAATATCCCACATATAAACTTTTTGGTCCATCTGCAGAATTTCTGGATTAAAAAAAATACATTTATTAAATATTGACAAAAGGGCATCTGAATCCCAACACACTCTAAATCAATCTAATCTACTTAAAATATGAGTTTTCTTTGCCTTTTATAAAGGTAGAGATAGTTTTAAAGGAATGGATTGGAATGGGTTTGAAAATGTGGCAATAACTGAACTTGGTGTATAAATTGACTGAACCATGACATACTGGAAATACAAGTGACCTGCTCAGATCAGGGTTGTATATATGCAAATTCAACATATAAAATTTCCTTTTCCTACTTCCGTGATCACATATTAGCCAATTACAAAATTTGGGAACATATTCAATCATCGTATTGAATTTCGTAGCAGACCAATATAATTATTGCTTTTATCTCCAAAAGCAAACTTATAAAAGCACACCTTTGATTTAGCCAGTGAAAAAGACTTAAATCATCACAATTTATTTATTGAACAAACTGACTAATAAGTGCTTAGGTTTGAAATCAGGATGCTAGGTAATTATTTGTGGTGGTGTAAGTGATACTGCATCACAAAGCCTATATAGATTGGAACAGATTTCCACGTGCAGGAGTGGAAATACTGACATTACATCATTGGTGATAAACATCACATTGAACAATGCATTAGAACAAATTTCAAATTATCTAATGACTATAGACTGATTATATTTTGATACTTGCATTCCTCCCGTCCCCAAAGATCAAAAGCTTATCTGCCCCTTTACTAATCTATGGAGGGGTGGAAAGAAGAAATCTTGTGACAAAGTCCAAACAAGTTGGTACTTGGATACACAATTTTTACGATAAACAAGAAAATAAAGTTGCTATATTGATTTCCGATTCCTACCTTAATATGCTCAGCATCCTAGCCACCGACAACAATATCTTATATTGATTTACAAATTCTGCATAAACCCCCCTCTCTACTGTTTAGTTGTTTTGTTACATCTGCTACCACACAAGCATAATTTATTGCAAAAAGCAACTCATAGTGCAAAAGTGCACTTAGGATGTGACAAAGCAATATGAGGATTATATCTCAAAGCAAGTACATTTTTAAAGGTTTGAAATTTGGAAGAAGCTAAATTATCAAAATGTCCTCATTCTGGCAGGTGAGGGAGATGAAACCAATTTATCAGAGCAAAAAGTAGACAAGACATTTTGGTAAGAAAAATGTTCAAAAAGGTTGAACTAAATATACCAACTGATCTTCAATGAGAATTATTCCATGATCACACTAGCAATGAAAATGTTTTAATTTTATGATTTTTCTGAGGTGTTACCCAACCTTTGTTCCTACCAAAGCTCACAAGTTTGTTTCCGTCTCAAAACGCATAACACTCTGAATTTGAACTTCAAATTTTAATTTCTCGAAATCCACCTTTCATTTATTAAAGACAAAATGAAAACACCCACAATCAATGGCCAGATCATCTTAATAATTTGGAATATCTTTGTAAAGTTGATCCTACATCCTGCTGGACATTTCTTCCCATCCTTTTTTTAAACCCAAGAATTGTTCAAAGAGCAAGGAATAGTTACATTCAAATCCCTCTTTTGGGTTTCCCTGAAGCCAGGTAGCTCATTCCCATGTTTCTATTGTTAAAATCAAATGGCCCACCCCTCGTACTGTGTACCAAAGTAAATGCTGTCCAAATTGAGGAGCACTGGAGGTTAGCTAAATCAGTTTCTAACTATTAAATACCAGGCTTTCTCTTACTTGTCAATGCTATGGTAAATTAACAAATGACATAATATTGAAAATCCAATATTATCTAGGGAAAACATTAAAGTAAAATGCCATTCATCTTTCTTATTCCCCGATTCAATCTTGCTGTCTGATTCAACTAAGAGCAAATGGACCGCAGAATAGAAGAGTTTCTAATTTTGAATAACAGGACAATAATCAGACAAAATCACAAGTTTAATATTAAATGATAATTTTGTTAAAGTCCTTTATGGACAATATTCTCTTGCATCCAGTATCTAGAAGTGGAATAAATACTGATAAGTGAGGGAAGTGTCAAGGCACAGGAGCAATATTACCTGGCTATTTGGAGGTGATTGAACACAGCACCATAAAATCATTGTAAACAGGTTTTCAGACCAGCTGTGAAAGGGGTCTGGAAGTTTTTTTAAAAAAATAAAATTCTAAAACACATCACATATTTTGGTAGAAAAAAAATCAGAGAATTCAACATTGCTGGCAACAAAACATCTGAAACAAATGGAAGTGAAAAAGTTTCAATTCTGAATTGAATCAATCACCAATGCCTTGCAATAAGCCCTTGTGGTTTTGTGGAGAATGAAACCTGAAAAATCTACAAGGGCAAAGATTAAAATGTTAATTGTGCACAATGAAGTAGGTGGGTGAGGTTTTTTCCCCGCCAGTACATTTTACAGCCTTTTCTATACTGTCTTAATGCAATCTGGATGCAGTAAGCAGTTAACGCTACCTAGAGACAGGGGATTGAACCACCTTTCGGTAAAGCTCATTTAGAAGTATTTTGTTAAGCATTCAATTATATTTAGCTAAGTTGTAAGGTCTTCAGTCCAATGTATCAAATTGATAGCACATCTGAATCAAATGTTTAAGCTAGGCAGATGTATAATCTGAATGATAAGTACTGAAACCTGATACTCCAGATCCAAATTACAAATCAAAACCGCGATTGTGCCAGTTTTAAGGCTCAATAAAACAAAGAATAGGTTCCATATTTTATTCTATTCCTTATCTGTCATTTTAAGGATGACACTGTGCCATTTTATTAACCTGCATGGCATATCCATTGAACTGGATCAAGGGGAAAAATAACACATACATAATCAATGCTGAACATTTTAAACAGTTGGCTAACGTTGGGGGTAAGCAACACAAATCTACAGCCATTTTTGCTCAGTTTACAGTCATCTTATTTTTTGCACAGACAATGATCATTCAACACATTGTCCAACACACTTTAGATTTGTTAAGCAAGATTAGATCAATGGAGGAACATGATGGTGCTTTTATGGTCAACTAAATGTATGGCAGAGGTTATTTAAAACATGTCATCAATTAAATATTTTGTCAATTATAAACCAATCTTTTAATCCATTTTTGGAAAGTTTTGAATGCTGACTTTTCTAGCTTGAGTTCACAGAAGTGTTTCAATTTCTAATATTGAACACTGAAGGAGATAATTAGAGAAATAAAAAGAAAAACAAAATTTACAGTATTCTGGGGGAAAAAAATGATTTAAGCTGGTATTTTGGTGCTAACTTTGAGTATTTTCTCAAAGCATCAAAATGTACAATATTGACAGTATTCTCATGGGAATAAAATTATGATTTTATCTGGTATTTTGTTGGTATAAAAATGTACTTGTATATCATAGTTTGGATTTTAACTAAAGCAACACAACTCACTTCTCCTGCTCCCATTATATACTTCAAATGCTAGTCAGCGGTTGGCTAATAGTGAGGCCTGAATGCAAGTGTTTTGCTCTTTCTTACAACCGACATAAAATGGTATGCTCTGACCATAAAACACTGACTAATGCATTTCAACACAACAATTAAATGTGGTAAATATCCAAGAAGCCTCAACTTTAAGACCAGATTATTCATTGCAAAAGTATAACAACTTCCTCTATGCTGGTGAGATAGTATGGTTATTACTTCTCACCATTATAGGCCAAACATACACACACACACAGGCCTCACTATAAAGAACAAGTGTTCCACAACAGGGGTGTCACAATATAGTAAGAAAATAACCACCAATAAGTTTGATTCTAAACATTGAAGCCTAAGGGTTTCATTAGATACACAATCCACAACAATTTCATTTCTGACTAAAGTATAAGAGGTCAAACATTTTATAGAATCATTCTAGGTTTTGGAACAAATATTGTGTGTTGCTATAGCTGAAAATAAATAATAAGGTTTTAATAAGGAGTCACAATCCTCAAGACATACTTACTGTTTAGAATCAAAGCACGTGATATTTTGATAAATCACTAAACATATATTCAAGAACGCAGCGATTCTTCTTTCCAAATATGCACACAAAATTTTATAAGAAATTTATAATAAAAAACCTTCCAAATGAAAACTTGGCAGCACACAGTATTGGGAAGCATTTGAATGAATGATTCAACACTTTGTGAATTTTTTTTCAAAAAAGAGTAAACTGCAGTAATGCAGTTGACTTAAATTATGTTTTGACACCTTGAATATAAACATAATTTGAGAATATTAATGAATACTTCCCAATCTCACTGTTGAACTCTTTGCAGTTATTTCTAGGATTGTATTGACAATTAAAAATCTTTTGAAAATGTGAGCTTTTTTGTACAAATAGTGAGCAAGTTTTTTTTCATATTATTGCTTGATTTTCTATTGTAATAGTTTAGTTGCAATACTCAGATGTGAAGAGAAGCATAATCTGGTAAAATTTGGTTGCCGCTTTAAAAATTATGGGGTAAATTAGTAACACTAAATCTAATCTGCTTTCAACAAGTCTTTTAGTTAACAAATCTTTTATCTTCACTTGTGAGTAGCTTTACTGACCTTAGGAAGATAGGAATCCGAGTAGGTCATTTGGCCCATCAAGCTTGTTCTACCATGTTATCAGTGGTTGTTTTTTTAATCTCATTTTTTTCTCAATATCTTTTAATACCTTTACTTTCAATGTATCTACATATCTGCCTTTGAACATCCTAATCAATTTTGTAGCAATGCTTCCCTATTTTCATCACCCTTTTACAAGAACAAATATGTTTTCTGATCTTCTTGCATACTGTATTGTATGTAAGGGAACCTAATCTAAGCATACATAATGTTAAGATAAAGCTCCTTGTTTTAGATTCTGAAAAGTGATTGCATGCCCAGCTTGGACATTCCCATTCTCATAGCTTCGGTCAGTAAATCTACCGACAACTGTAGATTACCCACGCCCCTCATAAATGTCAATAATTCATACAACATAGACAAGTTACATCATCCACCCTTAAGAGTTAGAATACAAATGAGTAACTTCACACCACTGTGTGACACAATCGAGAAATGGCAAAATACTCAATGAGTGCAGTTATTTTTTAATCTCAGCTGGGACCTGAAAGGAAAATAAAGCGGCAAACAAATTTAAAAAGCATATTTTCTTATGCCTTAGATATTTTGTAACTGTAGCTTCACATTTTCTATCTATGTGGTTACTGATATACCCAAAAGCATTCCACAGTTACTTCCTGCTAGTTAACCTGAAAGGCATTTTAAACACATTTTGGTAACACTTAAACTAGTCTAATCGCAGAGTTCAATTGTGTTGTGCAACAAGATAATAATAATAATCCTTGCATTTTATATAGCGTCTTATAGTGTCTTCAAAACGTTTCAAAGCACTTCACAGAATATACTATAACATGAATTGACTATATTTTTGGGTGAAACGCAGCAGTCAATTGTGCACAGCAGTGTCCCACAAACAGTTGTAGATTGAGTGACCAAATTATTGACCAAATTATTATTATTTTTTAAATGGATTATCACCCCCAGAAAAGCGATCTGCCAATCCACTAACAATCGGGTTCTTATTTATTGCAAGGTAAATAGAGGCATGTAGAGTAAGGAAACTTGCCCAATGTTTCACCTGCCTGGGAATTGAACCCAGGTCCTCTCACTGGCGAGGCTAGTGCTTTAACCCCTAAACTACAGGACTCGACATATAGCACCTTTGACAGAATAGGCCTAAGGAGAAACACAAGATACAGAAGTCACACTGTGGTCAGGTTTAAAAATTGATCTTTGGGATATCTGTAATCATAAAATGGAATACTCCTAGCCTTGGCATTTTCCCTGGAATTTTACCTTCACCTGTCCAGGTGAAAAGATCTTACCAAAATCATCTTCTGAAAGAAAAGCTACAATCTTCTTTTAAACATTTTTAGATCTTCAAATGACATGATATCTCTTCCAAAAATCAGAAAAAGTAAAATAGAATTAAGTGATCTTACAAGTCACAGGAGGTTTTAAGTTGATAGAGCAGCACATAGTATTAGCACAATGTCTAAATACTTTCTCCAAAGCACCACATTAACAACTCCAGAGGGAGGCCCAGGAGATCAGCACTCACTGCAATGACTTCTCACACTGACTTATACACTTTAAAATATCAAAAAAAAACTCATCAGACAGACAGAAAAATTGACAAAAACACTTCTGAACCAATGACTTTCAGGAGGACTGGCTGTTGATTGCCACCTAAATTTTTTCCAGTGAAAGTGCAAGCAAAATTCTGAAGCTCTAATTTAGGTGAGAATATATTTCGGGCAAATATTTTGGCTAAGGAACCGTGCTGGACATTAATAGTTTATGAAAAATGAACCAAAAGGTGAATCAACAGTACACATTGGTGGGGGGGGGGGGGAAAGAGGGGAGTTGGGGGAGAAACTACAAAATGAAGAGCTTCAATTAATTTGACTTGTTTTACACTGATTTTTGGTGCACTCTCAAGTGTACATTAGAGATATTTATGGGATCACTTGAAACTATCCTAAATTAGCACAAGACATTAACATATTCAAGTCTTCAATTTTCTAATCATAAACAGGATATACAGCCATTTAATATCAAAACAGAAATCGCTGGAAATACTCAGCAGGTCAGGCAGCATCTATGGAGAGAGGAAAGTGAGTTAACATTTCAGGTCAATGACCTTTTGTCAGAACTGACAAAAGGTCATCTACCATCCGTGTTCACAACACAGCCAGTCGTGGTTTATAAAAAGCATAATTCTGATCCCAAAATGGATAAACCATTGGTATACAAAGATCACATGCGGTATACAATCTTAATCCAGTCTTTATGTTGTGTGCATGTGTCTGCAAGTTGTTTTATTTGTGAAAATTAGTTTTTAATTCGGTGTTTATACATTTTGAGGTGAATAGTCCAAAACACATTTGTTTGTATTGGTTAGATTCATGCAGAGATTCACCAGTGTAGTAGTACTAGAGAATCAAGGCTATAGTAGGAGGGTGTAATATATTGATACACTATCTGCACTTTCTATTATTAGTCAACCATCAAGAAGAATTCCGAAAGCATTGAAATAAAATTTTCTTGCTTGACTGAGCAAAAAAAGTCAATTAACCAAGAAGTTGCTTGTACGTTCATTCCTAGAACTTGGGTACAGTGTTGCTGCATTTCATGTAGTTAGCTCCATTGCATGTTGGGTCTAATCCATTCATACTCAGTATTCATTCGGTGGTAAAGTTGGCAGTGCCTGGATATCCGACTTCCCTTTTACCAGATACCATTAGAATGGCCACCAGGTGGAGCCAGAACCCTAGATACAGGTCGCTTTGGCAGGTGATCGTCAACTTGGGATCCTGCAAAGAACACATAAGAAGAAAATGAACAGCACTGGGCGAGAAACCTCTTTCAACATAATGGAAATGGGAAGATTTTAAGGTCTCCAGATATTTAGCAAATTGGGGAAACTTGAGGGCCGAGATTATTGATTCCAAATAAGAGTAGATCTTAGCCTCCGGTCAATGGCTTCCTGCCAACCAAGCCCAGCCTATTGTCACTAACTGCCAACCAATAGGAAAGTTCAGTCTGCCTTCAATTGGTATATTTTAGGAAAGTTTTCAGAAATACCAACAGGCCTAACCCAATGATTAGACATTAATTTGTGTGCAAGAGGGAGAGAGAGAGAGAAAGAAAAAAAAGTGAGAATGAATGAGAAACGGAGACATATAAAACACTTCAGCTGAAAGGAAGACTCATAAATATGACTTTATTTATAAATGTTAATCTGTGAAAGTTTCAAGTCTTACCTGACAAACTAAAGCCAGATTCATGCAAGTCCCTTACACCTCCATGCCGTGTTGCATGTCGACCTAGGGTGTCTGGATTAGCTGCCACCTCCTTTCCAACATTAAGGACCAGAGCCACCTCACCTACATATGGGGCACGTTCCACGGGCTTTGCAGTTAGTCTCTATAAGATAATTATCAGCAGTATTAGCGTACATTCCATGCTGAAATATTTTATTTCCAAAAGCTCTTATAATATTTTGAAACTTTCCAGTGTTATTATTTTTCCACTACAAGTGAATTCTGGTACACATACTCTAAAAAAAAGTGTTTTGCTGGAATTAAAAAGTAACTCAATTGTAGATATTCGAGTTACCAGTCTTTTTTTAAAAACAAGTTGCTTTTCCCTGTCACTCTTGGTAATTTGTTTCTGTGGATAAGGAAATATGTCCTGGTGTCTATCCAAACACTGTCCTTCCAAAACCTGAACCTGTGTCCTCTTTCCTTTGTGCATTTGAAATTATTGGACTGCATTCAGTTTGCAATTTAGCTTTGTAAACAACTTTATTAGGTTTCTTTCGAGAAGCATATTTTCAAGGATGAAGATTATCTAGTCATTCCTCTATACTGCTTCTATAGAAGACACCAACTACAAACACATTGCTTTTATATAGCACCTTTCAGGTAGGGCGGTCATGAAACTAGACAGCTAGAAACTAAACTAGATAGTGACAAACTGTGACAACCAGAATTGTTCACGGTACGGACAGGTATGGCCCAACCACTGTACAGTTTGATGGCCTGGGCCAATTGAAAAGTGCAGTCGCACTTTTTCCCGCGGAATCCGCTATAAACATCCTCCTCCTACAAATCTGCTATAAATAAAGTTTCTGGCCCGCGGGCCTCTCGCTGTTTACCTGACGTCACTGTGGGTGGAGCTGCTTCGGATGCGCACGCGCTGTGCGGTATAAGCGGCAAATGGGCTTCACTCGGAGTCTCCGCTGTTGTGTTTGTCTGTGTATTTATGTGACTGTGAATGTTTGTGTGTGTGAGTGTGTCTCTCTCTGTCTTTGTGAGTGTCCCTGTATGTATATATGCATGCATGCATGTATGTATATTTCTCCCCTGTATGTATGTTTGTGAGTGTGTCTGCGTGTGTCTCTTCTATATGTGTTTCTGAGTGTCTCCATGTGAATCTCTCCTGTCTTTCTGTGTATATATATATATCTGTGTCTATTAGTGTGTGCGTCTCTCTCTCTGGGTCTCTGTGCGGTGATAGGCCTGAGAGGCAGGAGGTGGTGAGCTCCTGTAGCCTTTCCGGTGTTCCCCCAGGGGGCTGTCAAGCACTAGTCTAGGTGAGTCTGTTTTAAATCAATGTTTTATTTACAGTTTTCTTGATTGAATATTTCTTGACTAATGACATTAATTAAACAAGAACATTTATTTTGTTGGCCAATCAAAAATGTTGGCCACCACTGCATTAAACACTCCGAGATTTCTTCCACTTTCCCTTTGGTAAGTTCTATCCCATCTAGGGAGAACATGTGCCTCCCATTTTTATTGTGTCTCCATAATGCTAAATAAGCAGCAGCATTGAACTCCATCAATTCCAAACAAAATGGAATTAAAATGGAACTCTAATACATAATCTTGACAAAACTGATTCTCTGGAAATACAAGGTGGTGCTCTGTAGTATTCAAAGAATCTAACTAGCATATATTTCCCCTCTCTCTCAAAATTTGATGGGCTTTAGCTTATTCTCTAATGTCATCATGTAATATGGTCCCCTAGGGCTACAGAAACTGAATGAGGCACCTGACAATTGGATTTATTCCAGCCTCTCAACAGGACTTGATAGACCTCTTGTGAGAGTGAGAGAAAGAAACTCAAAATTCAAGCCAACTGGAGGAAGGAGAAAACAAAAGAACTGGAAGGAAGAGGCATGGGGGTGTACAGGAAAGGAAAAGAATCCTAGATGATGGTGTCCACTTAGCTGCTTGAGCAGAAGCACACAAACAAACTGTTTTCAATGCCAGCCAACAACACTTCAATAAAATCATGCAAAATTTGGCTGTTGTTTTACATTTCCTTCCACCAAAAGTTTGCATAGCTTTTCTGCCATGGAATAGAATTGAGAACGACTGCCAGCAACACTTCAACTAGTTATTTGGATGTAATTTTCTCCTCTTTCCCTCCCTTACCAAGAACAGCACCTTACTAAGGAAAGAAATGTCAGAAAACCTAGTTTCAGGCCTCCACTTAAATAACCTATTTACAGCTGCATTGATTCATCCATTGATATTCCTTTCCTCCCTCTCTTCAGGTAGGATAACATTTAAAAAGCAGCTTGATGCTGTGATTGGGTCGGGGTGGGGGGATCGGAGAGAGGGGCACAGTATTTCCGGTACGAGTGGATTTTGTAGAAGAATGAGAATGGATGGACTGCAGTGCCTTCTCATCCAAACAAATACCTGTGATCTTACTTTTATGCAGTGTCTATTCAATATTGTACATCTTAGATTAAAAACTCACCATGTAGGTTATTGAGAGGGAGAATCCCCTATGCCACGAATACAGGCCACCCACTTTCCCCTGGGCGTTCAGTAAGAATATTTATAACTTTGCCCACAAATGATCTCGACAGCTATTGCTTGAAAAGTGCTCTTAGACATTTTGACATGATAAGGCACTACAAGTTTTCTTTCTTGCATATTTCGCAGGGAACAAAGCCTGTTTCAGCTTCCTATGACAGCATTCTCCAGCTCCAACAGACAATGATGCTGTAATGCCCACCCTATATGTGAAGTATTTTTTAAAATAATCTTAGTTTACTGCTTGCAGATATGTAGAATGCTTGTCTTTTTCTGCAATATTTCCCTTTATTTAAACTTGACCTTCAACCAAGACTAAGGTTAAATAAATGTTAAGAAAGCAACAATTGCTTCATTTAGAAGTGAATGCCAATATCGCAAGAATGAATAAACAGTCAGAATAAAACACATTTCAATGAATCATCCTATGAACCTCAAATGAATAGTTCTTATTTTAATTCATGAAATGCAGGAGACATCTGGAATAAAGTGGAACTAAATATTGTATAAATTCCATGGAAAAATTATAAATATTTATAAAGATAGCTCAGCTGAGAATTTTGCAGTGCTGATTTTTGCCAACAGGAGCACATTGTGACCTTTAAAAGGCAACTAAAGCAGAACAGTAAAGCTAGGCTTTAAGGTTTATAGTGGGTTTGATTGATTGAAAATTTATACAAACATTGTATTTTTAAGCAAATGGTGACATTAAATCACAGCAAGAGAGAAAAAAAGACTTTAGTGGAATCACTCTGGTATTATTTGTAATATAAATTGCATTCAATGAAGTGTCTTATAAATTCAAAACATCTCAACACATAGTAATGTAAATATATGCAACAGCTGCAGTTATATCTGGGTCAGTGACATCAATGATATGAAAGCCCACATTTAATCTGTTATGAATTTACAATAAATGTATTGAGCTATTGTAAGACTCAAATGATTACAAAAATAGTGGACTATAGAAAGCAAATAAAAGGTGTCAATATAAAATCAAGGGTTAGAACTTGACTGGGATGGGCTGTTTGCATTAGAAACATCTATAGAGATGAGGCTGAGAAATTTTAGGCAATGCCCTCGTCTTCCTTCAAACCCACATAATTTCAAAGGGCAAAATCTCTACCAACATCATTCTTGATGTGTGTAAATGTGAGAGAACAATGCAGCATGATCAACCTCCAATATTTCTTATGCTTCCTGTGCAAAAGTGTGTGGCCTTTGTTTGCCCTTCTAACCTTTTGCCCCTCCCCAATGACTATATAGGCATAAGTCCTCGAGGGCCACTAGGGGCCAGGTGGCCAGGAAGACCTACACCAACACACCAAGTGCCTGCACAGAGTGAGCAGCTGCCAGTGTGACCGACAGCCCCACCTCATAACTGTCAACTTATTTGTTAACACTCATTTAAGTAGAGCACAAGTTTATGGATAGGTACGTGTCTATAAATCACTCAGACTTTAACAATCAGGCAGAATCTCACAGAAGGCAAGATCTAAAACTTCTACTCTCACAGATCTTGCCATAATAGTCAAAACAGTCACCACCCGTCTGGCTGAGGGCGACCTTTTCCCGTGGTATCGGGCAGTAGATGGCAGGTAAGTTCATTCCAATGATGTATCCAATATTTTAATTATTGGAATGCAACTTTATATGAGATAAGCGAGTCATAAAATAAAGCTGGGGTCCCTTATTCACATTTTGCATGGGAAGCGGTCAGGATATTGACAGCATGATGATGTAAACCATGTGATGATGTAAACCATGTGATGATGTAAACCATGTGATGATATAAGCCAGGGTCTTATTATTAGGAATTCACTGTAGTAGAATCAGAATGTTGCTGAACAGAAACAGCCCTTTCCACCCATCAAGTTTAACCCGGCATTTATCATCATGAGCCAATCTAACTGCACTTTTTTTGTTTGCTCCACATATCCTTCAATATTCTTCCTCTTCAAGCATATATCTAATTTCCTTTTAAAGTAATTTATGGCCTTAGCCTCAACAGATGCGTTGGTGGGTGCCTCAAGATATTATATTGAATTATAATATGAGCAAAGCGTTACTAGGTCTACGAATGAGCCACAATGCCAATCATAACTGCACGGCTGGAGTAAATTGCAATCCTAGCAACATTATAGACAATGCACACAACTGGATTTTTGCTGGTATTTTGCATCTCTGTATCAGAGCCCAATATAGATAAACGTATATATAGATATTTAGATAGTTGGCGTGCAGATAAACAGCAGTCAAACATACCCTCAAACATACTCTGGCTTCAATGCTACAAAAGGCAGACTTCAGGGTCATTAGGTCACTGCCAACGTCACTGACTGCACACTGCACGCGAGTGCAGGAAGTCGCTGGCCTTGCAGTTCACAATTAAACCTGCTCATGCTATTAGGTTAGGTTCACTCCAGGATGTTACCCCGTGTGAAAGGTGCTATATAAATACAAGTTGTTGTTGTGATTTTTTGCAAGGTGCAACCAAACCTACTAGTGCAGTGCAGGAAGCAAGCCATGGGTTCACAGGGCACCCATGTTACAGTGAGGCAGCGCTGTAATAAAGCAAGTTATTAATGGGGCTGCTATAATCATATTAGGTGAAAAGATTGCCTTTTCCCTCCCTCATAACTTGTTTGAAAAAAAAAGGCCAACCTCGAACCAACAAACATAATTTGTGGAAAAACTATATAATGAACTGTACCTTTTCTCTCTGTATCAGTTTCTTGTACACAAACTCTGGGAAAGGTCGGACAGGACAGAACTTTCCTGTCCCTTCCGCACAAGTGAAGATGCCATTTTCATAGACCACTCGCCCACGGCTGATGGTGACCAGAGGAATACCGTGGCAGCGCATATTCTCATGAATGTTCACATCACCACCCTGTAGCTGTGTGCTCACAGAGATCATTCTGGAAGAAGCAAATCATTCAGAGCAGAGTATCATTTCTGAACACTTCTTTTAAACCCAAAGTTAGCATTTTTAATCCTCATATGCATTAAAATGTGGACTTCGTGAAAACAGGAAGCCTTACATGAAATACTTTGAAGTTCACTATGTTTTATTGGATACATACCTTGTAGCTTCTGGATCCCACACAACAATATCAGCATCTGCACCTGGAACAATTCGCCCTTTCTTGGGATATAGATTGAAAATTTTTGCAGCATTTGAGCTCGTCACAGCAACAAAATTGTTTTCATCCATTTTGCCACCAAGCTGAAAATATCAAATCGTAATGAGAGTTGTTTGCAGATTGAACATATTCAATATGAAACAGATGGTGTTCATATCCAATTAAAATAATTTCCCCTTTTGGATCTCCCAACACCTTCAATCTATCTCTAGCAAAATAGCAGATAAAATTACACTATTTGCAGTCTTCTTATATGAACTATCTTTCTGGTGGTGATCTGGGTCAAAAAGCAAGGTCTTGAGGTGGCCTTTGAACAGGGAAGGGGCGAGTCGAGCATACTCTTGTCACAGAGTATACTGTAAAGTGTAGTGATGTGCATTTTGTAGGTGAATGTATCCAAAATGTATTGCAAGAAATATCACTGGACTGAATTGTGTGTCAAAGTGTGCAAGTTTAGGGTAAAGAAACAAGGTGCTCAAATATTGTATAGACCAAGTTTAATCGTAGAACCATACAGGTTTACAGCACAGACAAAAAAGCCATGCGGCCCATCACGGTGCTGGCTCTATCAAATCTTCTTTCTAGTGGAAAAGTCCCAGTTCCTCCAATCTCAGTTCTTTTATCCTCCAGATAAACTGGTTATTCTCTCCATGGCTGTATGTGGGACATTACTATGTACAAATTAGCTGCTATGTTTGCCGACAAATTCAATCATTGCACTTGACAGTTCTGTAGAATGCTTTGATGCATACTCAATGTTAAGACATGTATCAAAAACAAAGATAACAAGGCTTACTTACCTCAAGTAAAACTTACAAAAGATTTTGGTTCAGTCCTCATTAAGGAACCCAGTCAAAGTTGACTGACATAAAACACAGATCCAATTAAATTTCAATGCTTCCATTCTTGTTTGGAAGTGCAGTGACCACAGCACTCCACAAGAGGGCCCACTAATGTATTTTGAACACCAGCATCAATCACCTCTTCGAATTTGCATTTCATGAATCTGTATACGACCTCATCGCCCAATATTACCCATTTGCTTCCAAAATTGCAGATCCACAATAAAGAAAACGCTTTCAAGATTGAATCAACTATTATTAAACCATTTTATATTCATCCCCTTTAATAATAGTGTGATTATGTTTGTTGATTTTAGCCCCATTTTGCTTGATTTTTTAAAATATTTCTCAAAGCCATTGGTCAACCACATGCACAACTGTCAGGTCTCATTCTGTCTCTGTGCAGCATTGCTTTCCCTGCAACATCCTACTATCCCACATTCTACTAACAATACCGGTTTCAAGGTCATTAATATTAAAAAGTAGAAGAGATCTGAAGCCCAATCCCTGGGGAACTTGATCATCACAGCTGCTAAATAAGAATAACTAATCATCACTGAAAACTAGGTCTCATCTCTTATTAATCGAGGCAAATCCTTATTCACAATTTACAATTTCCTCATTGATTTTACGAGTCTTCTTGGGATCATGTTTAATAAATGTAACTTAATAGTGGCAAAGATTTTATTTAAAAAACTAAAATACATGTTTTAGTCCAGTTGTGGATGGTGTGTTGTAAATCCTACACATTTTATAATATGCTGATTTAATGAAAACTATACAACTTGCAATATGATTCCATTTGAGTTATAAAGAAGAAAATACCCAAGCATCCAGAAAGAACATATTTAGTTTCTTTTTAATGTAATACTAACAAAGACTCTGAATCCAGTATTTATAAAAGCAGTTTCACTCCCATGAAGTATAGGAAAAACAAACGACTGTCAATCTCTATCTTGAGGAGCACCAGAAAAAAATGTTCTTATTTCACAATTTCAAACCTTTTAGCTTCATCATTAATTAAAAGTAGCAATTCACTGTCAAGATTGAGAATCTGACTTTCCTAATGTAGAGAGTTCTGCAAACAGCATCCAAAGAGGTTCTAATAATGTCAAACATACCACTCCTCTCTCCCAAATCACAGCCATTCGGTCTTGCACTCCAGCAACGCCATGAGGAATTTTAGTGAAATCTTCTTTGCCGATAGCCTTTTGCTTGATAGTCAGTGCACGGTGATCCGAAGCAACAACATTAATAGTATCACTAGGAAAAAATTTAAAAAGTGTTAACTCAGTGTTTCAATATCTTTCTATGAAGAATTTGATATTTTTTAAAAATTAGCTAATTATGTTAAATTAAAAATAAATAATAATAATCCTTGCATTTGATTTAATGCCTTATTACATCTTCTAGACACCTCAAAGCACTTCACAGAATATACTGTAAAGTGAATTGACTATATATTTTGTGGGCGAAAAGTGAAAGCCAATTGCGCACAGCAGTGTCCCACAAACAAACGTGGATTGATTATTTTTTTGGGGGGGGGCGATTTTCTTTTTTTTAAAAAAAATGGATTATTACCCCCGAAAAAGTGATCTGCCAATCGACTGACAACTGGGTTCCTATTTACGGCTAGGTAAACAAGAGGGGTATGGAGTGAGGAAACTTGCCCAATATTGTGCCCTGCCCACCTTAAAATGTACATTGTACAAAGAAAGTGCAACACCATACGCAGGACATGTATTTGTGTCCAAAATTCCCCAAATGAAGCATTCCCATAATTGATTGTGATCTGGAATGCACTGTCTGAAAGGGTGGTAAAAGCAGATTCAATAATAACTTTCCAAAGGGAATTGGATATATACTTGAAAAGGAAACACTTGCAAGACTATGGGGAAAGAGCGGTGGAATATGACTAAGTGGATAGCTTTTTCAAAGAGTTGGCACTGGAACCTTATGCAAGGAAACACTCAAGAGAAGATGCAGAAAATAAGCTGGAGAATGCACTGCTATGCAGTTTTAGAAAAGCTTATTAATGGATGTTTCCTCTGTACCAAATTTTAAGTGCTGTGCTGAAAGCAATCCCGAGTTTGTTAACCGTTTCATCAATAGGAATATTTTTCTCAAACAGGCAGCCATTTCCATTTTAAATGTAGAACTAGATTCTTGTTCCTTTTTTGTTCTATTTTTGTATTATTTATTCAGATAAAATGTCTGCGTCAGTTTGGCTCATTTGAGGCACTCCTGAATCTAAGTCAGAAGTTATAGGTTCAAGTCCTATGTTGGAATATTAAACTAACATAATCTAGCCTGACACTCCAATGCGGTACTGTGGCCTGGAGGGGTAAGACCCGTCACTGGGGGCAGGGATTCTTACTACTCAACTCCTGTTAACCCCGCAGACTAAGTGCTCATAGTAAGATGTGCCATCCTTCAGATGAGGCATTAAACCCGAGGTGCCATCTGCCTGATCAAGCAGATGTTTAAGATCCCATGGCACTATTTGGAACAAAATTTGTGTCCTGGCCCAGGATGATCTGTAGTAACTCAGGGCACTGCTGATGACAGACTAGATAGCCTGGCTCATTGACTGGTCACCGGGGCTAGGGATTCATGCTACTCTGCTCCTATTAACCCTGCAAAGTCTTAACAGGTGTTTCTAGCTGGACAAGGAGTGGGAAAGCTTGTCAGACAGTGTCCTCAATGGCAAACTATGTGTTTTTAGCTGGTTAGACTCCAGCAATAACCCAACATACACACTGGAGTTTCCAAGCCTAATACTTTTTGGAATTAAGTCGTGCATCCCTCTGGGGAGAAGGTGCACATTCCAAATATTGGGAAATTTTCATGTGTAGGTGGCATGCAAATGAGGAACTCTGTCTGTTCAGGAAACTTAAGTATAGGGATGGCGTCCTGCACGTGAAATAAATATTGTTAGTCAAATTTATTGCTTCTTTCAAAAAAAGTTTTGGTTATGGCAGGCATGTTTTTAAAAAAATATTAAATTCAATTTGTTACAACAACTCACTTGGCTAGCAGGCTCATGAGGTACTTGGGAGTGCCAGCATCCAATCGGAGCGGAGGGGCAGTGATATGGGCAGCAGCATGAGACCAATCTGGGTGGTAATAGTTTGATCCATTCAGAGTTGCGTGTGCCAGGGTTGTTTCTCCATATATAATCTTGCCTTTTAAAATAAAGAGTGTGTTAGATTTTAAAATTGTCTGCTGTGTACATTCAGGACACTTCTTCATTCAAAGTTTACAGTGAGATATAAACAACTATACTGTACTACAGTCATTGAATCATCTATCCAGACACCTAATACAATTTCCTGCACTTGAACCTGAATGTATGGTGAAAAAGGGGGCCAAGAGCAAAGGCCTGTGCCTAAATAACAAACTATGGCATCTTTTAGAATTGTTTCAAGGTGGTGCTGGCCTTCCCACTGGTAGGTATGTCTGAAGGAGGCAGAATGTTTTGCTTTGCTATCGTCTGGACACTGAGCACCCAATTTATGTTTGCTAACAACAGCTGGTCTGTAAAGATATTGGATGAAGTAGCAGGAGATGCTTAGAATCTATCAAGCAGGAGGAGATGATAAGGCCATTCGTTCCTGTCAAGATGGAACAAAAGGTTTTCAAATATCAATGCTCCTTTGCACATAAGGCTTCAAAATTCAAACAACCTCCTAATATAGAGAACTGCAGAGAAAATACGTCTGCAGTTTTTATGGTCAAAATGATACACTGAGAGCTAATAACTAAATCCAATGCAATAAAGGTAATTATACACTGTGAGGCTGCTTCAAGGCATCAGCATGAAAAAAGAACATTGAATGCTAACGTAATTGTACTGGGAGGGTTTCACTTGCCACAACAGTGTTGCTGTTTTCTTCGAGACTCAGCATTATTGTGGAAGTGCAATTATGTATGTCAATATATACACCTAACTATACACATGCATAATGCTGCTCCAAATTTCAGAGGAAACCAGGATGCCAGGGCACATGGGGCAGTTCACCGACTGCAAATACTTAAATCCATTACAAATATCGTCTACTGTGTGGTTTCAGACTTGTACTGGGAATCAGACAGATTTGTTTCACTGAAGTCTAATTTGTGGACTGTACTTAACTCTGTGCAAACATATGGTCAGAGGGAATTATAGGTGCTTTAATTATGGAATTAACAACCAATTAAAATGATCCGAGTTAATATATTTTGAATTAAATGTTTGGTTGATCAAGTTTCAAATCTGACAAGTTTCCCAACAAGAAATATTTTTGATTTGATATTGCAATGTACATTATAATTTAACCATTTTATTTGAGCAAATCCTTTTTACAGCAATAACATCTGATCATAACCAGCATCTCAGAGTGCGAGGCAAATAACCCTGAGGATGGTAGCACAGAGGGTTGATAAATATAACTTACTAAAACAAACAACACATACACACATCAATTGGAAAAAGTAAGATGATGGAAAACTACAGTCTGCTGATTAAGACAATAGCATGAGGGAACTCTATGAGAAGCAAATGATCACATTGAAGAATTAATGACAAATACAATGCAGAGTGCATTTCAGAAATGCTTGCTTTCAGGAGGTGCCTCAGGCTGTGCTGAGACCTGCTAAATACAGTAATATATTAAAGGGCTGTCTGGCAGCAAATCGAACTGTCTGTCCATATGTTACTTAAAAATTAAACTAATCTAAGAGCTTAATGACCCGTATTTGTCATTTGACCTTCAAGCTCCCCACCCGTCTTCCATTCTACTTTCCACCATTTTTCCTCCCTTCCTTTTGCTCATCATTTTCTTCAATTTTTCAATTCTCCTGCAAATTCAAAAGTAATTTCTAAAGTATCCTGGCCAATATTGAAAATCCACCTAGAAAATATTCAATTTAATTTGACTCTTTGTGACCTCTGTGTTTGCCTACATAAGAACATTCCATATTAAATAAAATGTTATTCTTTATTTCAGCTTTTTTGGTTTGTCATTAATTTTGGTTCAGTCTGCCTTATGATTCATATAGATGCTATGGGAGTTCTACTATTTCAAAGTAAGTTATCTAAATGCACCATAATTTCAAATCATTGGCTATTCATCTCATCGTTGCTGCACATTTAATATGCATTCGGCTATATAACAGCATTCATTTCATATTAATCTTACTTCGTAAAGTACATTGAGATTTTTTTTGTTGTTGTCTGCATGCTATAAACTCTCATTCCTGATATCATCTTCATGAATTTCCAATATAGGCTCTAAAGTCCTTTATATAAAAAACGAACCCCAGGCTGGATACAACCTCCTTGCTCTTGACTCAGCATTAAAATAGATTTTTATCTCCTAAATAGTCTACTTCTACTTTCAACTTTAAAGATCTATTATATATACTCCTAGGTCTCTTTGCTACTTTACCCTATTAAAGAATATCATAACTCGGCGTATATTTCCATCAGTTTTAACTTAGTAAACCAAGTTTACCTTTGTGGCTACTGCAGCAATTCTGATTATTTTTCTTTGCACAAAGCAAGGACTTGAATCTATACGACTGAACTCGTTGGAATGCTAGCTCAATGATGTATGTGGTCTCTACAATTGGTGGTTTATAGATCCTTTATGGTAAAAATATTTTTTTTTAAGAAATGGATTTTTAAAAAAACTTCAGCTTCGGTATGATGCGAGCCTGAAGCTCAGTGATTTGAAGTGCCAAAAGAGAATAAGTGCGTGATGTCCCAAAGGTAGAGAATTGAAGGGCACAGGATAGCAGGCTCAAAGCACACATACATTTATTATGAATGAGATAACTGTAATGCTTTTGAGGGAAAAAAACATAATGTGTCATCTTCCAGATCCCTTTCCTAAATAATTAACAACAGAGCACAATTACTGACACTTCCACAGTCTGCAATCCTATCACCCCAGTCCCTGCCAGGCTCCACTGGCTCCCTATTACAGAATGGATCTATTTTAAGATTCACACACATAAATTCATGTCCTACCACCTTCCTACCTCTCCAACCTGCTAACACTCCACTACTGCTTCTTCTCTCAGCTGCCTGCAGTGCTCCCATGTACACTCTGCTCCATCCCGAACCTCTGGAACTGCTCTACCTCAATTCCTCCACCTTGCCCTATGCTTGCCTGTCTTCAGATCAGATCTGAAGGCCTTCCTCTTTGACTGTGCTAACGCAATCTTCACCGGTAAAGATAGAAAGTCTATTATTTAACATTCTAACTCAGCAAGAGCAAAGCCACCTGTTTGGTTTTGGAAAGTCAATTTAAGTATCCAAATGCAGCAGGGACAAGACAAAGAAAAATGTTCAAAAATGAATCAACAGGAAAACAAAAAGGGAGATCAAGAAAAAAAAGGAAGATTTACATAGCTTGTAAGGAGATATGAGGGCTGGCCATTGGGTTTAATGCAAGACTGTACAGAAAGAGGATACAAAAAAAGATTATGGGAGCCAAGAGAGAAATAGAAAGGGACACAGCAGCAAATGCACAACATATGGTAGCAAAGAGAGCTTGATAGGGGGTATGCACATATGTTCATGAAAGGCAAATGAAGTTTAATACAGATAAATGCAAAGTACTGCATATAGGAAGCAAAAATAGGAGGCACACACTCCATGGAGGAGAGGGAAGCTGCCATGGGGAAAACTGAAGGAGATCTGGAGGTTGTATTTGACTCATCGTTTGCCATGTGAAAACTGTGAGACAGCAATAAACAAGACAAATTAGCTGCATTCAGAAGTTCTGCTCAAGTTGTGCAATGCTCTTTCTAATCGGGTTGAACCTGGAGAACTGCGTACAGTTCTGGTCACCATAGTATAAGGTTGAGGCAGTGCAGAGGAGAGCTATGAGGATGATCCCCAATGTTAACAGAATTAATTATGAGCTAAGATTAGATAAATACATCTTAGAGGTGTATAACATTTTATTTAGGGATTGAAAAAGGAAACCCAAAAGATTAATTTCAGAGATGCCATGGCAATAGACAAGAGGGCACAAATTCATAATAAAGGGCAGTTTAATTGGGAGATCACTAAATGAAATATTATGGTAACCAAACATTTGCATAATATAATCCTCAACCTCAAAAACAACAAGGTACAACAAAGATGTCATAATAGTAGCATGTCTGGTCTGAATTTGGGGAGTAGAGGGCAGGGATGAGAGAGAAAAAAATATATAAAACAGCAAGTGTTTCTGGCTACTAATTTAAAAGGCTTCCAGGATTACCTTCAAACACAGATGAGGGACAGACAATGCTGTTATCTAATGATTATCAGTGGTTGAGCCTGGAGCATACTTGTAAAACTAAGACATTAGACCATAAGTCATTGCAGAAGATACTTCTGTACAGTTCTGGTTCCTATGATCGGAAGAATGGGGATTTTGCAGAATCATAATGGTACACAGGGTGAATGTGTTTGACTAGATAAACACAAAGACTTTAATCAAAATATGTTCACATTCCTATTGATTTTAGAACCTTACAACTTAATCAAGGTACACATTGTTCAACAGAACAATTTTTAAAATTGCTAAATTAAATACCATTAAATATCAGTTTCTCTTACCAGAAATAAAATTGTATCTTTTGTGGATGCCCGTTTATTTTATATTCTACACAACACAACTAATTCTCATTCTTGCTTGTTGTTTTTAAAATTGTTTTGCTTCCGAAGGTGTGCATCCAGTTATTTTCTTTAAACTTTGGAAATAACTCTTACCTTGCATCTTTGCAGAAGCAATGACATCACCTGCAGACTTGCTTGAGACATTAACCAAATATAATGGACAATGGGTCTGAAGGAAACATTAATGGGCATAATTAGCTACTGAATACAGCTAAAACAGTGTACTATGATATTTTAAAATAAAATAGCAAGACTGGTTTAAAAAAACTCACTCGGTTAGCAATTGTGATGGCACGATGTGTAGCTTCTGACTCGAGCTGGAGAAAGCATAAACACATTCATATTGTTTTATGTAAGTATGTATAACATTTTATTAAAAGACAGCATTATTTTGTAAAGCTTCCAGAAATAAAATAGAACAGCTTGCCAAGTACATGAAAAAATAGGCTTGAAGGGGTATGGGATTAGGGAGGGATATTGGGACTGAATACACAGCTTTCTCCGAGAGCCAGTGCAGACTTGATGGGCCAAATGACCTCCTTCTGTGCTGTAAATTTATACAATTCTAATATAAGTGGTGAAATCCCTTTGGTCAGTAAATAAGCAAAACAACTTAAAAACTTGCTGAACTATGTGTAAAACTAATGATCTTCACTGCAAAGGCATCGTTCATCCCGAGGCCATCACTGCAAATACAAAGCCAGAATGGACAACATGGCGAGCAATGAAGCCTTCTACAAGGCATCACTTTATTTTTCTACAACAAGAACACCACATAGTTATAAAGGACACATAACACAAACAGAATACCATTAGTTGATTGAAACCATAAAGTTATTTGATTTACATACTCTATTTCATGAATTAAAACAGAATCTTATAGCAACTAATTTTCCCTTTCGTTAAACAGAAATAATGCATATGTGGTACACTCAAGTTTGTTTGGACATTCTTAAGCATAGTGATAGGCGTCTATGTCTATCATATAACCTGGCTGACCAAAAAACACTTTTGCTATGGGGATTACATGATAATTAAGCAGTCCAACATGGTAGAGGAAAGGGTTCACTTATAATGGTGAATAGTAATGTTTCATAAAATATGCTTTCCAACATTCCGTCGACCCATTTTATCATGACTAACCTCTTCAGGGCTGCTGATGTCTATTCCCTCAGGTCCAGTGATTCCCAGTTCCAAGGCTTCCTTTGCACCCTGAAACACAGGGAAGAAAAGCAAGTTATTGCACATTTGTGTTTTGAAAAGATTTAACCAACATTAGTTCACTTGCATTTCTTTGATGCTACCGGAAGAGTCACAATTGGCTATATTTCCAAAATCATTATGCTAACGTTCTCATTGCACCTGAAGTAATCTTTCAATGTCGTCATTCAAACCAGATGAGAAACATTATCCCAGAAATTAAACAGGAAAATTGTGGCAATAAATTGTAAGTGTACCCTTTGTTTTTTAAACCACATAATTATTTTTTCCTCTTGAATAGTTACCGTTCACTAGGAGTGAGCAGCCTTCAGGTCACTTGCCCAAATGGTCATTCTTTGTTTATGACAACAACTTGCATTTATATAATGCCCTTCACGTAGTGTCTTGAAGCACTTTAAGTCTAAATAACAAGTGTCAGCAATCTGTTCGGCCAAGAAAGGCATCACAGTTGAGCCTTGTTATGTTTTCACTTGATGTCTGTATACAAGCAATTTTCAGCAGAAGTGAATGTGGTGGGCTTCTGGTTTGTGTGCTTGGAGCAACATCAGAGACCATCAGCTCACTTGTGTATGTATATGCTTATACTGATGGCATTTTGAAACTGTTTCAATCATTTTTATCGCAAAAACTACTTACTCATTTTGCATTCAATTCCTTACTTGACTGCTTAAATTGACACGTCAGTTTTAAATGAGGTCCCATGTTGTGACGTCACTTTGCGAAGCAAGTGCTGTCTGCATCGCTTTTCACACATACGCAGTTTCTTAGGCAGTTTCTTCTGTGAGTTCTAATGTTACAGGCACCCCTGTGAACTATAAACTCTCATAAGGGTGAGAGTTTATGAACCCTATAAATTCAGACTCCAATGTAAAAATGAAGTGTGAAAAACATGTGCCTTCTAAGCTATCAAGTAGCTGTTGACATTACCTCCTTGTAATTATATTCCCTCCATTGACATAATTGTGACATAAGTTACTCAAGTGACATAATTTCTTTGCGCACTTCGCAAAAGAAATAGCACTGACATCACTTACTTCATTCCTTTATATCTCATACTGTTCAAAACACAGTGGAAGCCACTTAAGCTGGTCCATCGTAAGCAGCATTCAAGAATAACCGAAGTTCCCTTACTTCTTCCGACCCAGCAAAGAAGCGGTGGAAGTGCCACCTCCCTCCCAGTGGATGGGAAGGGGACCAATTAGTGGTGGTTCTGGGGTGACTGACAGCCTGGAACCGCTTGTGAATGGATGGGCACTCTGGGCTATCAATCAGTGAGGGGTGGAAGAACGGGGAAGAAACAAGGGAGGAATTGGGAGGAGTCAAACTGTGCTTGATTGACAGCTGGAGCCGCTTGTGAATGCACGGGCACTTCATCCATTCACAAGCGGCTCCAGTTGTCAATCAAAGCACAGTTTGACTCCTCCCAATTCCTCCCTTGTTTCTTCCCTGTTTCCCTGTTCCTCCGCCCCCTCACTGATTAACAGCCCAGAACCGCTTGTGAATGGCAGGAATCCGCTGTCAATGAATCACAATTTGACTCCTCTCACCTCCATCCCAGAGACGCTTGTGGGTGAATGGAACTGCTCGAGACGCAGTGAGTTGACTCAGCAATGACCAGCCTGCCATTTTGTCCAGATTATCTGGATTTCTGTCCGAATTAACTGGCACATTTAAAACAGATAAGAATACAAATGAATTGTGGCCGTGCGTTTTATCCGATTACTTTAGCTAACCAGCGTTTGGCTAAAGCAGCTTCCACTGTACTTGCATTTGATATTGTGGTTTACCACATCCAGCTGTCACACAGTACACATAATGAGTTATTTTATAGTGCAGTGACAGTGAAACAGTGACTGTTGTAAAGATAAATGTAGAAGGTAAACTGGGTTACTAATGTCATTGTAATTTGGGGATTTAATTTGTGAAAAAACTATAAAGAATGCTAATAGAAATATTTCCAGTGCAGTCTCCTATAACACACTTCACTATGAAACAAATGACCAATGGAGTCCTGTAGCTCCATGGTTAGAGCACTTGCCTCGCAAGCGAGAGACCTGGGTTCGATTCCCGGTAGGGTGAAACCTTAGGCAAGTTTCCTTACTCCATACGCCTGATAATAATCTCTCAAGAAAAAAACAATAATAAATTGGTCATTTCAATCCATGACTGTTTGTGGGACACTGGTGTGCAATTCGCTGCCGCGTTTCCCCCACAAATATACAGTCAATTCACTTTATAGTATATTCTGTGAAACACTTTGAGACGTATAGATGACGTGATAAGGCACTATATCAAATGCAACAATTATTATTATTAATTTTATTTGGGGGATTCTTGGGCAGAACACCAGGAGAAACTCCCTTGCCAATGGGATAATTAGCATCCACCTGAACAGGCAGACAGGACCTCGGTTTAACATCTCATCTGAAGGACGGCACCCAGCATTATACCACAGGATCGGTCTACACTAACAGTCCAAAGTCCCAATGTGAAACTTGAACCCAAAATCTAAACAGAATATTAACAATGGCCAGACATTTCCAGGAGCTGGAAGAGGGAAGAGCTCAATTGTCAGCCCAGATCAAACAAGACTACAAAACATTTGATCATCCTAGAACATAAAGAGCAGCGATGTCTTGTTTGCCAAAAAGTTTAGTTACAAACCCTGGTTTTGAAGGGGGGGGGGAGAGGCGTTAAGAAAGGGAAGTAGCAATACAAAAAAAACTATTTAGTGCTGCTTGACGTAAACTAACAACTTACAAAACCGATTTTGGTTTTGATGATTACTTAATCGAAGTAATTGCATAAACTATTTGATCTAATTAATCCAACAGTGTCCCCTATCAAAAATGTTTAAAGCAGAACAAATAATGTACAACAATAAGGTACACTGTAAAATTATTCTGTAGAAATCGAACATCTAACAATATACCTTCCATGCACTTATAATGAGGTCACAACATTTTCCTTTGTTTCACAGCAAAAAACTTATATTGTTGTAGAATGTGTTAAAATATGTAACTGAATAATAACCAGAAACCATTTGAGTTGCATTTTACATGTTCTATTGCATCAAATGGGGACTTTTCAAATTAGTTTAGTAAGATCTATAGGGTATTAAATGGTATTAAATGAGTGTTGCCAATAGAAGAGTACAACATGATTAATTCATGAAGATTTGGAACCTAGTGCAGTGAGGCATAACACTATCCTTTTATCCCTGGGTCCTGGGTTTGAATCCAAACCAATGAAATGGGAAGAATTTTCATCTGACAGGTTTGAGCAGTTGGCAAAATGAGTTTGGACAGGCTTTATTTGGTTTCCCGTGAATATCACTTCATAGAACAGATCTGCCCTCAAACATGGCCCTACTCGCACAAATGCAACACAGAAAGTGGAATCTTAAGTATTGGACAAAAGGGCAAACCAATGAATGGAAGTGTAAAATTTGTTTATTTGCAGTACAAGCTCACTATAATATTTAATCTCCAACTCATGCTGTACCTAAACCAGGAAATTGTTTTTAGATTTCACGTGAAATTCTCAGAATGCTTTGGGAATTTCTTTGACATTTCATCCAAAATGGATAGACTTACCAACATTTGCAACTTCTTGAAATCTGAATATTTTAATGCAACTCTTCCAGAAGATTGCATTCAATATTGTCTATCGCCTATTGTCTTGATGAATCCATTAAAAAGTTAATTTACACAAGTAATTATCTAACAATTAGATTTCTACTGACATCTTTCTGCAGCCAAAGTTCTGGACAGCTTCCCTGTCGTCCTGCTGGAGCTCCCAGACTGTCCATTCTGTCTCCTTAATCTCAGGCTCAAATATGCTTAAGGTAGGCTCAACCATTAGTTTGCTTGAAAACCAAAACAGTACCCCCAGATTAGAGCTTTCTTTAAAAATACAATTTCTATTCAAACCCATGTTTAAACTAACACTTGCAAAGAAACCAAGTGAATAAAGTGTGAAAAGATCTTTTTGCACTATTTGAATTTCCCGTCCATTGTGCGACAGATAATATCACCTGCATTTAATTTAAAAAACTGGAGATGAGTTACAATGCACTCATAACTGCAATGAATGTGTGCAACACGTTTATAACAGAAACACAAAGTTGCATACAGCAAGCAAAGTAACTAGAAATGATCAACTTAAGATAGTTAGTAAACAAGCAAATTGGGAGGAGCAGGAATTTTTGTTCAGACAGAGAGTAATTAGAATATGGAATGTTCCACTCGGAGCATTGATTGAGGCAGAATCTACATTGACCTTCAAGAGCGAACCAGATAAACACCTCAAAAAGCTTCAGTTATAGGGGTATGGAAGAAGGTCAGGTAAGTGGGACTGAAAGGATAGCTTGAGGGAGCCGGCAGAGACATGGTGGGCTGAATGACCTTCCCATGTGCCATAAATGTTTAGGAACCCAAAACCAGCAACAGAAAACTTAAAGTTTCTCCTTTACCGAAAAATGCTCCACCGCTTTTCTTCAGAAGTACAGTATTTTGAAACATTAATGCATGGTATAGAAACCAAAGCATACCCAATTCAATCTGATTACTTTGCACAGATTATAGTTTTTGTGTTTCTGGTACAAGGCAAACGTTGCCTCCATGGAATATTTGTTTTCTCTATTGTCACCACTATCATCTTCAATGCATGTCTAACCAGACATTTACCTAGCTGTTTCATGAATGAGTTATATTAGACATTAACTGATTTTGTTGTAAGTCAGTACTCTCTGGGGAAGGAAGTGAATTGAGAGTGCAAACAAAATTGTAATCTCTTGAGGCTTATTATTAATTTTATATATTCATATCCCTCAGTTCTACAGTCAGAGTCAAATAGGCAGCTTTAATCTAATTTAGATATAACTTTAAGGGCTTTAAAGATTTTACATTTTTCCCCAATTAATATAAGAATTTCATTAAGTGCCAGAGAGCAACGGGAAAAGGAAGCTTTTCAGAATTGGAATGTGCAGTGAGTGAGATCCACAGAGGCTTTGTGGGCTTCTCTTATTCACAATTTCCATAAATTAATTGATGGGACACGATTACGACTTGCTGGGTTGAGACCAAAATGGAGGTGTGGAAAATTGTGACAAGGATTATGAAGGTCTACAGAAGGACACTGTATTGTTTGTCAATCCACAACAGTTTCAATTCAATAGCACCTTTATTTCAACTGTACTCTTCAACACTCTGCGTAGTCCCTTTCCCAGAATCCTTTTATGCTTCCTATTTGCTTCTCATTGGTCAATGTCCAATTGCTAATTTAGCCTCAAAGCAATATGCAACACATAATAATACTTACATTTGGTACTGTGCTTTTCACGTCGGGAGGACGTCAACATAGATTTTATTTTTGATCAACTGGTTGTCTGACACATGTGGAAACCCATCTGGTGGAAATATTCATGACTTCAATGGAATTGGCACTCTGCCTGGAGGGACGGACTGTGCTTATCCAATTCCAGAGAGCATTAGGGATGAGGTCAGGGATTGGTAGAAGCCAAAGCTTGGGGGCTCCAGATTGTGTTTTGGAGGTATTGCTGGAGTTTATTCAGATAAAACTGACATAGCCTGACAAGCTTCCCGCTGCTTGTCGAGGAACCAATTAAGGTTTTGGTTTGCAGAGTTAACAGGAGCTGAGAGGGAAACATTCCTGCTTCCAATGACTGGTCAGCCCCTCTAAATCCTGCTGATGAGGTTGTCAGCAGTACCCTTGAGTACTGTGGCCCTGCCTGGCTCAGGACCCAGACTCTGAAGACCACCACAGATGATTGACTTAACTCCGACATTCCTTTGCTAAGTACATCATCTTGGTGCAAACTCAGCTCTATAATAACCAATTCCCAATCCCTCCAAGGAGAAGAGGGCATAGGTAGACTGACAAGGTATGCAGATAATTAGGAGGTGCAATTCAACGGCAAATAAAATGCGAAGTACTAGATTTTGGTTAAACGATTTGAGATGTCCTCCCGTTATAAAGAAGCCATACAAGCTTAAATAGAATAAAGAAGCAAAATGTAGCTTAATTGGAAAAAATAAAAGTAGTTATGAAGAGAGACACAAGAAACTAGGATTGTTTTCACTAGATCTGAAAAAGTTAAGGGGTAATCTGACAGAGATCTTAAAGATTATGAAGTCTTTTAAATAATAGATTATTTCCATTGATCAGTTAGATAATGACAAAAAAAATTTAAGGGGAGGTTAGAAGAAATTTCTTTATGTAGAAGGTAATGAGAATGCAGAATATTTGCAATAAACCATACAGAGACAGAGCCCGATGATTATTTTAAAAGGGAAATAAATGGATGGACTCTTGAAGAAATGTGTAGATTTATTCATATTAAAATCGATTACCATTCTTTAGTCTGAAGTTCTTTAAATACTATCAATCTTCCTTATATTTGACACTAACAAAATAGCTTTGTGGCATGAGAAACACACGTATATAATATATATAATACGTTAGGTTAGATTTAAATCAAAGTTATTTTCAAATTGTTATCGAATAGTGTGAACAGCAATGGACTCAGTACAGGTACTATTGCTGTCCCCACTGTTTATATTTACTAACTCATTTCAGGTGCTTTTGCCAAGACATCCTCAATTAAGAAAGCTGACTTGCAATTAAATCTGCTAAAACTTCACATTTGGGAATTACACCAAATGCCTTCTGAAACCTAGACAAATTATATCCGCTAGAAAGCCTTCATGACCAATTTAATTAGTTCCTTGAAGAATTTGTTAGAGCTTTAAGGAATGACCCATAACTTCTGAATTTCTGCTAACTTCTCCCTCCAGCCTCCATATGCTTCAGCGCAGCATTAATAGCATCCACTATAAAGTTTTTCAGCAATTCTTTGCTCATTCCCAATAGATTTTATGCTAACTAATTTGTAATCACCTCATTAATCAATAATTGTTGAACAAGAGGTACTGGAATATGCTGAAGAAACTGGGTATCATTTGAAACACTTATTTGTGGCTTGAACTTGATATTTGTAATGTTACGGATGAAATTCAGAGTAAAGCATTAACACAAACTCATCAAAAAATCAAATGAAATTCCATGAGCATTTTCTACACAAACATTTTCATATTATCAGAGTAACAGCTTAATTAGCTCTCATTAATTGGTGGGTTCAATTCAACGTTAGTTTGTTCTGCATGTTCTGTTGCTTTAGCCTGCTTTAAGACAAGTGCTGATTTAGTTCATGTGAAGGAAACACGCTACATTCTACATGTAGAAGGGACCAACACTGTGGATTGTAGGGTGGAGAACATGGTAGGGTGGTGAACATGTTCCTTCAAGTGAAACGATTTTCAATTATTGCAGCCTTCAACTATAATTTTTTGCCCATATACAGTCAATTTGCTTTACAGTATATTCTGTGAAACACTTTGAAACGTCTAGAAGACATGAAAAGCGCTCTATCAAATGCAAGGATTATTATTGTTATAATTATCTGGTTCAGACAAGTTAGTTCTGCAATTAGGCGCAGCAACTTAACTGATATTTACAACCTTGAGAAGATATTGATGTACTTGGAGGAGTTGCATCTAGTTCTAGTATACTGCATGATGATAAGTTTTTCTCCGAATAAAACACCTGAATTTACAACATACACATTCTAGGTGGGGAGGCGATGGGACATTGTCTATAGTAAGTCCAAGTTTCGGTGCATCTATTTTAAAACAAAATCAGAAGTCGCTGGGAACACTTAGCAGGCCAGGCAGCATCCATGGAGAAAGGAAAGTGAGTCAAAGTTTCGGGTCCACGACCCTTCATCAGAACTGGGGCATGTTGGGAGGGAGAGGCTTTTAAGGGCTAACATTTTAAAATATTACTGCATTGAAAAAATGCCAGCACCTCTGCTTCCAGGAAACACTATCAGCAGATCCTCTGTTCAACACAAAGCCAATGCTTTAAAAGCAAACTTATCAAATCCTATTTCTAGATCTGGTAGATTTCTTGCTAAAAGCACTTAAAAGAATGTTTGGTTCTCATCAACAGATCAAGAATTTCCTTCAAGATGTGTGGAATCAATTGGATGTCAATAATTACATAGTGATCCCAGTTGCCACCTTCTGTTGAATCTATGGAACCACAGTGAATATATCCCAACACCTGATGAATGAAGAACATGAGGATTCTGCAGATGTAAACTTTCCTTGCGGAACCTACTTTACCGTTGTTGAACCAGTGGTACGTTCAACATTTCTGCCAGATTTCGGGTAAAGAAACGGTTTCCTTCAAATATTCCTGTGCCATCTCCTGGTGCTCAAAACAACAGCACTTTCCCCAACAACCAGGAGCAGATGGCCACTTACAACAGTGGCAGTCAAACTAAGCAGGCTTCCATTGAAGATGCAGAGAAGCAGCAGCCAATTTTCTGGCTAGAGTGGAGGAAAGTTTGCTGTGTTCTTGGCCACCATAGGTCTGCATAAACAACTGTTCTTCACCTTTTTAAGTGCAAGATTCAAACTGAAAATGGCCAGGAATATTTGGATAGTTAGTGTCTCTAGATTTGAGTTATAACCATGTTCACAATTCAAAGACAAGTCTGATGGTGGCATTGAAATGATTGCTTTAAGAGTACCATTATTTTCACTTTTTAAAATTTTGTAGGCGAGTTTATCTCTATACATTTATGTAACATCTAGACACTTGGCTACATTTTGTTAGTGACTAATAGTCATTGTAGTGATTGAATTTGTAGGCGAACATGGCAGCCAATTTGAACACAGCAATGCCCCACAAACAGCCATGAAGTGAATGACTTTTTTTTAAATTCAAGTTAGTAATGATTTCCTTTATTATTATTGAGCCAAAGGGAATGTACAACCATCTTTCAAGTTGAAATCACTTCTAATGCAGTGGAAAATATGAATATGTATCTGCTAGTGGAAAACTGTAATTTTCACTAGTAACATTTGCTGAAACATACTTCAAGAGGTGATCATGTCCTGTGGACCCCAGAGTGCAATAAAATACCTAAACTTTTCTAAAAAGTAAAAGTATTTTAACAGGTCACTGGTTAGGCAACATTTGTAACATTACGTACAGATTCATGTCTGCCTTCCTTTAAAAAAGGCACTGCAAACTTTAATGACAAGAAGAGCAGAAAAGATTCTGGGACTCGGAAGAAGTTCACAGAATTTAACCTACTTTCGTTATGAAAGATGGTATATAAACCAGACCTTTCAGAGGATGAGACACAGATGACAACTGAAAAAAGTATACTTGCCTCAGCCACCAGTTCTCCATTTTCAGCATGGACACAAGCTATAGCACCTAGGGCTTTGCAGAGACGGAACACTTGGTAAAGCTCATTATCCCGTAGCATATATTGGTCCTTGTAGGTCATATACGTTTGAAATGAATTCACTCCATATTCTTTCACTAGCTTCTCCATTTCAAGTTCCACCTGAATAACATTAGAAACAAAGCATGGAAAAAAGGCCAACTTCGTGGTTGACAGATCAAAGCTGTAAATTGTATTCTATTGCTCCTTCTTCGCCCATGGACATACAGTCTGCGTTCTTCATTATTTTAACGAGATCCAAAAATCCATTTTATAATATTAATTTTTTTCCTCATCTTTATCTACTAGTTCTACTTCAGCCTCACAATAGATCTGTGGACAAAGAAGGCTGTTCGGCTCATTTAATCTCACCCTTTGAGAAACCCACCCACTATTTTCCTCATTTCAGGGCTGAGCTGCTTCTACAATAAATTCCTGGTCTCTGCGACCCTTCCTGGTAACCCATTCTAGGCGTTTAATTACCCTCTGTCTAAAGAAATACATAGTATCCGACAGTACTCCAACACACACTCTAGGGTCCCCAAGCCTTGGCTCTCGACAACCTACGCCTAATACTTTCCGGAATTAGGGAAGCAGGATGAGTCCCTCCAGGGAGAGAGCGCACATTCCATTCGAACAATCTATCTCTGGGATTTCCAGGTGTAGATGGAGTGCATGGAATTCTCAGTTTGATTTGGATATTCTTAACCCCCAAAAATGGCTGACCAAACCAAGACTGTACAGCACCAAAGCAGGCAAGTTAGCACAATTAACATATTTTCTGCTTCAATTAGTTTCTGGCAATTAATTACACATTTTCATCACCATCATCTGTATAAAGAGACGCTATCTTTGGCAGTCTTTGCCCTGCACAACCTGGATAGAAGTCTTTATTGCTGCAAATTTTATTTACTTACATGGCAAATTATACCCTTACCTGTGGTCCCCACCATGTCACACCAACATGTAAACAATAGTCACAGCAGGTTTTGGGATCTGCAAGATTTCTGCATTTTTCATAAGCCTCTAGAAGAGAGCACTCTTTATCTGGCAAAACATTGCCAATTATTGTTGTTGTTCCTCCCACCAGAGCAGCCTACAGAAGGAATAAGAAAAAAATCATATCAACAATACAAATATCTTACAATGCTAACATGGCTTAGAAAATTATCACAGACAATTTATGGAACAATATTTTCAGATTTGAAACAAATACTGCATCTAAAGAGCACTCTTATCTACCACAAAACCTCAAAGTTTAAAATGTTAGACTCCCATATACTTAAGCGATTCTTAGTTTTCTCTGTTTTATATCTGCTTATCAAAGGGAGCTTGGGAGCAGAGGATTTGGGAAAAAATCTGCCTCATTAGGCATATTATAAAATGTTGATTATGTGCTAAGGGCAGGACAACCACATATTAACATCACTAAAGGAAAGACTCTTAATCACCATTGTGCAGCACCAAAACAGAGTGCTACGGGCAGTACTTTCTGAGAAAACCAAATACAACATCTTGCATTTATATAGCGCCCTTCACATAGATTATTGCTTCCCATCCCCCAGCAGTATTGCCCCACCCAATCTCTGCAATCTCCTTTAACCATTTCTGACCTGGCCTCTCCCTTTGCTCAGCCTGTTTCATGTCCTTTGTACGATCAGCAGGAAGGCTTTCAGACATTCTGCCCCTGCTCTCTGGAACTGTATGCAGGAGACTGTCCAACTCATTCCGTCTCTCACCCTGTTTAAAGACCTCTTTGACCGCGCTTTCAGTCATCTCTCCGCTCCCCAGTACTTTCACCTCCCACCCCCAGTTCAGGTGCCCAGCCATCAGTCCCAAACGCTTTTAGATGTCCTCTCAATGTGAAAAACATTATCTAAATGTAAAGCATATTCTAATAACATCTCAGAGCCTTTATAATTGCAGGTTGGACATCGAGCTATGGAGGAGGGGAAAAAGGGGAAGGAGGTCATCATAAGGGATGCCACATGCATTCTGGGAGATAAAGTAAACTGGAATAGGAGATTCTTGAATTGACATTGAACTCCTTCTATATCAAATTCTAGACCCTTTTGGCCATCCATCTCCCTCCCCCAATTTCATCTGATGCACCAGCTCCCTCCATAACCCATAAATGTTATGCTTCTGGAAAGGAAACACAAAAATATTGCTTATGTGGCCCATGGATGTTTCTCAAATAGGGCATCCGGCCATCAGCAGCTAAAAGGTTGGACAACCCTCAATTAAAAGACAGTAAAATTAGACAGGGTTTTTAAAGTTAGTAAATGGATCAAGGCACCTGTACAGCTTGACATAAAGCTTCATAGGTCGCTGCCAAGTGAGCACATATTCAGAAACAATTCCATTCCTGACAATTGCAGTTGCCCAGAGGTTTGACTTCTGTATATCAGTGCTGGGTAATTTCTGTAGATTAGTTAAAAACAGATATTTGAGCCCAATCCACGCTTACAACCACTTCAGTTTTTCTCCCAAGGGAACCTGCTTCACTACTACAAGATACTCCCTCTTATAAGTCTGCTGAAACACTGAAAAAATTCATCATGTGCCTGGCTGGAGAGCGCATTAGAGATTCTGGCACCTTTCGGACACAAGAACGAGAGTTGTGTAGAAAAATCTGCTGTTAGCAACAAGGCCAGCAAATTAAGAAAAAAAGTGAGCTAGCACCTCATCTGTATCAATGAAATATTATGTAGGTCGGCCCAAGAATTCCAATTTCATGTGTACATAATTAACATGTAAAATCTTTAGCATTAATGGAAAGAGGCATGTATGCATCCACACCCACATGTGAAAGGTATTTTTTTATATATCTGTTTTTCCAGAACAGGATTTTACCATTCAAAAATTGATACATTTTTAATATTGGAAGGCATTAAATTATGATTGATAATGATATAATAGTGCCTGGTTGTCGCCTTGCCAAAACTACAGGTGGATTTCTTGAGACGCTTTTCTCTGTTCTATATGTTGCATTGTCGCATTGTGCCAAATTTTAAATGCCATCTATCCACAAATGTCACGTGAGACATCAAGGCAAGACATCAAGGTTAGCTATCAAAAAAAGACACATCCTTCTCCAACTCGATCCAGGAGACTCTTCAATTCATTCCTTCCCTCATCCTGTTCAATGTCCATCTCAGGTGTACCTCTTTGGCCACATTTTCAGTCATTTCTCCCTCCCCAGTAATTTCATCTCCCATCCAGATTTCTGGTACCCAGCCAGCAATCCAAAGTACTTCAAGATGTCCTCTCATTGTGAAAAGCACTATCTAAATGTATATTGTATTCATTATTTCAATTTATCACATATCTGGTTCAATTTTTCCTCTGCATAAAGACCCATTTATTAAAAATGTTAACGGAATTCTGGCAATGCAGAAATTGCAGCCTCTTTTTTCATTTCTCCAGCATCAGACAGCCAATAAGATAAAAGATCAAAGCTGCACCGCTCTATTTAGTGTCTGAACTCAACATTAACAGCAGCACAAATAGAGAATGCTAAAGGCTTTCTGTCTACACTTTGGAAGTGTTAATCTAAGAAAAAGCTGTTAAGGTAAAAATAAACTATTGTGATGTGTTACATTGGCAGGTCTGGACTCATTCTGTCAAAATGGGCAGAGAGAGGACATTTGTTAATTGGCAATAAATTCTTTATTAAGATATTGTTTGTCTTGCTTGATAAATTCAGAATCTTGAATTGGCAATTTTTATCCCTTTGACACAGTGAGAAGATCCTGTAGACATATGGCTGAATTGCAGAAAGCTTGCGAGGGAATTACGATGGTTGGGTGGGGGCGGGGGTTGCGTGGTGGGGAGGAGCGAGAGGGGTAAAATATGGGCAAGACAGGCTGCCTGACATGTCATACAAAATGGAAATTAGCTGATATTCTATTGCACCATAAATTTCACAAAGGGAGCAAGTTGCGTGGTTAATTTCACTATAGTTTTATCCACAAAATAACAGTCTATTCACTTTACCGTACATTCTGTGAAGTGCTTTGAGACGTCTCAAAGACGTGATAAAGTACTATATCAAATGCAAGCATTATTATTATTGGTCATGAGCCAATTCTTGCATTTTGAATTATCATAACCTTAACCAGGGTAGAACATCTAGGGTATAGGTGATTTCTTTTAACATGATAGTTCATTATTTGTGTGTCGTGTTTACATTCTACCCAATTGAATGCAATGTAAGATTTGCAATCTTACTCATTTTGCTTGCACAATTCTATCTTTATTTAGAGGAAACATTGAAAGAAACTAGACTATGTAATGCACTAATTAATGCATTGTTTCATGAATGATTGAAGTACAGAGATCAGCCAGTAACTAAGTCTTTTGTATACACAACGACAAGAGTGTATTGAAATCTCCGCTCGCTTCTTTGTCTTCGCGAGTAGCCATTTTGCAGAAAAAAATACTGATAACCTTGTTCTGTTTAAGGCTGGCATTTGTAATACTCAACAATAAGTTGTGCTTTTTTTAAAAAAAAAACTGTCAAGAATGTGTATTATTCGTTCTGGGAAGACAAAAATCAAAATACAAAAATCTTTAAAAGAAAACAAATTCCTATGCTAGCCAGTGCTTACTGTACTGCACACTGGAAACTGTTATAATCCTTACATGATGTTAGAGAAATGTGCACTTTCAATTTAGTTGATAAGAGTGTGGAGGGCATTCTGTCTCATATCACAAATCCTCCTTTCTAATTTACTTAGTTTATATAAATCTAACCTGAGAGCTAGAAGAGTGAGCAGCCACAGTGATGTTGTGGTAACTCAACTGGCATCTCACCACTACTATCAGCACACACAAAACCAACAAAAAGCTCATTTCATCAAGAAACCAGCTAGCCTTTAAAGCTGTTTGGGGAAAAATACATTCTTGGGCCCAAGTTCAAATGAAAATGATTAACACCAGACTTATCCAAAAAATACCACCAGTGTTACCATTTTGAAATTAAGACATTTAGATTGCCAAATAAATATTGCTAAACCTAATATAAATAGCAATTTCTTAGTGTCCAATGACAACAAAAACCTCATTGTAGGATTGATGGATATTAGCAGTAGTGATGTCAGATGCTTTTAAGCACAAAGAGCACAAATTTATAATCTACATGAAACTGAATGTTTAAACCCAGTTCACAGTATGTGTGATTAGAGCAAGTACATTCATGCTGCGCCAAGGAACAATCTTAATCTAGCTAATTTGAATGAGTTTTGTTACCAACATAATGAAGAATGTTTCCATGATTGGAGTGCCACATATTGTCATTGCATCAAAAGGATGTCTGAGATAACAAGACAACCTTGATTCTTCAAATATTAAGTATTAATATCTATTGCCATAAATCCTACATTTTGAAAAATAAAAACAAACTTATTTTCATTGAATGGTCCTTGATTAAGAAAACAATTTATTAAATTCTATTTATATGCTGCACCTGAAGTCTGTAGAACAGATATTCTTACAGTGGGCTTTTTTCAGTTCAGGTTGTTCAATATTCAACACAACAAAATGTGCAATAATAGATATGACTTTGACATGGAGATTAACTAGACTTGAGGGTTTTCACATAAAGTGAAACATCTTAATGCATTAAAACATCCCTATACACCCAGTTGCACCACGGCAATGCCTGTTGTTTTGGTTTACAGAGGCAATACGGGCAATATGCTATTATTTAACAAACACTGAGTGCATTTTCAATGTCACCTCTATCTTTTCACTTATCCCAGACAAAACCAGAAGAGCACAAGGCACAAGATCTTACTATCTATTCCACAAGCCATCAATATACATTTACAATGCATTCCAATTAGTGCCAGATTTTGATACAAATAAAGAGTATTTTCTGCTGTTTTTCAGAAATATCCAAGAACTAGGACTGTGATACAGTCCATAAATGGTTAGATTATTTTAAATCTCTACGGGTTATATAATTTATTTCACTTTTTTTTACAATATTTTCCTTAAAGATCAAACATATCTAGTAATATTGCAAGAAATAGCACTACTTTTCACAATCATTAGTAATGAAGCAGTGTAGTTGGACTACAGTCCACACCATCTAATTTTAAATTACAATCTCATTTAAAATTTTACTAAACTTCCTGCTAGCTCAAACCATATCCCAGGAGAGTGGCGCAAGTGCTCAGCTGCAGTCTGTGTCTGCTTTCAGTTAATGTGGTCTAACAAATTTCAGCACTATATAACGAACAGCTCCCTGATCCTCAGCACTGTGCATATTCAACAAAACAGCAGTCGGAATGAAATGGGGTCACCCTTCAAAACATCAGTCAATCATATTGACTATTTAGCTTAACCATTAATACTTAAACAGGCACACATTACAACAGACCATTTAATGTAAAATGGGTTCCAGATATAATACTAGTGTTCGCCTTAAATATAAAATATTCAATGATGTACATTTCGCTCACAAAATACACAGTCAATCCACTTTATAGTATAACCTGTGAAGCGCTTTGAGATGTCTCGATGATGTGAAAGCACTTTATCAAATGTAAGGATTATTATTATTACTACAACAAAATAATTCTGCCTGATAGAAAAAAAATCTTCAAGATGGGACATTAATGATAATTTTTGAATTTGAAGTAATGTTTATTATTTCAAAACAACAACAACTTGGAGTTATATAGCGCCCTCCACACCGGACGGCGTCTCAGAGCGCTTCACAGTAACGGTTCCTGGGACTGAGCCAGGGGGAGGGGAGGAAGGCGCGGTCGAAAAGAAAGGTCTTCAGCAGAGACCTGAACAACCAGCAAGAAAAAAAAATTATTTCAAAACATCTCAAAGCACATCAAAGAGAGTCTTCAAGTGCAGTGAAGTACAGTAAACTCCTGATAATTTATAATAATAATCCTTGCGTTTGATATAGCACCTTATCACATCTTCAAGACACATCTCAAAGCACTTCACAGAATATACTGTAAAATGAATTGACTATATTTTGTGGGCGAAACGCTGCAGCTACTTGCGCACAGATATTATTATTATTTATTATTATCCCAGGAAAAGCGATCCACCAATTGATCAACAACTGGTTTCTTACTTACTGTTTGGTAAGGCGTGTGGATTAAGGAAACTTGCCCACCATTTCGCCCTGCCCGGGAATCAAACTCAAGTCCTCTCGCTAACCACTAAACTACTTGACCCTGGCTTAACTTGTCACTACTTCTTAAGTCATCGTGCTATCAATATCCTGGTCACATTTCTTCATGTATTTATACATACAAATACAAGTACCTAACTACCACTCATCACTGAGACATATTCCCTCTAGTTATCAGTTTACTGTATTTACAAATAGTGGTGACAGGACAAGTATGTTGAATTTCAGAATTCAAATCCCAGGGGTAAGGGTGGAAGGAAACTGTCTTTTCAGAGAACCATTGATGACACTCAAGATATAATCTAATCTGCTCTTTGAATAAGATATTCACTATTGTGGGAAACTCCAATGTGGTTATTATCATTGGAACATCAACAACATTACAATTATATAGCACCTTTCACATTGAAAGGATGTCCCAAAGTACTGGGCTATTAAGGATTTGCAACCGAGCTAGGGGTTGGAATCAAGAGGGGTGGAGAGTAGGGGGAGGGCTTTGAAAGCGAGGACGAGGACTTTAAACTCAATCCTCTGAGGGATGGGGAGCCAGTGGAGCCAAGCGAGGTCCACGGAGCTTTATATGGGCGATGACACGTGCTTCAGAGTTCTGAATAAATTGCAGTTTGTGGAAGGAAGAGCTGGGCAGGCCGATAAGATGGAAGTTAACATAGATAAGACTGGACGTGATGAATGCGTAAATAAAGATCTCCGCAGCCTGACGGCAAAAGCAGTGGCAGAGGCAGACAACATTGCGGAAGTGGGGAAGGTAGAAAGGGTCATGGCATGGATGTGTGGTTCAAAGGATAGTTGAGCATCAAACAGAACACCGAGGTTCCGTACTGGCTCTGTGAGATGGCGAGTGCATCCATGACTGGGACTAGTCACCTTTCCCCCTCCTCCTGGCTCGGCATCAGGCTCACTGTTTCTGCATCACTGAAGGATGAGGCGACAGAGAGAGCCTTAGTCACAGATGGACAGATTATTATCTATAACTTTGACCAGGGTCGTCTCTGTGCTGTGGGCAGCTTAGAAGCCAGATTGGAGGGTTCATAGAGGGAGTGCCGGGAGAAGAAAGAACAAAGCTGGGAAGCAACGACTCATTCAAGGACTTAGGAGAGAAAAGGAAGATTGAAGATGGGAGGGTAGTTGGAGAACAAAGAGTTTTTTTGAGGGTGGGGGTTGTTTTTAAGGGGGTGGGTATGATGCATAGAGAGAGGTTGATGATGTAGAAGGAGGCAAGGTGGTAGAGCTGGTAGGTAAGGAAATGGGTAGAGATGGGGGTCAAGGGAGCAGGTGGTGAGCTTCATTTGGGAAATGAGGGAAGTGGGAGCTGGAGTGGGAGGGGGTAGCAATAGAAAGGGCAGAGGCAGCAGGGCAGATCTCCTTGATTTTGGAATCAAGGAAATCCAACCTCTCCTCCAATTCCAAATGTGAGGGGATGAGTTGCGAGGCACGGGAAGGTGGATGGGGGAGTTGGTTTGTGGAGAAGAAGAGGAGCCTGGGGTTGTCCTTGGTTTCCAGGATAATCTTGGAGTAGAAGGAGGATTTAGCTGAGGGCGGAGCGGGGCTGTGGCGAGGGCGGGGCTGCGGCGAGGGCGGAGCGGTAGGTCTTGGTGCTGTCCAACCAGATCTGGCAATGGACCGTTATTTTGGATTTAAGTCAAACATGAAGCAAAGGATAAATTAAAAATCTTTCAAGAAATGTTGTTGGGTAAAATATAGACGTATCAAGCTATTCAGAGTTCAAATAATTTCAAAATATCTGCTGTTCATAAAATAAATGCCCCACCCGTTGCAATATTTCTCCCCTCATCCCCTGAAGTGTTGCTAGGGTTGTGCTCCATTAGAATAGCCTTCAGTACCTAGCGAATCTTTCCAAACTCAGTGATGCAGTCACCCTAGATGCAAGAAGATCTCACACGCACTTATTTTAATGCAATGCACTATAAACTGCTGGATCACTGGTGGGAGAGTTGCTATGGAGACAACACAGTGGAATTAGTTACAGTGCAGATCACAAATATTAACTGAATGTTGGAAACACTACAACAGTACAACAGGTCGCGCACTGACTGCATTAACAATGCTACACTTCAAAAAAAATCTGCAGATGAAAAGCAAACATACTATCTAAAACTACTATTCCAGATCAGACTACCTCGGTTTAGGTTTCATGTTTCCAGGTAGCGTTGCATAAAATGCTTTGAAATGTCCTCTTGATGTGCAAGGTGTTACATAAATGTAAATTGTTATACCAAACTGGACCAGAGAGCATATGCACAAACACTTTCCAACCTTCCAAGGCCTGCCATTTTTGATTAACACAATTGATTAGCGAGTAAATCCAAAATAGTGTCTTACGGTTTACTAAATACATATTGGCACCTTTTCTTTTACAGAAGTCTTTTTTCTATTACAAAACAATAACCACCTAGGCACTAGAATAGCTAGAACCTGTGCTTGCAGAATAGCTGGAACAAATATCTATTTAAATGGTGGCGGTGCACCTTCAATTTCTTTGAGACAGAGAACTTAAGAATTCTTTGTTAACAAAACACAACACATTGGAGCTCCCATCCATTGTGCGATGCACCAGCAAACAGCATTTGCACCTGTGACCTAACCAACGCATTCATACACTGCTATTATGGAGAAGCAAAATGAGGCCATCTGCTTTCCCATAGTGAACTGGGATATAAATAAGGATAAATCAAGCAAAGGCAGAAACTGAAGAGCAGGTTGTGTGTCATCAATGCCGAATATCTAAGAACGAGTTACAAAGGTGTAATGCCTCCAATGACACATTCTAAACAAGAGCTAAGCTTCATCGGATCATGAATAAGACAACCGGACATCACTGGAGTTGGCGCACTAACTGTTCACTTCTAAGATCAGACACAATTCAGCTAAGAATGCTGGGGTAATGTGTATTTTGTTTAGTGGTAATCAGAGCTCAACAATAAAATGAGGTTGAGCAAATTCTTCCTAATCCGTACATAATCTATAAATCTATAGTATAAAGCAACGATAAGAGACTAAATAATGAAGGAAACAGTATACATGTTCCTCAACAGCTGGGATAAAGCATGTTGCCAGGCCAAGGACAGGACACTTACTCTGCTTCCAGCTGTACCAAACCTGACTTCAGGTTGTTGATGCTATATTGGGTGACCAGCATAAACATATTCTATTCCCAACATCGTAGGGCACCAAATTCACCAATTTTTTTTGTGAAATACGCTCAGCCTCGTAAATGTTCTCCTTCCCACTGTTAATGTTGAAGCAGAGTTTGCTGTAAAGCTTTGAATTATAGAAGATTTTAGATCAGGATTAGAATAGTTTGGATGATAGCAAAAATGGGTTAATCTGATACACAATATGTACTGTGTATCATATTAACCCATTTATTTATGCTATGTGTATTATATGCTATGTATATTATATCATAATAACTGCTGAGCTTTGTACCGTTTCAGTTTTATTGGTATAAAATTTGTAAGACACAATAATAGATGGTTAGTAATATATTCCATGCTTCACCAAAGACATAATGCACTCTGTATTTGGCAATTACCAGTGTATGCCAGATATTAAACTAGATAATACATGTCCTAGGACCAGGACCATAACTCTGTCCCAGGAGTTATTGGTCGAATTCATACTGCAAAGGCATGAATTGATTTTTTCCCACAGTTGTTCACAGATGCTCTTCACAGTGAAACACTTTCAATGAGATCATTTTGTCACCTAAATTAACTCAACCACTTTAGCTATTCAGTTGACAGGGCAGCAAATGTTTCAAGAATGTAAAATATTATTTACCATTGGCTACCTCTGTCAGGCATATACTGTGAACTGAAAGCAGATAATGGGAGGGGGGTGGGGGGTCATGCTGCTGCAGAACTACAACAAAGATCTTAAGAGGATTACTGAACCACAGCACTGGTTTCTAAATTATAACATTCAGGAAGAATATCAACAACAACAAATTACACTTGTATAATGCCCTTCACGTAGGAAAGTCGTCATGTCGGAAATCAACAACAATTTGCATTTGTATAGTGCCTTTTACATCAGGAGAACGTGTGAAAACCCTTCACACAACTGAATGTCAGCCTAAAGTAAATCACATTCAAGCTTAGTTGCTACAAGTCAACATGCCAGGCTTCTGGTTACCCAAAGAAATCCCCATTAAAATTATTATTAAGAAAGACTGTTTAAGAAAACTGCAATTTAGAACCCGCTATAAAATTTAGGAGTCAAAATATTGTACTGATTTTATATACAACTTCTGAAATTACTTGTTTATTCATCACAAAATAGTATCACTGGTTAACGCTATAAAACAGTGATGTGTAGGCTGTCTACCCCATGACATGTTGAAGGTACAGATAGTCTTCATTTTACAATTAAAATACCTGGTGCATAGCCATAGTCATACGTTACACTTTGATAATTAATTAGGTGCTTTAAATAGGTGAGCAACGATGGTATTGAAATGGCAATTGTAAAGGCAAAAAGCAACCTCCTTGCCACATTTCATATTATGCGTTTTTAAGTATGGCTGTCATCACCTGTCAAAAAGTCAGCAGCCAGAACTGACATGTAGTCAAATGTGAAACACATACACACAAATAAAAGGTTGGCAGCAATTCTTTCAAAGTTTTATATTGTTCTGTAATTACTTTGCCCTTCACATCTCTCAAGAAGCTACACGTCTGCTGTGGACACAACAATGGCGAGGTAAACTATTCCCAGAACTCTTGACAGTAACTCTTTTAAAATGGTCAAAAGCAGGTTGATGAGAACACTGCTCCTTTCCCCTGTGGGAACCTGTAATAGTGCTTCCTTAACATTAGCACAGCTGTGATCAGTATAAACCATATGGGGGGGAGGAAAGACAATAATGTTTAATCATAAACAAATACTGTAGTGACATTATAAACTTCACAATACTGCTTCATATACAATGTATATTGATATAAAAACAGGATCTTTCAATGTTAACCTTAATATTTTGTCCAGGCCACATTAATATTTTATCCAGGCTACAGACCATAAAACATTTTATATATGGATCTATAACTTTAATATCAGTTTTGAGCTCAATCAATACCAGAACCAGTAACACTTAAGAAATCATAAATCATCCCCATCTCAATCCTACATACTTTGAAATGTAAATGCAGTATTCGGCTGAAAGATTTTCATGGTTGAGTTAGCACAGACCCTGCCCTGAGTTACTCAGCCATGATGATGTGACAAAAAAAGAACAGCTGGTGGATTTCTATCCCTCTCAAGTCAGCCAACGACCCTCACCAATACCAATTCCCTTTTGTTAAAAAACAGCCTTTTGAGATGCCAGAACGGATACAATTTCAATGTATTGATTGATTCTGCTATTTTAATACTGTACTTTCTACAGTCTGTGGGTTCTACCGAGAAAGACAACATGCTAGACATTCCAGCAGCAGCTGGATATTTGATGTCAAATCTGGTAGCCATTTTACAGACACTGAAACAAAAGCACTTCATCCAGGGGGCTGCTGCTAATTATTCTGCAGCAGAAGAGGAACATTAATTTTGAACGAAGTGTCACTAGGTTAAGACAAATTGACAATCATTAAGTACTACATCACATACTATGAAAAGGAAGAACCCTTTTTATTTCAATGCGCACATTTCAATCAAATGAAGCAGGGTTAAAAAGTCAAAAATAACACCAAAGGTAAATTCAGAAGACATAAGTCCAAATTCTTCTCTTTTAAAAATCAACTTTATAGAATTTGCTGTCTATCAAGGAGTTCCAGGATTTGACCCCAAGCTTCTCAGATAGGAAGTTCCTTACCTTGAATCAAGCTGTCGGGGTAAGGTGGGGGTGGGGGAAGAGAAAGCAAGATGGGGAAACAGTCAAAGATCAGAGGATCTATAAACCCAGTCTGCACTAGACATCTCTTGGTGGCTGCATTCAGATCAGCAATGGCAAGATACCTTGGGCAAATCACCTTTGTGCATTTTGGATGGAGAATGGCAAGATTATCCTGAATCACCTCCATACCAAACCATTACAAATTATTTTTTGATAATTGTTTAAACAGTTTACATTATCTTCTCTATCTTTATAGTTTTATCTAATACTCTCCCAGAATTCAAAAAAATAAACGGCTGAGCAATTTTCAATGTTTATGCATGTCAAAATATAAAATTTTAAAAGCAATTCCCCAACCACATAATATGTTTGGGGTTATTTAAACCATACATTTTCCAACTCGCTCTTAACAGATTGTATGGTATTCACATCCAGATGATGACATCTGAGAGCAGAGTATCTGGCTGCTGGACACTCAAACTCACCAGATATGGTTTGAGGGTGGAAGAAAGGAAAAAAAGTCAGCTTTCAGGGAACATGTTGCTTTGAGGCGACAGCTCAGCTGCCTGGCATAATACAATTATATTCAGATGATAATATTTGAGAGCTGAATATCTGGCTTTTTAACACTCAAACACCATTTTTGGAGTGAGAAAGAAGTTAAACAAAAACAGTGTATAGCAGGATTACGCAATCGGAGGGGCGGTTAAGGGAAGAAACAGCAAATATATCAGTCGGCTATGAAATACAAACACAGCTGTTTCATTCCACAGAAAGAATCCTTCTTTGTTGATCACAAAATTGGTCTTTGATAGACCAGGACAGGAGGACTTTGTGGCAAAGTTCACCGTTAGAATTATTAGCATTTATAGATTTTATTTATATTCAAATTAGCACGCAAAAACAGATGACTTGGCATATTAAAATTCCTTTTTGAAAAAAAACTTGATGTCATTACAGCTTCACGCTTCGATCCTGGTTTATATTTTATCAGTTCTATTTTTACTCAAAATCATTAGGGTTCCCCCTTCCCCAACACACACACTTCTACTATTGGTTTTGTCTTCTCAAATTCAAGACCCAGACTGAAGATTCTGGCTAAAACATTCTCCAGAAGCTCCTTTGTCATGTGCACAGAACATGCACGTGTCAGAATAGATGGTATTAAATCATTCCGACTTTATCATGATGTGAACTTTGTACTGATAACATTTTAAACTGATCTTCTTTCCAGTAAAATGGTTTGCACGCCAGAAGGCTATGTTTCACTTATCATCAAGGTAGTGGGTCACAACTGCTGGTGCTCAAAGAGAAACCAGAAACCTAACTATCAATCATTGCATTCCCAGTGAAGAAAGGACATTAGAAAAATGATCATTCCAGCCTTATTAATCGACTCCCCCACCCCACCCACTAATGGATTAAGCTCAATGCCATACAGCTTAGCTTGTTGGTGAATGCCTTCATTTTTCCAATGTCAGTGCTACCAGTTAACAATTTTTTTTAAGTGGTCTATTAAATGAAGGATTTTCTTGGGCTTCAAAAACATTAAATTTCATATTCCTCCCCTTCTGACCAACTGAAATAGACCATGCCAGTCGTGCAATATGATTCCTCCACTCATGAGGTAACCATAACCTATTTGCAACCTTCACTCATAAATAAGTCAAGGCCACCTGTGAAAAAATTCACACTATTTGTGGGTCACTGCTGTGCGCAATTGGCTGCCGCGTTTCGTCCGCAAAATATACACTCGATCCTCCTTACAATATATTCTGCTGAAGCGCTTTGAGACATCTCAATAACATAAAAAGGTGCAAAATCAAATGCAAATAATAATAATGCAAGGATTATTATTGTTGTTGCTATTCCTCCATTTATCATGTGTCCATCATATGAAATGTCTACCATCTGGAACTGCGGGCAAAAGGTTGGTGCGTTTAGCAAGCAGAAGCTCAGCCTCTCGATTGCTCTGCACTGCCGCCCCCAACTACTTTTTCCCCACATTATTGCATCAAGTGCAGCCTCCGCCAGCGTTAGCCGCCAGAACACCTTTGCCAGGGCTCCAGCCGAGCAGCCAATGCAGTCAGTAAGATAGCTGAGCAGCCGGGGGTTAGGGTTAGGGGGGGAAAAAAAAGGGTGTTAAAAGTAGAATGCTCTGAAGCCAACACCAGAACCATTCCCCCCTTCCCCCCACACCCCACCCACACTCCCTCCCTCCCTCTCTCCCTCCTCATTCCCGGTTTGCGGAAGCTCCCGCCGGCCGGGCTCGCCCCTGGCGAGGCTCTGCCATCTGTGGACAAGACCACGCAACACAACGACCGTCCCCCGGGGCCGGCGGACCCGACACGCCATGACCCGGCATGTTGTCGTCGTTGTCGTTGTCGTTGCTGGTGCTGTGTTGCTCTTTGACCGTGCCTTCAGCTCCCCCGCTCCACTCTCTACCCCCTCCTCCCTCCCCTCCCCTCGACCATTCCCCCCCCCCCTCCCCCAAATGCTCGGGTCCCGAACCAACCGTCCAGCGCCTTGGGACGTCCTCCCGACGTGAAAGGCGCTCTGTAAATGCAATCTTGTTGTTGTTGTTGCTGCTGCTGCTGCTGGCGGTGCTGGTGCTGGCGGCTTACCTTGGTGCCCTGGTAGTAATCGTCCACCGAGGTCACGTTCATGAAGGTCTCCTGGAAGTGGGTGCTGGTGTCGATGCCCCCGGGCATGACCAGTTTGCCGGTGGCGTCGATGACTTTGGCCCCGCCGGGGATCATCAGCTCGCGGCCCACCTGCTGGATGACCCCGTTCTCGATGTAGACGTCGGCCTCCTGCGTGCAGTCGTCGTTCACCACCTTCCCCCCTTTTATGAGGGTCCTCAGGGCGCTGGAGCTCGCGTGCATTGTTCTCCCGGGCAACTGCGCCAGTCAACCGCTAACCACTGGGGCTCACAGACCTGTGTGTGTGTGTGTGTGTGTATGTGCGGCTCTCTCTCTCTCTCCCTCTCTCTCTGTCTGTCCTCCTCTTTAATCTCTCTCACACTCTCTCTATCCTCCTCTTTATCTCTCTCCCTGTTCTCCTCTCTCTGTCTCTCTCTCTTTCCTCCTCCTCCTCCTCTCGCCACGACGCCCGTTGCTAAGTGCGTGCAACCCAACTTCACCGTCGCCACCTCCAGCGCAACCTAACTCGTTCGCGCACCGCGCGTCAGATGGGCACCTGCGCCGGCCGGCCGGCCGGGCGGCACGAGCCAATCAGAGCGTTAGATTGACTGGGGGGACACGTGGGGAGGGAGGGAGCGGGGGGGGGGGGGCGTGCGTGGTGCACTCTGGGAGTTGCTGTCCTGTTAAACACAAAACAAACGACCTGCAGGGGAGCGACGGGCGAGTGGACTACACATCCCAGAACACCCTGCGAACCCCACTGGCACTGTTGGTACCCCACTGTGTGTCTTGTGTCAAAGGCATCCTTGGGGATGGTTTGCGTTTGGTAACTCTCCAGGTTAAGCTCCTGGTAGTGCAATAACACTGCCGGATGCAATTGGTTTTATTTGTCAAATCAACCTTGTTGGAGCCCTGCAGCTCAGTGGTTTAGAGCACTCGCTTTGCAAGCGAGAGACATGGTTTCGACTCCGTTGGAAAACGTTGGACAAGTTTCCTTACTCCACACGCCTCTGTTTGCCGAGCAATGAGTAGGAACCCGGTTGTTAGTCTGGGGGGGTAATAATTTCTTCAATCCACAACTTTGTGGGACACTGCTGTGCGCAATTGGCTGCTGTGATTCGCTCACAAATATATAGTTAATTGACTTTACAGTATATTCTGTGAAGCGCTTTGCGACGTCTCGAAGACGTGATAAAGCGCTCTATCAAATGCAAGGATTATTTTATTATTCTTTATCACTGTTTGTTGCGTTATTTTTCAACGTCAGCATGAGGATGCAATCATGAATCCACACACACAGACAAATAGTTGTTATCAAGCAATTTTGGTAAAATGAAACCTTTCAAAAATGCATGACTGTGTAGTGTTCATAAGCCTAAAATATTGTACTTACCGAAATACGCAGGACTTTTCTATATTTGTCATCAGTACAGATGAGGATTTTATTTCATAAATGTATCCTATCATTGTTTGTTTGCCAAATCACACCCTTCTGAAGTGAGACAATCGTGTCTGATGTCACTGTAATAATAAATATTGTATAGCCTGGTTTATATTATTTAAATACAATTCCACCCACAAAATACACTTTACAATATATTCTGTGAAGCTCGTTGAGACATCTCAATGATGTGATAAGGCACTGTATTGAATGCAAGGATTATTATAAATGAAGGTACCGTGCCATTTTTTAAATCATAAATCTCACCCGAGTAAAAACATCTGTGCAGTTTAATTTGGCACAAATTAAAGCAAACTGGTCGTTCTATCTGTAACTGCAGTTATCATTATTGGATAACAATCAAAGCAGATGCAGTACTGACAATTACAAGTACCCCTTCAATTTAACAAGAGTCTGCAGTTTCTATTTAAAGAAACTGTATTTACCGCATTCCTCTGAATCCATCCACTATGTCCCACAGGCATTTCTTCACTCAGTGGGTTGAGAAGATGTGGAATACTCTGCCCCAGAAAGTTGTAGAGGTGAAATAATTGGAATGTTAAAAAAAGAGATAGATACAAAGTTGGATAGTTGAGGTATTGAAGTATTGGGTTGCAGACGTTTTAAGGGATATGGCAAAAGGGCGGAGCAGTGGGATTTTAAAAAAATGACAATGAAATAGCTGTGTTGGTCTGAATGACCTTCTCTTCCTGTTTTCTGTTATGTTCCCAATCTCTCAATGGTATATTTTCAGTATCTCATTGGTGCTATGGAAACTATTGTCAGGAGAAAGTCCAGAGACAGGTATTTATTTAGCCCCTTATGTGGCATTATGAAGTTTACTGGAGACATCATAAAGGAAGAGCACCAACACCAACTCATTATTCCTTTTCATGATGGCAATGGATTTCCATAATGTCAGTGGAGTGGAGATATACAGTGATATATGGTGAATTTCTGTACAAAATGGATTTGCCCCCATCCCCAAGCAGCCTATGACCTGTAACTCAGTTAAATATTATGACAGTAACACATGACTGTAAAATTACAGACAATTGCTTCTAGAGCTTTTAAGAATATGGACAATTCAACAGAATGTACACTCCTGTTAAATGACATGACCCCTACTGTCATGGGACTGTCCACAGTAACCATAACTGAACAGAGTTACTGAATAGAATACTCCATCACACTGCAGATGACAGCCCAGCAATCCTTGCTCATTGGTAGTATTTGGAAGGGCAGACCAGTCATTGGGGGCAGAGCCTCTTTCCACTCACATGCGATTAACACTAGAAGCAAAAGCCCTAAAGGGTAGGATGGTCCTAGGTGGACAAGCAGCTGAGATTAAGCTGATATCCCATCTGTCTGTTCAAGTGGAAATTAAATCCCCATGCACTAATTGAAAAGACAAGGAGTTTCTTTCTCCCAGTGTCCTGGCCAATAATCACCTAAATAAAAATTGGTCATCCGTTTCCTGACTGTTTTTGCACAATTGTGCTGCCGTATTTGCCTATAAATTACATAGTCACTCCATTTGACAGTAAATCCTGTGAATTGCTTTGAGTTGTCCTTTTAATAATAATATTAATAATAATCCTTGCATTTGATATAGCGCTTTTCACGTCTTTTAGACGTCTCAAAGCGCTTCACAGAATAGACTGTAAAGTGAATTGACTGTATATTTGTGGGCGAAATGCGGCAGCCAATTGCGCACAGCAGTGTCCCACAAACAGTCGTGGATTGAAATTACCAATTTATTATTGTTTTTTTGAGGGATTATTATCCCTCAAAAGTCCATGGAGTCCTGTAGCTCAGTGGTTAGAGCACTTGCTTTGCAAGCAAGACACCTGGGTTCAATTCCAGGCAGGGCAAAACCTTGGGCAAGTTTCCTTACTCCACACGCCTAATAATAATCCCTCCAAAAACCCAAAAAACAATAATAAATTGGTCATTTTCAATCTACGTCTGTTTGTGGGACATTGCTGTGCGCAATTGGCTGCCGCGTTCGCCCACAAATATACAGTCAATTCACTTTACAGTATATTCTGTGAAGCGCTTTGGGACGTCCTCCCAACGTGAAAAGCGCTATATCAAATGCAAGGATTATTATTATTATTATTATCAGGCGTGTGGAGTAAGGAAACTTGCCCAAGATTTCACCCTGCCGGGAATCGAACCCAGGTCTCTCGTTTGCAAAGCGAACTACAGGACTCCAGTTTGTCGCTATAACAAGTGCAATTATTATTATTATTATTAAGCTGTGTGGTTTTAGATGGTTAAACTCCAGCAGTGCTGCAACACACACTCTGTGGTCCTCAAGCCTTAGCTCTTGCCAGCCTATGCCTAAAATTCTCATAATAAAGATATTATTATCTTTTGAAGGATAATAATAATCCATGCATTTGATATGAACGAGAGTGGAGGCAATGATTCATGGGCGCAAGACACACAGCAGGTAATGAAAATAATGACAGACAAACACAGAGTAAAAGAAATTGTAAGAATTGTAGGATTAGAAACAAAATATAAAATGAAACACTGCAACAGTTTGTCTGGTGTGGAAACATGTCTGGTGAGCCTGGTATAAAGCAACTTACTGCTAACCTTTTAACACAATAGTCTGCACTGCATCTTAACCTACTGGTGAAAAATTAACAGATTTTTAACAAGTCAAAATTTGCTTGAAAATGAACTGGTACATTTGTGTGCTTGGTTGGGTACCTTGCACGCCTGGGGCTCCAGGACACTACCCCACACAAACGGCACTATATAAATGCAAGTTGCTGTGTTTTGGGGGTAATGAAATTGTACCATAGAGCCATAATTTCAAATACAGTCAAAATCCCCTAATTCTTAGCCTTGTATTACATTGTCATGATCATTTTAAAATCTGGGTCATGAAACTAACTGAAGATAAAAAGGACCTGCAATATCCTAAAATATTTGACATAGAATTATTCCAAAAAACCTGATAAGTAACAACAGTAAAACATGTGGGGAAAGATGGAAGGGTGATTAATAAAAGAATCAATTTAGAAAAATAAACATGAGTAGCGCAAACACAGAGTTTCTGAGAGGCCTTCTTCTGTGCAGAAAATGTCTGTGCTCCCATATTTGCCAGTCACCAGCAAGATTAATTTCAGGGCATCACAGAATACCTGCATATTGAGGAATTGGAGTCACATAGAATTTATGTGTTGCACGAAGGTACAATGTAATGCAGTCTGCAATGGGGTAAAATGCTTGTCTTGCAATACACTACTTGTCAATACACATGCCAAATGGATGATCCTGTCAACCTTCCAGAACAGTACATAAATCAGATCCTGACTACAGATAAACATGATGCCTTGACCAGTGACACTGTAATTTCTTCCAGGTGTCTGAAAATACCCAGTAACTAATAAAATGGATGACTGTTGTGATTTTAACACCTACAAACAGAGTAGTTAGTCACTCAAAAAGCATCACGTTGTTTCGAGCTTTGTTATATTTGTAGCCAACAAGCATTTTAATTATTTGCCCTTTTCTATACCTGAAAATATTGAATCTTGCCAAGACACATGTTATGACACTGGTGGCTGCCCAATCTTTCTTTATATTTAAACGTTGAAAATGAGTTTTAGCAGTCTATTTGACCATGGAGAGCATCACAAACAGAGCCTACTCTGTTTCAGCCAAAATTCACTTTCCATAATAATCAGTTTACTTTGGACAATGATCAGGAGCAGGAACACTAGCTGATTTCCCGCTTCTCCCTAGTTAAATAGCACTATGATAAATTTCTGCCCCCAAATAAAAAACTTCACATTTGGCGTTATGCCTTTCATGTGGAAGGAGGTCTCAATATATCCTTCACAGGACATATTGTAAAGTGTGGGTGAAGTTGACAGCCAATTTGCATACAGTAATACTGTATAGAAGTTGAGGAATTCAGCACATTTAATGAGCCCACACTCTCTAAGTAATGAAATGTCTTCCGATTTCATCAGGCGATATTATATTCGCTTTTTGAATTACTTTTTGAATTATCAGCCATTCAATTTAATTATTTATTATGTGTACCAGAATGCCTGTGGTTAGCCTTTGCTGCATCTTGAGTTATGACACAGATCACAACTTCCTACTCCTGTTCCTGTTCTTGAAGATCAAAGAACAGCAATTCCAAGCAATTCCATGTAAAATCCAGCTTCTCTCAGGAATCAATGAATAGAGCAGCTGCAGCATTTGAATCGGTAATTTAAATTCTAAATATATGTGAGTTTATACTGTACTGGAATCCAACATCAAAAACAATGTAACTGTTAACTGTTAACAGTGCGACTCTTCTCACTCAGTTCGTGTTAACACTGCAAGTCAAAGCATCAAGCTGACTGACTGCCTGTCCAACATCAAGTCCTGGATGAAGGCCAACTTTCTCCAACTCAATGTCAGCAAGACCGAGGCCCTCCTGATTGGCTCACGCCAGCGCCTCCACACCTCAGGCGCTGGCAGCATCAGCCTCCACGGCTGCGCTCTCAACCTCACTAAGCCAGTCAGGAACCTGGGTGTCTTGTTCGATCCTGAACTGTCCTTTCTCCCCCACATCCGCTCCATGCCCGGCACTGCCTACCACCATCTCCACAACATTGCCAGACTCCGCCACTGCCTCACCCCTCAGGCTGCCGAAACCCTCACCCACGCATCCGTCACCTCAAGGCTCGATTACGGGAACTCTCTCCTCATTGGCCTTCCCAACTCTTCCCTTCACAAGCCGCAGCGCAGATCATCCAAAATTCTCACGCCCCAGGCTCCGTGACCCCATCACTCCCACTCTCGCCCGACTCCACTGGCTCCCCATCACCCAGAGGATCGAGTTCAAGATCCTCGTCCTCACCTTTAAGGCCATCCATGGCCTTTCCCCCTCCTACCTCTCTGACCTGCTGACTCCCTACCAACCTGCCCGCTCCCTCCATTCAGCGGGCTCCGGTCTGCTCCATGTTTCCCGACCGACCCGCCCTACCATCGGTGGCCGGGCTTTCAGCCTCTCTGCCCCCACATTCTGGAACTCCATCACACGGTCCCTTCACCTCACTTCCTCCCTTGCCTCCTTCAAGTCTGGTCTCAAGACCCTTCTCTTCGACCGTGCCTTTGGACTCCCTCCCATCTCTTTGCCTTCCCTCACCCTTACACCACCCCTCCCCCATGCTTGGGCCCCGACACCTGACTGTTCAGCGCATTGGGACGTCCTCCCGACATGAAAGGCGCTCCATAAATGTAATTTTGTTGTTGTGGTCTCAGCTGACTATATTCTCAATGACAAGCTATGCGGATTTAGCTGGTTAAACTCCAACAGTACCCCAAAGCGAACCGGCACCTGATATGGTCTGGAATAAAAAAAAAACAGGTTAAGTCTCGCCTGGAAAGTAAGAATTCCATTCCACACACAGGGAAATATAATAATACAATAATAATCCTTGCATTTGATATAGCGCCTTATCACATCTTTGAGACATCTCAAAGTGCTTCACAAAATATACTATAAAGTGAATTGACGGTATATTTTGTGGGCAAAATTTCCATGTGTCAGTGACAGAATACTCAGTCTGGTTTGGAAACTTAAACTTAAATATGGTGAAGGGTTACTGCATGTGACCACAAAAAAGACTTGATTTTGCCAAAGGACCTGATTGTATGCTGTAACATTCTATGAAAGTCAATTATAGATGGTCTGTGGAAGGAGCGAGATTGAGGTGCCAATTGTCCTTTGTCTACCTTTTTTTATGTTGTTAATTTCATAATGTAATTGGACTGGAGTCTTAAACTGTAAATCCCGTTTATATAAGTTTGTGCATTAGTTGGTCTTAAATGGGACACAATATAAATTATGATTTGATGACCTTAACTAAGAAGCCATGTGCCACCTTTTCCATTGCAGTATAAGTATTGGCTCCCTCCGTTCAGCGGGCTCTGGTCTGCTCCATGTCTCCCGCCGGACCGGCCGTACCATCGGTGGCCGGGCTTTCAGCCGCTCTGCCCCCACAATCTGGAACTCCATCCCATGGTCCCTTTGCCTCGCTTCCTCCCTTGCCTCCTTCAAGGCCGGTCTCAAGACTCTTCTCTTCGATTGTGTCTTTGGTCGCCCTCCCACCTCTCTGCCTTCCCTCACCCCTACACCACCCCTCCCGCATGCTCAGGCCCCGACACCTGACCGTTCAGCGCTTTGGGACATCCTCCCGACGTGAAAGGCGCTCTATAAATGTAATTCTGTTGTTGTTGTATACAGAGGGATCCAGTTACTGAGGCTCAAGAGAGCTTTGAGAAAAGTCTGACCTTTTTTTTATTTAGAATTTAATTTCCATGAACAAATCAATTATAAATGATCAAACTCAGATACAATATTGTACAGTACTGTCATTTTGTTTACTTGTCAGCAAAGAAAGTATATAGAAAGATAGACTTCATTCCAGTCTATTTTTTGAAGCGAACCCTTTTATGCCCCAATGCATAATTTTAACCCGATAGGGTTAAAATTGTGATAGATCCTGACAGGATTCAGTGCAATAGCAATAACAGCAGTTTGTACTTACATAGTGCCTTTCATGTAGGAAGTGCACTTCAAAGCACTTTACAAAGATGGAGTGGGAGTCTGAACTGGGAGAGAGATCGGGGTGGGGGGTGGGGTGGGGTGGGGGGAGAGGTGGCTGAAGGTGAGGTCTTTTGATGGGCTTTAAAACCCCAGAGGATGGGATGAGGTGTAAAGATTTTGAAAGACAATTCCAGAATTAGGGGGTAAGAGTGATTGAAGGCTTGTCCACCAATGATGGGGTGGAGTAGGTGGGGGCAAGAAGTAAGAAAAGCAAAATTACATTTGTATAGCGCCTTTCACATTGGAAGGACGTCCCACGGCCCTGGACAGTCAGAGTTTCGGACCTGATTTGGGGTCAGGATCGGGGAACGTGGAGGGCAGGGGGTTAAGCAGGGTGATCGAAAACATGGTCGAAGAGGGGAGGGTCTTGAGATGGGTCTTGAAGGAGACAAGGGAGGGGGTGAGGCGGAAGGATTGCGAAGTGGAGTTCCAGAGGGTGGGGGCCAGAGTGGCAGAAGGCTCACATGTCAATGGTGGGGCGAACGAGGCGGGGGACATGAAGCAGGACAGAGGTGGTGGAATAGAGAAAGTGGGCAGAGAATAGGATCCAAGAGATCGCAGACGTTAGGTGGAGCAAGGCTGCAGAGGCATTTGAAGGTAAAGACAAAGATGTACATGCTGATCTACTTGGGGATAGAGAGCCAATGGAAATGGCCGAGAATGGGGATGATGGGCTCCTGGATCCTACTGTAGGAGAGAACTGCGGAGTTCTGGACGGTGAATCTGAACAGAATTTACAGAAGGCATATCTAGAGGTGACAAAGGTGTGGATGAGGTGTGGACAAGCGCTCTGGGATGCTACCCTGTGGTGAGGGACAATATATAACTGCAAGTTGTTGTTGAGGGTTTTGGTTGCGTGCATGTTTGTGTGTGGGGGGGGAATGAGATTGTGGTGGAAGGAGGCAATGTTGCGCAGATGGAGGAAAATGAACTCAATGATTGAAAGATTTAAAGGGCAGTTGAGGGTCAAACAAAACACTTGAGGTTTTGACAGGCTCTGTGGGTTGTAGTGAGCGACTGGGTGGGGGTCGGGGGGAGTGGGGTTCGATACAGTCATCACCCGAAGTGATGAAGCGTGAATGAGAGCTGAGCAGGATATCCTTGGTTTTGTCAATGCTGAGTTGGATAAAGTTAAGGTTCATCGAGGAGTTGATAGGCAATCTGTCAGACCAGCCAAGCAGACCAGTCGAGGGTGGAGACAGAAAGGTAAACTTTCAGTACCCAGATGTACTGACCAACTTGCTCCAGAAGCAGGTTGCTTCCAGACATTGGTGAAAATGTCAGTGGAGTCCTGTAGCTCAGTGGTTAGAACACTCGCCTCGCAAGCGAGAGACCTGGGTATTCCCAACAGGGTAAAACCTTGGGCAAGTTTTGTTACTCCACACACCTGATAATAGTCCCTCAAGAAAAAAAATTAATAAATTGGTCACTTCAATCCATGACTGTTTGCGGGACGCTGCTGTGCCCAATTGGCTGCCGGGTTTCGCCCACAAATATATAGTCAATTCACTTTACACTATATTCTGAGACGTCTAGAAGAAGTAAAAGCACTATGTCGAATGCAAGGATTATTATTATTATTAAAATCATTTTGATTATCAAAAGGAATATTTGTTCTTAATGACTTCTGGTCACAATCCCAAGTGTGTTCGGTGTCTGTGAGGGAAGAGATTGTGGTTGGTAACCCAACATGTTTCAATCTATTCCCCTTCTGATCAAGTTAGTGTATTGTACTATTGATTTATTTACTGTTAATCTATTTCGTCTGCTTATGCCCTGCATGAAATTTCCTGAATAGTTCAATATTGAAATTCTGACAACACCTTGATCACCGGTTAGAATAAGAGTGAAGCTCTGGATGATTCGGATTGACTTGGAGAAATACTTGGTTATGTTTCTTGAATGTAAGAAGTAATGCAAAAATGGAAATGCATCTCCATCATTATATCTAAAATCTCTGAAAGATGCTGTCATTGAGCCTGCTACCCAAATAAGCACTTCACTGATTGAGCTAATCCCTCACTTGAGTTGTATGTATGTTCAACATAATTACGTTTAGAGTGGAATGAAGCCTATGAGAAAGGCTGGACTTCAGCTCAGAACAATAGAGCTGCCTTTTCCATCTAAGAAGGAAATCGGGTAGCTAGACAGGTTCCTTGTGAAATAAACATGGAATTAGTATTGCTTTTGTTCAGCAGGTGTCTGTAAAATAAAGAACTGCTCTAAATTGCCATTTGTCTGTTGATTTCCTGCATTGTTCTGCTTCAAAGCCTTAACAAAAATGAATTCTGCCTTCTGAAAGAGACAAGTTCTCAATCCAGACTAATTAATCTTTCGCAGCGAAAGAGTAGTAGCTGTGAGGCATGTTGATCGCACATGTCAGCGCACAGGCCAGCAGAGACTGATTTAAGAGAGACGAGATTGTAACACTCCTGCTAGAAATGGCCAGTATGTGTATGTACAGTATGTGTAAGAGTTACGGGTTTGTTCTTTTCTGAATGATGTAGCTAATGTGCAGTGAGTCTTATCACTATAAAAATGAGTACAAATTGAAGGCAGCCATACATTTATTTCTTAGCAGTATGATTGTTTCTTTTTATAACATTTTATTGAGGTTTAATAGACATACAGCCACAAGTAAATGTACCAGTATAAATTCTGAACAGTTACATTAACCATCCTTACAGTAACAGTCACATAGCAGGGTTACATCTCATATATTCATAATATTAATGATGAGGGGTTGGGTATATATTGAAAGGAAATATGAAGGAAAAACCTAACTCTAGTATTTAAAGGGGCACTGCTGTCATAACAAAAAGTGTTTGGCAAACTTTTTTTGTTTGAAAAGGGAGATGCACCATTTTTGTCAAAAGGAAGGGTCACAGTGATGTGCTTTGAAACAATTTATATCACTGTGCTGTGGGATTGTAACAAGAGTTTGCCAAACAATTTTTTCACAAAGGTAGTGCCCCTTTAAGACAGCTGCTCTGTGCCCTGAAGTTCAGGAGTCTCAGAGGTAGTGGATGACCGTTACCCCTGATGTGATACAATGCCCTCCAGAATGGACTCCAAATTTATCACAAATAGATTTTATCCATTCAGTACTTTTCTTTATATGTTTTAAAAAATATTTTGTATCCCATTTTTCCCGATTAGATCCTTAAAGTTGCCATCTCTGGCATCAATATGCTTCATCTTCAGCCAAGAGGGGTGAACAGTGCCAAGCGGTGGAGAATGTTGGTTTAAAGGGAGGAAGTTTAGCTCCTGAGGTGGAGCTCTCTGCTTCAAAACATTATATTTAGCAGTTCAGTCAAAAGCAAAACATAATCCTCTTTTTTTTCCCCCCAAACGTGTTCTCTGGCTAACACTCTTGTGCTCTACCACTGGAGCAAATGGGCTGCTCTACCAGATTCAGTTTTGAATGTGTTCAGCATATTAACCAACAAGTGCCACACACAGCTTGCCAGTCACTTGAATCAATTTGCTGAAAATCAATTTTATGCATTTAAGTGGAATATGACCCAGAATTAGCGTCCTGCTCAAGGGGAGGACAAACAGCCATCTCCTGCTATGATAAGCACAAATCCTCTATTGACTGATGGTAGCATTTATGGAAAAAGTCTTCCCAGCTTGGATCTCTCTGCTCCCCTGGCTGAAGGAAAGGCATATAGAGATGGGCAATCATGTTGGGAAAAGATGGTTAAAAACTGGGAAAAAATATAAATACAAAAATATATAATTGGGGTGAAATTCTCACTAAATTGATGTGCTGGAGTATCAACCATATCTCCAGTCTTTTCGTTTCTATATCGAATATTAATAATCTGTTACTAGGATTTCACATCTGTGCTCCAAATTGGTGGTGGGGGTGGGGAGGGAGAAAGGGTTATTTGTGAGAAGCTCCTTATTTATTGATAATTATTTGCTTTCTGATCACATAACTCAATGAAAGAGGTGGGAAGACAAATAATAAAACATACTTCCCCAATTGCAGGTTAACGCTGTTCCGAATGGAACAGGCTTGCACAGTTTTTTTTTCCCCCGATCATGTCATTATTCTATTTATGCTGATTGTACAATAGTCCTATGATCTAATAAGGTCAGCATTTTGCAGCACAGTACTCTTGATAATGAGAAGCACCTGGGACCGTTTGGATTGGTAAACAGGTCCACAATGAAGTCAGCAGGTAAGCAAGAAAGAGGCAACGAAGGTTGCCCGGCAATGTTTTTTTTAAAAAAATGCAATGTTGCAAGTATAATTTCCTCACAACACAGCAGTGTACAGTGCAGAACACCAGGCAGAGGGTTCTATTTCTGACTAAAACTTTCCAAAGTACTGCATATGATACCTCTTAATGAACCAGCTAGTTGCGTCCCATGGACGCTAGCTTTCGGGGCCAGAGAGGTTCCTTCAACAGGTGAGAAATGGAAAGGTGAGCCTGAATAGATTGTCAAATACAGTACTTGGAGTTTTTTTTTGAGCAAGTCAACACAATAAGCAGGTAAAAACAAAGTAAGCTACAGATTCCCTTAATAAGCAGCTAGCCTCCTACTTGACAACTGACTGGTAGATTGGTGGGAATCAGATCACATTGATAATGTGGGTTTTATTAACAGATATCAATTAATTGGATCTACAGTTGGGAAGGAGGGGGCAGGAGGGAGAAACAAAATACCAGAGAAGCAAAAGAATACACAACAAACCAATACTGTGTACACTTTGCACAAAAACGATACATTTATTCAAGTGTTCTCCAGCACAAGTACATAAGAAAGGAACATTTTGGGGTATTAAAAACTGGATGGAAGTTGACTGCTACATCTGCTGCACATACTGACCTTTCCATAAACAGCTATGTCACGAGCAATACACAGTAATACAATATTCACCGAGTTATGACCTTCAGTGAAATCTCATAACCGTTAACTTTGAAATGCACATTATTGTCAATAAATATTATCAAAGTTATGACAGTAGAATGAAGAAATAAACCAAAATACTGCTTGCTGCATGGAATGTGGAAAGGAAATGCACTGCTGCTGGGGATCAAGCAAATACATATGTAACAGTAAAAGTATTAGCAAATTTACTACATTGTCTTCAATATGAATACATGATTCTCACAAATAAGCACCAACTACGGCACTAAGCTAAAACACATGAAACTGATTTTTTTTCTTTTCAAGTACAAAGTTAAAATGACTTTCTTTTTTTAAAAGACTAAAATAATAGTGCTTTTTCTTGACTATAAGAACTTAATAAGTCATTGTCAAGAAAGCAGATTTTTTTTAAGATTTCAAGAAAAAGTGTGTAGCACCATATGAATCGACTACAGCTTCAAGGAAAACTGACAGCTGTGTTTGATCAAGTACTGACAGCAGAAATACAATTCGCATAAACAATTCATCAACGAAAAAAAACTGAGATTAACACAAAATGTAAGCCAAAGGATAAAGAAGAAAATGGGAAAGAAAAGAAAACAAAAGGCAAAAATTACAATGCCAAGCTGCACTGCATTGACTTGTACCTGATTATATGCAGCTACAAGAAGGGGTATGTCCTGGTATAAAAGAGACCCCTTAGAAAATTTAAAAACAAAAACAAAACAAAATGTAAAAAAAACTCATCAGTCCTTCAGTAAAAAACTGCAGCCTGTTGTTTCAGTTTCAGATGACTAAAAACATCACTGCATGTTGGCTGGTATTGTGCTGCCCAGAATGACCTGTTGTGTAGCCCTCAGGCCTAAGGATGAAGGCTTAAGAAAAAAGCACCATTTTATGTTTTATATTTTTCTTATTTTACAAATATGATAGAAAAATTACAGTCATGGCAAAAGTCCTTTTTAAAGTGACTTCTGGAGCAAACAAAAATGTTATTACATTGTTTCGCGCTCAAGCCACTAAAGACCATCTCAGCAACATTAAATGTTGCTCTTTCCTGATTATTTTACAATTCTGCCTGTTGTAAACGGTAAGGCAACATCATGGCTGATGTTTTCAAATCACCTTTTGTAAAAGCACCATTGCAGAAATTGTTGCACAGTAGTACCTTTGCTGAACAACTGTCAATTTACTGTAAATGAGAGGTATTTGCAGCTGATGTACTGATTCTTCGTGGTTTCTGGTTGATAGGCACCTGAAATACTGTACAGTATTTGAATATAGCTTTTTTTGTTTTTTGCTCGTAGAGATACCAGGAATGGCAATGGTAACATAAGGCTCAGCTGTCTGTGGCTGACTTGATGTTTCAGGCTCTGCTCAATTCCAGCTCCTTGCTTGTGCTCCTATCCACCTACACCAGGTAAATGTTCTTATTTCACAGCGCTGCAAAGGATTGAAAAGCCGCATCTCAAGTACAGCTTGAACAAAGCAAAAACAACAAAAATTACAAAACCCCCATTAAAATAGCAGAAAATTAAAACTTTAAAAAAATTAAATAGGATAAAAAGAATAACATTTAAAATACATGAAATTAGGTAAGTCTAACTGAATGGACTTTTTTTCTTGAGTAAATTAAGTTCTTTCCTTGTTCTTTAATAAGTTCCTTCGTCTTTGTTTTTAAACACAGGCAAAATACTCTTTCAGTGGCGCAAACAGGTGACGTATGACAGGAACACTCCAGGATCTCCCCAGAAGTCTTTGTCGGGCAAGGCGGCTCATATTGGAGACATCTGTATAATGAACAGGGAAACCAAATACCCTGAAGAGAAAGCAAAAATACACTAATATAATTATACTGCAGGGTTACAATGGAATCTGGAATCTTCTTTTAGTGAGCCCCGCGATGCCTCACCACTGCAAGGAGCTGTCAACCTTGAGGGATTATAATTGACATGATGAATGTCTATAGTACCTCACCCACTGATGAATTCTGAGTAATTGTCAGACCAATAAAATAAATATTTTGAATCTTGATTTTCTTTATGACTGGGATATTGATTTGTAGCTGAGTCAGTTGGGATTAATTGACTTGGCTACAAATCTATCCCAAGTTGTATCAAGCATTCCTGTTAGTTTTCTTGCCATTTATAAATGGGGGAAGGGGATTGAAATTTAACTTACCCAATGGAAAAAGCAAAGAAAATGCAAAATTCTACAACATCAGCTAATTTAGCAACAAGCTTAGTCCTTAATTGGAAATTGATCAGCATGCAGACCCCTGTAGAAGGATATGGGATTAATTTGCTTTCAGTGAATCTGATAATTGATGTGGATCTGATTTTTTAAATAATTGTGTAACAACAACATCAAAATTACATCTGTAAAGACCTTTCACGCCGGGAGGATGTCCCAACGACATAACACCAGAATGACGTAAAATATCTGACTTACGTTGTGGTGTTGTTCAAATGGCTTAACTTTGCTTGCTAAAACTACACAAGAAGAAGGGTGAATGTGTCAGTGTTTATTCACATTCCTCTTAGTTTATTCAGATATGTAGAACAAGGAGCATGTTGTGGAAAAGTCTCACTCTATATTTTTTCTGATTTCTGAGTACCTCCCTTTTGCACTAGCAATGGAGATTCCTTTACCATGAACAAAATTAAAATTAAAAGCAAGCTGATGTAAAGGGGAGAGTGCCTGTGAAAGAGAAGAAAAATAAAACAGCAACAGAGTCTCCATTGCCCTCTGTAACGAAAAACATGCATTTGCTTAAACTGACAGGAAAACTGATAGGAGCTAAATGATGCAATGGTTCCTTCTTTTCTATTAAAGTGTAGCCTCCGGGAGTTTGACCAAGAAATATTTAGATGTACATATAGTAGATGAGTGTTGATAATGCAGCCTGTTTGTGGCTCCCAGGAGGCACCATGCGGTTCCCAGGAACAATTCAACTCTTCATGCTGGGAGAATCTCCACTTGACATCTGATACCTAGTCTTCCCTCTCAGCACCTGATTCTACAGTATCCCATACATGCTTTCTTTCAATGTAAACCTAAATTGAAATTGAAAGCAAGTTTTCCTTTGGATATAGAGCAAGATAGAGTCTATAATAGAGATCATCATTAGAAACCAGAGAACGTTATGGAAGATTTAGTGCTAAAACTATGGGTGCAAGAGGAGATTGGTCAATGTGATAATTACCAGCAGTGACATTTATTCACATTGCTTCACATACCAAAGTTTTCACTGTATTAGGAATAAAAACAAACCACAAGGCTGAATTCAAGCAAATCACAGGTAGAAAGTTGCAAAATTGAGATTGTTCAATTGAAAGTGAAAGAAAACTTTGTTCCACTTTGTGGAACTAAAAGTAAGATTTGGACCAAAGTGGAAGAAGAGATGGGATTTGCTACTTTATGGATATTTTTTGAGACCCATTTTTTTTCCTTACAGGAGGATATGTCTCCCATGACCTACCAGCTGACACATAATTGGAGGTAGAGTGAAGAGAGATGTCAAATAACCATTTTTTAAAAAAACATACCTCAATGCAGTTCAATGATGTTGCTTTAAAGTGGAAGAACAAGATTCCATCACTATAGTTAGAAGTGGAAAAATTAGACTTATTATGAGAAAAACAAGTGTACCTTTCCATTTCAGTGCACCAGAGAATGTCTTCCTTCTCATTCATTAGGACTGGGAAATGCTGGTCTTTGCCTTGCTTGACAGAATTAGATCTAGTGGTGATGGTTCGCACTTTGTTGAACTAAAAGAAAAAAGGTATCCTTAAGATCAAAAAAGTTGCCCCAGTAAATAGTGATAAAAAAATCCAAATCACAAATGAATGATTTGTACAGATTGTCACACATACAAAAAAAAGTTAGTGAGAATAATATAAAGATGCGTACATATACTTTACTGTATAAATACATGAATAACCATATTTTTATCAGCCATATCCCATCAAACAATTTCCGCAAATTTAAAATGTTAAATACTGTATTTCACATGAACACTTAAAACAAACTGGAATGATTCTTATAGTAGTCTGGATTCCATTATTTTCTAGCCTAATATGGTATAAAATATTGCTGCTAATATTTGATGGGTTGAGTAAGGACAATATATTCACAACATATATACAGCCAACTCGATATTTTGGGAATAATGGTACATCATACTTAGCAGCATTCTACCAGCTGAGAAGAAACAGTGCTTCAGTTATTTAGGCAACTGATAAGATTGCCACCAAATATTTATGCAGTATGCATTGATGCAATTTGGGACACGACTTACTGAGACTGGGATTTAAAGGCAAACAAATACTATCTAAATAAAATAAGATATAATAAATAAAATAAGAAAATGGTATAAAATACCATTTCCCCCCCTCCTCGCTCCCTCCCTTCCCTCTCCTCACCCTGACCATTTCCCCCCTCCTCGCTCCCTCCCTTCCCTCACCCTGACCATTTCTCCCCTCCTCGCCCCCTCCCCTCCCTTCCCTCCCCTCACCCTGACCATTTCCCTCCCTCCTTGCTCCTTCCCTTCCCTCCCCTCACCCTGACCATTTCCCCCCCCTCCTCACTCCCTCCCTTCCCTCCCCTCACCCTGACCATTTCCCCCGCTCCTCACTCCCTCCCTTCCCTCTGCTCACCCTGACCATTTCCCCCCTGCTCGGGTCCTGACCCAACTGTCCAGCGCTTTGGGACATCCTCCCGACATGAAAGGCGCTCTATAAATGGAATCTTGTTGTTGTTGTTGTGTTATATAAAAGTTATATTATATAAAAGTTGGTCATCCTCACTTCTGATTGAATTACATGACACAGAACAACTCAACACATAGGTGCCCTAAATCAAAAGATCGATAAGTAGGCTATGATGTATTCAAATAAACTATTTTCCATAAATTTACCAATTTTGTGTACATGTAAGGAATGCTACACCTAATAGAACCACAGTATACAAATATTTCATACTTTCACATGAAAGCAAGCCTATCTCAAATGAAGAAAGAAAATTGTTTTTGTAATAGTGCAAGTGAACTCTATAACAGTATTTACTATTCTCCTATATTAAATATTAAGTCATTAGGCCCATTCTTACAATAGAACATTTCTATAGTTTACTACAATAAAGGAAACTTCAGGATAATTCATGACAGTAATGAAAAATCTGAGAATTACAAACAATTTAACAACAATGGGTTGCAAATTGTGTTGAAGCCTAATTGTTACTGATATGGCCTCAGAGCTTTATAAGGAATTGAAATACACACATTACAAATACTTGTTAGGGAATCTTTTTAGACTAATAATGAAGAAATTAGTTCAGGGAAGAAATAGGCAGTTGTTAGAGCATAACATATCAATAGCATTTGTGTAACATTCCTGTTATGAATGTTAGGGGAAAATGTTTTGCTATATATAAAGAAATTATTTCAACTAATAAGAATTTAGCCTATATCAAATGCAAGGATTATTATTATTATTATTATTAATATCTCCAAACAAACCCCCTTTTGCCCACAGTATAGGTATTTATAGCACAAAATAAGCTTCAATAGAACTATTTCTAAAAACATTCCCAATGTTAGAGCAGTCTTTATATTAAAATGATTGTTTTTTCATAAATAATTCATTTTTTTGTGACTTTCATCACATGTGAGTATTTAATCTGTTTTTCATTACTTTCAGGGAAAGACATGTGCCCTCAGAATGGAACACAATCTAAATAGTATTGGGCAAGAGAAGGGTTAAAAATGTTCCTCAACTTCCTACTAAGTTCACAACAGTTCTCATTTACAAAGAAGATTGTGAAGAACATTCAGCACAGAAACATGCCACTTGGTCTAACTAGTCTGTGCTGGTGTTTATACATCACATGAGTCTTTCTTATTCCCTCACATATCCTTATTTCTATTCCCCTCAATACTCAAATGTGGACAGGATAGGTCCAAATAAATGATGCAGTATTTATGATCATATTTCCATGATGTTCTGATTATCTATTTAGTGTCTTTCAGTGTTGCTGAAAACATCTACACATTACAACATACTAATAACTAACTGTTAATAACATCATGGTTTGACTTCCAATTAAAACAAGAATTAATTATTATTGGATGGATAATGGATTGAGTAGTTTTGGGCTCCTCATTGTAGGAAACATAATTAAGGGCCTAGAGGTGACCCTAGAGTGAAGATTCACCAGGTTGTTGCCTGGAATGAAGAAATGCAGTTATGGGGAAAGGCGTGATAAAGTGAGGCTTTTTTCTTTGGAACTCAGAAGGCTGATAGGAGATATGACAGATGTATATAAGATGATAGGGGGTTTAGATAGGGTGGACAGTGACAGATTATTTCCGGTTGTTAGGTGAACTAGAGGGCATTGGTTTAAACTGGGAGTCCAGAATGGAAATTAGGAAAAGCTTTTTTACATGGAGAATGATAGGAGTGTGGAATTCTCTGTCACAGTCAGTTGTTGGGGCAGCAACCATGTGCATCTTCAAAAAATGACTGGACCGTGGTTAACAGAGAATAAAGGTAAGGGATATGGGGAAAAGGCTGGAATATTGGGACTAGGGATAGGATCTGAGAACATAAGAATTAGGAGCAGGAGTAGGCCATTTGGTCCCTCTAGCCTGCCCCGCCATTCAATAAGATCATGGCTGATCTGTTCTAACTCCACCTACCCACCTTATCCTGATATCCCTTTGTCCACAAGAAATCTATGATAGGTATTCAGGTGGAGTATAAACACCGGCCGGACTGGATGGGCTGAAAGGCCCGTTTTTGAGCTGTAACACCTATGAATGCATCAATAAATCTATATGTAGATTTAATCAATAACTTAGAGATAGATTTCAATGCAATTTAAAAAAAACTTTCATGTTATATTTTGTCAAGCATAAATTGCTACTTTTTTTAAAAAACAGCATTTCATAAGGTGAAAGCAGAAGCTCAATTACAGCACAGGACAGTCTCTATATGCATCAGGATTGTATCCTTGAGGATTGTAATGCCATTCGTTATTACATACAGGTGACCTTCAGAATAAAATCTTGTGATGGATTATCAACATAGTAAATTACGTACTTTCATTGTTATGTTGATGACTCTGAGTTCCTATTTTAGTGGTGATTAAAAATCAAACTCAGCTGCCCATACGCACATGGATTTTTACTACTTGGGGAATGGCAGCCACAGAGAGTGAATGTCAGAAATTATGGGGTCAGATTTCTGTCGGGACAGTAGTGTGTAATGGATGGAATTCAAAAATCACATGTGTACGTCCTTGCCCCTTTTGACAACATGAACTATTCCATGAGGTATATTCTTCAGCCAACAAATCTTAATTAAACTAATTTAATTGGTACTTCTGGAACAGTATACTTTTACTCTGATAATTATGTCCCTTTTGGGTGTATTAAGACAGGACTAGTTTTATACTAGCTCTACAGAATGCTAAATTATCATGTTCTTTGAAGATGGACTAAATTTTCACTGTTTTCTAGGACATTACTGTGTGCAAATTGTTTGCTATGTTTGCCTACAAAATATACGGTCACTAAACTTTTACGGTAAATTCTGTGAAGCACTTTGATATAACCTCCTGATGTGGAAGTCACTATACCAAATGCAAGGATTATTTTAAGATTTTTTCCACAAAATTACAATATTTGTTCAGATGAAGAAGCCCTTTTGGCCCATTTGATCTCATCCTGCCGGAACACTTGCCCTATCTATTTGGCAATATAATCCAGCATTCTGTTTGCCTTGTTTATTGTTGCCTCATATGGTTTCGACTTGGTAAGCGATGACTCAACTAACATCCCTAGATCTCTTTCCGCTCTCTTGGAAAATTCTAACCCATTCGTGGAGTGCATTGTTACCTCCTATTGTTACTTCCACCACAACAACTTGCATTGATATAGCGCCCTTTATGCAGGGTAGCGCCTTGGGAGGGCTAAATGTGTTACCTTGCATTTACTTTTATTAAATTTAATTTGTAGTCATCAGACGTTGCGCACACAATGCTGCTTTAAGACTAGAAGTACTGTTTCCAACATTTCCATAAATTAATGTCTCTCTGAGGTCAATCCTACAGGTGTATGTGGCAGCTATAAATCCATAGAAATTTATAGCGCAAAAGAAAGCCAGCTATTCAACTCATTATATCTGTGCTGACTCCTTGAAAGAGAAATGCATTCAATCACATTTACATGTCTATTTTCCATGTCCCTGCAACTTATTCTTTTTTATAGAACCGTATTTGATAAATTAACAGCTTCAACTGTTTCAGATAACCCTTTGATATATGCTTAGCCTGTAGGACCCAACCCAGCAGAAGAATTCATAAATTGGGCTACAATTTATGTATCCTATAATTCGTGTGCTACAATGACAATGTTAAGGCAAAGAAGACCTTGAGATTGCAAGTCATGAAAAGCGAAATGGGAAATTAGAACATTTTAGAACAACAATTATTGAGAGAGTCACCATTCGGATAATGGCTTTTAAAAAATCTCCCCTCTGGCTGCCAAGACTCTCATTCATGCTTTCATCACATTCAAGTTTGTATATATCAATGCCTTGCTCGATGGGACTCCCCAGCTCTTCCCCACATGAGCTGCAAACTATCTACAACTCTGCAGTCCATGTCCTCTTCTGCACCAGACTCCATGATCGTATGAGCCCACATCTTTGCTTGGCTCTACTGGCTCCCCATCTCCTAATAGATTAAATTCAAGATCTTTGTTCTCACCTTAAAGATCTCAATGGCCTTGCCTCAGCCTACCTTTGAAACTTCCTCTATCTATCCCCTCCATACAATCTTCAGTTCCCACCTCCCAGCTCGGGTGCCCAGCTAACAATATGAAGCTCTTTGAGAGGTCCATCTGATGTGAAATAAATTATATAAATGTACATTGTTTTATATTATGATTATTAATAAATATAGTATTTAAATTTGAATGACAAAGTTTACAATAAAAACTTGATTTTTGATTTCTGGTCCTATGAGGTGAATCACACAATCTGTGTCAGACTGTCTAGTGCCACGCTGCCCACATTACCCCATGCTATATAAATGCAAGTTGTTGTATTAAGCTGGAATAAAAGGCAGCTCTCTCTCCTCTATTTGTGGACGTTGACATTGGCAGACCAAGTATAAACAGCTGATGCCAATTTGCTGCCAGCTTCTGTGAAAGAGGAAAATTTAGCACATACATCTGGTGGACAGCTGGCAAAGAGGCTGAGTTACTACTCATGATTACACTGTCATGAGATGAGTCCTTTCATTAGTGCCTGATTTTCCAGCTCTGTCATGATCATTCTGCATATTTAAAAAAATGAAACAATGTCATCACAGCTGAAGAAAAACAAATTTGTCATTCAATCACAGCCGTTCCAGACAATCGCAAATACAGAGACTGATTGAATGTCAGACTGTATTTGTTTGGTAGTACAGTGCAGTAGTAAAGAAAACACTGGTGAAGGGAAGCAAGCTTGACTTAAGAGCTCAGGAAATTAAAAAGGGCTGCTGAACTATTTAACTCAGGAATTGGGAGTGCTGTGGACAGCATTCCCAATGACAAGGCTGAGAGAGATATGTAATGAGCTGCATAGAAAATCATAGAAATTTCAGCACAGAAGAGCCCATTGAGCCTGTGCACATGCCAGCTTTTCCACCGAAGCTATTCACTCTAATCCAAATTTCCTGCTCTTTCCCTGTATCCTCCTATATAGTTTCTCTTCAAATACGTATTCAATTCCCTTTCAAATGTGCTGCAATCCAAGTTCCAATTCCAGATTATGGCAAAACATTCCGTCTTCCAAAAATTTTCTGCCTAAAATCATTTATTTTAAACTCCCCTTTAACTCTTCCAATGACAATCTTGAGCAAATTCCATTCATCAAGAGACCATTCATCCCACCAAGACTGTGCTGGTGCTAGCTCCTCCACTGAGGCTAACCACTCTGATTCCAATTCTCTACTCTTTGTCTGTGCTTCTAATTCTGCTCTCATTTGAAGTCCACACATTCTCACCTTTCAGCAGTAGTCACTGGAGAGAACACAGAAGCAGAAACAAAGGATATTTTCTTCCCTTCCCTACAATCAATCAAATCCAGTCCATGTTATGTGCAAACCAAGCTGATCAAACAAACACCTTATCTAAGTGGACCACTGGACAAGGTGCTCCGGCTGAGATCAGCTTGCTTTACCCAAAACATTGACCAGAAGATGGAACATCATGCTTTTATCCACGACAACAACAACAAGATTCAATTTATAGAGCGCCTTTCACGTTGGGAGGACATCCCAAGGCGCTGGACAGTTGGGTCAGGACCCGAGCAGGGGGGAAATGGTCAGGGTGAGGGGAGGGAAGGGAGGGAGCGAGGAGGGGGTAGAGAGTCGAGAGGGGAGCTGAAGGCACAGTCAAAGAGAAAGGTCTTGAGACTGGCCTTGAAGGAGGAAAGGGAGGAAGCAAGGTGAAGGCACTGGGGGACGGAATTCCAGAGCCTGGGGGCTGAGAGGCTGAAGGCCCGGCCACCGATGGTAAGGCGGTTGGGGCGGGGGATGTGGAGCAGACCGGAGGGTACGGGCAGGTAGGTAGGGGGATAGTAGGTCGGAGAGGTAGGAGGGAGCAAGGCCGTGAATGGCTTGTAGGTGAGGATGAGGATCTTGAATTCGATCCTCTGGGGGATGGGGAGCCAGTGGAGGCGAGCGAGGGTGGGAGTGATGTGATCGCGAAGCCTGGTGCGGGACAGTACACGAGCTGCAGAGTTCTGAATGACCTGCAGCTTGTGGAGGGAGTTGCCGGGAAGGCCGGCGAGGAGAGAGTTCCCATAGTCCAGCCTTGAGGTGATAAAGGTGTGGACCAGAGTTTCAGCAGCGTGAGGGGTGAGGTAGTGCCGTAGTCTGGCGATGTTTCGGAGGTGATGGAAGGCGGTGCCAGTTGTGGCGCAGATATGAGGACGAAAGGACAGCTCAGGGTCGAACAGAACGCCGAGTTTCCTGACTGGCTTTGAGAGGTGGAGAGTGCAGCCTTGGATGCTGACGCTGTTCAGCGCCTGAGGTGCAGAGGCGCTGACGTGAGCCAATCAGGAGGGCCTCAGTTTTGCGCACGTTGAGCTGAAGAAAGTTGTCTCTCGTCCAGGACTCGATGTCGGACAGGCAGACTGTCAGGACATCGGTGGTCGTGGAGTTGAGGGTAGAGGAGGAAAGGTAGAGTTGGGTGTCATCCGCATACATGTGGAAGTTAACCCCATGTGTGCGGATGATAGCACCAAGGGGGAGCATATAAAGGGTGAAGAGGAAGGGACCGAGGACAGAGCCCTGAGGGACACCGCACGAGACAGTGCGGGGGCTGGAGGAAAAGCCGTTTGTGGAAATAAAATGAAGACGGTGGGAGAGGTACGACCTAAACCACTCAAGGACAGGGCCTTGAAGGTTGAGGTGGGGGGACAAGCGGTGGAGGAGGATAGCGTGGTCGACCATATCGAATGCTGCCGATAGGTCGAGGAGGACGAGGAGGCAGAGGGAGCCCTGGTCGCAGATGGTTAAGATGTCATTGGTGACCTTGACCAAGGCGGTTTCTGTGCTATGGGCAGCACGGAAACCCGACTGAAGGGATTCGAATAATGCATGGGTGGAAAGGAAAGAGCGCAGCTGGGAGGCGACAACTCTTTCAAGGACCTTGGACAGGAAGGGGAGCTTGGAAATGGGCCGGCAGCTTGATAGCTAGGCACCAGAGGAAACCCATTTTGTTCCTTTCAGATCTGCACCACTTAGAATTTCCCAGCTGAGCAAGGATAGACAACCTACTGCCAGACCTTTGTTGGTATTGCTCTATTCCAGCCAAAAAAAGGAGTGTGAAAGTTCACGGATGACTCTTTCCCTGAAGTGAGGCATCTTGGCTCCGCCTGGTGCTCTCAAGTAATGGTTCAGCTGACAAGAAATCACTTACCGCACAAATTGTTAATGAAGTACACATCACAACGAGTGTTTACCAGCAAAATCCCAGATCCCTATTGTTCCTACAGCAGCACTTTGGCACAGCACCCACACTGCGTCGCTAGGACAGCTTCAATTCATTAATTTAAATGGCAAATTAAACCCTGTCTGACACATATTTTGGTTTGACTCACAACAAAAGATAATTACATTGAATGAAAATAGTGTTAATCCATTAGTCTATTTGATGGAGATTTGCAGGATCTCACTGAGTATAAGATGGATAAGGACATCTTTTGTCTGATAGGAGTCTTTTGTACTTACAGATACTTGACCCCAGTGAGGTTATTTTCACACATGTTACGAGTTTAAGCTGCAGGACATTATTGGGAAGGCTTACTTTTACATTTACTGTTGTATTTGTCATTACCAAAATAAGTTTAGGATTAATTATTTGGTTTCCAAGAAAAACTTATAAACGAGTTGTAATGTAGGGATTTGCATAATTGCATCTTTATAATGTACCAGGAAAGGAAGAAAATATGATACCCAAAGCAACAGTAAAGAAACTACAACCTAGTGAATGGGAAAAATTGCAACAATAATAATAATAATCCTTGCATTTCATATAGCGCTTTTCACGTCGGGAGGACATCCCAAGGCGCTTCACAGAACACACTGTAAAGTGAATTGACTGTGTATTTGTGGGCGAACGCGGCAGCCAATTGCGCACAGCAATGTCCCACAAACAGTTGTAGATTGAAAATGACCAATTTATTATTGGTTTTGGTTTTGGAGGGATTATTATTATTATACAAGTCACAAAAGATCAGAAGCATTCTTATCAATAACTATTATTATAATGTATTTGTTGGGGTTTCGAACTGATTCCAATGGTTATAAAACAGAGGAGAATAATTCAATTTCCATCATGGCTACAGAAATTGGATATATGTCACTAAACCCATGTAAAAGATGCCCTTTTGATAGACAGATCACATGATCTTTACCAATAGTATAATTTGTCTTGTGTAGGTACTTATATTTTACTTTGAATCCATTTCACTATGAGCCATGTTACATGAATGTAATAACCATACCCAGGCATTTAAAAAGATTGCTCGTTATTATCATTTCAACATTGACAGATTGTATAAAGTACAACTACCTGTTCCTTAAGAATAAAACTCCTCTGAATCTTGTCTATACCAACTATTATGGAGCAGACTTATATTCGACTTATATGCAAAATGGTCACATCTCTATTGGTTTTCGAACATCATTTATAATTAATATGATCTGAAGAATCATAGAAATATATGGGCACTTTATTTAGGTACTTTGTTACCTCAATTTCCAAGCTGTTTTATTGCCATTAACAACAACAACAAATTACCAGGACTATCTCCAAACCCACCCGATCCCCCTAGTACAACAACCATCTCCGCCACCTAAAAATCCAAACCCGGCTGTTCGAGTGCAGATGGTGGAAAACTGGCCTGACAGTCCACCACCAACTGTGGCGCGAGCATCTCCACAGCTACCGCTGTTCTTTGACACGTGCAAAAACGGCCTTCTCCTCCAACATCATCTTGGAGGCTAAACACAACCCTAAAATCCTTTTTTCCACCACCCACTACCTCCTCCGTGCGCCCCCTCAGGCCTCCTCAATCTTCATATCAAATGCCAAGTGTGAGGAGGTCATGGACTTCTTTTCATCTAAAATACACAACATCCACCAGGCAGCCTCATCCACCTGCCTCTTGTCACCTACCACCACGTCCTCTCTATCCCCCTCACCCTCCCCATCATCTGCTCCTACCACCACCCCCATCCTACATTCCTTCCTCCCCATCTCTCCCTCCTCGCTCTCACCCACCATCACCTCCATGAAACCCACTACCTGCTGCCTCGACCCCCTCCCCACCAGCTTGCTGGTCACCCAGCTCCCCATTCTCTGCTCACTACTGGCTGACTTCATCGACCAATCCCTCTCCTCTGGATCAGTCCCTGCCCCCCTCAAAACTGCTCTCATCACAGTCATCCTCAGAAAACCTTCCCTAGATCCTTCAAATCCCAGCCACTACTGCCCTTTCTAACCTGCCCTTCCTCGCAAAAGTCCCAGAACGTGTTGTTGCCAATCAACTTCGTGCACACCTCTCCTCCCACTCCCTCTTCGAACCCCTCCAATCCGGTTTCCGCACTCCCCACAGTACAGAAACTGCGCTTGTGAAAGTCACAAATGACATCCTCTCCATCTGTGACCAGGGCTCTCTCTGCTTCCTTGTACTCCTGGACCTCTCCTCGGCATTCGACACAGTCGATCACGCCATCTTCCTCCACCGCCTTTCCTCCGTCATCCACCTCAGTGGGACCGCACTCGCCTGGTTCGAGTCCTACCTCACAAACCACCAGCAGTACATCTGCACAAACGGCTTCTCCTCCCGCTCTCACCCAGTTACCTGTGGGGTACCCCAAGGATCCATCCTTGGCTCCTTCCTCTTTCTGATGTACATGCTCCCTCTTGGGGATGTCATCTGCAGACATGGGGTGTATTTCCACATGTATGCGGATGACATCCAACTTTATTTTTCCACCTCTCTTTGCGGCCCCCAGTCCCCTGATGTTCTGTCAGCCTGCCTGTCAGATCTCAGGGGCTGGATGAGCGCGAACTTCCTTCAGCTGAACGTTGACAAGATGGAAGCCATACTCTTTGGCTCTTGTCAACGTCGAAAATCTCATGGCTCTCACCTCCTCCACCTACCCGACCTCCTCCTAAAACTCTCCGAATCCGCATGCAACCTAAACGTCAGGATCGACCCCCAATTATCCTTCCTCCCCCACATCCGGTCCCTCACCAGCACCGCCTTCTTCCACCTCCGATGCATCGCCCATCTCCGCCAATACCTCTCTCCGAAAGCTGCTGAAACCCTAGTCCCTCCCTTTGTCACCTCTTGGCTGGACTATTCAAATGCCCTCCTTGCCGGTCTCCCCTCCACTACCATCCATAAAATCCAGATCATTCAAAACTCTGCTGCCCGCATTCTCACCCACACCGAACTCTGCTTCCCGATCGCCCCAGCCGTTGCCAGACTGCATTGGCTGCCTGTCCCAGAGAGCATCGACTTCAAGATCCTCACCCTTGTATTCAAATCCCTCTACTCCTCTGCATCCCCCTACCTCTCTGACCTCCTCTCTCCTCAAAACACAACCCATTGCCTTCATTCTTTCGGGTCCAGCCTTCTCCTCGTCCCCCGAGTCCTCCGCTCCACCCTTGGCGGCTGTGCCTTCAGCCATTATGCCCCGAGGCTCTGGAATTCCCTTCCTCACTCCCTTTGTCTCGCCCCCTCTCTTCCTATTTTCAGGTCCCTGCTGAAGACCTTTCTTTTCGACTGTGCCTTTGGTCACCTTCCTCCCCATCCCCCTGACTCAGCCCCGGGATCCGTTACTGTGAAGCACTCTGAGACGCCGTCCGGCGTGGAGGGCGCTATATAAATTCAAGTTATTGTTGTTGTTGTATTACATTTGTATAGCACCTTTCACATTGTGAGGACATCCAAAGATGCTGGACCGTCAGGGATTTGGACCTGAGCAGGGGTTTGTGATCACCAATGGTGGCGGGTAGGGAGGGTCTTCAGACGTGCCTTGAAGGAGTCAAGGGAGGGTACAAGGCGAAGGGACTGTGGGATGGAGTTCCAAAGGGTGAAGGCAGAGAGGCAGAAGGCCTGACAACCGTTGGTGGTGTTGCCCGGGAGTGGGACAAGGAGCAAGCCGCAGCTTGCTGAGCGGAGGGAACGGACAGGTTGATATGGCGTCAATAGGTCACAGAGGTAGGAAGGGTCAAGGCCATGGAGTGCTTTGAAGGTGAGGATGAGCAATTTGAACTCTATCCTCTGTGGGATAGGGAGCCAGTGGAACCAAGCGAGGGAGGGGGTGGTGTGGGAGCCTGGTGTGGGAGAAGACACAAGCTACAGAGTTCTGGATGATCTGCAGCTTGTGGAGGGAAGAGTTGGGAAGGCCGACAAGCAGAAAGTTGGCCTAGTCGAGCCTAGATGTAATAAATGCATGGCTTAAAACGGCAATATTGGTGAATTAAATGTTATCTTGTGGTTCTCATGTTGTTTGACTTCATTCATACAATGCACAATATATTTTATGATTGTATATTGTATGATATGTCATATATCTGCTGCATTGGCTAGGATTTTCCTTATTCCACAAAGTACTAGGTTCAAATTGCATTGATACACATACAGCTGATTTTAAAGCAGTACTAAAAAGTTTGGACTTTTACTTGTTATTAAAATCACAATAGTACACAGCTAAAAGTGTTTGGGATTATATTAGCTGTAGGTTATAAGGCAGTGCACACTAATAATAACTTGAATAATAATCTGTCATTTCATAGAGCATTTGTTTCAACTGTTTCAATAGCAATCTTGTTGCTTTATCATAGAAAAAAATCACAATAACATGGCAATGACTAAAAATTACTGAAAGCAGTAAAGATACCTCCTGCTAAAGTGCCTACATTATGGGGCAATGCAACAGATCCTTTAATACAGCAGTTAAAGAACATTTAAAGAATAGCGTTGGTGTGTTAGATATCTAAAAGAGATCAAGAAAAGCAAATCAGTACGCATCTGCCTTCTTTTGTTATCGCCTTAGAATCATTATCCAGCTCTGCCAGACATTCAGGATGTCTTCCCCAAAGACTTTAATATTACATAACAAACAGAAGATTATTATGGAGTTACTACCACTGACCTTAGCTGTCCTGCCGTGCTCCAGACAGGTCTGAAGTTCAAGTTTATCATTACACGTGGCAACCAGTGGTCTAAGAAAGAAAAGAACATGTTATCAGTTTTGCAATGTGGAGGATTCATGAAACTGCACTGACACATTCTGGCCCCTTTCCTATGAGACAAAACATTATAACTAGGACAAGAACGAAGAACAAACCCTTTTACCTTCTCTGTAATTGTTATTGCCTCCTGGATACAAAGACCTTATTTTGAATTGTGTACTGCCCCAGGACTTAATTCCATACATATGGAGTTAAGTGCAAAAGTTAAGTGCAAAATTGAAAATTTTAAGGTCTCCTAAAGGCCATGAAAAAAAATGTGGATATCAATGGTGGAGTTTTCCTCCATTATTATTCCTGGCCATTACAAAGCACAAATCAACATATGTGTGCTGCTTTGCTTACTTCAGTAAGCTGTGGCAGGGCTGGCTACAGGTTTTAACAATAATTTACATGTATAGCACCTTTCACATTCAGTTTTACTTTCAGAGGATGTCTCAAAGTGCCTCACAAAGCTGACCGTAAACCTAAACTAGTGGGGGTGAATGGTGAGCTGGGATAGGGGGAAGCTGACTGAAAACATGAGCCAAAGGATAGATCTTAAGGTGGGGAGGGAAGAAGTGAGGTGGAGGGACCTTAGGATGGAGTTCCAGAGGGAGAGGCAGAATGGCTGAAAGCTTGTCCATTGATAATAATAATAATCCTTGCATTTGATATAGAGCCTTATCACGTTTTCGAGAAGTCTCAAAGCACTTCACAGAATATACTGTACAGTGAATTGACTATGTTTTGCAGGTGAAACGCGGCAGCCAATTGCTCACAGTAGTGTCCCACAAACAGCTGTGGACTGAGTGACCAATTTTTTTTAAGGAATTATTATGATCCGCCAATTGACGAACAACCGGGTTCCTACTTACTGCTAGGTAAACAGAGGTTTGTGGAGTAAGAAAACTTGCCCAACGTTTTGCCCTGCCGTGAATTGAACCCAGGTCTCTCGCTCTAACCACTGAGTTACAGGACTACAGAGTTCCAGAGAAAGAGGCAGAATGGCTGAAAGCTTGTCCACCAATGGGGAGATAGGAGAGTTTCAGGAGAGGTGCTAAGGCACAAATTCAGAAGACTGATTTAGCTGAGGCTATGGCTCAATGGTAGACTTTGGTGTGGTCCAGCCAAATTTGGCAATGAAGTGTGAAGTCAGATTTAACTTCTGCTTTCAGCATCACAGGCCCTGGACCACAGGGAGTGGAGGTGGCTGTCAAACCACTGAGTCTTGCAGGGGTATGTTTGGGATGTGATAAGAGACAAAGTATTGGAAGATGGAGGTGAGGGAGTTGTGCAGTATGTTGACACAAAGAATGTGGTTGAGGTAGAAGGAGGACAAGAGGCAGGAGGCTTCTGATTTACATTCACTTTAACCCATTGTTTGGCTACTTACAATACGCTTCCTGTCCACTTTAGACAAGAAGCCCATAATATAATAATAATCCTTTTGCAGCCAATTGCGCACAGCAGTGCCCCACAAACAGTCGTGGATTGAGTGACCAAATTATTATTGTTTTTGTTGAGAGATTATTGTCTCCGGAAAAGCGATCCGCCAATCGACTAACAACCAAGTTTCTACTTACTGCTAGGTAAGTTGAGCCGTGTGGAGTAAGAAAATTTACCCAACATTTCACCCTTCCGGGAATTAAACCCAGGTCTCTCGCTTGCGAGGCGAGTGCTCTAACCACTGAACTACAGGACTTCACAAACAAACACATAATCAACACACTCCTACTGAGTTCATCTTATTGTAAGATAAAATATTTGTTTTTGTCCTGTTCACCAAGAGGCCAACCTGGCCTGCAGTCCTCCAAGACACTGTTGGTGATGGACCAGCCAGCCTGTCTTATTGGCAGGATTTGAAAGGGTACACCAAATACTGGAACAGGGATGCTTCCCACTCAGCTCCTATTAAATTTTGCTGAACAAGCAGTGAAGGCTGCTTGCAGTGCTCTCAATGGCAAACACTCAGTTTTAGCTGGTTATACTCCTGCAGTATCCTATGTATACTCTGGGGTCTCCACGAATTGGCTCTCGCCAACCTGCACCTAATATGTTCCAGAAGAAGGTAAGCAGGGTGTATTCTATAGGCTGAGTAATAATCCTTAATAATAATAATCCTTACATTTGATATAGCGCCTTATCACATTGGTGAGAATTCTCAAAGCATTTCATTAAATATATTGTAAAATGTATTTTGTGGGCAAAATGTGGAGCCAATTGTGCACAGCAATGTCCCACAAACAGTCATGGATTGGCTGAACAGATTATTTTTTTTGAGGGATTATTACCCCCGGAAAGCGATTCACCAATCGACTAATAACCGGGTTCCTACTTATTGCTAGGTAAACAAAGGTGTGTGGAGTAAGAAAACTTGCCTAAGGTTTCGCCCCACCCGGGAATCCAACCCGGGTTCTCTCGCTTGCGAGGAGAGCGCACTAACCACTACGCTACAGGACTCCACAGTCCTATAAAAGAGAAATTTCCATGTTTAGGTGGCATGCACATATGGACCTCTCAGTTTGGTTTGCATATTGTTAAGCATGATGACGGGTTGTGCATGTCAAGTCACTTGGCTGATGGAAAAGAAAAAGAAAATTAGCCTAAAATGTAGTGATCTTCCCAGTAACTAGCAAAACATTATTGTAGTGAGTAGTTCAGATTGACTACTGGGACTCTAAATGGGAGTCCAGGTTTAAAAGTTAGATTTACTCTGCTACTGCTATTAATTCTTCTGTACAACAGGAATTCATAATCTTAGCACAACAAACGATGTACCTAACATTTTAAAGGTTAAGCTTTACATTACAATAACAACTTGCGTTTATACAGTGCCCTTCACGCAGGTAGCATCTCAGTTCGCTTAAATTATTCAGATTAATATATATATTATGTGAATATAACATGGAACAAGACCAAAGATACATAAAACAATTATTCTACAATTTGTATACTGATCAAAGAAAGAGATCATGCATACTCCTGAGTACAAACCTGTTAAACAGCTGCACGAAAAGGGATGAATAAGCCTTTTGCATAAATTAATACTTACTATTAGACGATGGTGGATTAAACACCCAAGCTTAACTGAACCACATTTCCCCAAAATTAAATAAGAGCAGCAGTGAACATCACATTTTATAGCTTTTCTCAAGTTATCCTACATGATCCTTTTCCGAAGGACTTACTTACTGTTCGTACGAAAATCCTGACATAGATCAAAGATGGGAGCATTCTGAGATTTTCAGTTCCATAATCTACATTTCAGGATGGCAAAAATCAATATATCTACTTTATTAATCTGCCAATACCATGATCAACAGCCATATCAGGAGAATGACCCAGCAGACAGAATGTGAGATTTTATGGAATTTAGATATTCATAATGTAATAACATTGTTATGCGCAGTTATCTTCAAGAGACTTCACTTTAGGACACAAAATGGTTCAGATCAAAATGGCAGATGCTGGGGTCAATATTTTTCAGGACATCTGAAGAATTTGGAAGATACTGAATATTTCTTCAATTTAATTACAGATTGGCAAAAAGGTGCATTTATCTCCATATTTCCAGGATTCATCATTAACTTCTCATCTTCTTTCCCTATACTGTACTGATGGATACCAATCAACAAAACGGCTGTTGGTGAAAAGGTGGAACCAATTTTTGATGATGAAGGTGATGGACTGGGTAAGTGGGAGAAGTGGCATTTCAAAATGAGACTAATCAGATGAGCCATATGATCTTTTTAGGTCTTTCGCATGGCCAAATTCCTGTGTAACTAAGAGTAGATGCTTAACAGCAGGTGTTTTGTAGCTTATGCCTTGCCCTCGGGAGCTAAGAAAACAGGAGGCATAAAAATATACTGTATTATGCCCTTCTAAAATTTATGTGGAGTTCATCTTCTTTCCTACTGCAAATGACTGAATACATGACAAACATGTGTACTGTAATTGGAGCATGGTAAATTAGAAATGGGAAAGGGGGTGTATAGACCTAAATTGCAGTTCAATTCACAAATGATGTTTTGGGGTTTATATGACACAACACTGTTGCACTGATTCTGAATTACTTATTCAGGAATTCCAGATGACATTTCAGATCTATTTTTAAATTCATTTGCAAGTTATACATTCAAAATTTCAATACTTATATAATCATGTAGTGTTGCTAAAATATGCTTCTCTGTTATTGTTACCACAATTTGGGTGTAAACTATTTTTGAGCTGAAAATCAGCCAAGAAATGAAAGGCATTTACAAACACTTTATGCGGAGGTTCTTCTGCTTTACGCCTCACTCTGACAGCTGCCTGAGATTGTGGAATCACAGCCATGTATCTTTCTACTCTGTGACTTAGTAATTTGGTGCATTGATAAGTTGTTCTCTCCACTGGAGAATGAATGAGAATCAAATTTAAAACTATTGAAGAGAAAGTAAAATGTCAGTGATAACCGGTTCAAATTCATATGAGCAACCTAGTTACTAGCCAGTGATGAAGGAAGTAGAGACAGTGCATGTCGAGTGCAGAAGTATGCAGCAAATGTCTACGAATGACTGACAAAGAGCAGATGGATGACAGATACAGAAGGCTAATCTCAGGCTTGTTTGTTTTTTTGCAGCAAGGAGGAGTAATACTGAAAAACACAGGATAAAAACTGTACATTGACCTCCATATATGGTTTACTTCATGATTATTATGTGGTAATAGATATCCTTTGACAAATAAAGCATAATTATGAGTTATTTAGCTTGTGTGCCTCCTCTGCTTACAGAAGGAAGGGCTATGCCATCTGTTCACAGGGCTATGGCTAAGTCAGTTTCAATATTTGCCAACAGCTTTATTCATAGTAATTATCAGGGTTACTCACAAGCTTTTGGGACTGGCATTATATCTATTTAAATAGCAAATGGATTTTGCTTGTAGGAATTTTATGTAATTTCCATTGGTTTCAAATGCTTTACTGTATATTATTCCCAAAGCAATAACTAATTTTGTATGTTTGTCCAATAATAATATGACTATTCCACACATAGGTGTGTGGTTAATATTATCACAGTATCATATGACTTGTCTTATTGAAAGAATTTTGAAATACTCAGCTGCTCACTTAAAGAGGGGAATGTTGGCTTAAGGAGGCATTTGAACAATCTAAAATAGGAAACAGCTTATGTTCCTGCTAACAAGCATGTTCTCAAACTCCCAGGTGAACTCTCCCTGTGGAATGCATGTTCTAGAGCTGTCAGGTGAATATATCACATGGCTGATACTGGTTTGTAAAAAATACATTTCTTAATCAGTTGTATCCAAACTGCTGCTTCCTGATAGTCCCTCTCCTGTTAGTGTTGTCAACTTATTCACACTTTGCTTCAGAACGAGAGTTTCCCTGGCAACTGAAGAGGAACCATTTGGTAGGAAATTCAATCGGGAACATGTGAAATCTTTTAAAAGACTGCATATAGAATACAAGGTGTTAAAGCAATTTACATTGTCACTCTCGGGAACTGAGAAGTTTCATCTTTATAAGGGATCTTTCTCAATTTGTCCAGTGTGATCTTGTTAAGAGAAATTTTCTTGTATCTCTACTGGGTTTGGATTCATTTCCATTGGCTTGCCCCTTCTTTAAAAAGGATAATTGACACCTAGAATGGATCAATTGCCAGAAAAGATGATAGAGGCTAGGCTATGATGCTGGACTCATTTAATAAACTCATTTAAATTGCTACAGTGTATTCTGGGAGAATTAGATCAAATGGACGAAAGATCCTTCTTCATTTGTATCTTTCTATTATTATTACCTCAGGTCATTGTTATGAACTTCATGAATTGCAGCTAAAACTTTAACTAAAGTGTATGTTTAGGAGCATGTGCATGTTTCTCAGTTACATGGTGTATTTGGAATATTTTGTTAGATGTAGGATCCATGAGCACATAATTCTGGAAGCCTGTAAGATACTCATCTAAATGGCGAAGTTCAGAAGATGCCAACCTTTCATGCTGTTTGACGCCATCTATAATTAGGGCATGGTATTCAAACTAAACCCTCTTGAAGCCAAACTTAGAAGTTGTTCATTTTCTGATTACCAACCAGGGATCAATTGGAATCTAAGTCTCTGACTGGAAGCCATGTCTCTGAGGGTTGGGGTTAGCAGATAGCTCAGGAGAATGGTGAAACCTGTCTATTTAGAAGATCATAGAGCTTTTTAAGTGAATACCCAGCAAGTTCGATAAAAGGTTTCAAAAGGGAATTGGATAGGTACTTGAAAAGGAAAAATCTGCAGGGCTCTGGGGTACAAATGGCAGAGTGGGACAAATTGGATTCAAAGAGCCATGCAGGCATAATGGGCCAAATGGCCTCCTTCTGTGCTGTAACATTCTATGATCTGCCAGGAATTTAATCAGGGAGCAAACCATATGGGGGGGAAAAAATGGGAAACAAAACCAACAACACTATTTAAAGATATAAAAATGTTTTTTTTAAGTTTTTCAATGCCTCTTGAGTATTGTATCTGCCTACCAGACAAGGACTAGTTTCAGTAAATTTTACCAGATGGAAAATAATGGAGAAGTGAAGAGGAATGGGAAGCTAATTGTTGTTAATTAGGAAGAACAACAATATAACCCAGCACTGTACCTGCTACCATACAGCATGTTTTGAAGATATCAATAACTTAGGACGACTCTCCCTTTGTTATGGAAAGCAATTGTGCAAAGGATACAAAAAATAATAATTCTGGGATAAATATAGGGTATAAGAATGTTTATCCCTAGTAAAGGAATGCTAACAGCATGAGGTTCCCGTCTACGGGTGTTGCTGGCAACTTGAAAAGGCTGCCGAGTCTTACTCATCAAACTGTCCACTGGCTAATTCTCAATATGGTTCCCTCACCATTCTTTCACCGACCTGTTCATACCAGGAAGGTTACCCCAGAAGTAACGGGCTCGATGGGCAGCAGACACTTCCTTGGCATCAATCATCACAGGATTACACTGCCAGAAAAAGAGGAAAGAGATGAAGTTTATTCATTTCATAAATCTAGTCAAATGTCACCTTTTGAATGGAATCTTTTCCACTTCTATTCCAACATGAAGATTATTTTGCACCATGCATCATTCTTCAGTGGAATCCAGTTCTCAATGGATTATCAATCCACTCCCTAACAAATGTTATGTAAGAGCACATGTTTCTGTTTTCCTTACTTCCATGTGAGGAAATGTTTGTTAACTCAGACCATTCCACAAACATAATACTGTTTAGTGTAAGTCAAGTATATTGCTGCATACACTTATTGCAGCACTTTGATGTTCTAGAAAGAATTATCTTAATTTTCATCAATCATTTTTATGTGAACATCTTGACAAACAAATGATTGTGGTACAAGCTAGGAGGAAGCCTATAAAATTTGTTTGACACTTTAATGTAACTATTAAAATTGTCTGATAAATAATTTGAATTCTGCAACTCTCTTTAAATACTCAGTAGAAAAGCCTGTTGCTCTTTCTTCGTTTCAATGTGATCTGGAGTTATTTACTGAGAATTCAAAGAGAGTTGCAAACAATGAAGTTGGTAAGACCAGCACCAAGTATTTCTAATATTTTCTTAGATAAGGTTATAATCTTTAAAGCACTTCCCCCCGGAGGACATTCTTGGAATCACTGATGATCTGCTTACTAGTCTGTGCTTTATGTGAATTTTCATAAAGAATATCATTCAGTGTAGTCTCGGCAAGGTACATGTATGAATGGGCAATTTGCAAACAACACAAGTTGTGCTTGAGATATAATCAGCAGAGCAGGTCGTCGGACATTTCTCTGATACTGTTGTATTAAATATTTCTTTACAAGTGGCAAAAGAAGACAGCGCTCATTTGATATCAGTATTTTGGACTGAGCCATCCATCACCCCAATCATCAGTCTCTGCATATAGAATTTAATGAGTATGCTTTACAGCACTGAGGGAAAATACACACAACTCATGGGTAAAATTAGGCAACACAGTGTCAACTTGTAAAGCAAGCAGCCTAGTATGTAATATTTTGTTTGATCATCAATGGTTTGTATCTTGTTAAATACAGAAACCATATCCTGTGAAGCACTTTGAAACAATTTGATGACATAATAAGGTGCTATATCAAATGCAGGAAGTATTATTTATTATTACACAGTAGTAACACTGTTTGCACCCATCATCTTAGTAGCATTACATGAATTATTGTTTTTTGCTTTAAAATATAATTTGACAGGAGGGTGTTGTTGTTTTGACAGAAGATGGGAATATTTCCTGGAACATAACAACAGAATCATGTACATTTATAACACAGAAGAAGGCTATTTGGTTCATTGTATCTGTGTTGGCTCTTTGAAAGAGCAGTCCATTCAATTCCATTTACCTCCTTTTTTCCATACCCCTGAAAATGATTTCTTTTTAAGATATATATCTCGCTCCCTCTTTAAAGGTAATATATGTATAGATTTTTAAATGACCACTTCATTTGCCAGGGCATTTCACATTCTAACAGCTCTTTGTTTAAAACATTCCTCCTATCTCTCCCTTTGCTCCCTTGTTAATTACCTGAAATTGATGCCCCTCTGGCCACTAACTCACTGAGTGAACATAATTTCTCTTTACCAACTCTTATTAAAACCCCTTGTAATTTTAAAGACATCTATCATGTCTTTCCTCAACCTTCTCTGTTCCAATGAAAAGAGGCCCAGATCCTCTAGTCTCTGTTTATGGGTCCAACCACTTATTCTTAGTATCAGTCTGCTAAATCTCTTCACCATCTCTAAAGCCCTGGGATACTTCCAAGTGGAGGTGACCAAAACTGGACACAATAAATGCAGTATAATTAATGATTTATGCAAGTTAGGCATCATATGGAATATAAATACTCAATGAAGCACAGAACTTACCTTTTGAAGCTTAAAAATAACCATCTCACCTACAGAGCATTTCTCATCCTAACAGCTCTTTATTCAAAACATTCCGACTAATCTTGTTTGACCCACAACTATTCTTTCTACCCGATATCCGTGCCATATCCCACTCTGCCTTTCCTCACCTCCGCAATATCGCCCAAGCTCCGCCACTGTCTCACACCACAGGCCGCCGAGACCCTCATACATGCTTTCATTACATCCAGGCTCGACTACACAAACTCTCTGCTTGTCGGTCTCCCCAACTCCTCCCTCCATAGGCTGGCGATCATCCAGAACTCTGATGCCCGTATCCTCTCCCGCACCAGGCTCCGCAACCCTATCACCCCCATCCTCGCCCGACTCCACTGGCTTCCCATCACACAGTGGATACAGTTCAAGATCCTAGTCCTCACCTCCATGGTCTTGCTCCTCTCTGCCTCTGTGACCTTCTAATCCCCTACCAACGTGCCTGCTTCTTCCGCTCAGCGGTCTCCGGCCTGCTTCACGTCCCCCGCCTTGCTCGCCTCACCATTGGCGGGTGGCCCTTCTACCACTCTGCCCCCCCCTCTGGAACTCCATACCGCAGTCCCTCTGCCTCACCCCCTCCCTTGCCTCCTTCAAGACCCGTCTGAAGATCCTCCTCTTCAACCGTGCCTTTGGTCACCCTCCTTCCCCCCTTGCCCTCCACCATCCCTGATCCGAACCCCCAGCTCAGGTCCAAAACACTGATTATCCGGGGCCTTGGGACGTCCTCCTGACGTGAAAGGTGTTATGCAAATTTAATTTTGCTGTTGTTGTTAATCTTTCCATTTGCTTCCTTGATTAAAAATTGGGGATAGAGTTCATGTTAGACAGATTGAACATTGTCTGTGTGGAAGAAGTAGGCTTGATCTGCCAAATTGGCTTTTCTTGTCGACATTTTCTTAAAATTCTTAGAACTGCCGATTTACTGACTGCATTGATTTTTTTGTTTTCCCTGGTATATCTTTTGAGTGAAATGTGCTAGCATCAAGTTTCCACAGATTTTCCTGACAATTGTCAGTTGGAGGCCAATATCTTCAATGCCAAAGACATGGATTCTTGTCTTCAGGGGTTTTCAGTCTTCTGCGTCTCTTGTTGGCCAGATTGTGTAGCCTCCAGTATACTCCAGCACTCTGAAGATCCTGGACACTTTGATACTGAACATTAATGATGTAAATTAACATACCTGCCATAATTTAAAGAGGGATGATTAAAAAAAAGGTAAACATTACATGGATGAGATTGTTAGCGCTTGTTTTTGTGGGATATGGATACTTGCATTCTGCGTATGCATAGGGCTTGAAATATTCATGGGATTGGGGAGATACTCTCGTAAATGAGAAATAATATCATATTTTCCTGTGACATCAAGCTCAGATATAAATGGCTTTAGGCCGCATTTGCAGACCTGTGTGGTGCATCTTCACTTGCCAAAAGCAAGTTTAAGGGTACATTTCAATGTAAAGAAGCTGGAAGGTTTAGTGAGGAGAATCTTAAACCATGTAATAGGACTCGCACAGCGCTGACCATGGCTCTCAAGTTTTATGGCACAGGTGTCTTCTTGGAGACGGTGCTTATGTCCTCAAGGCATGGCTCCTAACCACTGTGTGAAATCATGTACCCAGGACGATAAACTGTACAATGCTTTGCATATTTTCATATAGGTGATCACTGATGACATCTTTGAGGTCTTGAAACAAATCAATTGTTTAAATCAATCGGGTGGTTATTTGCACTACAAGCCTAAGAAAGTCTGTAAAATAATTATAGTCTTTTCCATAACATTGCAAAGGAGAATGACATTCCTAACCCAGGAAATCTAGATAAACACCAACATATTTTGTTTCAGTGGGAGGCAGGAGAAGATGAAGCCTCTGATGAGTAGGATGACAGTCATTCAACAGGCAGAGCTGTTTGACAGTGGTATGATCAGCAACAACCCATTGAGAGCAATGTCCACGGCATCCTATGCACGATTGCTATTGGGAGGGTGAGGATACTTTACTATTGTGAGTGTGGAGCAGGTAGTGTTATGGGAAGGTGTTTGGAAGGCATGTTTATTTACTCTTGAATATTTCTTCTTATAATAATAATAATCCTTGCATTTGATATAGCGCTTTTCACGTCAGGAGGACGTCCCAAAGCGCTTCACAGAACACACTGTAAAGTGAATTGACTGTATATTTGTGGGCGAACGCGGCAGCCAATTGCGCACAGCAATGTCCCACAAACAGTCGTAGATTGAAAATTACCAATTTTATTATTGTTTTGGGTTTTGGAGGGATTATTATTAGACGTGTGGAGTAAGGAAACTTGCTCAAGGTTTCGCCCTGCCTGGAATTGAACTCAGGTCTCTCACTTGCAAAGCGAGTGCTCTAACCACTGAGCTACAGGACTTGGGGATGTTCTTGAAAAGTTTCAAGACAATTCAAATGTTACACAAATTATTTTATATCAAATTAATAAAATTCAAAAAACAAACTATATATATTAACATTTCCTATCTGTGCATCTATACTCTGTGTGCTATGGTGTGTACTTGCTTTTTCCAACTCTGTTTGCAAGCCTGTGCATCTAACTATTGTGTGAGAGAGACAGAAAGTGATTTTTTCAATGGTCTTTCCCTTGGAGGAAAGGGGATGTGAGAAAGAGGCTGAAAAGAGCAGCCTTTCCTGCTGGTAACTTGACCTCCCCAGGAGCTTGTGCACATAGGTAGGTCCCTTTCAATGGATGCAAAGGTGGTCCGGGGATATTTGAAGCCTCCAATGTACTGTAAAGATTGAGCCTCCAGCGTACTGTAAAGATGCTGTGCAGCCTCCAGCATACTGTGAAGATATGTTCACAATGCCCTTGTCTCTTCTCAGTCTCCTCCATCATGTTGAATGGAACATGTTGCCTACTAGGCCAACTACTCAGCAGCAGATTTTCCTCCATCAGAGTTTTAGAAACCTGAGGAAAAGGATGAGTCTCTAAAGGCAGTAGTGCTAGGATGTTTTCTATTCAACCTTTCTTGTGTCACATCAGGTCTGCTTCCTCAAAGAGATTGGTGAAGATTCTCTAGACAGAGGTTCAAGGCTAAGATGCCTCCAACTGCCCCCTCCTCTGCCATGATCTGGTATTCCACCAATGAATATTTTTTCTTAGGAATATATATGGTGATTCCTAAGGTGATTTGTAGTGTACCTTCATTCCTGTACTTCTTACTCAACTCAGGCTCCTTGGGTATTCCCTTGAGGAGTTCTGTATTGATGATAGATGGAATCATTTAATAATAATCCTTGCATTTGATATAGAGTCTTATCACGTCATTGAAACATCTCAAAGCGCTTCACAGAAGCTTTTTCCATCAATAGTTTTTCTTCAATAAATTTGCCCCCAACTGTCCCCTTTCTTGTTTGTGAACTTATTCTGCAAAACAATAATACAAACATAATATTAGCCATTGATTTTATCACCAGTAACTTGACTTCCAATTCCAAAGCTTAGAATAATTGTCTTACCGTGGAACTTCTGCTGTCACTGAACTTTTTCTGGATCAAGTGATTCAAAGGTTTTGTCCACAGTATTCATCCCCGCTATCTCCGCCATTGTGTTCTCCGAGCTTGGTGTCTGGAGGTGGGAGTTGCAGCCCTGAAGCACAGCTTTTGGTTGTTCGCCAAGCACTGGATATGGACAACCTGGGCATCCTCTGAACAGCGACCTTTGCTCTTTGATGGGCTTGGCTTCTCCTTGGCTCCTCAGCCAATTCCTTCTTCCATTGAAACCATTGTATATAGATGTGAAATAACTTTAACACCTCCAGTCATATCATCTTGTTGTCTTTGCAAAGCTAAAGTGGGAGCCTCATTCTAAAAATGGCTTCAGATTGATTATGGTCAATACCTCTTTGCAGTGCCTGATCCACTTTGTTAATAATTCGACAGGTAAGAGTATAGTGTTTATTTCACTAATATCAACTATATATATATGACAAACAGTAAAGTTCAACAATCTACAATCAAACCAGTATATCAACACAATAGTCCACAACATACAACAACACGGATATACAAACCAAATATTAGAGAAACAACAGCAGGCACTCAGGAATTGCTCAGTATTCCAGACAAAACAATACGCCCGAGAAATAACCTCAACATACACAGCAGAGATCAGCCCCTGGAAATCCCTCAGGGACAAGTGATTCTGTAATAAAAAACTTAATAGGGACTGGCGCTCGGTAAACCCTCGGACACAACCAATCTATAAAAACAATACTTAGTCACAGAACTATCACACAGAATCACAGGGAGTGGCTCCTGTAAACTCCACAAAAACAATCAGCTTTTAGCCCTGCACCTCCCTCGTGCTGCCTAACCTGACTTCTGTGTTGGTGTTTCAAACGGACCAACCACCACTACTCTTATCACTTCTCTGCCTAGCAAACAGAACCAAAAATATATTACCCGTTCCCGATGTATGGACAACAATGGCAGGAGGGAGACTTTCACTTCTCAACTTAGGATGCTTCCCCAACTGTTGTGTTCCAAGCATTCCATTCTCACTAATGTATCCAGTACAGACAGTTCCTCCATTTGTTGCTATTCTGCCCTATCTTCTAGGTCCAGCTCCCTTCTTACCTCATGACAGGCAAGGCCTTGAGCAACATTTCTGCCAATGTACCAATTGATACTGGCTATCAATCATATTCATTGCGTTAAAGTCCAGTGTGTTTACAGCAGCTGGCACCAAGGTGACTGCCTCTCTTTTGCTGACAGAGCCAGTCTCCGCAATTCTGTGGTTACAACGATTTCTAAAAACACTTAATACATAATCATATATCATATATGCATATTCGCTCTATAGATATATAGTAATCAAAAGAACACATTTTGATAAAACCTATACTAACATTCCTCACCTTGAGGGGAAGATACCCAAGTATTGACCCCTCATTTACGCATTAGAAACGCCAAATCTATTTGGGACCATCGAAGTTGTAGCTTGTGAACCATATGATGAACCATCGAACCGTTCAAATTAACATTACTGTTTCTATGACTTGGACCAAAATGAAAGTGTAAGGCTAGGCGAGCTGGGGGGGGGGGGGGGGGGGGAGTTGTCTGACATTGTAAACCACCTGCCACCAATGATGATCCCCCAAGTAGTTGACTGAATGATTGATGGCCTGGTTTTGTTGTTGCATGCGGATGTGATGTTTCTGAGAGGTTAGATCACGTTGCAAGACTTAGGATCAGAGGTGTGATTGGGTGTCCGAATCGGGCAATCGCCTCCAGGGCCTCTCGATGGAGATCGGAATGTAATTGGACTTGGGTCATATCATGAACAACTTTATGATCTATGTGATATGCTGCTATTCTTACCAGGAAGGTAGGAAAGAAACAGGCTGAAGTATATGCTAGGGGGCATTCTTGTGTCCCCATCTGAAAGGTGGCCTCTGATGGTGTATAACAGTATTTTCCCAGACCCTTGTATGATACCGCCATCCCTGACCAATGTGACACAATGGACATCTCGCACTCCGTGGAGAGCAATGGCAGCATAAACCCACATAACATGGCAGCATCCTCTGGTGGGCAAGCCCTGGTGTCACACCATTGGCCGCAGTTGGTTAATCTTACCCCTTTCCAGTGGGGTGCATTTAAATGCGTTATGTACGGGGGATATCAGGTGTACTGGACCCAGTGTGCTCCTCGAACTACCCCTACCAACATGACTTTGAACAATGGAGAAGGGACTAATGATCGGAACCGGGGAACCTGTAGCAATAGTCCAATATTCCTCAATGATGGAGAGCGAAGACACTCGTGAGGTAACCGGATTCACTTGGGTAAATTGACGTATCAGACAAAGGTTAGTTTCTCTGGGTACCAGTTCTTCCAATTGTGTTGGAGAACTAAGAGGGGAGTCAACCTTGTATTGAGTGAAATGAGGAGTGAACCATCTGCTGAAGATAAGATACATATAAGGCGTACGTAACTGCTTGCGAGGCAGTAACCGGCCAGTTATCTTAATGACTTGCATTTATATAATGCCCTTCATGGGAGGTAGTATCTTGCAACGCTTAAAGGTAAGGGAACTGTGATCCCTTTGGTGTGCGTGTTCTCTACATTTGGTTTTCCTGAACTGTTGGTGTTGGACCAAGTAAAGTCATGTTTGTTCACCAACTGTGGTTGACTTTGACCTCTTCTTCTGCGATACCCACCATGCCCTCTACAATAAGGCTGACTCCAGTGCTGGTCATCATGCACAATATTCCACACAAGGATAGTCTTGCAACCTACTTCCAGGCTTCTGCCATGCTGCTGTGTAACTGGCAGTTGGAAGGTATGGGACTGTGGGTTGGGATGAGTTGCTCTTTGATTTCAGTCATTTGCACATTATATTTGTTGTTTAATAGTAAACTGATTCATATTTTTCAAATAAAAAACTCTTACACAGCTGCAGTGAAAATGTTAGAATCGAGTTTTTTGGGGCCTGCCGACTATAGAAATTCTGATGTCATGACTTTTAATTTTCCAAGATTTAAGATGTTTGAGGAAACAGCATTTACATTCAACTTTGTTTTCTGATTTTTAGGAAACTCACCTCTAGAAAACGTGAGATGTCCCTCTTGTCACTGACACCCATTGCCACCACATTTTCAAACAGCCAGAAGAATGGCCTGTTGTCTCCTTCTTTTGGTCTTGTTTCATGGAGAAGACGGTAGAACTCAAAAAACAGACGTCCTGTGCCCTCTGTAAAGTGAATGTACCAGTAACAGTGAAAGCTGCCCTTTTGGGCAAACCTAAACCAATAATCACTTAGACAAGTAACATTCCATGACTGACTAGATTGGCCACAATCTATTCCTGTACGTGCCCATGTTCCTGTAATCAAACACGTTTCTTATAAAACCATTTACTATTGACAGCGTGACTCCAGATAAGAACATTTTTATATAATGTGAATGAACATTTCATTTTCAAAAGTGAACATTTTCTATGATTAATATGAAATTCCCATACCTCAAGACTCTTAAAAGCCAGAAGTCTCATGACAGCCTGTACTTTAACTTCTATTTATTATGGTTTAGATTATTGATATGTCACTCCTGGGCCCTGAATAAAGACTGAATTAGACTGGTGGGAGAAAGACTCCACCAGAGTCTAAAGTAAATAAAAACAAAAAAACCCACCAGGATCAGGACTGCCCTGGGGCAACCCTCTTTCCATTGTTACAAAAGTCAGTGTCCCAGTGATCAGATCATCCCACTCATTGAGCAAGAGTGTGTGGTGACTCTATCAATTCACTTACCAAACAGCCCCTTCCTGGCAGGATTCACTATCGAAAGGTCATTGCATGGACTTCCTCCAATCACTAGATCAAATGGGCCCCAGTCCTTTATCTGATGGAATAAATGATTTTTAGATAATTTCAAACCATGATTATCTAGTTTTAACATTAGACTACTAAACGTAACTACGCAAATGATTTCCTGAGTCTGTTTTATTTTAAGATCCAAGAATCTCTGGAACCTAAATACAGTATAGTTAACAATTTTTGTTTTCTTTTGGAATTTTAAAAATAAAGTGCTCATCATGTGGACTACGTGCTGGAACTCAAATATCTTGTACCTTGGAGTACAGTAGTGTGATATGTGTTCATGCTATTCCGCAAATCCCTACATTCTAGCCATAGCTCACGACAAGTAGACATCAAAAAAAGAGAGGAAAAACTGAGGCTATTTCAAAAGTAGATGCTCTTGTAAATCCTTCTGTACGATTTTGAGTGAAGAAAGGGCAAGGCTTGGTTGTGATGGCTAGCCACCTTGAGTCAAATAGCCATCACCAAATTCTAACAATGCAGTGAACCTGATCTTTAGATTATAAATAATATGTGATTGAGTGAGGGGAGTGGGGCAATAATGTTTATCTGGCATTACCTGCTGATACTCCAGTGTTCTCCCAAGCAATGGTCAAACAAGATGTCAGGTAAAAGGCGCAATTTTGCTTAATATCTGCATATTTCTCTGCCCACAAAACAAAATACTGTTCTTAGGTGGCAAGTAATTTGTTGATAATGTATCAATAAGTCCATTGTAACTCCTCCTGCAGAAATCATATTTATGTTATATTTGCTAATGTTTAAAGATACAATGGTAATCTTCTTGGACTGAAGGTTGCTTGTTTTTTTGGCTACATTAAAGGGCAGTCTCACAGTGGTGTGTGGAACTTAAAAGAAAAAAAGCCAAGTTTGTTTCTCCCATTGGAAGGGGCATGAGATATTAATGTGTATTATTAATGTGTGGAGTCCTGTAGCTCAGTGGTTAGAGCACTCGCTTTGCAAGTGAGAGACCTGAGTTCAATTCCAGGCAGAGGGCGAAACCTTGGGCAAGTTTCCTTACTCCACACGCCTAATAATAATCCCTCCAAAACAAAAACAATAATAAATTGGTCATTTTCAATCTACGACTGTTTGTGGGACATTGCTGTGCGCAATTGGCTGCCGCGTTCGCCCACAAATATACAGTCAATTCACTTTACAGTCTATTCTGTGAAGCGCTTTGGGACGTCCTCCCGACGTGAAAAGCGCTATATCAAATGCAAGGATTATTATTATATTATTATTATTATTATTATAACCTCCATGGAGGGGTGGGAATAACAATATTCCAGTAACAACATCTCCCTAGAGTTGCCAACATCACTTTACAATTTTGCTGTTACTAGGACTCATGGCTAACCACAGATTCTTCAACATCTGAAGGTTGCCTGTGGCATGTACTCCCCCACCCCCAGGTAAATCTATCCAGCAGTGAATGATGAAGGATCACGCATCAAAAGAATGTTGGTTTTGACAAACAAGGAATCAGTTTTCACTAGGGATGCCACTTACATTGATCTTAAGAGCAATAATACAATTTTGGCACATGTCTGACCTTTAAAATGTCAAGAAACCGCTTTGGTACATGACAGAGAGGGAATTGCATTGAGCATACCTCCAGATAATGACTACATTTATGTCAAATTCAACTGGCTACATTTGGCATTGATCTATGGTCCAAGTGTTAGAAGATATCTATTTGCAATAAGACAATTATAAATTATGACATGTTAAACAGCAAAATGGGGAAGTTCAATTATTTGCCTATTACTTATGCCCATTACTTTTTCAATGCACAAAAGGAATGTGCCAACAAAGCCAGAGGTATGTAATGACTAAAGGAATAGCTTCCCATTGGCCATTTATCTTGCATCTCTGTAGAAATAGGGTCGAGTTCTTGGATCCTTTATCATGTCAATAAAGCCACAGGGCATATCCTGATAACCAAATTTGAACCATATGAACCAAATTCGAAAGCCAAATAAACGTTATGCTTGTTTTACACTGTTTTTGATATCTCTTCCATTAGTAGAATGGTTTGGAGTGTAAAAACAGCTTCATAGAACCGGATTCAAATCACTATCACTGAGGGCTAAGGAGAGTTTTCCGAATAAGCGTATAAGCAGAGCACCGCTAACTAGTGGACCACCAAGTAGTGGGAAGGAGATAGATAAGCAAACCTACAAGCAGATTTCAGAAAGATGCAAAACCAATAGATGAGTGATAATGGGGGACTTCAATTATCCTAACTTAGACTGGCAAAATAACAGTGTAAAGGGCAAGGAGGGGACAGGATTCCTGAAATGTATGCAGGATAACTTTCTGGATCAGTATGTTTCCAGTTCAATGAGAAAACCCGGGAACTACAGGCCAGTCAGCCTAACGTCAGCAGTGGGGAAATTTCTAAAGACTATAATCCGGGACAAAATAAATTTTTACTTAGAAAAATATGGGTTAATAAAGGACATCCAACATGGATTTGTTAAACACAAATCATGTCTAACAAACTCGATAAGAGTTTTTTGATGAAATAACGGAGAGGGTGGGTGATGGTAGTGCATATAAATGTCGTTTAAATGGATTTTCAAAAGGTGTTTGATAAAGTGCCACATAAGAGCCTTGTAAGCAAAACAGAAGGCCACGGTATTAAAGGGACAGTGGAAGCATGGAGACAGAACTGGATGGGAAACAGAACTGGATGGGAGACAAAACTGGATAGGAGACAGACAGCAGAGAGTGGTGATGAACAGTTGTTTTTCTGACTGGAGGGAAGTGTGCAGTGGTGTCCCCCAGGGGTCAGTATTGGGACCACTGCTGTTTTTGATCTACATAAACGACCTGGATTTGGGTATCAGGAATACAATTTCCAAGTTTGCAGATGATACTAAGCTAGGAAACGTAGTAAACAGTGAGGAGGATGGTAGAAGACTGCAAATGGACATAGACAGACTGGTAAAATGGGCAGATACGTGGCAGATGAAGTTTAATGTGGAGAAATGCGAAGTCATGCATTTTGGGAGGAAGAATGAGGAGAGGCAATATAAGCTGATGGTACAATCTTAAAGAGGGTGAAGGACAGAGAGACCTGGGGTTCATATAAGTGAATCTTTAAAGGTGGAAGGACAGGTAGATAAAGCTGTTAAAAAAGCATACAGGATACTAGACTTGATAAATAATGGCATAGAAAACACAAGTCAGGAAGTTATGATAAACCAATATAAAACCTTGGTTAAGCCTCAGCTAGAGTACTGTGTTCAGTTTAGGCACCACACTTTAGGAAGGATGTCAAGGCATTGGAGAAGGTGCAAAGGAGATTTACCAGGATGGTACCAGGAATGAGGGACTTCAGCTATCAGGAGAGGCTAGAGAAGCTCGGATTATTGTCCTGGAGCAGAGAAGGTTAAGTGGAGACTTAATAGTAGTTTTCAAAATTATGAGGGGATTCGATAGGATGAACGAAGAGAAACTATTTCCACTGGTGGGTGGGTTGGTAACCCGAGGACACAGATTTAAAGTAGTTGTTAAAAGAAACAGAGAGGAGGTGAGGAGAAATGTTTTCACACACCGAGTTATTCGGATCTAGAATACATTGCCTGAAAGGTTGATGGAAGCTGATTCGATAACAACTTTTAAGAGAAGTAGATAATTATTTGGGGAGGACAAGTTTGAAGTGCTATCAGGAGAGAGCGGGGGAGTGAGATTGAATTGGATAGCTCTTTTCAAAGAACTGGCACAGACACGATGGGCTGAATGGCCTCCTTCTGTGCTGTATGATTCTATGAACTATCTCTGAATGCCGATTCAATTTTTAATGTTATTAAAAAGTTTGGAATGCAAATGGTTTCTTTATAACATTACAGGGTTACTGGTGTTCCAAATCATTCCCATTTGTTGAAATTAGTTACTGCACTTAAACTGCGGTCAATGGTATTAATTCCACTCTGAAGCTATCTCCTGGAGAAATAGACTAATTTATCCTGTTGTTTAGATTTATACTGTTCTTTAGCATTTGAATTAGTCCTAATGTACGATAAGGCTTAAGGTTACATTGATTCATGGCTGAATGACGGGGTGGGGGAGAATTTGGATCTAAAATCTGGCTTCATTTGACTTCTTATTCCTTACTGCAAATAAAATGTTCCAGTTGTTCCTTGCTAAGCCAATATATAGAGCTGCCTGGGATAGGCAAGGGAATAAAATGTCGCTCCTGCATCATCTTGGAGCCAAGGCCTGTTGACTAAGTCCAGAGCAGAATCAGGAGCTAAATCTCGAGATGGCTTTGTCAACCTCAAAAACACAGAAGAGGCTTTGGGAAGACAATGTGGAAGTAACAAAAGGAAGGGGGTGTCCAAATAAAATTTAAAAAAAGTTTGGAACTAAGCTCAGATGACAAAATTGGAATATATGTCAAAACCAATTCTATTTAATCAACGAAGACCTTCAGTAGCCACCATTCATTTACCGAGTATTTATCAACATCAAATTTACTTCTTCCAGATTCTGACAGGTGGAATCAATATTCGAAAGTTCTCACGTACATGTTTGCGAGTAACATTTCGAACATCTCCCACATACATGATCTTCCCCTGGTGTCGGACCATACCCACTGTGATGGAATCCTCACAGACCTCGGAGGCAATGTAGCGTTCAACATGGATCCCAAGATCCTTTAGAACTAGCAGCCCTGCAAATAGACAAATGCTGTTTAACCTGTAAAGAACAATAAGGTGCAGCCTACCATTTAACTCATCCTTAGATTCACAGTAATATAATGACACTCGCTCAAAACTCCTGATAAACTCGTAAAGATTTTGCCAAGAATGTTTAAGGTTGAATCAACCTTTTCAAAGACCACAGGCATACAATTGATGCCTCGGAACTCTTACTCTTCTTTCAACAACTGCAATATTATATTTCAAAACATTTGACCATTATGTTAAACATATAATATAGCAAAAGGATCTTTCATAAGGACATTTGTAATGTGAAAAAAACCTTCTGTTTTGAGGTTAAAAGTAATGGATAGACACGATTCAGGAAGTTGCACATTGAAATCGCATCATTGGGTAATCTCTGGTTCAGGATTTATTTATTGCATGTATACCATAATTCCTGGAATACAAATTGGATATAGTTGTGAATAGATTAAGATTTTATGATCAGATCAGACTTTAGATTTGTATAATTGAGCTGCTTTCTTTTTAACATGGCTCTGCTTTTTGAGTAGCAACATAACAATTGAATTAGGATCACTTCATTTCGGTACTGCTTACATCAGAATAAAACAACTTCCTAAATTGCTGTCCTATCCATAACATTAACTTTAAAAACGGGCAAACCTATTAACTTCAGGGGAAAAGGAAATAACAAACACAAAAACTATTAAATGAAACCAATTATTGCATGAGCTGTGAACCACAGTGTAACATGGCCTTAACATCATCCATCACCCAAACACATGAGAACTACTAGTTTAGTCCATAATGACTATACGTAGAAGATTTACATGTGATGATGAAATTTCTTATATAAATTCGAAAGCTTGAAGGGAATCAAATCTGACCTTGAATACAGTGTCACATTCACTCCAAATGTAAGGCATGTGATTTAGTTTTTTACATCAATTTAACTACATTCTTTCTGGGGACCAGGCTTAAATTAGCCTTGGAAAAAGAAACAAAACAGATTTTCTCAGCATAGTTTGGTAAGAATCAGCAAAATAACTTCATACTGTCATTTCCAGCTTTGTTTAATTTTCTGTACAGCACAAAACCACTGCAAAATTAGTCCAGGTTAGCATCCACACAAAAATAGATTATTAATGAAAGCAATCTGGAACTTGGAAAGCACTGCCATACAAGAAACAATCTAATATTCACCCAGGGAACACATGTGGAAACATTCTGAATTGCAACAATTTACTGTTGAGGCCGAAGACATTGTGAGAGCACTGATAAAGAGCTAAACCCCAAATTACCTCGCATAATCTGGTCTTGTCATCAACTACAACAAGGAAAAACTGGGTGGAAATAAAGAACACTGGCTTGTCCAGGTAACTAAACACACAGACAACTTAAACTATTATCACAAGTGCTCTGGGATGCTACTTTGCGTGAGGGCGCTATATAAATGCAAGTTGTTGTTGTCAGGACAGTGACTTTGGAAATGGACCTGTTACAGTTGAGCTGTGCCTTACATGGAGCTCCCTGAAGGAGATGCACTTTAAATCCTGAAGCGTTTTATTCGCTGTCATTTTCTAGACAAACACTTTTTCAATGCCACTGCCTTCAATCCACTTTTAGCCTCAAAGAATGACAAGTTAGAATACCCTTTCTTAAAAAAACTTCTTCTTTCTCTTTCAGACCTTCTGTAGTCTATTTCTCAACTGAGAGCCAGTCAGTTGGCCTACCCCCATAGCTTTCCCTATATATCTCCCCTTTTTTTTGAGAGTTCAGAGCTACTAACACCAGATTTTTCTTTCTTAACCCCTTCCCTCCTCCACCACTGCCTTAGGTAGCTCAACGCCACTTGATAACTCCCAGCTCTTTATTTCAAGTCATGTCCTATGACTGTAACAGACAGTTTTGGTACATCAATGTGTCCCACTAGGCCATGTTTCAATTGAATGCAGTATCTAGTTAGAAAAATATACTCTAAATTATTTATACCTCTGGACAAACTGATGCATCACTTACCATTTTTTGTTTGTTGGGTCCAAAGCTGCTGATGTCAGAAATGACATACATGCATGTCACCTGTCATTTTTAAGACTAGATATTTTGCCATTCTTCCTGATAATTCAATAAACAGCTAGAGAACGTTTCACTTTTGTTCTTGTGTAAGTGGCATATTCTTTTATTTATATTATGAAAGAGAAATTCTGGATGTACATTTGTGTAACAAATTTCTGCGCATCACAGAAAATACTACAAAATAACTTCCAGGTACAAAACTGAAGACCTCAAAATTATTCCAACACAGAGACTTACACCCTTCCCATACAACAGCTGAGTGTATCATCAATTACACAAAATAAACCTAACCATAATGGAAATGGTAATTTTAACCTCCCAACTGTCTGTGTGGGGTACAGTTGTCCTTTAAACAATTTTGATAGAGCACCCCACTGGGTCACCACCTCCTATACCCTTGGGATAATAATGAAAATGTTAGTAGAGACACATTGTATATACTATTGTGTAAAATAAGGAGAAACATGAGCTGACAGCTTAATTTACAACACCTTTGAACACACCGTATCTACTATGGTATTTCATTTCAAAATGCCAATCTAGATGTTGAACACACAACTCTTTGGATTCTTTAAATTGAAATCCATTCCTATGTGCCTACAGCTGAAAAAAAGGATTCAAATTTGTTGGAATCATGTTTGGTTTAGAATAATGAATACTCTGTTGTAAGTGTGTCTTTTATACAGTGAATGAGGAATGTAAAACAATCAGAGTATATGTGGAGCAATATACATTTCTGAGGACACAGGACTTGTCCAAACATTGTGCAGGAGGAAAAAGGTTTCACTGAGATAAAAATTGCTCGCAATGACACCCACTTATTAAATTTGATTACAGCTCTACGCAATTTTTAACTATTAACACACGTCAGGGAGGGTGACTTCAAAACAGAGTCCTAAATGGAGTGGCCTGGATCCCTTTCATATCTGGAAGAATAATATATCAGGCTCCACAAGGATCAAATCCAATGACATGTTACCTTAATGGTAATCAATTACTGGACTGACTGATCAGGAGGATCTGTGTCAGGTAGTGATATGTTAAATATTTAGAAACATGGCCAGGGTTACAGAATGACAAATTCCATTTTGTTTCTGACCAAAGATCATGGTCTGTCTCACTAAGTAGGTGCTGAAGATTTCCATCCAATGCATGATAGGCTTAAATGTGCTAATACAAGGTCCAATACATAACAAGAAAAGAATTAAAACCATTTCTGATATTATTGAATTAGCAGGAGACATTTCTAAAATTCAGTCCACCATAAACAGTGCTCCAACAGAACAGCTACATAAAGACAAGCAGTGTGGAACGACAAACGTCAACAGTTTTTGAATGAGTTAAGCAATAATTAATTAGGATATCAGCATTCATCTATCAATTACTTTGATGTAAGATGTCCCGCCTTATAGGGTGGCTGAGCTTATCATAAGAAATGGTACTGAAAAGCAAATGCTTTTACATTATGAACTATCATTACAGAAGGGAAAAACTATAATCGAATTGGAAAATAGCATTAGTCATTATATTTGGTGAACATCACCAATACCCACATGATAGGAATCATATATTTCTCACAGATCATAAATCTTTGATTGATATCCGGATTGAAATTAAAAGCTGGTATCCTTTCCTCTGGTGGCATAAGAGACAAATTATAGCCTGCATTGTCTGTTTCCCAGGACAAGGCACATGTGAACTGCACAGACACTGATACATTTATTTTCTTGCTTGTCAATCAATACCTTTAGAGCCTCAAGGCAAAACCAATTTGCCACATCAGATTGTTCTATAGGAAATCTGCCAGTGACTGCAGATGTTTCTGCAATCCAACTAAAACATGTGCTACAATTTACAGCATTATGTTTGAATTGTCAGAACTGTCTGCTGAAATAGATTGTGTGCTAGAGAGATCACAAGTGATAATTCTTATTCATGTCTAAACTGTGACAGTGAGTTATTTAACTGCAAGGTCAGACCAAGTCTAATCCTGTTCTCACCCGAAAGCTACATAGGCACAACATTTAAGGAATATTCCTTTTTGTTTCTGACCAAAGATACATACATGTCTGTCTCACTAAGTAGGTGATGAAGATTTCCATCCTACACCTGACAGGCTAATTGTGTAAATACAAGCTCCATTACATAACAAAATTCTAGTCCGGGTAAACAAACAACATCCTGACATGATTAAAACTAGAACTTTAGCTAGAAGATACCATTAGGGTACTGAGGCTTGTATAATTAGCTGCCAAAATGTGCCATTGAAATATAACCTTTGCATTCCTCTTTCAAGTTTAAAAATGACATACTTACTGAAAGAATCAGGCTCTATTGACAGTGATGTATATTCTAGATGTCCAGTATTAAGTAAATAGCAAAAATATTTACATTTGGTATAGCCCCTTTCGGGATGAGGGGTGGCGGGGGGGGGGGGGGGGGGAGTTATAAAAGAAAGGCAAGGTTAGTAGAAAAGTCTTAAGCTTCGATCAAATTGTATTTTTTGGCAATTATCCTGAGGTACATTTCATGTACTCTGGCAATGTGTGTGATTAATGAAATCTCACATTATATTTCCCATGATGGAGGTGATTAAATTTATGAGGGGGATGGGTGGTGGGGGATCAATAAAGTGAAGTTAAATAACTATTTTCATTTCATAGAATCATACAGCAGAGAATGAGGCCATTCGACCCATCGTGTCTGTGCCGGTTCTTTGAAAAGAGCTATCCAAATCAACCCACTCTCCGCTCTCTCCCCATAGCCCTGCAAACTAGTCCTCCCCAAATAACTACCTACTTTTCTCTTAAAAGTTATCGAATTAGCTACCACCACTTTTTCAGGCAATGGATTCCAGATCCGAACAACTCGCTGTGTGAAAAGATTTTTCCTCACTTCCCTTCTGTTTCTTTTAACAACTATTTTAAATCGGTGACCTCAGGTTACCAACCCACCCGCCAGTGGAAATAGTTTCTCCTTGTTCACCCTATCGAATCCCCTCATATGTTTGAAAACTTCTATTAAGTCTCATCTTAACTTTCTCTGCTCCAAGGAGAATAATCCTAGCTTCTCTAGCTTCTTCTGATAACTGAAATCCCTCATTCCTGGTACCATCCTGGTAAATCTTCTTTGTACCCTCTCCAATGCCTTGACATACTTCCTAAAGTGTGGTGCCCTGAACTCAACACAGTTCAGTTGTGATGAGTCCATAACAAGGGGGCATTGAGAGTCTTCTTAAGGGCTCAATAGGCTAAAGAAACATAAGAGAGCCATTACTAGACCTAAATGAGTTTAGGAGAAAATTCTTTATGCAGAGATTGGCGAGAATGTGGAGCTCTACTGTCAGAAGCTGTGGTTGAAGCAAAAAACTTCCATGCATTTAAATGGAAAGTTAATTCATACAAGAGAGAGAACGGATTAAAGAGTTATGGGGGAGACTAGGGATGAGGGATTAGGATGGGTGAAGCGTCATGGGAACATAAAGGACTATGTGGGCTAAATGGCATGTTATAGTACTGTAGATGTAATTCTATGAATATCAAAGTAATACAAAATTCACTATCAAGTGGAGCACCCCCAACCATTTATTTTAGTTTTATGGGCCTAAAATTACAGTAAGGAAGTACTGCTTACATTTGATTAGCTTTATTAAGTAGAGTATAAGTGGTTTTTTTCAGTATCACAATGCCTGCAACATTGCAAAACTGACTGTCCTAGGAAAACTGACGTTTTTGTTGACCTGTTGGCAGTCCAAGGGTTAAATAAGAGAAGACTTTTAAAAATTAATAACTGTAGTGCTTTGAGACTTTCTCCTGGTGTGAAAGGCACCATATAAATGCAATTTGTTGATGTTGCTGTTATTCAGAAGTCACACTGCAACATTTTTGTATTCTTTCAGAAGATACCCTTCCATTGACTTTCCTACAATAAAAGCTGGAAGTCCTGGTTTCAAATGGAGATCAAACACAGTAACGCATTTCAAACAACGGTATTTACAACGCAAGTGAATTGATGCAACATCACAATTTCAAAATGCCTGGCACATTCAGGGGACTTCCGATGATAGATACAAGTGCTTCTCACTCCCCAGCCTGAATCATCAACAAAATAAGACTAATGTAAGTTACATTTCACCCATAACCAAGGAGAACAATGCAGAGAATCAACGAGATAATGTCAGTGAAGAGATGGAGAGAATGTGGAATCTACCAGCTCAAACCTGGAATTTGAGAGAAAAATGGTTACACCCCTGACTCCAATCTTAAAATCTTGTGGATTCTTTTCTGTAGAAATTCAAAACCCTGGAATGGAGATAAATTTAGGAATGCTCATTTCCCAAATCTTCTACAGAATTGGAAAGTATAAGGTTAGCATTCAGTGCAAAGGTAAAAATAAAGAATGAGTGGTGTTATTAATGGAAAATATGTTATTTGGTAGCACACTCTAATTGTTTTACCTGTGGCAATGCCATCAAAAAGTGACAGTACTTTAATGGGTTTTCTCTTCTCAGCAGCAATGGGTTGATAAACCTTTGGTGGATCCTGAAAATGCAACCAACAATGACAATATGAATTATTATGAATTTCTACTTACTATTTATGCCTGAACTGACCTTGCATTATAATAATAGTACCGATCAGCCATAATCTAATTAAATGGTGGAACAGGCTCGAAATGCTGAATGGCCTTCTCCTGTTCCTATGTCCCTATAATAATCTTGGAATTATATATACTGTAGTGCCTTTCATGTCAAGAGGATGTGATTGTTAATTACATAATTAATATTTTACCATATAGTATTTAGAAAAAAAATTACCGAATAAATATTTTTCTCTATTGAGAGCATTAAAGAACCTTGACCTATTTTACACTGGAAACAAGGGAAAATGGATTGTCTTTAGCAACTCATTACCCAGGATTTCCCTCCCTCTCCCCCCCCCCCCCCAGTATTTCCTGCCTCTCCTCCACTGAGGAACTGACTCTCACAGAGGTGCTTATTCACATGATGCACTCCAGGATGCTACACCATGTAAAGTGCGCTATATAAATGCAAGTTGTTGTTGTTGTACCCTCGGATACCTTGCCCAAGGAACCATTCTTCATATGGAAACTCAAGACAGTGAGTGGTAGTGCTCTACAGGATACCTACACCAACTTGCATCTATACAGTGCCCTTCACATAGAGATACATCCCTGCAAGTTCTACTTAAGCTGTACAGTGCTGCGTTCAAGCTGCACCCAGATTACTGTGTATAACTTTGGTCACTGCAATATTAAGAGGCTTCCCAACCCATAGCGTCCAAGGGACTGGAACAAATCTGTACATGAATGAGCTATGAGGATCAACTAGATAAGCCAGATCTTTCAGCCTGGAAAATAAATGTCTCAGGGATGACCTTAGAGAGTGTACAAGATATTTAATGGGATAACACATGTAAGGTGACAGAACTGATGACAGATCCATTAGATTGACCTCAATAAGCCTGGAGCAAAACTCTAGAGTTACATTATTTGGGCTGTTCATTTTTAGGAAAGAATCACAAATCCCTCCACGGCCTACCCTTATCTCTATCACCTCCTGTGACTTTACTGGCTTGGCTGCTTTCTCCACCCAGTGAACATTGGCCTGCTCTATGTCCCTAACCCAAGCTGCTCCACTATCAGCAGGCGAGCTTTCACCCATTCTGCTCCTGTTGTGGAATTCATCTCGGAGTCCCTCTGACTCAGCCTCTCTGGGCACACATTTAAAATCCATCTTTTCTTTCCATCCCCACGCCCTTCAGCCCCACCCCTGGCTCTGGTACCCAGGCAGCTGGTACATTGAAGCATCCTCCCAACGTGAAAGGCCCTAAATCAATGTAAATTGTATTATATAATGAATACTCACAAATTCCTGGTCATGGTTATTTGCAAAAAACAGCTGGAGCCTCGATGGCCAATCATCCCTTCGCCTCAGCAGTCCGAAGATTCCTTTGTGGTTGCACATGTAGCAGTTCCAGGGGTCCTCTTTAATAGCCGCCTGAGCAGCACCTGGTCCAACCAGCAAGTCCACACATTCTACACAGAAGCACCTGAATGAGGAGAAAATGGAGCATGGTCACTAACAAGGCTGAATTATTTTGGTTGAGGGTCCGGGACAACTTTCAACTCAGGCGTCTTGGGAGCCAGGCGATCTAGGAGATCTACCATACTTACTGGGTTGAAACAGCTCAATGCACTTCACACGATGAGTTATTTACAAGCGTAGTGACTGTTTTTTGTCTAGGCTAATTCAGAAACTAATTATACAAGCAACAGCCCACAAACAGCAATGTGCTAGTTCAAAGAGGAAGGTGCTAGGGCAAGAAAGGAAATTAGACTTGGATTGAGTTTCCAGTCTGTCACAGATATGAGGATGGGTATCAGAGAATCTATAAAAAGTGGTGTGAGAACTGACTTTATGTCCGATCTGCAGTCTGCTAAGAATCTGACAGAAAATGTTGGCATGAATGTTGAACTTCTGATAAATCCCAACTGACAATGTCAAAGTCAAAAGCAACAGGTTGCATTTATATACTGCCTTTCACGTTGAGTAGGGTCTCTCTCTTACTGCTGATTATTGGGGTTCTTGTGAACTGAGAACTCAAAAGCAATTAAGGTTGAGCGTCAACAACACTAAGCAAACCATAGGTACTAAGCAGTATTAAATTTGATCCACAAATTAACTGGGGACAATTTTCTCCCAGTTATTAAATTTAATACCTAAATAGTAGCACAAGTCAAACTGAAGTTTCAATGGTACAGACATGTCTGTGTAAAACAGATGCTGTGTGTTTCCTCTCAGTGTTATAGTGGCAAATGGCAAGTCTGGAAAAACATAGCTGAAAAGAGTAATTATTCGACACTGGAATCGTAATCTGAGTATCCCTTAGGTTTATTCACAGAGAACTGTCATGACAGGTAGTTGAGGACACTCACTGGATTCATTTAAAAAGCAACTTAATACTGTGATGGGGGAATAGTAGTGTGGGTGTTCTGGAAGGATGAAATTGGATGGTCCAACAGGCTTTCTTAAGACCAATCTTGTGTGATCTTGTGTTCCATTCAGCTGCCACTGCCCTCCCAACTTCCATCCCCTCCCTAACCCGACCCCACACAATTTCCCATCCGACAACTACCCATCCCTCCTTCCACACCTTTGAACCTGTCACCCCCCTCCTCTGTCTTCACCACCGTAGCCTCCATGAAGCCCACCACCTGCTCCCTGGACCCATCCTTACCCCTCTCCTAAAATCTCAGCTCCACCTCCTTGCTCCACTACTCGCTGACATCATTAACCTCTCCCTGTCATCTGGCACTGTTCCTTTCCCCCTTAAAACAGCCACTATCACCCCAACTTGAAGAAACCTTCCCTTAACTCATCACAGTTATCTAGCTTCTGGCCCATCTCAAATCTTCCTTTCCTATCCAAGGTCCTTGAGAGATCCGTTGCCTCCCAGCTTCGTTCTTTCCTCTCCTCTCACTCCCTCCATGAACCCCTCCAATCGGGTGTCCGTGCTTCCCACAGCATGGAAACTGCTCTGGTCAAGGTCACAAACGACATCCTGACCATGTGTGATCAGGGCTCCCTCCGCCTTCTCGTCCTCCTCGAACTCTCCTCTGCCTTTGACATCGTGGACCATTTAATCCTTCTCCAACACCTCTTCTCCCACCTCAACCTTCAAGGTTCTGTTCTTGATTGGTTCAGGTCCTACCTTTCACACCGCCTCCACTTTGTTGCGGCAAATGGCTTCTCCTTGAGCCTCCGCACCATCTTGTGCAGTGTTCCTCAGGGCTCTGTCTTCGGTCCCCTCCTCTTCACAATCTACATGCTCCCCCTTGGTGACATCATCTGCAGACATGGGGTCAACTTCCACATGTATGCGGATGACACCCAACTCTACTTCTCTGCCTCCACCCTGAACTCCAGGACTACTTGCGTCCTGACTGACTGCCTGTCCGACATCAAGTCCTGGATGAGGGCCAACTTTCTCCAACTTAACGTCAGCAAGACGAGGCCCTCCTGATTGGCTCACGCCAGTGCCTCCGCACCTCAGGCGCTATCAGCATCAGCCTCCACGGCTGCACGCTCAACCTCACTAAGCCAGTCAGGAACCTGGGTATCTTGTTCGATCCTGAACTATCCTTTCTCCCCCACATCCGCGCCATGACCAGCACTGCCTACCACCACCTCCGCAATATTGCCAGACTCCGCCACTGCCTCACCCCTCAGGCTGTCAAAACCCTCACCCACTCATTCGTCACATCAAGGCTCGATTACGGGAACTCCCTCCTCATCAGCCTTCTCAACTCTTCCCTTCACAAGCTGCAGATCATCCAAAACTCTGCACCTTGTGTACTCTCACGCACCAGGCTCCACGACCCCATCACTCCCTCCCTCGCCCGACTCCACTGGCTCCCCATCCCCCAGAGGATCGAGTTCAAGATCCTCGTCCTCACCTTTAAGGCCATCCATGGCCTTGCCCCCTCCTACCTCTCTAACCTGCTGACTCCCTACCAACCTGCCCGTTCCCTCCATTCAGCGGGCTCCGGTCTGCTCCATGTCTCCCGCCCGACCCGCCCTACCATCATTGGCCGGGCTTTCAGCCTCTCTGTCCCCACATTCTGGAACTCCATCACACGGTCCCTTCGCCTCGCTTCCTCCCTTGCCTCCTTCCATGCCGGTCTCAAGACCCTTCTCTTTGATCGTGCCTTCAGTCGCCCTCGCACCTCTCTACCTTCCTTCACCCCTACAACATCCCTCCCCCATGCTCTGGCCCCGACACCTGACTGTTCAGCGCTTTGGGACATCTTCCCGATGTGAAAGGTGCTCTATAAATATAATTTTGTTGTTGTTGTTGTTGATCTTGAGAGAATCGCATCTTTGGCAGAGTGGTTTGATAGTCTTGTTACAAGAAAGAAAGTGGAAGATTACCTGTATGATTGGTATTACCCTATAAATGACAGCCAACATGGCCTCATGCGGGCTAGGTCTTGTTTGACAAACCTGACAGATTTTTTTCGAGAAGATGACATCCCAATTTAACTGTGGCAAGTTGCATGATATAGTACATCTAAACTACCAAAAAAACCTTTGACAAAGTATCTCATGAGAGACTCTTTAATTGACACCAAGAGGTATCAGAAAAAGACATGGATGTGGTTTAGTAATTAGCCAAAAGAAAAATAGGAAGTAAAAATAGGAGGCACACATGCTCATGGGCAGAATTTTCCAAGGGGGAAATTGAAAGATGCCTAGGGGTATTAGCTGACATTTCTCCCATATCTAAATGGTATCAATCAACAATCACCTCCCAAGGCATTCTCAAGCTCTGCAACTCCTGATCAGGGAGAACTTGGGGTACACTTCAGCGTTGAAAAGAGATGCCTTAGAGTGAAACTAATAGGAGCGTATATAAATAGGATCGAAAAAGTAAACTAAGAAAAATGATTTCAGTTATGCCAAGGTAGCAGGACAAGAAGGCAACGGATTCAAGATTGTGAAGAGCAATTTCAGGAAAGGCATCAGAAAGCATTTTACACAGAGAGCAATTAATGGCTGGAATGAGTCAGCAGGAAGGGGAACTCATTTAAGAAACAGCTTGACAATATAAAGGGAAAATGGTAGGTTGGATTTTCTAAAGTTATGAGGTCAAATGGGCCAAAGAGCAGGGCAGGGCATTCCACATCCCAGCAACTCTCTCCCGAGTGCAAAAATTCTCCTAAGCTCTCCTTTCACTCTTCTCGTGACTATCTTATAACTATGTCCCTTTGTCACTGATTCCCTACAGTGGAAAGGATCCACTCACAATATATCCACATAAACTGGATTTCTTCCCAATTCATCCATGCAACTAGAGTGGGATGTATAAGGAGGAGTTATTATAGTTATTATATATAACTATAAGGAGGAGGTTGTAACTGTGACTTGATTGAAACCTGTGCAAAATCATGATTTTATGATTATTGGGTTCTGTGTTGCATTTAATCTTTATCTCAACCAATACAGGAACTGCAGAGAGAGTTACGACAGATGGACTCACACTGTGGTATCCACTTCAGTGTAAGTAACATCAAATAAAATTCAAGAATAAAATGTTTGGTCCTTACATACATACCAACGGCACAGTATTTATGGCATATGTTTTATGGTATCCAAGCCACCAGTTGTAGGTTTTAAACAGGAGCCCTGACCTTCACAATACATTACCACACAAACTACTGAATTTCGGGACAGATACATTATTTTGATGACTTTCCTGTCACTCTCCCTTAGTGCTAGTTACATTGGTTTCCTGATACAAATGAGCTATCAACAATGAAGCGTGATGCATCCTTGAAATAAGCCTCTATATACAATGATGCCAGGATTACCTGCTCATTAAAGGCTGCATGGCTGCTTTTATGTAATTGTTGTGAAATTCAGCAAACTAACAGTCTGTCCTAAGCTGCTGCAAGTGTTTGTTAGATTGATTTCACTGTCGAAGACTGACAGGAAGAAATATCTGAATAGAAGTAAATACACCTTCCCACTAAAGTCAAATTGTAATAACAAGCACAAGCATACACATAACAACTATATACTCAGATGGATACATAAAGTACACACAAAACAGATGTTACACACTTCAGGGACATGTACACGCACACATACTCCATCACTGAAAACCAAATAAAAACTGATGGTGCCCGATACAATTGTTGACAACGGCCTGCCTGAGGCATTCTTGAGAGCCAGTTCTTAAGATCATCAAATAAATCATCACAGCAGATTAAAGCCTCATCGTACTGCAAAAGTCTCTTTTCTAACCATAACTCAGGGATATCAGGCATTTATGTTCCAGAAATGTAGAAATAGGCACAGAATCATTAAAAACCATGATTATTCGACTTGTAGAGATCTGTGTAACTCTGGGGCTAACTGTTGAATTTGCAGTACACAGAGCTTTACTCTGTGTCTGGTCTTTCTATCCCTGACGTGGGAATATTTGATGCTCACGTTTAAGAAGTGGAAGAAAATGTTTCTATCAAAAGTTTCTGATGAGCACAAATTCTTCACTGCCCCCTCCTTCCAAAATAAAAACAGTAGTTTAAAGGGAATCAAGATAAAAAGACTTACAGCAATCTAAAGTAACACAATTTTAGCGGAGGATGGAAGAGGATCTCCCAGGAGCTGAGCTTCACTAGTTAACAGTAACATATTTTATCCCAGTTTGTTTCTCAGTTGGTGGGAACCATACATGATGACAGTATCTCCATGACATTGTTTTTGTTCTTTTATGGAAAAGATGTCACAACTTAAAAGAGACATCAATGTGAGAACAATATAGTCTTACAAGATAGTCACCAGAACCCTTTGCAGTCTATAGCAGGTTATAGCTGAAAACTAAGATTAATCATTGCACTTGAATCCGATATTTCATCTTATAACATCAAAATGTCCAAAGACCCTCAAACAGTGAGTTACTCTGAAGCATAGTCATTGGTTGGCAACATAAGAACATATTTGCATGTCTAGCCACTATATCCATGGGAAAGTTTTCCATTCCATTTCCCTTCTTTTTCTCCATTTAGTTTAATATCCACGTATTGATTACTATGGGCAACATTTGAGTAGTGTTTCACAGGATACCAGTTAAGTTAGTAGACTGTTTTCAGCTGTACACATGCATCATTTTTAGCTTTGACACACTGGTTTTGGCTTAAAGGCTTTGTGCTCCAAGTCATGCACACAAATGCTTCCTCCAGGATCCATTAAAAGTATTGTTGGCCTGCTATTACTGCGTGCATATTCGAGCTGACTTCAAACCCCAAAATATTCAATAAAAATTTGAAAACATTTGTAAAGCCTTCTGTAAACTCTTCTTTTCCAAACAAGAATAAACCTATCTTCCTTACATTTTCTTTATAACTTTACATTTTTGACACCCAGCATAATTTTGGGCTAATTCTATGCTGTTCCCTCACAACACCAATACAGTAGAACACTGCATATCTGTACACCGGTACTATCTACAGGTACGCTTATCCATATTGGGTTCCAATATAGAAAAGTGAGCCAGCAAATAATAATTACACATAGGAGCACGAGGTTCCCAGAAACATGATTTTCTCCCCATGCAGCATGACTGTTCTGGCAACATGAAGTAGGTGTATTTATTCAGGAATGTGTTATAGGCACAGTGTGATGACAGAAAAAGATAGAGGCAGAGATAAAGTGAAAGAGAAGGTCATCAAGATAGAAAGATAAAGAAAGTTAGTGAGTCAGAAAGAGACGAGAGACATTCAGAACAAGGGAAAGGACTAACACAGTATGGGACTGTTGTGACATTGCAACTCTCTATGAAACAAGTCTTAGATTAGCCTTGGAGCCAATTGGTATTTTGCATGATAACACACTGCACTGTATTCACATCCACAATCGCCTGTACCAATTATTGTGGATAACAGACTCTCTACCACAATGGAGTCTAATTTATGATATTTCTTAATGAAATAAGTATAATTATCACATTTCTAAAACAATGAATGCTTCAGCACATTCAATATTTTAGAAAATTGATAACTGCATGTTTTATCAGGAAATACTTCCAATTGGGTTCCATTACGTCTTACTAAGATATGGCACATGGGACTCAAGATAAGGCATGACCAATGCCTGATACAGTAAAAATGTGTCACAACACACAATAAGTTGATTTTACATTCTGCATTTCTTCTTCTCTTTCTCCAACTGCCAAGACCCGAATTGCTCATACCTGCAGCAGTTATTGTTTCCGCACATCAGTACCTCCCTGCCCCCGCAGCAGATGGTACAGTAGGACTGGTAACCGTCATCATCATATTGGTATGCACACTCCAAGAAGCAGTTCTGAAAACAACCACAACAAGGTTAGGAGTTTCACAGTCCATTCATTCCATTGTAACTTTTGTTGCACTCCAAAGTCATTGTGAACAACTGAAATGGTGCAATGGTGCTGGCCCTTATAGGCTCTGCATGGCTGATTGCTCAGGTACTATGGTGCATACTCTTCAACTGCTTCTTTCACACCTCTATACATTCTTCGTACGTCATCAAACTGTGAATAACAGCAGGTTATATTTGTTCTCAATATCAGACTGAAGAGCAGAGTTCTGCCACGCCACAGGAAGAAGGGAGGGTTGGAGGTCAAGAAAAATGTGTAGCGTTCTCATGCATTTTCTAGTTGCTGATTCAAGAGCGACATTGATGGAAGCCTGGGAACAGGCCCCTGTCCTGACCTCTTGGTCAGAGAATGATGGGTGAGGACCTAAAGAGAGGAAGAAAGATGACTAAAAATAAATAGATAGAATATCTCTTAAAAGGGTGTAAAAAACCGCTATGGTGGGAAACTGAAGGGAGAAGCATTTCCAATGTGTGTGTCTCACAGTAATTGTCAGAAAATGCTGCTGATAAATATTCAATATTTGTAGAGCTGTTGACAATAGACTGGAACAATTACTTGACTAAAGCAGATGCAATGCAGTCATACTCTTCTGTCAAGAGGTAGAGGGACTCAAACACCCCAATACTACTATTCCTTTCCTCCATTACCTTACATTTCACATCTGCGTTACTCAAACAACTGCCTTCTGGGCTCTACAAAAGTGTCCGCCCAGCAATGGACCTCATTGATTTAAATCGAATACTGTGGGACACACACTGGGGAAGGGAGAACAGGAGATACTTTCAATTAAAGTATTTCCTCTTTTCCGTCTCCTGAAACTCACATTCCACATTAACCCTTTGAGTACTCACTGTCCTTAACAGATTAACAGTATGCACTTCGGGCCCTATTTTCAAAGCCACTCTGAAATATCATTCGCAGAGATTTATTTGCACAAGTTGCGCTTGCGGAGTTGCTTTTTGTATTTGCCTTAGCCTAGGGGCATAATTCACTGCAGTTGCACAAAAAAATCTTCTGCAAAGATCCTCCGCAGTTTCTGGAGGTATTCCCATAGGATTTTTCGCACGGTGTGGGTGCGAGTTTCAAATCCCATAAATTGTCGCACATTGTCAGGTTGCGTGAAAATAACTTACCCCGGTTTTAACTTGCCGCAAGCCCTGCAGGAGACAAGAAAAATACATTAAAATAAAAAAAAATGTGAATTTATTTTTACAAATGACAAGGCATGTGTATGTTTCTTGGGAAACAGAACAGTGAACAAGAAACAAATTCTCACTCAGAGGATTCATCTTCCCAACTCTTTCTGATGCTTGGAGTGGCTGCCATTGACTTCCATTTTATTTTAGTTTCCCGCAAGATTTTCCAGGTTCACTAGGATTAAGAATCACCATTTTCTCTTTTCGTGCAATAACATGGTTCAGGATGGACAAATGATTGCGCCAAAAGTGTCATGGGCTATAACAAAACGGGCTTTTGCGCGACTTCCAAAAATTCTCACAAAGAAAATTCACGAGGATTCCGCAGCGCGTCTGCAAAATGATCAACCATTGCGCCAAAAAGCAAACTATTGAAAATAGGGCCCATCATCTATCACATAATATCTGCAAAATGGCTTTTCCATACATTTTTAATATTAAATAGTAGAAGTCAAATTGGAGAGCATGCAACAGGTCTTAATTCATGTTCTTAACCAAATAAACCAAAATGTTAACAAATTATAACTTTTATTTGGGGACAGGAATGTTTCAATAGTCCTCAAAGGGTTTGTATGCTTTCTAACAGCTTCTCTTTCACACAAGTTGTGAGCTTTTTGTTTATATATTGGCGAAACAGCGTAAAACATATCTCAGGGTGTCCTTTAGGTAAAAATGAAGAAGATTTAAACCTAAATCACTGTAGCTATTGTAAGGTAGTTGAGTACTACTGAACTGAAATAGTCACACTCCATTGATAAGAGATGAGGAATCCATGAAAACCGTCCCCTTCCCTATCACTTGATGTTTGGCATATACTTTACTCAAGTATTGGGTTCTACAGAGATATTTCAATATAGATATGTGGTGACTACTAGTGGATTATTTCCATGAACATATACATATGTTACTGCATTTGCACACCACAAACAGTACATTATTATGTCTTCACCCACTGAGTTGGATGGAAGAAGGAAGTTTCAAACTGTAACCAACCTGACATTACCAAATGTATTTTGATTGTCTTGCACTAAGCTTTGCAATATTACCACAATATTTGCATACATATAATTATATTTCTTTTTCTCTTTTCTTTTTTTTAGAAAATAATATTGCATATTTACTTTCATACACATTGCCGTTCAGAAAGATAGTAGTCTTCAGGATTGTCTACTTTATCACTTGGCTGGAATGTGTGATTACCAGTTGTACTCTGGAAGATGTCACTGATTATTTTATTTCGACTAGTACATTAGATTGAGGGCTGTATGCATGACACCTCATTAAGTGGAAAATATAATAATTTCATTTGCCTCCCCAATTGAACAATAGCAATGATAACAATATGTATTTATATAACCCCCTTCATGGATGATAGAGGCTCAGATGGTAGAAATGTCATATTCGTCAATACCAAAAATAGCACAGTTAGAACTCATGCAAAGTCCATATTTGTCAGCTGCTCAACTTGACCAACTCAACTGAAAACATCAACTAAAGTTGTCAACCTCTTTGGAAGTACTTCATGATTTTGTACATGAAATTTGTCTCTTCCCACCTTCTGCCAAGGTCATTTAAGAACTTTGTATCCTTTTGTGGGTTTCTTCTAGTTAACTGAGTGAACACTGGGGTACTGCTCGAGTTCAACCAATTAAATTCAGACACCCTACTGTTGGAGAGTATGTTAAGCTTCCCATTCCTGTCCAGCTATGACCACCTACCAATTAGGGCTCGTCTTGATTATGATGAGCTCAATGGGAAGAATCCTAGATGCCAGTGACTGGTCTACTTTTCTAAGTCTCAGCAACAAGCAAAGCTGGTTGGTCCTTCATAAGCAGTGCTCTGGGTACTGTCTTCCTGCCTAGCTCAGGTATCGGACTATTGAGACTGACTCATAAGATTGACTCATAAGAAAATAAGAATTGCTGATCAAAAGAATACCAAGGTCCATCCAGTTTGCCTTCACCATCTTAGCAGTCACAAACTATATACTGTATCCCATGATATTATTTCCTAAAAAAATCTATCTCATTTGCTTTTGAAAGAATCAACACTTTCTGCCTCCACCGTCTCCCTAGGGAACCTGTTCCATACATTTACAACTCACTCACTGAAATAATAATAATCCTTGCATTTGATATAGTGCCTCATTGCGTCTTTGAGACGTCTCAAAGCGTTTCACAGAATATACTGTAAAGTGAATTGACTGTATATTTTGTGGGCAACAGGCAGCCAATTGCGCACAGCAAACAAATAATGTTTCCGCAGATTTGTTTTCAGTTTACCCCCTTCAATCGCAGGCCGTGTCCTCTGGTTCTACTGTGATGGACAAGAGTTTGAAAACTTGATCAATTCTGATGTTGCATTGTCATGTATGCCACCATGGAGGCAACTCAGCCTCAAACAGACCCTGCTTACTTTGCCCTTCCTCACTGAAGTAGTCACTATTTGATTATTAGATATCTGCCATGTATGGGTTTGAGCCCTTGTCAGGAGTATTTCAGGTACCAAGAACTACTGGCAAGTAGCTTGGTGAACAGCACAACTAAGCATAAATGGTGCAAGAGGATTGCCACCATCCACCTGACCACAGCCTGGATGCGGACCTCTACTCATTAAATGGTGGTTTCACCAGTTTGGAGGTATGGAGCTTCAGCAGAACTTGCTTACCTATCTGCAAACGAATTAAGGTAGGCAGCAAGGCCAGGAAATACAGAAACAAAAACAGAAGTCACTGGGAACATTCAACAGGTCAGGGAACATCTATGGAGAAAGGACAGTGAGTCAACGTTTCGGGTCCACCACCCTTTCCAACATCTGCAGTATTTTGTGTTTTGTTTACAGGAAATAATCATGTGTTCAGGAACTTTGGAGGCTAAGTAATGCCTTCGGTCATCATCCCAAGTCTCAGAGTTTCTTCATCAGCTATTTGACAGACATCTGTTTCCCATGATTACTCAATTCCAACTGCTTAACAAAGGTCCTCATGTACTGAAGAGTTAGACGGATGATTCTTGTATCTTCCAATTGATATCCTCAAAGTTCCCTCTTGAGTCCCACAACTAGATCCACTGAATTGCCCAGTATTCAATATAATTTACATTCATATAGCACCGAAGAACGTCTTGAAGTGCGTCACTCAGAGGATGGGCATCTGAGCCCAGGGGAGGGGCTGGGGGGATTGGGGGGTAAAGAGGGAGAGGTGGCCAAGATGATGAGTGCATCACTCAAGATCCCCAGGTAAGTCCACCAATGACATAATAACTGCAAACAGAAGTAATTCTACTGGAAATACCTGGAACGGATACATTTGCCCACAAAATACAGTCAAATCCACTTTACAGTATATTCTGTGAAAACGTGATGAGCCGCTATATCAAATGCAAGGATTATTATTATTACTTCAAGACCATGCTTTTGATGCATCAATACATCATTGACAGGTGCATCGAATAGGGTATATTCATCAATGCCTTCAAACTACCAGATTGTATCATCTGGGGAGGGGGACAATTCTCAAATGAGTAAATTTAGATTTTGGCAAACATGAATATTGTATTCTTCACCACTTCTCATTTAGATTTTAATTTGATTGAAATTCCCACTTCCAATTTTCCTAATTTAATGGAACAGATGAGAATAAAATCTTCTCATTCAGCAAAACCCATACATTTATAAATAATCTGCAGAACTGGATAATCCCTCTCCCCACCTCAACCCTTCTATCCTGTGATGGGGTTTGAATCTCATTCTTTCAAGTCTCAAAACAATTGTTATCAAGTGGGTTCTTCGGGGTGCATTCCAGTGACTTGGAATTCCTTACTGCTGTTTACAAATAACTTGGAGAAGAACACTTTGTGCAATATTGTATTATTTGCTGATGATAACAAACTAGTTCAGGGTGACCAACAAGTCATTATACCATTACAATGTCTAATAAGTCTTAAATAAATTATGATATTTTTGTTTGTTTTAAGATAATAGGGTGGTTATCATGACTTTTTGGTCACCCTGTATAATGAGAAGAATAAATTGCATTCAAGAAGATCTGGATCATTTAAGCAGATGAGACCTGTTGTTTCAGATGGATTTTAATGTGGATAAATACAAGATGATACATATTCAAAGAAAACATGGTAAACATGTGGACAAAACAAAGGGTGCCCTTTAGCAAAGGTGAAGAAGATAAAATCATTTGGGATGAATATTGATCGTCCTCTTAAGGGTTTCAGATAATGTGAAGCTGCTTAACAAAGTGAATTCAGTACAAGGAGCATATATTTCCACTGGCCAGTAAGGATACCAATCTTGGCTCGGAGCTCTTGTATTGGGTTTCCCATATCATAAACATACTGGCTGTGCCAATAATTTTATGAAGCAGAGAAATTAAGTGTATGTTTTGCCTTTAACAGGTGTTGTAACACCAGTTCCATTATTTGCTACTAGCTTTTGCAGTTTTAGTCACTTTTCCATTGACTCTGATCAGCTCACAGGGTCACATGTTCAAACCTTATCTAAAAAGAGGTGAATAGTAGATCAACCAATGAAATATATCAAGCACAGCTAAAATAATAATGCCCATCCTCTTTGAGATACTTTCAATCTCCAGATGTATTTGTATTTTAAAAAAATTCACAGCACACTCATTTTGTATGTTTCAATTTTATTAAGATAGCTCATTCTAGTTACCAGCTAAAACCAAACATATTCTTACAAGCTTTACATTAACATATTATCGACTACGTATTCCACATGTAATTATATAACATAAGTATGTCCAGTAGGTTAGGCTATCTTCAGAATTATATGTCAATGACCTCAGTGAGTTAACTGCTTTTACCCACAAGGGTTCCCAATAAATTTCCCTCTCTCTCCCTTTATATATATATTATATATAACGAATATTATACACAATCTATATATATATACTCCTGTACATGACCTTCTCCAGAGATTTCTTTGTGTATTTCCATGGGAAGCTATCTCTGTATATATGTATTGATTCTGAATAAAATTTATATTTATGTATCTGTCTTTCCTAAGTGAACAGTGAGCTCTCTTCAACAAGTATAATTTGTTTACCCGATATGTTTTGCCCTTCATTCTTCAGGACTTGTGTCCTCCAGGCATACTTATGAACTAGGAAGTCAGTGTAACTGAAGTATATGGACTTCCCTTGAGTCATCCTTAGTGCTCTGTTGATGGAACAGTACGATTAGTCCAGGCCAATTTTCTTCCCTATGAAGGATTCGTAATCAATGATAATCAATGTTGTACAACTGAACTCACCAATGTGAATAGCCCAGCCAGATCAAATCCTCGAGTGAAACTTAACCTCAAAGGTTTAAAATCAGACTCATGGGGAAGAGATACATCAGTTCTCCCTCAGCATGCTGGACTTTAAAAGAGCAGGGTAGCAGAGTGGTATCCGTCTACCAGAGCAGAGTGCTCAAAACCAGCATAGATGTACTCCAGTCTGTCCTGATCTTGAAGATCAGCTTCATGAGCCCTCCTGCGAATACGTTTATTTTCCATGTATGCACACTGTTGGGCCATTTGTTTGTTTACCCTCAAAATGATAATCCCAGTGAGACCTTGAATCACAGAAGAATTTTGATTTCAATGACTCTGAGATGGTTCTTTAGCTTAGCGTGATGGGTATATTGGATACACTTAAGCCCATGGTCTAATTGGAGAAGAACAGGCTACCGACCGGTCCAACAGGACTTTTGTGGAATAAGATTTAGGTTTATAAAACAGGAATCCTATCAACGTTGATTACTTTCCATATGGTTCTTAATATATTGCTACATGCTGTCCTTGTAAATAAGTTTGAAACAGAGAACACAGTAAAATCCTGATTCTCATCTGGAATTTACAATTTATTGCTCTATGGGTTATGTAAGGGGCTAAGAGGAGGAAGGAGGGGCTCACCAAACTCAATATTTTTAGTGAGAGGATTGAGACAAAGTTATCATCTTCAACAACAATTTATTAGTTGGCATTGAGAGGGACAGCCTTGGATTGTTGTTGTTTTCAGCATGGTGTTGGTGCACTCACTTAAGAAACGTTGAGCTCCATTCACCAGCTGGAACATCGTGTTAACCATAGGATGTGTTTGGGAAGAGAAGTTCCAGCATTGCTAAAATGGTTACATGTAGTTCAAAGAACACCTTAAAGATATTGATTGAAAGAAACAGTTGGAATCTGTCCCAACTATTCATTTATATTGATGTATAGGTTTCCTGGTGGATGCTATCCTTAATGGGGATATAATTCTTAGGGTCCATATTGAGAAGATGTAAATATGGCTATTGGTTTCTCTCTGCAAAAGCAAAGTTTCGGGTTGACGTGGGTTCAAACAATTGCTTTTAATGGATCAAAGATCCTAAGTATGGGGCAGAAACGTTAACTGCAACTCACGTGTGATAGATCCAAGCCAAGCTGTGAGATAATTTTGCAGTAAAAAGGCAAAACTACTTAAGGCCATAATGAATTGTTATTTTTTCCCCTTACGGGAGTTGATTTCTTTGCCAGAGCCCCTTACATGAAGACCTGGATTAAGCAGTTGACACTAAGGAAACCTGCTTTGTAGCAATGGGCTTCGCCATTTAGAAAATCTAGACGGCTTTAGGTCTTTCCACCATGCTGGATGTATGAAAAAGATCAAAGAAGAAAAGTTACATGGACTGTACAAAACAGAAATGGACCACTTGGCCCAACCAGTCCGTCCAGTGTTTATATCTCAGATGTATCTAAATGTATTTTTGGAAAGTCTTGCACACACACACAATCCCTCAGACTGCTGGATGAAGACTTTATAGTGACAGTTATGTTCAATACCACATGAGGATGGAAGTTACTGATTTAGACCGTCCTGGGTTGGAAGAAGAAATGTGGAGGAGGAAAGAAGTAATGGTGATCAAAGAGAAAAAAATGTGAGAAATTATATGCACAAAAATTGTCTAATTCATTACATATTTCACTTTAATTGGAAACTCTTTCAATGGACCAGTTTTGGTCATTCTGTGAGCTTCTGTCCTGAAACTCTCAGCAGTCCAGCCCACGTGCTAACGTTTCACAGTTTTAATGGATTGAACAACAAGTATGGAATCTTTAGGAGTGAACAGAAAGAACCTTGAGGACACCAAAGGAGACATGGACCATGTTATGGTGGCTCTTTAAAATGTGAACAGACATTTTTCTGAAATACTGCCAGGGTAAAGCTAGGAGAAAGCTTGTTATGGTGTTAAGCGTGGACTATTGATCTTACCTGTGTCACTGGTTATAAAAGAGGAAAATCAATTGGAGGATCAGTAATTCCATTGACCCGCCCTCTTTTTGAGCAGTTAACTCCTTCATTCTTGAGCTCCTAGTGAGAGGGAGGATAAATTGCAAACCTGCCGAACAGCTTATTTCATGCTGCTGCCAAAGTGAAAATGATAAAACTGCTGATATATTAACACTGCTCCCAGTTATTGCCATCCGTGCTGTATTCTCTTCACCCTCAAAACCAAATAATTTTCTCCCTTACCTTACAACTTTGGCACATGCCTCCAATGAAGAGCGGGTGTTCAAGCAAGACATTTTGACTTCCACAAGCGAGGCAAAAATCTGCAAACAGTTAAGGAAAATGTTTTAATATTTTAAGCTTATGTTACTTTCATTGTAAAGTACAATTTTTAGTGAAATGACAGTACCCCTACCTTCAATGTTTCTGCCATTTTGTCTTATATCATAAACAAGCCGCTCTGAAAAGCACAAGAAATTTGTGAAAATATATGGTTTATGTTTCTATTGGTGTCTTTGGCATAAAGAGAATCAATTTTATGCGTTCTAAAGTAAGGTATGCCAGTGCTTTCAGTTTTAATTTTATCTTCAGCACACAACTTCAGCACTTAACTCACTCAGGTCACAGGTTCAATGCAAAGTAAATTAGGTACTATACCTGAAGAATGTGTTTTAACCCAAGCTTAATAAGACCCCTTTCCATCAATATACCATTGTGACATTTGCAATTTCACAGCCCCCCTAACGTTTGGGCCTCTCTGCATAGAATGTCAAGGTGTCAGCTGGGTTCAGTTGGTTGCACTCTCTTCTCCGAGTCAGAATGTTGTGGGTTCAAGCTCCACATCGTGACTTTGAGCTGACAAACTAGGCTAGGATTTACTGTAAAGTGTAGTGACTGTATCTTGGAAACAAATACAGCAGACAATTTGTATACAGCAATGTTCCACAAAGCACCATGAAGTGAACCAATTTTTTTTGGAGGGGACTGTTGGCTAGGACACCAGGAGAAACTTCCTTCTATTTTGAATAGTGTCAAGGAATTTTTAATGTCCACTGAATAGGTAAACTGGGCCTCAGTTTAACATCTCAACTGAAGGATGCCACCTCCAATAATGCAGCACACTCCTGGTGCTGTATTCTGACACGAAGGGGATTGAGTTGAGCAGCTCAAACTAATTGGGAGCCATTACCAGTGGCAGAGAGAGACTTTCAACTCTTCAGGGGGTGTGAGTGGTGGAAATAATTTCAGTACCATAACATTGTGAGAACAATGGCATTTGGAGACAATTATAGATAAAACTCAAGATAAAATTTAGGAATAGCTTGACCAAGGTGTCAAGTCAAATATAACATCTACAACAACAACAAAATTAATTTGTATAGCGCCTTTCATGTCAGGAGGATGTCCCAAGGTGCTGGACAGTCAGAGTTTCGGATCCGAGCTGGGAGTCTGGGTGAGGGAGGGTGAGGGGCAAGCAGGGTGATCGAAAGCACGGTCGAAGAGGAGGGTTTTGAGATGGGTCTTGAAGGAGGAAAGGGAGGGGGTAAGGCGGCAGGACAGCGGGATGGAGCTCCAGAGGGTGGGGACAGAGTAGCAGAAGGCCCGGCCACCAATGGTGGGGCGAGCGAGGCGGAGGACGTGAAGCAGGCCGAAGCCTGTTAAGTGGAAGGAGCAGGCAGGATGGTAGGGGGTTAGGAGGTCACAGAGGTGGGGGAGAGCAAGACCATGGAGGGCTTTGAAGGTGAGGACCAGGATCTTGAACTGTATCCTCGGAGTGATGGAAAGCCAGTGGTGTCGGGCGAGGATGCAGGTGATAGGGTCACATTTCAGTATGTAAACCAATGAATGTTACGCCATTTACAAGAAACATTCTGATGAAGATGCCCCTTTGGTCCATTTCATCTAATTTTAGAATACCCACTCTATCACACCATGCCATCCTGCCCTCAATGACTTCTCAGTAACCTGTTCCGGTTGTTAAATAGCCTTTAGTTAAACAAATACTTCTTGATATCTGTCTTAAAATTGCCCTTTGCAACTTTTGCCCTCTTGTTCTCTTTCTGAAACGTTCTGGATTTACTTTTTCAATCTCATTTTAAATCATGGGTACTTCTTTAAGGGCTCCTCTGAGACACCTCTTGTCAAGGCTGAAAAGTTCTAACTTGTCTAAGGAATGCTCATTGCTCATTCCTCTAACACTGAGGAACATCCTTTTACCATTCTCTGTACTGCCTCTGGGCAGTTTATTTACCAGAGCTCTAAGCCACACTCCAGGTCCAGTCTGATCAAAGCATCATACATTTTGAGCACAACTTCTGAGGATCTGAACCCAAATGATTTGAGAATATAGCTCAGCATCCTGACTGCCTTGCTTATTGTTGCCCTATGTTGTTCTGACAGGGTGAATGATAAGTCAACTAAAACCATCAAGGTATCTTTCAGCTTCTCCACTGGCAAGTTATACATAACTACACGTGTTTACTATTCTTACTTTCTATATGTAGTAAAACATATAGAAAGTTGTTGACCATCACTTCCTGCGTGCTTCGCGTGAGCTGTACATATGCAGTGATGTCACTGGTAATGTGACTGGTGGCATTATGTTTACGGTGATCATGTCCTGTTTGTTGTAAGGCCAGTTGAGATCTTATGCAGCCTAACTACCATATTATACCAGAATTCTACTGTATTTTATGTCCCAAGCCGTTATTTGTCATGAGTTATGACTTACACTCCTGTATGATCAACAATTATCTTCAATAATTCCAATTATCTTCATTAGTCAGAACGTTTGTTTCCTTAATTCCCATCCTTTCTTCAGGTAAAATGCTTTTACAACATCAATGGGTATCTAGCTTTCAGTACAGAAGTTTTCAAGATTTTATGCAACAATAACAACAATAAGTTGTATTTATATAGCGCCTTTCAAATTGGAAAGATGTGCCACAAAGCATTGGCCATTTGAGGGTTTTTACCTGAGTGGGTTTTGGAGGTGCAGGAGTGTGGGGGAAAAGATGACCAAAAAGCAATCAAAGAGGAAGGTCTTGAGACAGACTTTGAAGGAGGTGAGGGAAGAAGCAAGGTAAAGAGACTCCGGGATGGAATTCCAAAGCGTGGGGCAGAGGCAAGGCAGGGGATGTGAAGAGAGGGAGTGAGTGGATTGGTTGGGTTTAAGAATGTTGCAGAGGTAGGGTGGGCAAGAGTGTGGAGGGATTTCAAGGTGAAGATGAGGATCTTGAACGCACTCCTCTGGGGGACGAAGAACCAATGAAGCCAATTGAGGATGGGAGTAATAGGCTTAGTTTAGTGCAGGAGAGGACATGAATTGCAGAGTTCTGGATCGTCTGCAGATTGTGAAGGGAAAAGTTGGGTAGTCCAGCGAGCAGAGAGTTGGTGCAGTCTAGCCTGGATGTGATTAATACACAAAATAACTTCTTCCCATATTGACTTCACGCTCAGTGTATTTATAACATGCTTTATGCTTGTGGCCCAAGTCAGTACCTCGGGTTCGTTCGTCAATGATTTCTTTGACTTTTAGCTTCTCTATGTTTCTTCTTGCTTTTTTGGTTGGGGGAGGCGAAGGATAAGCAGCAGCTTCAGGCTCCACCCAACTCTCTGTATAAACCTCTTTATAAGGATTTCGTTCCTCTGCAAAACAAAGGGAATGTTATGTTACTGATGCAGCTGAGGGTGACAAGAGCCAAGCACACAATAAACATTGGTATTGTTGGGAATCCTGAAAGACTTTATCAAAGTGCTAATTTTGTGTCAGTTTGTTTCTTGAATCAAAGGCAAACTAGAAAACTAGATTAAAAAAGAGGCAGATTAGAAATATTCAAGTAAACTAATTTGGACTGGCCGCCTAGTTCAAATTAGCATGCTAAAGGGTTAGGCTTTCTGACTGATCTTTTGGTACTGTACACAGATACACAGACTTACTCCTCTAGAGCGTAAGACTCCAAAATAATGAAAATGGTTTCACTCTTGCTTACAGTTTTGTCACCCTGGCTCAGTTGATAGCATTCTTTTGTTTAGACATAATGCATCATAGTTTGTTAATACAATCTGACCTCATTTGACTACGTATTTCTCAGTCTCCTGCTACCGCTCATGTTACCCTGAGGCTTCCTGAAGCCCCTCGTGCCACCAAACCACCCCCACACCCCCCAACCTAATGCCCACCACCATTGGCTTGCTCACCCCCAATTAAAACAACAAGGTCTATCGTAATGCGGCCTCTGGTTATCGTGGTACTCCTTCTCCCACTCTCTTAATTTATCTTCTATAGCAAGGTCACAGAACTAATTGGGGAACATGGAGCAGGCCAGAGTTGCTGAGGGGAGAGAGTGCATGGATTGGTATGGAGTTAGCAGGTTACAGGGGTAGGTGGGAGTAAGGCTGTGGAGGGTTTTGAAAGGCAACGGCGAGGATTTTGAACTCTATCCTCTGGGGGAAGGGGAGCAAGTGGAGTCAGGAGAGGATGGGGAATGATAGGTTCATGGAGCTTGGTAGGGGAAAGGACACAAGCTACAGAGTTCTGAATAATCTGTTTCTTGTAGAGGGAAGAGTTGTGAAGACTGACAAGCAGGGAGTTAGCATAGTCAAGCCTGGATATGATACCTCGAGCCTGGATCTTCAGGAAAGGAGAAAAAACTGAGATGAAAAATATAAATTGATGGAGGGAGGCTTTGACCTGGTTAAGTGCATCTGCTTTTGTCGTTAAAGTGGAACTGATTGTATTCCTCATCCCAACATGTCTGTGACAACAGCACCATCTCTACACACAGATAGCTAAGGAGGAAGGCGGAACTTGTTTTCACTTATTGCAAATCTTACCCTCTGGTGGTTCCAAACCCTTTGGCCCCGAGGGCAGAAATCCTTCCAGTGCCCAATCGATCATCTGCTTGGTTTGAGTTTCCACAGCTTTTCCAGTGTCCAACTCGTCATTCTCAGCTTGTACTGAGAAGTGGTTTCCTGCTCTGCTGCTCGCCACCTAGTCCAAATTAGCATGCTAAAGAGTTAGGCTTTCTGACTGATCTTTTGGTACTGTACACAGATACACAGCTTACTCCTCTGGGATGTAAGTCTCCAAAATAATGAACGTGGTCACATTCTCGCTTACAGCTGTGTCACCCTGGCTCAGTTGGTAGCACTCTTGCCTCTGAGTCAGAAGATTTTGTTTTCAAGCCCATTGATTTCATAGTCTACGCTGATGGTCCAATTTAGTACTCGGGGTGTGCTGCATTGTTGGAGGTGCCGTCCTTTGGATGTGAGGTTAAACCAAGTTCCCGTCTGCCTGTTGAGGTGACGTTAAAGATCCCATGGTTTCTCCGTGTATCCTGACCAACAATCCACAAAATAAAATTGGTCATAGCCGTTTGGGGACATTGCTGTGTGCAAATTGGCTGTTGCTCTCTTCACCTAAAAAAACACACTTTACAGTATTTCTTGTGAAGCACTTTGAGACATTCTCCCGACATGAAATGCACTATATCAATAGTAAGGATTATTATTTTATTATAATTATTACAACCATATCAGGATATGTATATAATGTTACCAAAAATCATTATATCTGAATGTTGCTTCACTATGACTTACATTGAATTATCTACGTTCTGATAATGCTTCATATTGAGAATGGCAGGGTATAGGTCTGGCATTGAACATAATTCCGGGAGCTTCACTGGACACAAGTATAGTTGAGCAATGTGTGGTTTCAAGGATTCTTGAGTAATCAGTGGGAGTCGGGGCCTCACTGATCATCTGTCTCTCCTGAGATGTCAATGTTTAGTAGAGTGAATTTCAAATTTATTCAGTGGGAATCAATAGGTGGGCATTACATAAACATAGGTTACTTTTCAGTTTGCCAACATCCTGCAGTATATAGTGGTGAAAATCCCCATATGTTGTTTTCAATGTCAGCTAGGTTCTCAATCCAATAAATCATTACATTTATTATCAAAAATAACCTGCCCACATTCAATACATCTTGAGATTCTATGCCATTTAACAGGAATAAAAAGGTTGCACTACAAAGATGATGAAGAGGAGGATATCTAACTGATTAGAATACTCATACAAGGGGGTTCATTTTAAATACAATGTTTAGAGATTGCCAAAGGTTAAAACATGTGATCAATCCATATGCTTTTGCTGCCTTTCCACGGTTGTGTGCAGAATTTGGTAACTGTATCTCATCTCAGAACACTATTAAAGTGTGGTCGGCTGAGTCCAATATCTCACTGACCATGTTGCCGCTGCCATCACTTACGTGTTGCATGCTTGTTATGCACAGGAACCAAGACTAATGTCACTTCCTGGACCTTACACTGGAAGCTAAGCAACCTCTGTATCAGATTCTTTATGACTATAAACTATAACAGATTCCCCGGTACCAACTTCTTGCCAGTTATCTTTTAATTCATTTTTAGAAAATATATCCTTTTTTAATATATATTATCACGATTTATGCTGATCTAAGTCAGAAGCTACTTAGATTGTTTATCCCCGACTTACCACTTCAACTGCTTGAGAAGTACATGCACTTGTGACTTTGACATCACTCAGTCAAGAGGACAAAGTGATAAAAGAATAGTATTGGTGCCACAATCTGTAAGTACAAATTAACTAAGGGGATCTCATACCTGTAGGACTTCAAATATTGCTTTCCTATACATAGGTTGTTTGCTGTAGGTTGGCTGGTGAAAGGCAGTCGAAAAAGTACTCAAAGGCATCAGTTTTTCTACACAGACCTGTGCAAACAGAAAACACTGGACTCAGTGATATTCATAATCCTTAATGTAAGTACACAATGCCTTTCATTTACATTCTTTAGCAGAAAATCTTATTCATTCATGTCAGCAGGAAGAATAACTGAGAGGTCTTATTCAGTCACCTCAGGAGGTGGAATATTTGATAAATAATAATAATAATAATCCGTGCTTTTCACGTCGGGAGGACGTCCCAAAGCGCTTCACAAACACACTGTAAAGTGAATTGACTGCATATTTCTGGGCGAACGCGGCAGCCAATTGCGCACAGCAATGTCCCACAAACAGTCGTAGATTGAAAATGACCAATTTTTTTTTTTTTTGATTTTGGAGGGATTATTATTAGGCGTGTGGAGTAAGGAAACTTGCCCATGGTTTCGCCCTGCCTGGAATTGAACTCAGGTTTTTCGCTTGCAAAGCGAAGTGCTCTAACCACTGAGCTACAGGACTCCACTGTGACATTTCATTCACACATAGAGCTATCAAAATGCTCAGCACAGAAGGCCATTTAACCCATTGTGTCTCTCCTCTTTTAAGAGCAATCCTTTTAGTCCCATTTACCTGACCTTTCCCCATACTCCTGTAGTTGACTCGTTTTGAAGTATGGATCTAGTTCCATGGAGTACCTGAAATCTCATTCACATACTTCAGGAGAAGAACATGATACATTTAATTCCCATATCTCAGAATCAGGAAAATCTGAGGTTTCGCATTCAAGCACCTCAAAAACAGGAGATCTTAAAACAATGCTTCTACAACAATCAGATTTTTCTTGTATATCTTGGATTTGCCCTGGTTACCACATATCTTGGTTATATCTTTTCCTGTACATATGTGACTGGAGCAACTTAAAGTATGAAAACAAAATGATGCATCTTTTTCTGCTGCATAAAAAAAAGTACTGACAGCAATAGTTAAGTACATTGCAGAATTGTTAATTGAATAATTGAGTTCAACCTTTGTAATGGAGGAGGATTTGATGCCAGAGGCAGAGGGAAGCCTAAAGCAAAGGAGGCACACCGAAAAATAAACAAGTTATTAAAAGGGAAGAAACAGTAGATATATCAATTATAAAGAATAAAGCTCTCTTGAGAGTACTAGAATGGAAGAGTACTGTCCACCAGAGGAGCGTGAGGATAACTCTCACTGTATTTTCCTATGTTTGCCTGTGTAGAGACACTTGTGGCAGCACCTTTAACCCATTACTCTGTAACACCACATTTTGATGCTTTAATATGTTACACACCATGCTGCGTCACTCCAAGAGATATTTCTCTAAAAACACGCTGCTGTGCTTGAATTTCATGGCTGCACTGCCATTTTCTTGACTCTTTTTCATTCAATGTTTTGGTGAACTCAAAAGACAGCACCCCTGTCAGCATTCCAACAGAGAATCATCCAAGGGTCATATTGATTAACAATACCTTCTTATTATATCATCCACAAATAAGGTGAGTTGAGAAAAACAGCACAGGTTCATAACAAAAGAATATGTTTGAGGATACATTTTCATAACACAGAAAGGAAAAGAACACAAGTGCTTTGTGAGACATTTAAATCACTTACAACGGAAAATTTGCCATCACCAAACCACATCACCCATCGTGTTCCTTCAGCTGCCCGGCTTCGACCAGTCATCCACCAAGACACAATGCGGCCAGGCCACCAGGAGAATCCACGCAATTTCCCCCAGACAAGCTCTCCAATACCAAATCCACGGCCATCCTGCAAATCCAGCAAAATAACATTTAATGTAGTAGTAATTAATTTAAAGATAAGAGAGAATCTCATCAGAACTGAATAATGGCAACAAACTATTGCCAATAAACTATCAACCTGGCTCAAACAGTTAGTAACTCTGAAGCACAAATACTCATTAAAGACAAGAAATGTCAAGGCCTGTAATACTGTCCACCTAATGACATCAACGGTTTCTTCAAGTGTGTGTGCCACAGGTTAAATGCTCTGTAGAGTCTATAAACAACATGTATGCATTGTATCAGCAACAACAACAACTTGCACATGTACAACGCCCTCCACATAGGGTAGCATCCCAGAGCGCTTAACAGTGGTGGAGCCCGACTCCGAGCTGGGCGGGAGGCTCGAAAAGGGAGGTTTTCAGGTGGGGCTTGAAAAAGGGGAGTGAGGGAGACAGTTCCAGAGTTTCGGGGCGTAGTGACTGAAAGCGCAACCTCCGATGGTGCAGCGTAGGGCACAAGGGACAAGCAGGAGGCTGGTGCCCGTTGCGCGGAGGCACTGGATGGTGGATTGGGGCGTGAGGAGGTCGGAGAGGTAAGAAGATGCCAGGGAGTGAAGGGATTTGAACATGAGTGTGAGGATCTTGAAGTCGATCCGTTTGGTCATGAGAAGCCAGGGGAGCCTGGTCAGAACTGGTGAGCTGTGGGTACGGAGTTTGGTCTGGGTAGAGTGCTGAATTAGGTGGATTTTTTGAATAACAATAATAATAATAATCCTTGTGTTTTCACGTCTTCTGGACGTCTCAGAGTGCTCCGCAGAATATATTGTAAAGTAAATTTAATAGTGGAGTTGGGGAGACTGTCGAGGAGTGTGTTTGAGTAATCCAGGTGGGAGCTGACAAAAGCATGCACGAGGGTTTCGGCTGTATTTGGAAAGGTACGACCAGAGGCGGGCAATGTTGCAGAGGTGGAAGAAGGTGGTCCTGGTCAGAGTCTGGATGTGGGGGAGGAAGGACAGCTGGGGGGCGAACTGGATGCCTAGATTGTGCATTGGTTCGGTGAGTCTGAGGGAGAGCCCGGGGAGGTTGCTTATTGAAGCGCTCTGAGACGCCGTCCGGCTTGGAGGGCGCTATATAAATCCAAGTTGTTGTTATTAAATTAGCTTGTTAAATTGCAGCAGTACCCCAAAGCCCCAAGCCTTGGCTTTTGCCAACTAATAGCATTGCTACACTCTGCACATTCACACTATTCATGTCAATTTCAAAAGGAAGTGATGTCAGTGGCAATTCTTATGCATTGAGGACCTGCACAAAACCCAGCAAGTGACATCAGCAGCACTTGCTGCACATCACACAGGAAATGAGGTCAACGGTGACCTGACAAACCTGAAGGTGCATGCTTTTTCAAGCTTCCTTTTAACTTAATTTTTAATCCGAGTTGAACACAAACCATCGTATTATAATGGGGCTGCTCAGCTTCTTTCTTTAACTATCATAACAAAGTATGCATTTTCCAGCAAGGGTCACCGGATAGTCATTTTGAGTAGAAACCGTGGCCCCTTTACACAGATCAGTCGTTTTGAGCAGAAATCATAGACCCCACAATACCCTATAGGAAAAAGCTTTGTACAGCACTTCAAACAACATACTTAGTCTATATATATTTATAGAGAAATTATGCTGGAGATACTCTAACACTGTATTGCTACCTTACGCTTTCCAATTGCTTGAATTAGCTGGATCGTAGCAATCTGTATTAAAGGGTTATTCCAAATGAAACTTGAAGATCTTAAAAAGAATATTCTCCTTTTACAGAGTGACCAAAAACTTGTGATATCTACCTTATTATCTAAAAACCCCCCAAAATATCATAGTTTTTTTCAGACATATTAGACATTGTAATGATATCACGACTTTTCGTTCACCCTATAAATAAGAAACCGTAGAGGGAGCACCTTATTTGTAATTCTAGACCTATTTGGCTAATAGGGGAAAGGGCAAATAAACTGAACAAAATCTATTAGTATTTAGAACTAGAGAAATTTACAGTACAGAAGGCCATTCGGCCCATCGTGTCACTGCCGGCTCTTTTAAGCATCAATCCTTTCACTCCCATTTACCTGCATTTTCCCCATAACCTTGTAGTTTACTTCCCTTTAGGTATTTATCTCCTCTAGCCCCCACACCGTCTCGTGTGGCTCTGTCCTTGGTCCCCTCCTCTTCAATATCTATATGCTCCCTCTTGGTGACATTATCCGCAGACATGGGGTCAACTTCCACGTGTGCGAATGACACCCAACTGTACCTCTCTGCCCCTTGACTTCAGGACCACTGCTGGGCTGACAGAATGTCTGTCAGACATCAAGTCCTGGATGAGAGCTAACTTTCTTCAGTTGAACATCAACAGGACTGAGACCCTCCTGATTGGCTCGCGTCAGTGCCCCCACACCTCAGGCACTGACAACATCACTATCCATGGTTGCACACTCCGCCTTACTAAGCCAGTCCGCAACCTTGGGCATCTTGTTTGACCCCCAACTACCCTTTCTACCCCACATCCGTGCCATGACCCACTCTGCCTTCCCCCACCTCCGCAACATCACTTGGCTCCGCTACTGTCTCACACCGCAGGCCTCCAAAACCCTCATTCACGCATTCATTACATCGAGGCTTAACTATGTAAACTGTGCTTGTCGGCCTCCCCAAAACCTCCCTCCCTCGGCTGCAGATCATCCAGAACTCTGCAGCCCATGTCCTCTCCTGCACCAGGCCCCGTGACCCTTTCACCCCCAACCTTGCCCGACTCCAATGGTTTCCATCACAAAGAGGAAACAGTTCAAGATCCTAGTCCTCACTTTCAAAACCCTCCATGGCCTTGCTCCCCTCTACCTCTGCAACCCTCCTAAACCCCTACCATCCAGCCCGCTCCCTCCGCTCAGTGGGCTCCGGCCTGCCTCACGTTCCCCGTCTTGGTGGGCAGGCTTCTGCCACTCAGCCCCCACCATCTGGAACTCCATCTCGCAGTCCCTCCGCCTCACCTCCTCCCTTGCCTACTTCAAGACCCTCCTCTTCGACTGTACTTTTGATCACCCTGCTTCCCCCGCCCTCCACCCTCCCCGACCCCCAGCTCGGGTCCAAAACAGTGACTGTGCAGCGCCTTGGGACATCCTCTCGACTTGAAAAGCGCTATACAAATGTAATTTTATTATTGTTGTTATCTGGTTTCCTTTTGAAAGCTAAAATATCTTCTGCCTCAACCACCTTGCCCGTCCGGCAAGAGATATCCTAACCAACTGAAAGGTACTGCCTAACTGACCAATGGAGGTAAGGAAGGAAAAGAGAGGGAGAGAGGGAAGCCAACTGTCAGCATTCTTTTATAATTGATCTGTTTCTTACCCTTATTGCAAGATAACATTTTATGAAGGTCGATAATCTTAAGGTATTTCATATAATTTTCATTTTTGAAGATGTACACTCTTCTGTTAGAAAATTTGTCCTGTTTTCTACAATTCTTTCCTCTAGCGGGTTCTTGCATGAACAAGCATGTGTTGCACCAACACTGTATGAGCAACAGAATGCAAGGGCAAGATGAATTTCTTAGGGTTGGATTGGTAGACGGAGCAGTATTAACTAATCTTTTTATACTAGGGATTAGTTCAGTTTCTTCTTAAAATGTGACAGACTACTGTTAAATGAGCCTGTCAAATCACTCAATCTAAAGAAAACTCTGGTATGGACCATCCATGAAGTGATGATTAACCCAGCTAAGGTCCTCATAAAGGGCATTGAGAAACAATCGTCTATGGGACTCTACAATCCTAGGACAAAACAGTTTACCTCATATTCGGCTTCATCGTTGGTCACTTTGGGATTATTCTTCTCAGCGACTTCATTTGAAATGACTGGGGGTTCTGGAGTTGTAGCAATACTGGGTGATGCTGGGTCAGTGGGTTGCTGTGGAGGTATTGTGCTTGTTTCTTCCTCTTTCTGAGTCTGGGGATCTTCCTGTGCGTTCATCACAGTAACAAGTTTGGCCTTTTTCTCCGCCTGCAGATAAGAGTGGGAAGTGGTTTTGGGAAGAGAAAATAGGTTAAAAAAGATACAAATGGCTGAAGGAAATAGCTGTAGGATGAGGAGGAAATCAGTTTATTCTTTACTTGCAAATAACAGTTGAAGATTCTGTAAGAGTTTGTAAAACACATGAAAGCTCCACTAATTAAATATTCTAATCCACAGCATTTTAAGAAATAAAAAACTTTTTATATGACTTTTTGGGGGGATAATGCATTTTGAAACATAAATATTGCAAAATACTTTCAATTAAAGGCATCTTTAATTAATCCCCAATAATAATAATAATAATAATGCAAGGATTATTATTATTATTATTATTATTATTATCTTGTCTTAAAAAAATGGCAAAGCAAGAGTACTAGAATAATAGGATGTTTTGTTCATTTGTAAACACTCATTAGGCTCAGGATGCAAAGCGTTAACGTGTCTGAAGATTCGGACAAATATTAGTGCCTGTGATCTAAGCATTTAGTGTTAGTTGGTACACAAGGATTGAACTTGAACATCGAGATGGCTGGCATGTCATAAGTTGGTCCTGTATAGGTCCTTCCATCGTGGTGAAGGCAGATGCCCTTCGAATAGCTGATGCTGAAACACTGAGGTTTGGGATGATGGCTGCTGGGAGGCATGACATGGAGTGTGGGTTCAACACTTACTCTTGTCTTCAGGGCTTGGTATCTACCATGATTGGTTTGCAGAGAGGAAAGCAGCAGCTGGTTTTAGCTAGTTATATCCCAGCAGCACACCAACCCACATTTTGAGGTCCCCAAGACTTGGCTCTTGCCAACCTGCAACTAATATTTTCCAGAAACAGGTAAGCAAGGTGCCTTCTTCTGAAAGTGAGTGCATACTCTATTCTAAACAAAGGGAAATTTCCATGTTAGGAGTTTCCTAAGCACTTTGGAACACTACCCTGCGTGAGGTTACCAAATAAATGCAATTTGTTGTTGTAGTGTGCAAGGAGGCATGCATTTACAGAGCTCATTCTGATTTTGATATTTGTAAGAATGGCATTATTTGTTTTGTATATGTCAGGCACCCACCCAGATGACCAAATCCCCTCCCAGAGAATAAATTGTTTTCCTAAACTAGGATCATTAGGAGATTGGTGGAGGCTCTGAATTTCCCCACCTAGAAGGTAGTTATGCCAGAGGTCATACCCCTTCCCTATTTCCAGGTTGGAAGTTTCACTGCAGCACTGTTGGAAATCTGGAAGAGAGGCATTTGCTTGCTCTCTTATCAGATAAAGTGATACCAGGATTGGAGGGAACCTAAAGGGGTTGAGGGACAAATAATTTCAAATCAGAGAGAAGCAATATCAGGGATGTTCACAAAGTATTTTAAAGTCATAGTGTTGTGAACTATGCAAATAACAGTTGAAGTCATAGCACCTACCTGAGAAATGCTCTGAAAATTAATCTCAATTTTTTAGCTGACATTGATGGAAGCATTTTCAATAGAAATTAAACAAATGACAGTAGTTTTTATTGAAGCTGTGTTGTATTTTGTGTTGTATAACCATGCGCTTGGAAACTCTTATTGAATATTGCATTGAAACCCTTTGTGGCAAAATCAGACCTTACAAACTAGTAAGAAAATGTCACATCTTACACAGCAAACAATCCAGAAAACACAGAAAATACTGTTCAGAAAACACCTTAGTTTATTACAGGTAAAATAAATCACTACAATAACTACTTCCGTAATTAACCTTAAAATCAATGAAACATCATCTCAGATTTAACTCAAATGCTCAACGTTAGTAATCCAGAAAGCTGTTTTAGGGAACGCTACAGAAAACATAATACAGCGGTAACCACTGCTATTGACTTACTTTACTTGTCTCCTGTTCTAGGCATTGTAATGTTCAACTACAGTATGCCAGTTTGCCATCTGCTCTTCAAGACCCCTCTTCGGCAGATCCCATCATTTGCACAAAGTTAAAGGATGGTCAGGCATTTAGTCATTGGGAATTCAATAGATTTGACACCAAATTTGCAATGTGTTATTGTGCAATGGGCATAGGTAGGGTTATTTTAGAACTAGATGAACATCTCTGGAAATTAGGCAAAACTTGATGTTGTTGAACAAAGAGCAGATGGCAAACTAGTTCTCTTAGCCGATCACACCTCCAGACTAGTCACCAAGTGAGAATTAAGCACATTCATCTTCATAGAATGTTGTAACCAGCAGTGTTTTAACCACTGATTTGACATAAGGTGCTAGGAGCAATAAATTCCGGTATCAATCATGATGGTGTGACCTTATAAACTGTAGTTCTTAAAATGTGAGTAATCAGTCAGCTCTTCATAAAGAAAAAGTTGCTGCCAATGAGATACTTGCAGTTCTCCCAACTCCCCATCTTCCCAGTATGCAGTACCATTGACTAGTGGTCCAGAGTGCAATATTGGTGTGCTCAGTTTTGTATTGAGCTGATTAGGGCAAATTGTCACCTTGTCCAGCATTTCTCACTTAAGTAAACACTGACAGCCTTGTGTAAATATTCAGTGCATAAATACCCAATGCTCCAGAAAGCAATGAATAATAAATTAATTGTGGGATTTAAGAGAGATTGATAGATACATATGGAGTAAGGGAGGTGTGGATGTGGGATTAGGTGAGGTTTGTAGTATGTGGGCCATCAAATGGTCTGTGGCAAAGCAGGCTCAATGGACCACATGGCCTTCTCCTGTTTCTAATTTCCTATGTAACGTAAAACTGCAGGAATTTTAGCCATCAATTTTAAGTGACATTGATGCCTTCCTTTACATTCAGCTAATTGTGACATTTATTTTCCCAGCTGGCAGGTGTCTCTGTAGCTAAGGCAGGATCTATTCTGCAATCCCTGCAGGTGGGATTCAGTTTCCATGAATGGAATTATTGTATCACATAAATCTTTTGCAAATCAAACAGACTCAAACCTTAGATGATTTTCTGCTGATGTCATTGCCTCTCAAAACACCACAGGTCATTAGTGGCAGAAACAGCAGGAGGTAAAAAATCTGCTACAAAAATGCAGGCTACCTTTGTCTGTCTGTCTGCCTGCCAGAACTGCCAAAACCCACATTGCATCACATTTCACTGTTCCTCCGCAATGTCAAGAGCAGAGTGACAATTGATTGGTACATTAGTAACTGGTTTGTAATTAGTAAATAAGGCACGGAGCAGAGTTGTTGTAAGAAGACCAAACATTAATGGCCTGGATTTGACTATAGTGTAATTATACTGCAGATAACACCAAACTAGGGATGCACTCTGTAATCAGTGGAGACAGCAAGGATTTTGCAAATAGAGCTTGACAGTGTAAATACTTGGATTGATTGTTAGCAAATGTATTTCAATATCAATAAGCACACCATAAGTAAAAGTAGGAGGCACATAATCTCCATCAATGGGATAGATATTGCAAAGCGGACGTTAAAGAGAATCAGGGATATTTGTGCACTAATTACTCATAAACATAAACTGAAAATCTTTGCAGCAAATGTAATTGAACACACGATTAGAGTTTTAAAAGTTGAAAGCACAACGATAATTATAAACTTAAAAAATCATTACTTACTGGCTATTAATGTATTTGTCATTTAAATGAAGCAGTGGATGTCTTACAGTGATCAATATTAAAATCAATACATGGGGTACAAGTCGGGTGAGGATTCAGCGGCTTTGGACGTGCTCCCAATGTGAAGGGCGCTATAAAATGTAATTTGTTGTTGTTGTTGTGACAGTTCATGTTCATCACTAGCAAGGATTAGTTGGGCTGAATGGTATGCCTGTTTCCGAGCCGTATCATCCTATGTAAGATGGTATATACGACATGCAATTCCCTAGTAAAAGTAGACATAACAGCCAGAAACAAAACTATACCATTATAAATCTCCAGCTTAGTTTCCATTATGTCTGAATATATTAGGTTTAGAGGAACTGTCTCAGGTTGGAGACAGTTACATAAGTTAAAAAGAAAATAAATAAAATAGCCTTTCGTGAGTCTGAGTTGTTGGGAGATTTATTTAATAAATTGTCCAGATGAGAAAGTTATTAATCTCAATAATTCTTTTTTATCACAATAAATCCTGCAAATCAGTCAGTTTGACAGACAATGTGGACATTATTTATGTATGCACCCTTGGGCTGAAACACTAAATTAGCTGAAGAGCTGTCATGTGTTTTCAGTGTTGTCTAGTGACTAACACAGGGTGACCAAAAAGTTGTGATACATTACAATGTCTAATAAGTCTTAAAGAAATGATGATTTTTTTAGATAATAGGGTAGCTGAAAAATAAGACTTTTTGGTTACCCTGTATAAGCTAGCAAAAACATTCAGTAATCAATACGTACAGCCAAAAGCATAAATATAATTTTTCACCAGTGTCTCAAAGTACTGCCTAGAGGCCAATGTGAACACTTAGAAAAATGGCATGCCAAAAGAAACATATATTTTTCTCATAGTTTTAGCTCAGGGCTCTAAATGATACAATATCAGTCAAAGGTTTGCAGATTATGATGAAAATTTTTCGGAGTATTATTTATAGCAACACTGACTTAAAGCATATTCTTCGTCACTTTTGTAATTTAGCCACTACAGCTTCCAAGTATAGTCAACTTCAACAGAAGTGCACTGATTTTCTTCAAAGGTAGATGTGAACGGCATCTATTTTGTGTCATGGGTAAACACGTGTGTGCAGAGGTTAGTTATATAATAAACAACCAATGAAAATATCAACTGTTAATTGCATAATTCAAGTCACCTATAATTTTGTCTATATACACGGGTTTGCACACAGTTTACACATGGTGCATAAAACACGTGTGCGTTCATTGGAGAAGGGATACAATGGAATACATTCTATCGCATAAATAAATAACACTTCTAAAGTAGAACATTGCTAACACATTGTCAATGATCTATTTGAGTGGGATTAACTCTGCTTCCTACCATTAGCTATTATAGGTTCTGTTTCTGTCACTCGCTAACATTCAGACAAACTAACATTATAATACAGTATATATTAGACTGCAGCATATTACCAGATAAATTAATGCCCCAAATATCTTCACATTTCCAGATGAATTGCATGATGCAATTCTCCTTCCAGTTGAATGCTATAAGAACATTTGGTACTACTGTGCATTACACATGTGAAAGTGAGCTAAATGGGCTACTTCATCCATATCTCGCTTATGATTTCAATTCACATTCAGTATTTGCAGGAAAAATAAATCTAAGTAGTGATTCTGATTTTAAGCAACCAATACTCGAGACCGATCTAAAGCATTTTCTTATTCAATCTCAAGGCTCAGACATCATTCAAACGAGCTCCTGATCTACACTCCTGGAATATATAGAGCAATTTCAATAACTATTACTGTTATATGATTTACAGCTCAGTCCTAAGAAGCCATTATTATTCATTTCCTCCATTTATTAAGAAAGTTAGTGTTAATTACATGTATATTCTTTTCATATGCAGGGACAAGAATGAAAGGGGCACTATAGTTAGCAAACCAAATATTTTGTCTGGGATAAATAAGAGGCAGACATTAACATCACATTGACATTATGCCCGAATTTTATCTCTTAACGCTGGGCTTTTGGTCATCTTTTCCTTCCCCACACCCTTGGCTCCCACTTGCAGTCCATTCAGCAGTGTCAAGCGCTGTGGGACGTCCTCCTGACGTGTAAGGAACTACACAAGACGTGTAAACTGTACTGGGTTATGAAATCCTCTGAAGGAGGGGCAGGTTTCTGATGGTGATATGGCAAACTTTAGAACTCAGACTAAAACTTCATACCTGCTCAAACTAGTTAAGTCATTTATACTGACTACATGGGCTACATGACATATTGGTGTTATCAATTTTGACCAAAAATAGTCCAAACCAAATCTGAATCAAGCTTTTACTGATCCAAGTGAACCTGAACCTTCAAAAAAAACTGAATTTCTACATTTAGAAGCTATAATGTTATGAACTCTCCTAACAGTTTGGTATTAAGTACATGAGATGTTATGCAAGTTCAATTTATAATCTTACTAAAGTCAGAATCAATTTGCAACACCTAAAGTGACATAGACACACATTCAAAATAGTTCAATAAGCAATTTGCAACACATTGCTACAAAATTACTAAATAACAGTAATATGTTTCAAGCCCTAAACAATAAAATACTGTTAGTGTTCTGTGCTTCACTTGCCATAAAGGTCATATTTTATTAATAGTCAACTTTTTTTTAAAAGCTAAAACGTTTCACGTAATTTCAAGGCTTATTACGTTAACAGTGAGGGATCAATAGAAACGTGAACAGTTTCTGCCAACAAATTCCATTCAAAAGGCCAAAGGTAATGGAGGAATATGGAAGAAGGGATGAGGAAGAGTTGAGACTTATAAGGAGTCGAATAGCCCCTTTCTGAGCTGTAACATCCTATGTAAAAGTATTTGTTATAGAGTAATGCATTTGACAGATACGTTCTGAGCAATGGTTTTCATTTGAGAGATATTGCTCATATCAAACTTTTGCTGAATTGCCAATTATGAAAAATTATATTTCACCACTAGATGGAGGTAAAGTTGCATATTTTGAGGCATTTGCTAGAGAAAAGCAGTCCTGAAAGATGAATAATAATCCTAATCCTTACATAGCACATTTCACATTGGGAAGATGTCCCTAGCACAGTACAGAACATACTGTACGATGCAGTGACAGTTTTGTGGGCAAATTAAAGGAGTATCGGTGATGGGAGAGGAAAAGCATAGGTTTTAGTCATTAGGAAGAAATGGCTTTAGCTCTTATGTTATAATAATAATCTTGCATTTGATATAGCGCTTTTCATATCTTTGAGACGTCTCAAAGAGCTTCACAGGATATACTTCTTTTTTTCTTTAATTGTTAATCCCTCACACTCTGGTTCATAAAAATATTAATATTACATCCGTGAAACTAACCAACAATTATAACAGATTTGACTGCAATATTAACCATAGATACTAAAATAATAAAAGTACATCTGAAACTCTTCACTTGCATTCAGCCCATCATCTGTTTCCTTCCGATTGTCTTTTTTTTAACCTATTCTCTGTCCCTTCAGAAAAATTTTGTTTTAATATTTCCAGTTTCCTCTATCCTGCTGTCAATTATTAAAAACACAATCTATGACTAAAATTAGAGAATCACTTTGCTAGTCACCTACCAGAAGTCCATAAAAAGTATATATATTTTGCTATCTAAAGCATCTCCTCAGTCCATCTCAAGGCTCAGACATCATTCAAACCAGCTCCTGAACTATGCTTCTCCATCCACCCTCTCACGCCTCGCCCATCCTCTCCTCCAACTCGGAGCAGATGCTGGATTTCCTCAAGACCAAAATCGAGGGGATCCGTTCAGCCGCCTTGCCCTCCCAACCGCCACCCCCTCCCCACCGCTCCCTCACACTCCGGCCTCTACCCATCCCTCCCTCCACACCTTTGAATCTGTCACCCCCTCCTCTCTCACACCACTATAAGTCTCATGAAGCCCACCATCTGCTCCCTCGACCCCAACTCTACTCCTCTTCTTACCTCCCAGCTCCACCTCCTCGCTCCTTTACTCTCAGACCTCGTCAACCTCTCCCTGTCAACTAACACTGTTCCCCTCCCCTAAAAACAGCTGTCATCACCCCTATCCCAAAGAAACGTTCCCTGGACCCATCCCTGCTCACTAACTACCACCTCATCTCCAACCTCCCTTTCCTTTCCAAGGTCCTTGATGTTGCTTCACTCCTTCCTCTCCTGCCACTCACTTTATGAGTGTTTCTGTTTCTGTGCCCACAGCACAGAAACAGCGCTGGTCAAGGTGACAAATGACGTTCTGTCCATCTCTGACCAGGGCTCCCTCTGTCTCCTCACCCTCTTTGCGGCTTTTGACACTGTGGACCACTCTATCCTCCTCCACCACCTCTCTTCTCACCTTAACCTTCTGTCCTTGAATGATTCAGATCCTATCTCTCACACCGGCTCCACTGTGTCTCCACAAATGGCTTCTCCTCCAGCCCCCACACCGTCTCGTGCAGTGTTCTTCATGGGTTTTGTCCTCGGTCCTCTCCTCTGCAATCTGCACATGCTCCCTCTTGGTGACATCATCTGCAGACATGGAGTCAACTTCCACATGTACATGGATGACATCCAACTATCTCTCTCTGCCTCCACCCTCAACCAGGACCACCGATGTGCCTGTCAGACAGCAAGTCCTGGATGATAGCCAACTTTCTACAGTTGAACATCCACAAGACCGAGGCTCTCCTGATTGGCTCACTCCAGCACCTCAGGCACTGGCAGTATCAGCATCCAAGGATGCATACTCCACCTCACCAAGCCAGTCAGGAACCCAGGCGTCTTGTTCGACCCTCAACTGTCCTTTCCTGCCCATTTCTGTGCCATGACCCGCTCTGCCTTCCCTGCAATATTGCCCAACTCTACCACTGCCTCAACCCTCAGGCCGCCGAAACCCTCAAGCATGCTTTCATTACATCCAAGCTTGACTATATCAATGCCCTACTTTTTGGCCTTCCCAGCTTTTCCCTCCACAAGCTACAGATCATCCAGAACTCTGCAGCTCAGGTCCTCTCCCACACCAGGCTCCGTGACCCCATCACACCCACCCTCGCCCGACTCCACTGGCTCCCCATCCCTCAGAGGATTGAGTTCAAAATTCTCATCCTGACGTTCATTGCCCTCCATGGCCTTATCCACTCCTACCTCTCTGACCTGCTAACCCCTTATCAACCTGTCCAATCTCTCCGCTCAGCAAGCTCTGGCCTGCTCCATGTCCTCCGCACAAATGTAATTTTGTATTGTATTGCATCCAAACCAGGTATGAGTGCAAACAGTCAATACAGGATCAGTTTTGCAGGTAATGACAAGCCAGGAACCTGAAGCACGACCAGCTCAAACTTTCATGTGAAAATCTCATGAGAAGCAGGAAGCGAGTGAGTGACTAAGACATACTTGCTGAAAGGCGCTATATTCACTGTAATTATTATTACTACTACTTTACATTCATATTTCTTCCACAAAATATAGTCAATTTTGAGACATCTTGAAGGACTGATAAGGTGCTATGTCAGATGCAAGGATTATTATTTTTATTATTATATTGTACGAATATGTTGGGGAAGCGGAAGGAGGTCAAAAGCTCAAGATTTAAATCCAATGTTCATTTTACGCGAACAATAATAATCCTAGCATTTGTTATAGTGCCTTATCACACCACCTAGACGTCACAAAGCGCTTCACAGAATATACTGTAAAATGAATTGACTCTTTTTTTTAAGGATTATTAACCCCAGAAAGCGATACGCCAATTGACTAACAACCAGGTTCCTACTTGCTGCTTGGTAAGCAGAGGAGTGTGGAGTTAGCAAAGTTTCCCAAGGTTTCGCCCTTGCAAGGGAATCGAACCCTGGTCCACTTGCTTGCGAAGCAAATGTTGTAACCGCTACACTATGGGACTCCAACTGGTTGTGTACAGGATGGAAGAGAAAAATTGCAGGTTCACTCCTCACTCTTGCACCACTTGGAAGGATCAATGAAAAGGGAAGTGAGTTCTGACGAAGGGTCGTGGACCTGAAACGTTGACTCACTTTCCTTTCTCCATAGATGCTACCTGACCTGCTGAGTGTTCCCAGCGACTTCTGTTTTTATTTGAATGAACATGGATCCATGGTTAAACACTGGACTACAATTCATTATGTACTGATAATCCTTACACAAGCCAAAGGTTAGGAACTTGGCAAATTTAAAGTACAAACAGATGTGTTTTGTGAGGGTAAAGGTTAATGTAAGTATCATAGTAACTGAGGGGGAAACAAACAGTTTCTGCACAGAAGTAGCATCATGTCTATGCTGCTTCAACCTGTTTTTTCTAATTTTTTTTAATGTTTCCCTGCTTTGTCATGCTTCACCAAATGTTTTTACTGTTCAAGTGTTTATACAGTTCCTTTTGAATAATTCTATTGACCAGCTTCAATAGCTATTTGTGTTAATTAATTCTAAATTGTATCAACTCTCTGAGTGAAGAAATTCTTTATACCTTCTCCCTTTTTCTAATGACAATCTTGATCATCTGTAACATTGTCACCGACTCCTCCAACTAAAATACTGTGTATCATTTTCCCGATTTACTCATACCGTGTCATGCTCCTTCAGTATTTTAAAGACCAATCTTCTCAATCTCGTCTGCTTCAGCGGAAATAAAACAATTTAGCCAACCTGTCTTCATATGTACAATGTCTCATATCGAGTATCATTCTCGGGAGCCCTGCGTTGTATAATGTCACGCCTTCACCCCTGACCTGAGAGTGTTTGACTCTAGATGATGCCAATATTAAAAAATGTTCCACTCACAAATGAGCTTTTGCTTTTCAAACACATGAACAAACAGACTCACAAACTGGAGAAGCTATCACCGATGACCCCAGTTGTAAGACTTTATTCAAATATTTTTCTCCTTCTTGTCTGATTACCTGACTCCAATTTACCTTCATCTCTTGTCCAACACATGCCACGGTGTTACCTAGGAGATAAGGAATCTATAGGATTGGAAAAGATAATTGCAGTTTTTATGGCTGATCCCATAGTTTTTGGATCATTCAGTTAATGATGTTGAAACCCTATTTGCAATGGCAGTAACCAGTTGGTTATTTGCGATCCCTCTATTCGCTCCTCTATACCTGTTGGGTGACAAAAATATTTACCAAAGCAAAACAACCTGGTAAGTAATTAGACACTGTACCTCAGTCTGGGGGAGGGAGTGGAGCTTTGCACATCGGGGAAAATAGGACATTCTTTCCAATTCACCCCACGGTAAAAGTGCTTCCTCTTGGCTGCGCAATGGAGTGGCATTCAAGGGAGAAACATCAATGGGTTCTGCGGCCCGTTTATTCACCCTCCTAGCAGGAGGATGCATGGAAGTGAGAGACTAAAGTGAAGGAATAAAAAGACAAAAAAGGAAAATTGAATAAATGAAAAGAACACCCAGAACGGAGCCGGGACAACATCAACATATGATTGGTGTGTCATACCAACAAATTTAACTATAACTTCAACCATGGCAGCGATCTAACCTCACCATTTTTTCCACTGCATTGGACAGTATTCAAGTTAAACTCACTGTTCTTTACACCCTGTCTTCAGGGAACCTCTCCACTAAGACTTTCTTTAAATTCTAAATTAAAATACAAGTTGCCTTTATCGTTGATATTTTACAGGATGTGCAACATCAGTTCTACCTTTTCTAACATTACATCAGACATCTAAATGACATAATAAGGCACTGTATCAAATGCAAGTAATATTATTATTATCAGCAGTATTATTGATTCATGTTAAGTAGTCACTGCTCATGAGTTGAAAAGGAGCTGCTGTAATGTCTAGTCCCAGAGCAAGGTCTGAATGAATATTCAACCTGATGCTATCACAATAGATTGTTACCCCTGATTTGTTATGGAGATGGAATGTGCCACATAGGATAATTATCACATTACCAAAGATAAGGTTAAAACAGACAGTAGTCTGCTCCCTACACCAGTCAGAGATAATTAATGACTACTTTTAATCTATTTGATATTTATCACAAGTGATAATATCACAGGCTGCATTTTTTCTCCCCTGTATTCCACCTAATTCCTGTTACTACAATGACACAATGACAATGGAACAGTCAATCGTTTAATTAAACACAAAGGATTATCAAGATTATACATTTAATAGAAATTCAATTGCACATAATCAAACACGGGGGAAACATTATTTTACAAATATACACATTAAAGAATGAATCTCTCCTCTTAAGCACAGTCTGGATTACTCACTCCCCCAACAGGGCAACAGCAAAGCCTCACAAAAACATATATTTACATCATGAAAACTGTTCCTTCATTGACAGCTGAAACCATATAAAAGGACCATGAGTTGCTGTCACACATTTTTAATGGTTTCTACAGACAGTAATTAAGAGAGCTTGGACTACCTTTCTACGCTCCATTTACATGTTATATACAGTAATTTGCATTATAATTTTTATAACATATTAATCATCACAGTTAACGTGGCATTATCTGACCATGGTTACTGAGATATCTGGGTTACTTGCAGTGATATTCTTCTCAGTGATGGAGGAAAAGTGAAGCACTGGGACACTACCTTTAGATGGAGATATACCAGGAATTTGGCAGTCACTGTTCAAACTGAACTTTACATAATACACTAATCAATTTTGAAAGGCTATATGTTGTATCATGTTTCAACGACTGCAAAAAACAACAGAAAACCACTGAAGAGCAAATAAACACCAATCAGCCGGAGAGACTTTATTTGGGAGAATAAGTATTTTCTCTTCCATAACAAGACCTTCAATGATGTACTATTAATAAAGTCTTCATCAATCCATTGGGTGCAAACTGTGATATGCTAACTAACACAGGCATTGAACTTACGATAATTAGCACTTCTTGTTACTCTACAAACTCCAGTATATAAGTGGAGAAGTGGCAGATGGTAAGAGTGACACAGTGGCGGAGTGTGCAGAATGCTCGTCTGCCACTTGCACAGATACTTTAGCGTCTCCTATTGGGATTAATGGGACCTGGGTTGTTGGGTTGCTCACCTTTTTTGCCAGAAGTGAGAACAAAGTGTGATATGGAGTGGAAAGTTACCCTTGAAACACTTTAGTGAGAGACTTGATGTCATTGTAGCTCAGTGCCGAGCACCAGTTTAAACAAAATGCAAAATACTGCAGAGGCTGGAAATCTGATACAAAAACAGAAGTTGCTGGGAGCACTCAGCAGGTCAGGCAACATCTACAGAGAAAGGAAAGTGAGTCAACGTTTCGGGTCCACGACCCTTTGTCAGAACTGGGGCATGTTGGGAGTGAGAGGCTTTTAAGGGCGAACAGAGAGGGGGGAGGCAGGGCAAGGAAGACAAAAGGAGAAAATGGGGTAGAGGAAAGGGGATAATGGGTTAAAGAGGTGTCAATGATACAAAACGAAAGGGGGGGGGGCACGGAATTGCAACAAAACAGTGGAATAGAGGTGTTAATAATGCAAAACAAAGGGGGGAAAAATTGCAAGAGAGAGAAAAGGTGTTTTTGAGAGGTGGGTCTATGCCACTTTTCACTTGAAAAGTGAGACAGCGACTTACACTGTCTCACCCAATTCTCCACTTTCCACCACACCAGCCTCAACATCTAACAAATAATTCTCCACCATTTCCGGCACCTCCAGCGTGATCCAATCACCAAACATATCTTTCCCTCCCCTTCCTCTCAGCATTCCGAATGGACCATTTCCTCCATTACTCCCTGGTTCATTCCTCCATCACCACAACAGTTCCTCTGCTCCCCATGCCAGCGCAGGAGATGCAATACCTGCCCTTTCACCTCCTCCCATACAACTGTCCAGGGCCCCAAACACAGTTTTCAAGTCAGACAGTGATTTACGTGCACTACCACCAATGTAATTTACTGCATTTGCTGCTGAAGATGTGGTCTCCTCTACACTGGGGAGAGGAAACCCAGATTGGGTGACCGATTTGCCGAACACCTCGTTTCTGTCTGCAAGCACAACCCTGAGCTTCCTGTTTCTTGCCACTTCAACTCTCCCTCCCACTCTGACCTCTCCATCCATGGTCTCCTACGCTGTTCCAATGAGTCACAGCGCAAGCTCGAGGAACGACTCTTCATTTATCTGCTAGGGACCTTACATTTAATCCTTGCATTTGATATAGCGCTTTTCACGTCTTTTTTTTTCTTTCTCTGGCCTCAATATTGATTTCAACAATGTCAGATCACAACAGCTCACCTTAGACAGAAGATAGGAAGTTTGCCAGACCTTGTTAATGTAAATGGCAAGCTATGCAGTTTTACCTAGTAATACATCAACACACTCTGGGATCCCCAAGGTCTTGGGTCTTGCCAATGTCTGCCTAATAATCTCCAGAATTAGGTTGTTCCAGGCAATGAGTACACATTCCAAGCACAGGGAAATATATTTATTCATTTTTAGTGAGCGATTGTCTGACAATATGGAAAACCATCATGTTTAAAGAGTATATCCATGCATGCCAACTACATATGGAAATTAATGTTTCTGGAATGGAATGAACAATCTCTCCCCAAAAGATTGCATCCTGCTTACTTAGTTTGAGAGTATCAGATGCAGGTTAGTAAGAGCCAAGACTTGGGGTCTCCACAGTGTGCACTGGGGTATTCCTGGAGTTTAACCAGCTAAAACAGCATTGCTAGGGCCACCTTACATTTTAGAATTTTATCTGGCAAGGTTAATGTAGCTGAGAGCAAAGAATCCCTGCCCCCAGTGAACGATCTGCCTCTCCAAATCCTGCCAATTAGCTAAACTGGCTGGCCTGTCATCAGCAGCATCCTGGAGTACTAAAGACACCCTGGCTAAGGAACTGGACTACTGAGACCACCACAGAGAATTCTGACATTCCATTACCTTGGAGTCAGTTCAGTTCCAAAGTGACCCCACTTACCTCTTTCCAAAGGAAGATAGTTACTAATTGGTCCTCGTGAGCAACACGGCTCAGCATGAAACTTCCATTTGTAGGTGGCATACATATATAGGGTAACTCTCAGTGCGGTTTAGATACTCTTAAGCATTGTGATGGGTTTCCACATGTGTTAGACACCTGGATGACCAAAAGGAACTCGATCTATAACAACAATTTTTGCATGACAACAAAGTTTAACTCACACTATAGAGTGAAATTATTTCTACTGGCCACAAAATAAATCTTTTAAGCATTCTTCTGGTATTTGGAATTATATATGTGTGTGTATTACATGCATATATATTGAGACAGAAAGGATTAGTACAAAAATACTATTAATCCACTACAATTGAGCAATCCAAAACAGTGTATTCATTCTCATGATACATTCCACCAGCTCTTGTTAATCAGCAATCTGGTCTGCTTTATCCAAAATGATGTCACTTTGCTTTACTAAGGCATTGAGAAAACACAGAAACTCTTACTTTCGTGACTTGTAGAATCTAAAATAAAACAACTGCATTTAATCACAAAGTTGACACACTACATTTTGTCAGAACATTTTTAATAGAGACTTTATTGCTCTTTTAGGACTTGGCTAAATTGGTTTCTGGAGTCTTGGTTCCAAAGAGGCAAACTAATATAAAAATGCACCAGTGTCCTCCTCATGGCCCCTTTTCTCCACACAGCCTCCTGTAGGAGTGTGAGCTGACTCTTGCACTGTTATGATCCTAATCTGTCCGTGGCTCTGCCAACATTAGGAATGTTTGCCGCAGGGAGATTTGGCCCATCTCCCACTCAACAGCCTGACTGAAAAATAATACAATCAGTGCAGCTGAGGCAGCTGGGAAATGAATCCACAGCAACATGCTTTTACTTGCTTGTAGAAGCGGCATTTTACAACCAAGCACAACAGCTAAAGTACTATTTTTTAGTTTTCCACAGCACAACCGGTGCCATTACTTGGTGTCCAGTTGTAGCTTTTAGTAGCGTCAGGCTGGTTCACTTGGTTGTAACTCAACTCTGAGTCAGAATGATATTGATTCAAGCCCCAGGTCAGGGCTTGGAATTCATATAACCTAGGCTGACACTATAATGCAGTGCTGTGGTGTGCTGCATGTTAGAGGTTCCATGCTTTGGATGAGATGTTAAACTAAGGCCCTTTCTGCCTGTTCAGATGGATCCCAAAGTACTATTCGAAAAGAGAAGTTTCTCTATCTGCTTTTCATGTGATCTTCTTACAAGCAGACAAGCAAAACAGTAACTTCTTAATTTAACTCTTGCCAATGACAGAGGTTTTGAAAATTAAACCAGACTTCCGATTTTGAATTAATATTATCAATTCACAGAATTTCATCTGTTTGGTATGATATTACATCTGCTATAAGCCTCAGTTTATGTAAACTTGCAGTTATGAAAAGGTTAATAATAATAATCCTTGCATTTGATATAGCACCTTAGCATGTTGTTGAGGTGTCATACGCTTCACAGAATATATTGTAAAGTGGATTGACTGTGTATTTTGTGGGCGAAACGCGGCAGCCAATTGTGCACAGCAGTGTCCCACAAACAGTCGTGGATTGAGTGACCACATTTTTTAAAATGTGATTTATGGCACAATTGTAAAGATATTTTGCCCACCTTTCAGTAAGTGACAGTCGGGCAATATTAAAATGTTGGACCAGACAGATATGCAGCACAAAGCTGCAAAATAATATTTTTCTCTGCCCACGTGCTGAATAATTACATTCTCAATCGTCTCAGTCAGACTCTTTTAATTTCCTTACCATCACCTGAGAAAATCAGTGTTCACCCGTTAATTGGAGGCACATTGTTGGGTGTTTTGGTGTTGCAATTCAACGCATGAAAGAGAATGTTACCAATAAAAGTGTTTGTGTTTCCTGTTGTTCCGAGAGCTGCCCCATTGAAGGGTGCTATATAAATGCAAGTTGTTGTTCCCTGTGAAAAAAGATGTCTCATGTGCATAAGTTTGCACTTAGTTGATTCTAGATTGTGTGTTAAAAGGTTTGATTTTACAATTCTAACACTTTTGTCTTTGTTGGATAACTTACGATGGATATTGCACATCCGCTGACTGAACATTGAAGCACAATTAAAGAAACTACATTCTCCTCTAGATTTCCCACAGGAATCACTTATCTCATTACTGCTGGTAAGGCAAAGCAGTTTGATTCACACACTGATCGTCCACATTGTTCCAGATTACTGTGCGCTACTGTTGCCATCGCCGGGCAATAGTTACAATGCAATGAAATGTTAAAGAAAATGAACAGAAGATAGCAAACATTTCAAACGACTACGTTGCGGATGTTTTTACCAACTTTCAGCAAACATTGTCTGAGTTCCTGGACTTTGACATTAGTGAGGGTAGTGTTCTAGATAAATTCAAGGAGCTAAACACTGACAAATTCCCTCAGGACCAATGAACCGCACCTCAAGGTACTTAGTGCTTCCCAAATGTCCTGCCTTGCCTCTCTGATGGATGACATATTGCCCTCGAACAGATGTGGTACCCACATTCAAGAAAGGTGGCTGGAGCACACCTGGTAACTGCTGTCACATAGCTTGACCTCAAAACTGATGGGAGTTAATCATTAAGAAAAAAAATGGAAGATTACTTACATCAAAATAATACGACAGTCTAATAAATAACAATCAGCATTGCCGCACCAGTTTGGAAACAGCAGATGTTGGCTGCCCAATCTTGAAGACTTTTTTTGAGAAGGTGACATCCTAACTCAACCGTGGGAAGCCATATCACATGGTGTAGCTATATTTCTAAAAGGTGATTGACAAAGTATCACATGAAAGACTCCTTCACAAACCAATGTTACAAGGTATCAAGGGCAAGACGTGTTGACATGGATTTGAAATTGGTTGAATAGAAGAAAACAAAAATTCTCCAAACTAACGAACGAAACACGAGTCTGAGGATTTAACTTGTTTCTTGGATATCAAGCAATACCAGCTCAAGCTACAATGCCACTTAGTTCATTTACGAATTATTTTGCTTGTGTCATACAATTCTTTATGATCTTAAATTGTGTTCATTACCCTTATTCCAGTCAGGGTCTTAGTATTGCCATGGATCAACTTCAAAATATTTGTCCTAACTATCCCCACGAAACACAGTCACTATACTTTACAGTATTTGCTGTTACTTGCTTTGTGGCATCCTCCTGATGTGAAAGGCGCTAAACCAAATGTAAGGATTATTATAACTTTCAATTCCCTTCACAATCTGGACCATCCTACCTTTGCAATCTCCCTCAGTTCTAACCTCTAACCCGCACTCTCCACCCAACTCATTCTACTCTGTTGCTCATTTCCCACTCCTCCTACCTCCTCACCCCCACCCACCCATTCGTGACAAGAACTTTGGAATTCTCTCCCAAAATTGTCCCTCCTCTCTTGTCTGCTTGGTGGCTCTCATTATCTTTATATAGTGCTTGAAGATGTTCAGCCCACATGAAAGGTGCTGTACCAGTGAAAGTTATCATTTTATATTAATGCAGAATTAAAGTTTACTAGAAAAAGTGGGCAAAAAGATTAAATTTACTGAGCCATTGCGGGATGATCACAATCCATTTGTTACTTTACATGAAGCCTCAATGTCACTGACTTCTAATAGTAGGTGGTTTTGAAACAGGCAGTTTTATTGCTGGTGTTTGAATGCAGTCAGTATTATGAACCAAACATTCTGGCACTTTAACAAAGGTCTATTAAACATTTTTTTCAGCATTTGAAAGTGCAACATACAAATATAGGCACCTACCTTCCCAAACTCAGCTAAGGAGCTAGCTATACTAAGGGGGTGGGTAGTGGAGAGGTAGGGAGATTCTCGGGTGTGAAGTGATTTCTGGGTAAGTGTGAGGATTTTGAGATCGATCCATTCTGCAATAGGGAGCCTGGTAAGGTGATGAGGATGCAGAATTTGGGATCATAGAATCATAGAAGTATACAGCACAGAAGGAGGCCATTCGGCCCATCGTATCTGTGCCGGCTCTTTGAAAAGAGCTATCCAAATCAATTCCTCTGTATAGATGAGAATCCTTGGCTTCCTTCTATGCTGTAAATTTCTATGATACTGTGTTCTGTGTATTAACAGGCCTAAACCTGGGGAGAAATGTGGATTTCCCCCTTTATTTTGTATCAAATTAATATTAAGTCAGATCCACTCTACCAATATAGTAATCTACTCCACAGATGAAATGCTAGATTCCAACTGCGTGACTAGCCCTGAGCCAACATTTTAGTTAAGAAGACCTCACTGAAGAACTATACACTAAACCAGATGTACGACAATTTTATGCATTGCTTTAGGGATTGTTTAAAATATGCCCTTACGATCAAAGATCCCAGCATAAACTCCAAACTCATTGAGTGTTCACAACCATGAAGCTTCTCCCTCCCTCAACGCACATACCCCCCCACACCACTCCTCCCCCAACACACACACATGCACAGTAATTCTCTGTTTCTTCAAGGAGGTGAGCTGCACATTTTACTTTAATAGCAATTAAACTGTGGAATGAAAACAGATCTATCATATTGGGAAGCAAATGTGACCAATAACTGTTTGATGATAGCTGATTATATTATGGATCAAATAGCCTGAGAATAATGAACTACATTGCGTAGATGCATTTTAAGCTTTTTTGAAATCATACTAAAGTGTGCCAAAATAGTTTCTTTCCTGAATTGTAATTTACAACCCTGTCAACCTTGACTAGAGTCAGTGCCAGTTATTCATGAAGTTCTCCATTTTTTTTCTCGTTCCATCAGCCAAAGATTCTTGGTTACGCAACAAGCTTCACAAGTCTGTGAGATAATATGATTATGTGTACGGGTTGGACTGTACTTCAGTTTCTTCAGATTCCTATTAAGTCATTTCTAGCGCGAAGCTTGAAGAAAAAAGCTGGAAGATTATGATGGACCCTGTAATATGCCATTACCTAGTACTACTGGAAACTATCCAGTTAATTTGTCCCCAGAGTTTCAAGACTGAAGTAGTTTTAATTATGGGTACACTCAACATGACCACTACAGAGTGTTTCTCTACATCTTTCTACTCTGGCAGAATGTAACATCAAAAGAAAATAGAACTCTGAGATAAAAAGATGAACTCAACCATTAATAAACAAATATTAATGAGTGCTACTCCAATCTCATTTATAATTTCAACCTTAACTCAAACAAAGGTTGCCATTCAGACAGCTTTTGCTGATCCACAAAAAAGTTTCTGATTCACAAGCCACACGACAAATAAAAACGAGTGAAAACATGCACACACATGCACATACACACACACACACAGAAAAACATACAAAATAAATATTTGACTTCACCAGCACTTTCTGCTTTTAGGATACACTCAAAGCTTTAGGATCAAAACTATATTTTAGATACAGCAAATTAATGTTTGACAAATATAGAGATACAACTAAATTATAATCCATAAACTACAATGTTTAAAAATGTATTTGTACTAATTGAATAATGAATGCTGACAAGCTGTTTCTTTCTTACAAATACCATCCAAAGTGGATATTTAGTTATCCCCAAATGTCTAGAGAAATAATGTAAGAAATCATCACAATTCTACAATTTAAGATTCCCTTTATGGCGAACAGTTTGTTTTCTCTCCTCAAGCATATATATGCTGCAGCTGTTAAAATTCCTGATGAGTTACGTAGGATTCTGATTTTGACAAAAAAGTGCTACAGGATCCTGTAGGACACAATTCACACTTGGCAATAATTTCTGTCTGACAGATTCCAGGCAGTCACTAAAGTAGAATTCTGAAATCTTGCAGGTATTTTTGTCACAGAAGAAATTTGATTTTTTGCATGAAACACAATCATTATCTCCAACCAATGTTCACACAAAGGAAATACAACTTCTTTGAGCTTGAATTAATCCAGCACAAATTTACTGGGTTCTAATTTACAATGTTTTATATTAAGAATACTTAATAAAGAATCTGGTTAATAGAGGAATCCTATTTGTAAAACTTAGAAAGTATCCCATAAAGAAATATGTCTACAAAATACAGTCACTACACTTTACAGAAAAATCTTGTGAAGTGCTTTGATACATCTTCCTAAACAGCCATAAGGTGAATGACCAAATTTATCTGGGTGATTGTTGGCCAGAATATCGGGGGGAACCCTCTTCTCTTTCAGATAGTTGCACAAAACCTTTAACGTTCTCCTGTCAGGCACAGTTGGGATCTTTGTGTGAAGGATGGCACCTCTGACAATGCAGCACTCCCAAGTACTGTATTGGGAGTGTCAGCTTAGATTATAAGATCAACGTCCCAAAGAGGGGTTTGAAGACACAACTTTCAACCTACATTGGGATAAAAGGAACTCCCATGAGTTGGTCTCATTTATTTCTGGATTTATTAATTAACAAAATCCCATTTAAAATCACCACATTTTAAGCCTCCGTTGTCTTTGAGATACAAAAAAAAACTTCTGTTGTACGTAGCTAAACAAGATCGGATAGATAATTGTAAGCAGACAAGTAATTTCACAACCTTTTCTTTCCTCATTGCAATCGAGATGGACAATAATTAAAAAAATCACATATGGATCTGACTTATGTACCTTTATTAATAAAACATTGCTTTGGTTTAGATTGAAATTCGATCACATAGTAATCTAACAGTGAATAAAAACAGATTTCAAATGATATGCTGTGTTTACATGTAAAGTAATGCCTTTGTATTTTTTTAACAACCGTATTTTACCTCAAAGAGGCAAGTACTAATTCATATATAGTAAACTATCTGTCAGTGCCTTTTGACCAGAGCTGTCACAATGTCAATTGACCTTGCTAACAGTGGTTCACACCTCTCTTGCAAAACATTAACCTTCAGAAGGCTAATCATATCAAATATCACACTGATGGAGCAGCAGTGCAATTCAATTGTACCTTAAGTGTTTCCAAACATTTTTTATATCCCTTTCAGGTAAAGTTTGTCTATTATAGCAGGTTACATTTCAAAAAAGAAACAGTACAATAAGAGACACATTTTATCTTTCCAGAAATAAACATTATTTTCTCTTTTGACATGTACATTTGTTTTACTGATGAGGCCACAGGCTCATTTAAAGGGCCACAGGCTCCCTTAAAATTAATTACTGTTCATGAACACTGTTAAAACTGGTTTCCGATTCTTGCAATGTAGAAGAACCTGCATCTCCAACTAATTTCAAAATTTAACACCAGGTTATGGTGTATTTTTGGTAAATAATGACATTTTGAATCTGAAAATATTTCACATATCTCTTTTGAACCATAATTTGATTTAATTTCAACTGGCAATTTTTAAAAAAAAATTACTGACGTGCATCCGACGACGCAAAATTAATTACTGTTCATGAACACTGTTAAAACTGGTTTCCGATTCTTGCAATGTAGAAGAACATGCATCTCCGACTAATTTCAAAATTTAACACCAGGTTATGGTGTATTTTTGGTAAATAATGACATTTTGAATCTGAAAATATTTCACATATCTCTTTTGAACCATAATTTGATTTAATTTCAACTGGCAATTTTTTAAAAAAAATTACTGACGTGCATCCGACGACGCAGGACGTTTTTAACTCTTCCATAATAGAACTTTTGTCAACCTTGGATAAACACGTCATGCTTTACACTATCACAAACCACCTATTTAAAGTGTGGCTTTTTAACGGTTCCACTGTCAATGGAAGTTGTCAGAAGAAATTAATGCACCGATTGAGATTTTAACAAGTTCCTCACTGAAGCTTACTTTAAACCGTAAAACACATCTGTGTGACCAATGTCATAACTGAGTGGAAGATGAATTCAAAGAAGAAATCATAATTAAAAATAAGCCTTTGTGCCAGGTAACACTGCTGCAAATGAACACATAGGGATATATCTGCACATGCATGCTTTTCCCATGATTTGCCATCTACCTGCGTTGCCAGAGTTATTAAACACATCTGTTTTGTTTTCAGTTTCCCCATGAGGTTTATAAAGCTTTTTCCCACAAGCCAGCGAGCAGATATTGCCTGCAAGTGAGGGCTCACTCTACTAACATGTTTTAGCAGGAATTGTACTGATTGTACTACAACAGTCTAGGAAGTGCAGGAAAAAAAAATCTCACAGTGTTACATAAACCAATAAATAAGGGACATACCCAAACTGCTACAGTACATTCTGTTTTTTTAAAAAAAAATCCAGTGAGTTTTCCCCCCCTCTTGCAGGGTAGAAGTCCAGAAACAAGCTGATGTTTCCTTTGTCTGGAAACTCAAGGTCACGTGCTTTTGGCCAGGAATCCTGGTTGGCCAAGAACAGAACGCTGGCAAGGAGCCAAAGGCTGTCTGGATTCAGACTGAAATCTTTGGAGTAAACCTTTCCCCCCCTCTTCTTCTCTCCTCCCTCACAGCGGCCTCTAAACCCCAACACTGTCTTGGCAACAAAGATTCTAGTTGTTCGGCTATAAAATCCCCCAAACCTAAATAGCCTGCTTACCTGGGAGATACACAAGTATACCCGAGCATCATTGTATTTTTAACCCTGACAGATTAACATGAGTGTTTCTGCATCATTTCGCCTTCCCAGATGTATTCATTACCTCACTGGAACCCTTCACTGACTGCAGGGGCCCATCTAACACACGTACAGAGGGTTTGGAGGAAATAGTCTATACTCTGGTTACCATGACAGCAGGCCATGATCGAACTAGGTGCTGCTTAGTGTTTCAAATTAATTTTGAAAGAAACCATTTATGACCTACATAGCGGAGGCCAAGCAAATTGCGTGATTGGAACAGAATTTGGGCATCTATGTAAATAATACAAGAGATTTAAGGCTTTGAATATATTTTTAAATTGTATTTTTTAAAATTCTTGGAGTTGTCAATAATATGCTCAGGCTGGTATGGGTTGTGGAGAATACTGTCCATATGTTTTATGGGGTGCATTAATAGAATTCTTCTCTTAGTTTAGTGTGTTTATATATTTCTCTTTTTTCTTTCGTGAATAGAAATGAGAGGTGTTGTTTAATGGAACAAACCTGTGTGAGGCAACAGAGACACTCTTACAACAACAACAACTTGCACTTATATAGTGTCCTCCATGCAGTGTAGTGTCTCAGAGTGCTTAACAGTGGCGGAGCCTGACTCCGAGCCGGGGTGGGTGTGGGGGGAAGTGACCATACGGTTGAAAAGGAAGTTTTTCAGGCGAGACTTGAAAAGGGGGAGAGAGGGGGCAAGACGGAGGGATTGAGGGAGCGTGTTCTGCAGTTTCGGGGTGTAGCGGCTGAAAGCGCAAACTTCAATGATGGAACGGAAGGCGCGAGGGATGAGCAGAAGGCCGGTGCCAGTCGAGCGGAGGCACCAGGTGGTGGATTGGGGAGTGAGGAAGTCGGAGAGGTGAGGAGGTCGGAGAGGTAGGGAGGTGCCAGGGAGTGAATGGATTTGAACACGAGTGTGAGGATCTTGAAGTCGATCCGTTCGGTGATGGGGAGCCAGTGGCTCCTGGCCAGAACTGGTGAGATGTGGGTACGGAGTTTGGTTCGGCTCAGTATGTGGGTGGCAGAGTTCTGAATGAGCTGGATCTTTTGAATAGTGGAGCTGGGGAGACCGGCGAGGAGTGCATTTGAGAAATCCAGGCGGGAGGTGACAGACTCATGCATGAGAGTTTTGGCTACATTTGGGATAAGGTATGGCCAGAGCCGAGCAATGTGGTGGAGGTGGATGGGCGGTCCTGGTCCACATTCAGCTGCAGGAAGTTTCTACTCATCCAGGCCGTGATGTCTGCCAGACAAGCTGATAGAACATCGGCGAACCTGGAGTCGATGCTGGAGGAGGCAAAGTAGATTTGTGTGTCGTCCGAATAAATGTGGAAGTTTGCCCCGTGTCTGCGGATGACATCGCCAAGAGGGAGCATATAGATTAAGAAAAGAAGGGGGTCAAGAATGGAGCCTTCAGGTGGTAGGGCGGGGATGGGAGAAGAAATCATTTGCCGAGATGAAGTGGAGGCAGTTGGTTAAGTAGGACTCGAACCATGTGATTGCAATCCCACTAAGGTGGATGAGGGAGGAGAGGCAGTGGAGGAGGATGGCGTTGTCGACTGCGTCAAACATGGCAGAGAGATCCAGGAGGACGAGGAGGCAGAGGGAGTCTCCGTCACAGATAGAGAGGATGTCTTTTGTGACTTTGACAAGCAAAAACGAGACTGCAGGGGCTCGAGGAGGGAGTGGAGGGAGAGGTGTGACCGAAGTTGACCTACAACAATGTGTTCCAGGACTTTAGCAAGGAAGGGAAGTGTTGGAAATGGGACATTAATATGAGAGATTAGAGCAATCGAGGGTAGTTTTTTTTTTGAGGAGGGGTGTGATAACAGCAGTTTTCAGGAGGAGTGGAACCTGCATGAAGTTCACTACTTGCTGCCTCGACTCCTCCCCACCCAGCTGCTGGTCACTCCTTCCCGAGAAGAGGAGTGAGACAAACAATGCCTTAACCACATCATAAATCAACAACTTCAGGATTATTAGCAGTAAAGCATATCTCTAAAGATAAAAACATTTTTAGACCAAATATCACAAATCCAACATAGGTCTGACTCTATGGAGAAACCAATTACATTAAATTTATTTATGATATGAAATGGAGCAATCAGACCAGGTGCTCACCACGCACTGATTTACATTATACGTTCCATACTCTATTGTACTCAAGAACTATGTCCCTACATAATAAATGCCTTCTGATGGTTCTGTAGGTAAATCCATTATCTGTAGTGAAATTGTGGCCAAAACGTTGTCTAACAGCCAAATGGGTCACAGCTCACCCAAAGCTCCGCCCATTACAACTAGGTATCTAACTTCAACTCTCACTAAACCCTACCTCCTCAACTGCACCTAAGCAACTCCCCCCCCTCCCCTCCGCGCCCCTCTCTCAGCTCAGCATCCTAATCTGCCATTGTGAAGCATTCCAATATGCCATTCTCTGTGAGAAACGCTCTATAAATGCATGTCATTGTAGTTCAATGAATCAACTGACATCACGGTGGTCAGTACAAAGGTTTGTATTGTACTTACAGCATTTTTAGACCTCATCACTTGAAATAAAGATGTTACAGTGAATTTGCAATGATAACATTAATATGTTAAATATATATTTTCTTATTGGAAGCATTTTCTGTTTGAATTCTATATTGGTGCTTCCCAAATGGTGGATGGTGTTCTGCTTCCAGACCACAAAGCTATTTAATCCAAACAAAGTAGTGAAATTCGCATCTTGGCTTTCATTGACCCATTGAAAAGCAGGTTTGGGAAACCATCCATCTACAGACCTCAATAACATTGAAGAATTAGATAAATGGATATAATTGGGAACCTCCTGATGGGTACAGTATTATTATACATTATCCTGGTTGTCCAAGTGAAGGCTTTCCTGATGTGTACACAACTATTTAAAGTACACTCTTTAGATTCAGAGAATCCTAATCTTAAATCCTCCGAGCCTGTTTTATTGTATTAGGCATTGAGCTGAGACCAATGCTTAAGTATCCAGATATTTATCTAAAGTATCAACTTGAGTTTGGAAGCGTCAGACAGCCTGGATTGTCACCTAGGGTAAAACAACTTATTTTCCACCGTAAAATTGTTCAACATTTATTCTGAGATGAGAACGAGCAGCCTTTCCTAGAAAGGAAGCCAAAAAATAACAGAGTGGAATTTCTGTTCAGCAACCACCCCATCTACCTTGGCTCCCATCCAGCATTGTCAACTACTGTATTTTGGGATGTCCTCCTAACATGAAAGCAATTATATGAATGCAAAATGTTCTGTAATTGGATTGTAATAATAATAATAATCCTTGCATTTGATATAGCGCTTTTCACGTGAGGAATTGACTGTATATTTGTAGGCGAGTGCGGCAGCCAATTGCGCACAGCAATGTCCCACAAACAGTCATAGATTGAAAATGACCAATTTATTATTGTTTTTGGTTTTGGAGGGATTATTATTAGGTGTGTGGAATAAGGAAACTTGCCCAAGGTTTCGCCCTGCCTGGAATTGAACTCAGGTCTCTCGCTTGCAAAGCGAGTGCTCTAACCACTGAGCTACAGGACTCCAGGGTATGTGGGGTTGAAAGTAGTTTCCAGTTAGTGCACCTTATGTCAACAAGAAGTATTAGGTCAAGGATAGTGTAGACCAGTCTGAATAAGCAGCATGACTTATGTAACCACAGAAAAGATAGATATGTGGGCTTCAAATACTCAAATTCATTTCACTTACAGTCTGAGAGCTATTTAGCCTGGAATGAATCTCAACCCTAGAGATGAAAGGACAATACATTGTTCTGATGAAGGGTCACACTGGAAATATAAATCTGTCTTTTTCTTTCAGATGCTGATTAGCCTTCCCTGCTATTATTATATTATTATTATTATTCGCTCCAGTATTTTCTATTTGTATTCATTTTTATTTTGTTACTTTGTTGAGTATGTTGTTAGTCACACCACTTTACTGTATATTTTGTGAAGCACTTTGGGACATCCTCCCAACATGAAAGGCCTTACATCAAATTTAAGGATTATTATTAGAATCTCTACTTAAAGTCTTTAGGGTCTTTTCTTGGTCTATCCCTACTTTTCCTTTCCAATCCTACATTTGTCTTCTCCGCCCCAATTGCTCCAGCTCTAATGAAGGCCCATACCTAAACACCGACATGTCTTATACATTTCAAGTGCTGATCAACCGGCTAGGCATTTGCAGCATTTTCTGTTCAGCAAATAAAAATTCTTAAGTTAAAGCAATGTCTATCACTGTGATCATAACATCCAGTCAAAAACCCATAATAATATCTTACTTTTGTTCACCAATTCTCTTAAAGCATCTGTAGTGTTTCGTCATTCACAAGACATTATCCAGGATTTTTCCAAATGCACATAGGAAATACTGTGAACTTGTGCAGTCTCTTGGATCACAATCCAGCCATCATCATAGAATTTCAAAACAGGAAACTGCTCCTACATTTCCATGGAATTTATCCAATTTTACATCATGCCTGTTTGTCTTCAACAATATTCAAAACATTTAAAATATAAAAACACACACAAATCTTTCACCAGCGAATTTATCTTCTTTTGGTCCATCATAACGATTGGCCTGTCAGCAGCCTTGATCTTTGAGTTAATCCACCAAATTGCCTTTGTAACACTCTTTGCCACTGGTCTCTGTCTCAACTTCTCTTCTTGACCTTCTTACTGTACAGTTACCTCCCCATTTCCACTCATTTCCTTTCCATTTCATTTCTCATTGTGCTTCTAATCTCTCCCCATTGTTTCTAAAGCTTTCCTGCTACAATCTCCTAAACATTATAAATGTGTGATTGGATTTTCCTGTGAGAGCTGAAGGGTTTGAAGCTGGAGGCAAAGAGTTGCATTTAATAGTCAGGTGCTTTGAACAGCAGCGGTGAACCAGTGCCTTTAAGTATACTGTTAGCAGTATTAGTGATGAACCGAAAATGATAGGGAACATGACTAGGTTCGAAAATGTAGGTTGATTACAACAACTTTGAATTAATTTTCTAATTAAATTAAAGTTAATGTTTCAGGTTGATAATGAAAGGTTCTGATGAAAGCTCATTGACCTGAATTCACTTTCCTCTCTCCATAGATGCTGCCTGACCTGCTGAGTGTTCTCCGCTACTTCTGTTTTTATTCACTGGAAGATAACTGATAAAAACAGGGAAGTATTTACAGCAACTGAATTTGAGCCAAAAGGGAGGTCAACTTGTATCAACATGCAGGAGGAAGGTGGAGACACCTACAGGCATCATGTTTGGGGGGTACTGTGGTTTTCCAATTACAGTGTATTTTAGCAAATAAAATAATGGTTATATTTCATATAGCAGCTTTCCTGTCAGGATTTGAAACAATGAGCAAGACTGAACTTTGCCTTCTCAGCCATGGCTGCCTCAGTGATGATAAATGAAGATAGTAGTGCAGTTATACAGAATACTAATATTCTAGAGTATTGGTGGTATTGTGCTCACTTTAGGGCATCTCAGCCATAGGAAAGATATGCTGCTTTTTCCTTCAAGAATTGACAGCATTGATTCAATGGGATGCTCCATGGGATGAAGGGATGTAAACCATGATGAGAAACTAGGCAAACCTTCATTCATTAAATCCTTCAGAAAAGATCTGGGTAAGCCTCTGCTTTAGAACAATATTGGAGCATAGAATGATAGGTGCAGACTGAGATAACCAAATAATATGAGAGGTTGATTTCTGTGTTGGTGGGATTGGAGATGGCATGTTTTCTATGAAGTGAAGGCAGCTCTTCTCTTCACAGGTCTGTCTGGATGAATATTTTGGAGCCTTTCATCAATTTGGGGGTTTGAGAAATAGAATAAACACAACATAAATTGCATCACTGCATGATAAAGGTTCTCAGGACATTAAGTGCAAAGGATTCCCATGTACATCACAGAAATTGTGAGAATTTGGCTCTTCTCTGAGATTGCTTTAACAAAAGCAACTCCTCTCAGTTAATATTCAATATGCAGGGAAGATTCTCTTATGATAACCGTAGAGTATTACAGCATGTAAACAGGCCATTTAGACCAACTAGTGAAGCTTTCGTCCATGCTGGTGTTTACATTAAACACAAGCCCTCATTCCTCCTACTTCCCTTTCCCATACTCAGATTCTCGTCTCCCTAATTTACTTTCATTTTCTTGTCAATCTGCAAAAATAAGGTCCTCCTAAACTCCCTTTTTGATGTGCTCCAAATTATCTTATACAGTATTTATGCCCCTTCATTTTTAACATAAGTTAACATTTTAACACAAAGGGCTGCTTTCAGTTGCTGAATTCACCATCAACTAGAAACAGGCCATTAACTTAAACCTTATCAAATCCTTTCATAATTTTATTATAATTTCTTTCTTTCAGGTTCTCTCCAAATTGCCTCATCTCCAAAGAGAAAACTCTAATCTATCCATTCTTTCTTGATAGTTGTATCTGCCCATTCCTGATAATATCCTGGTAAATCTACACTGCACTCTCCAGTACTGCAATTATGATCCGGGGAGAGTATATTAAGCTCCCCATGCAAAACGTTAACAAAATAATAAATCTTTGAGAGGCTGGACAGCTATAGTAGTTTTATTTGGTGTAACACAATCTGAAGGTGGTCTGAGTTGTATGATTCTTATGAAGTGATACTTCCTTAAAGTTATGGAATGGTCAAATAAAGGTGTAACACTGTACCAAAGTTGCACTGTAACAAAACTTGGACATTTAATCTTATGCAATGAGATATACCAGATAATCAGACATCTCTAGAAAGAGCTTACTTAGTTTGTGTTGTTATGTAATTTTTTTTTCCATCATTTGTTGTACTTTAGAAAGCTACACTCTTTCAGGATGTTAAGACGACTGCGTTTCTATCTATCAGACTGAAGAGCAATGATACACTTGGAAACAAATAATTGTATACAGTTTCCAAATTCTGAACACAAGTACAGTATTTGATTTTTTGCTTAAGTAAATGTTGGAATGCTTTCCAAAGTCAGAGTGTAACTGCCAAGTAATGAGGCTCTATGTTTTTTGGGCTGTGACATTCGTTTAATGAGTAGAGTGCAAGAGGTATTTTTCATTACATTCTTTGAATGTTGCGATGAAAGCTGCAGTGAAGTTTATGTAGGAACTCCTGTCACTGGCAAAACATAACTTGATAATAGCAATGATAATAATCCTTACATTTGATTTAGTGTTTCATCACATCCCTGAAACATCTCAAAGCACTTTACATGATTTAATGTAAAGTGTAGTGTATAATGGCTGTAGCTTGTAGGCAAAGTTTGTGAAGCTTCTTGAGTAAGTTGGTCCACATAAAGAATGGTGCATATATACTATTGATAAGTATTGCCAGCCTGAAATATATATTTGGAATTACTTTAATGCTGTAGATTAGTCAAGTTTTCTTTAATTGACTAATATACTGTTGTGTTACCACGTATTTTGCCTGTAATGGAAATTATTGAACATTCGTAGTGTTATACCTTTAAGTGAATTCTTGTTAATTTGTACTTTGTAACCTTGCTAGGAATGAATGGTGTCTGTCTTATCTCCATCTAATGTCTTTGACTGCTAGACTTTGATTAATTTGTGACATTTCCCTTTCCTTACTTGGATGAGGAATGAGGAGATGTGATATCACAAAATGGTTCATGTCTTGGGTGAGAGGTAGAACAAAGGAAGTGTATTAGGATGGCTGGGTGCAAAGGAGATTTACCAGGATGGTGCCAGAAATGAGGTTTTCAGTTATCAGGAGAGGCTAGAGAAGCTAGGATTATTGTCCTTGGAGCAGAGAAGGTTAAGAAGAGACTTAATAGAAATTATGAGGGGATTTGATAAGGTGAACAAGGAGAAGATATTTCCACCGGGGTAACCCGATGTATGGGTCAGTAACCCAAGGACACTGATTTAAAATAGTTGTTAAAAGAAACAGAGGGGAGGTGAGGAGAAATATTTTCACACAGGGAGTTGTTCGGGTCTGGAATGCATTGCTGAAAGAGTGGTGGAAGCTGATTTGATAACAACTTTTAAGAGAGAAGTAGATAATTATTTGGGGAGGACAAGTTTGCCAGGGTATGGGGAGAGAGCGGGGGAATGGGATTAATTTGAGTAGCTCTTTCCAAAGAGCCGGCACAGACACGATAGGCCGAATGGTGTCCTTCTGTGCTGTATAATTCTCTGATTGGGTAATAACATTGAGGAAATTGAGTGTAAAGTTACCTTTCCTTATCAAAGTCCATCTTCTTACAAATGCGGTCAAGTTGCAGTCAGGAGTAGAAGAAAAGTTGTAATGAGTATGTTTTGTGGGATAAAACAGTAAAATCAAAGAAATTATATTTCAAGGAAATTATATTTGTGAGATAAGCAAGGTGGTAAGAGTTGAAAGAAGGATCAAACAACTAAATGGGTATAAATGTAGCTGTTGTAGCAGCTTCTCTTTAGAACAGACCTGCGAAAGAAGCAGCAGCTAGCATATAAAGAATACAAGAAGAAAAGAAAAAAACAAAGAAAAGGTAAAGTAGAAGAAACTCCTGTAACTACAGATTCTGTTCTCTGGATTGGTAACTATACCTTTCTGTAAAATGCACATTGCTATGTAAAGGTTTCTTAAATGAACATCCTGTCTCTGTGAGCTTGATTATCTCAGTGTCTGAATAACAACAACAACTTGGATTTATATAGCGCTCTCCACGCCGGACGGCGTCTCAGAGCGCTTTACAGTAACGGATCCCGGGGCTGAGCCGGGGGGGGGGAAGGTGACCAAAAACACGGTCGAAAAGAAAGGTCTTCAGTAGAGACCTAAAAATGGGAAGGGAGGGAGCGAGACGAAGGGAGTGAGGAAGGCAGTTCCAGAGCCTCGGGGCATAGTGGCTGAAGGCACAGCCGCCGAGGGTGGAGCGGAGGATTCGGGGGACGAGGAGGAGGCCAGACCCGGAGGAACAAAAGCAACGGGTACTGTTTTGAGGAGAGAGGAGGTCAGAGAGGTAGGGGGTTGCAGAGGAGTGCAGGGACTTAAATACAAGGGCGAGGATCTTGAATAATTAAAATATGGTGACAATCTGAGTCAAATTTGGCAGCCAGGGGTAGGGCTCTTTAGTATTGAGATAAGACACCTCAAAAGGAACCTCATAGAGGTATGTAAAATTTAAAAGGACAGAAAAATTAGCCCAAATCAATACTTTAGAAATACAACAACACAGTAGAACAGGAGGACATAGGTTTGAGTGGTAAAGGGCAATTTCAGGACAGGTAACAAGAAGTTTTTCTTAACACAGAGGGTAATCAACGACTGGAGCAGGCCGCCAGGAAAGGTGGCTGAGGCCAGGACGCTAGACTCATTTATAAAACAGCTTGATAGTATGATGGGGATACGATAAGGTAGGTGTGCTGGAAGGATAAAATCGGATGGGCCGTAGGACCCTCTTATCCAGACTGATCTTGTGAATCCCGCAAGCTAAAGCCCTAATTATAAGGATGTCCTGGACAAGCATCAGAAAGCTTGCCAGACGGTGTTCCTGTAAATGGCAAACAATGCACTGTTATACTCCACCAATACTCCGCTAACTGTGGAGTTCCCAAACCTTTCCATGTAAAGGTGGAGGGTACTAGCTCCAGGTGACAGATCATGTTGATAGTTCCAGTGCCTTCTCACTTAATAAACAGTTTTGTCAGATAAACTCTTTCAGATTTTTTCAGTAATACGAGGTAGACATAAAACTCTGTTTCCAATGTCTTGAATTTCAAGAATATTGGATTATTAACTTTCTCTGTGTAATTTAAATCCAATCCAATCACACAGTCTAAGAAACAAATCTGGCCACAAATCGTTTTTCATTTTATTTCCTCTCTTTAGATCTTCCTAATTATATGGTTACNAAAAAATCAATTCATTACACTATATATTTTTGTAAATGATGCTTTAATTCCTAGTGCAATAGATTAATGCTGTATAACAGTTTTAGCAGTTTTAGTGGTCAGATTCAAAACTCAATACAATACATTATTTTAAATGTTCTTCCTAGACTATGTACCAGACAGACAATGCCAATACGACCTAAATCCTTAATGGTTTAATAATGTCTGGAAAGTCCATTCAATTTTATCTCTCTAAGGACAAGCACCTTGTTTGCAATCACTGCCTTCAGTATGTATACAGCATAGATTATCACATAAGCTAAGCGTGCATGGCAGTATCCCACAAAGTCATGGATTGAGTTAACAATTTTTTAAAATAATTTTTCTTTTTTTAGGGGATTATTACCCCCGGAAACATAATTTGGCAATCGACTGACAACCAGGTTGCTACTTACTACGAGGTAAACAGGTGTTTGGAGTATGGAAACATGCCTAACATTTCAACCGGCCCAGGAATCGAACCTAGGTCCTCTCGCTTGAGAGGCGGATGCTCTAACCACTAAGCTACAGGACAATATATAAATGATATGTCATCAAGTGCCAATATCACTGTCCTGTAAATGGATAGAGTCACAATCACTCATAGCCTGGCATACACTGGCTGTCTGACTGGATAATTAGAACAAGGCAGCCAGACTTAACAATAATACAAGGCAGAGCGGCTTTGTAAGGCTGAAACACAGATTTATTGATGAAACCCAGGAACCTGGCATTTATTAGAGAACATGCATGCAAAGTGTCCTGCAGCTCTCACACTGTGAGCACTCCTCCTTAGATTTTGTCCTGTCCTACCAAAATCCTCCCACCGACTTCAATCACTGCCCCAGAAAGGGCAAATTAAAAAGTTTAGACAATTTGACAGAGGTAATTGCAGGCTCTATTGGGTACACGCCAAATGCTGTTATGTCCTCTTATAAATTCCTTGTGGGCAATGTTGCACGTAATTAAAGAAAGCTGAGAGTTTTATAGACTGTTTATCATGGTGTGGCTGAGGTTCCTAGTCTTCTATAGGATATGGACATGTCAAAGGCACCATTGGAATAAACCTTAGACATTGGAAAACACTATCTGAGCCCAGTATATGTAAAATGGTGCTGGCTTGTGCTGACTGACTGAATTTTGGGCCAACAGTGTTCAAGCAGTCACTGAAAACACGTTTTATTGCTTGGTACATATTTCAGGATCTAATGAACAGATACAGAAATATACCCGAAGTGTGTGAACTCCAGGGATTTACAAGCTAAATAGGTGCTACCTTCAGTTTTGATGACACAAACAAAGGTGGGCATCATTTAAGAAATCCAAATCGGAAGCAACCTCGATAATAGATCTATAGCTTTCAGACCAGGAACTCGCTGGTTCTTAAAATATTGTAATAAATAAATGTACAATGTTCAATTTGACAGCACTTGAACAATTTATAGACTCTTGACTTGCAAATACATACGTGTATGTAACTACAAATGGTGTATGGGATAGAAGAGGTAGTTGAAGAGTAATGACACAGATTTCCTATTTGCACAACAAATGAGAAGCTAATTACCGCATTACTGAATTCTAGACTTGCTACCAGTACACAGTGCTCTACTTGAACATGTGCTATGGTATGCCAGTGTCAGGAATGTACCAGGTCAAAGGTTAAATAATTGCTAGTGTTCCGCACTGCCAGAAGGTGACTGGATCAGACAGTCAGGGCGGAGAGGGCAGCATCTGTCTCAGGGTAATTAGCATGTCAGACTGCCAGTCATGGTGACAAAATAAACTGCTTTTTTTATTACTCAAACCTGAACCACATTAGATTTAACTGCTTGTTGAGATTGAATATCAGCAGTCCATTGCTTAACCCTTTGAAGAGTGTGGCAGCGAGCAACAAAATCAAATGAAGGCAATGTTCGCTACCAAGAGCAAACCTTCCAAACACTAAGCAATTTCGGCAGTTAACATCTTAATAATATTAATAATATAATAATCCTTTCATTTGATATAGCGCTTTTCACATCTTCGAGACGTCTCAAAGAGCTTCACAGAATATATTGTAAAATGAATTGACTGTATATTTGTGGACGAAATCTTGAGGGTGATCTGTGGGCCAAACTGTTGTTAATAATTCTAAGAAATATCCCGATGTGAAAAGTGCTATATAAGTGCAATTTGTTGTTGAATCCACTCCTTCACCTCCTCCCTTGCAAACTGAATGTAACCATGTAACCTGTGCCTTTTATGCCTAGACTGGGAAGCTGAGAATCAGCTTTCACCTCAACTTTAATCAGAAAATGTTTTTTTTATGGTAACTATTTCTGCCCAGTCCAAGGATTACACTTTATTCGTAGAAATTAGAAAACTATCAATGAGTAACAAATGCCTCAAAAATATTCATTGCACTTACTTTCACCATTTGTTCATTCCATGACATTAATCACAAAACACACAGATCAGCCATCTTCCCATCTACCCCCTCCCAAATCCAACCCCCTGCTTGGGTGCAAAACCTCAACCTTGGTTTACCTTCTGACCCGAAAGACACTAAAATAAATGCAATTTGTTGTTGTTGTTAATCCTCCCAAACCTATGCAGATTTTCATGATAACAGTGAACCTTTAAGTTCTTGTTGTACCCTTGTGATAATAATATTCAGTGAGATGCAACGGGGAGAATGAACTTCAGCACCCTTTTTATACGTTTCACCTGCAAAATACACAGTCACTATAATTTATAGTATATTCTGTGAAAAACGTTGAGACGTCCTCCTGGTGTGAAAGAGGCAAAATCAAATGTAAGGATTATTATTATTTTAAGGCAGAAAAACATTTCTAAGTGTGAAGGTAATTTCTGAGTGTGAAGCCCAATGCCTTTCAGGAGTGCACTGAGAACAACCATGAACATTGTATTTCTCTGAATGATTGTCTAATTCTGGTGATTAGTGATAAGAGTGTAAATACAGTAGAAGCCACACATACACAAACATGCCCACTTAGTTGGATTAAAGTGGATATGGTTCTGTGAGACACTGGCAAAGAAAATCAAGTTTATCCAATCTACAGCCTGCAAGGGAAACCTGCAAGATGAGAAAAATTACTTTTCCCCACACGGTCAATGGTCCGGGACTCAAGAGAACACGCAACAAGAAGGAAATCTAAACTGTTTTAAAAAGGACACCTTTATTTTAGATAGTAAGTATTCACTAATGGCTATTCACAATGGCATGTGAAGAGTTTTCACAAGCAATGCTTGGGATCTGTTCTTTCAATAAGATGTTCCCAGCCAATAAAAACCTCACGACTACCCCAGCCCTTTTGGAAGAATTTTCCCTTTGATCATGTTACATCAACAGCTGCATGCACAAACACATTTGGCTTTTGTTTGTTACTGACACAGCAAACTTGTTTGCAGCCTGTGAGTTAGCATCTCTGTTTGTGGGCCTTTCAAATGCTTTTGTTGAAATTTACAATGTGAACATACATGTACCCTGTACTTCTTGCAGTCCAAATATCTCTTGATTCAAATGAATATAATGATGCTTTTATCATATCAGTCCTGGAGCTGGCACTCTCCAAGTGAAGGGCTGTCTGCTTATGAGATATATGAGGGGAGACATTACAATACAAGAGGTTCCCAGCAGGCATTTGATCAAGTAAATGGGTGAGAGTTCAAATTATCGACAAGCAATAGTTGGTATGTCCACACATCCCATACATAGGAACAAAGAAATGCACAGGGCTAGAAAGGCTCAAAATAAAACATAAATAAAAAACAATCCTACTCAACTATCTCTCATACTCCTGATGTATCTAAAGCCATCTCCACTTGTTCCAAATGTTCCCTGTTATTTACATCGTCGACCAATATTTACATTTCTAAATTTCCCGCAGAGGAGACAATTGGAATACCATTTGGAATATTACTGGGGAAACTACTCATGATATTCATAGAAATTTAGGAACATTGAAATCTACAATGCAGAAGGAGGCCATTTGGTTGATCAAGCCTGCACCGGCTCACAGGGCAAGAATATTGCTTCAATCACACAATCCTATCCTATCCCCATATCCCTTCTAGCTCCTCTCTTCCATATACCTGTCTACTTCTATCTTGAAGGCTTCAGTGAAATCCACCTCTGCCACTCTACTCCACAGGGCGTTCCACACCCCTACTGTTTTCTGGGTGAAAATAATTCTCCTAAATTCCGCTTTAGCTCTTCTTGTGGCAATCTTATATCTCTGTCCTCAAGCTACCTGTGGAAACAACTTCTCTCTATTAACCCTAACAAATGCCCTCATGATTTTCTACACCTCAATCTGACCCCTGACCCAACCTTCTCTGCTCCAAGGAAAACAGGCCTAGATTCTTCTAATCTCTCCTCAGAACCATTACCCCTCATCCCTGGAATCATTCTTGTACAAACTCCTCTGCACCTCCTCCTTAACATTGTTCCTGAAGTCAGGTGCCCAGAACTGTACTGAATACTTCAGCTGCAGCCTACCAAATGATTTATACAAACTCAGTGTGACTTCTTTACTTTTATACTGTATGCCCATGTGTATGAAACCCACCCTTCTTTGCAGCCCCAAGTTCAGGGACAAAGGTTTTAAACATGTGTGAACATCGTTTCCTCAATAATTTTGAATAGAAGAATACTAATAACTATTCAGTTTGTTTCAGTACCTTGGCGTTTTCCTTGATATTTACAATTTCTGTAAAGGATATACTTAACTTTGTAAACAACATTGCACTTCCTGCATTATTGTATATATTTATATATTATGCAATCACAAAACAGAATACTGAAAATAAAAGGATTTTGTATACTGCTCCATCTACTTTATAATTCTGGAAATTCGCAGAACATGTTCTTGCAGAGAGGAATAGTGGATTCTTAATAATAATAATCCTTGCATTTGATATAGCGCCTTATCGCATCATGGAGACATTTCAAAGTGCTTCGTAGGATATACTGCAATAGGATATACTTGACTATAAAGCCACACATCCTCAGATCTCTGGGCTGTCGATCATTTAAGCACACTTCCCAGAAAGGGCACTTTGTTTGCCTTTTAACTCGGATGACAGAGTGAACCAACTCTTGTGCATGAAAAATTACATCTGAAATGTCCCACTTGAACCTTGACCCCAGCCAGCTAAATTACAGACAGCCATTGACAACAGTTCTGGAGAAATCAAGGGCAACAGACTGTCCGATGGCTTTTCTGGAGTTGGATATGGTTAAACAATAGTTATAAACCCATGATTGTGTTACTGAACCAAACTGATTCCAGTATTAGATATGGTCATATACCCAAGACTTACTTGGACAACTGAAATTCCAATTCCACACTAGGCCAAATAGTCAATGCATAATCAATGACATGTATTCTACACTATAATGAAATCAAGATCACATCGATGTTCTGAGTGACATAAAAAATCCTCAAAACAAAGCTCAAACTATTTAATGTGAAATGGTCTGATTGTTTATTTGTAAACAGTTACAGTATTTTTAAAAAGAAATGCCACAGTCTTATGAACACAATATTCCTGTTAGTTACAAAGGTGAAAGTCATATATTGATTGGGATAGAGAGAGATCACCACTCAGAACACTGCATATCTTTACTATTGGCTAGATTTCTTAGGTATCACAACAACAACAACACATTTGTATAGCGCCTTTCATTTTGGGAGGACATCCCAAGGTACTGGACAATCAGTATTTTGGATCACAAGAGGAGATAACGAGAAAAATTCTTCAATAATATATAATCTATAGTAATATATAATAGTATAATAATGAATAAAAAAGGAATGAATAATTCAAGCGCATTGAGACATCTAGAAGACGTGAAAAGCGCTATATCAAATGGAAGGATTATTATTATTATATAGTATTATAAGGAATAATTCAAAGAATAAACATGTGTGGGGGTATTTCTGAAACAAACTTTTACTGAACTTCATTTTCAGGTTTAGAGGCNTTTTTTTGTCTGGAAACCGAAAAATCATTACTGAACAAACATCAGCCACCAGAGGGCCTCGTAACCAGGTTACTGCACAGACCTGGGATACATTAACAACCAGGCCTGAACACATCTCTTGCTGTTAGACAGCCTAGCACATACTGACAAGGCCTCAATTTCAAAAACATGATTAAAAACATAAGCAAATGCTTGAAAAATGCATCAATTTCCTGCTTATTTACAGACCAAAGTATGACACCATAATTTTCAATAGATATCAATATTAGTCCTATTTGTGCCCGGAAAATTGAATGGCTGGTGACACTGAGTTTAAGAGCTCATCCGTGCAGGAAACAAACTCCCAAATTGTTTAACATAAATGAAGAAATTAAAAGAAACGAGAGTGATATTCAAGTGAAGGGTGGTAAAGGTTAGCAGACTTGATTTAATTCAAAAACAGCTTAATGCAATATAATCTGTGGAGTGCTTTGAGATGTCTCAACTGCATGACAAGGCGCTATATCAAATGCAACGATTATTATTATTATATGGACTGAAGGGTCGTTTTCATTAGTCATTATTATTATAAAGATAGATGATGTTGCTGATAGGTGTTGGTCTCACTGATTTTACATGTAGAAATCCCTGATTTCTATAGCTATTCAATGTAAAATATTCCAACAGATACTGATACTGATCGGTCAACAACATCTGAATTCCTCAGAAAATAAAACCAAGGTTGTCCTTTGAGAGTTTAATAATTATCCAGCTTTTACAAACATGTTTAATCTAATCATGACCTGTTGTGCGCCTCTGTGATATGAAACTGTACCATGTTGAGCCATGCCTACTTTAATGGGAGAATTTTCTGTTATTTTTGCCTGGAGAAGTTGAACCTATCAATAATTAAACGGAGACTATTCTCCAATATCACAATATTTAATGAACATAAGCACAGTAAAGCTTCTCCACAGAAATATTGTTCAGAATGGGCTGCATAAGCTCTTTTCATAGGGAATTAAACCTGAATAATTTTTTTGTTGTCCACACTGATATAAAGTGGTCACCTCAGCTCTATTGCTGAACTGTTAATTGATACATATCAACTGCTCTTGTTTTGTGTCTGTGTCGGATTGAAAGTGATACCCAAAGCCACAGTATTGGGGTGCAATTTGCAATATTATCGAAATGGTTTCTCATTGTCACTGCTATTCCTAATTTGTGATTGACGTTTTGTGAAATTCCCAAATGGCAAATTGCAAATTCCAAGTCAGCAAAGTTTGAAATAAGGTGGCGAGCACATCACTGAAAAACTAATTTAAAAGTAAATGTGACTACCCACATAAAAATTAATAATGTTCATTGCTCAAAACAGTGCCTTTTATTTAGTTTATTATTCTCAGTATATCAATTCTTCCTGCTTCAATCAGGAAATAATACTATAGGAGCTTCTGTTGAAGACTGCATCGTCACCTCTGGAAAAGAAAGGTTATTGGGAGTCACCTTCAGAAACCTGGGTGAGATATCTACCCTTGACTAGGCTTTTGTTACCCTATTTAGTTAGATACGGACAGTTATGTTGATATATGTCACTTTGACTCATTCTCCTTTATTATTGCAGGCAATTTTTTTAAAAAAAGGAAACTCAGTGTTCATGACAAACATCAGTAAGCAAAATAAAGTAGAAAAGCATTACTCTGTAGCAAGATGCAGGGGAAAGGCAGCACTCAAAGCAGTTAAGCGGTTTGATTTGACCAAGTACATGTGACAATAGCCTGTGTGGGTTTAACTTCTATTAGCTTTCCTGCCAGAGTAAGCTTTACCTGTTTTGTTGACCTGGGCTAGCAAACAGAAAATCACAAATTGGGTATTACTTGTCCTGGATCCTACTCAGTATAGCAAAGAACATAGGAATCGCGACTATAATTGGTATAATTTTCACAAGATCACAAAGATTATTCTGGGGGATGGGAATGAGGCTATTAGCACATTGTACCGTATACGTAGACATATTAATATCAAGTTTCATATTTTGGGGAAATAATGAGAATTATGGATGACCCAATGAATGCAGGGCATACTTTGGAGTACTTTTCGCAAATGTCATTTGCATACATATAAGATGCTGGATTCACTATTCTTACCACAAGCTACTGAGAGGCCACAAATTTATACTCAGCAAAAGAACCCTTCTACTAAACCTCAAAAGGCTTTGTAGGATATTTTCCAACTTGGATAATTTCTTAAATCTCTCCTAATGTTTATTGGATTCATGGTAGCAACCTACAAAGTAATTTTAGATATAGCCAGGTTTGAGACTCCATATGTGGGCCTAATTAGCCATGATAAACTCAGTTTATCAATGGATATGTGTATGGTTTCATACAGATATGGGAGAATAAATTAATGCTTTGAACTGCAAATAAATGTCAGCATGAGATCTGCCACCATTTAGTTAATATAATGGTGTAATTGGCTTCAGCTATGAAAATAACTACAGCAACCTTCTTGTACTACATGGAAGGGTGGCGTGTAGCACAGAGGACAGATTGTGGTCAAGAGCACGACTGACCACTCATTGAGTTCCTGACTTCAGACAGGTTATTGGGGCAGTCTGATTGTTGATAATCACGCCAAAATTTCCCGGAACACTTTGCTTGTCATCTACACTCACAGACAATTCTATACAGAAATGTCCACAATCAGAGATTTAAAATTCTATGAAGAATTTTGAAAAGCAGCAGGTCCGAGGGAATTAAAAGCCAATAACAGAGTTTTGCTTTCATGACATGATGCGGCAAATCCTCAGTTGTGCCTTGCATGTGTATGTTTTGTCTGCCCATTACTCAAGGTGCTCTAAAACACAATATTAGCAACAAGAGACACTTGAAGCAATCTTTCTCAGTAATCAATGCCAACTTATGGGACCTCCACTCCTCACCCACCAGATCTTCTTCCAGAGCAGAGTTCCCGTGGTTTGGAGTGACATGTTTCCATTTTCCAGCAGTTATTTGCGACTGCTGCCACACACATTATGTTTTATAGCTTCAGTATGTAAAACTACTATTTTGAAGTCAGTTAATGAATCGTACTTTGTTGTACCATTTTGGTCCATTTATGTAAGTCCTAACTATCAGAGAAAAGACTGATCCCTGTTGCTGTCTGAGTGATGTTCCACTTTTACTCAATCCATCAACTCACCTCCTTCTTCCATTTTGCCAGCCACTCATCTCTCTTCCTTTTGCTGATATAATAGGGATCACCGGCTTGGAAGGTCATCCGTTGCATAGGTCTCTGACGCAGGCTACTCTCCCACCCTGACTGGCCACGAAGTCGACCTCTTGTTCCCTGTTCAAAAGGTTACATTTGTAGACAGGATTAGAAAACATAAACCATTCCTCGTACTGAGTTCATTTTTAACTAGAATACTAACTGAAGAAATGGACTAAATTTACCACTATATAACATGGAGCAATGGCATCTATTGGATTCTAATGCAGGTGTGAATCATGTAAAGCCTAACCAACACAAGTGCACCGCAATGCTGAGTCTGAAGCACAGCATTCAGGGATGAAGCAAGCAAAAGCATTTCAGACGTTAAAACAGAAAACATATGTATGTGGAACTTACAGTAGATTGGTTTGGCTGCTCAAGCATGGTTATGGGTTTCCATGTGAGTCAGACTGCCCACCCCACCCTCTCCCCACCAAAACCAATTACAATTGAACATGAGATCTATATACTTTTTTGAAAATCAGTTCTTAAGAGGTTTAGGTTTGCTTTATTTGGTACAACCAAATCATGAATTTTGGGTGAGTTTTGTTCCTCTGATTCCTCCCAGGTGTGTCCATGATAGAACAGAAGAACATAAGAATTTGCTAGGTGAAAGAAGACCAAGGTCCATCTAGTTCGCCTTCCACTATCCTGGCAGTCGCTTGACATGTTGTGTCCCACCTTATAAACTGAGGCTCAGATACTTCTTACAGATATAAAAAGATAGGATGTATCTTAACAAACAAAACCTCATCCTGCTTTCATTTTAGGCTTTCAACTGTTTGTAAAAGCATCTTTGTACACATGGATTCCAGACTGCATTGTAGGCTCCTGGAGTTGTGTGTCGTTAGAGTTCTGGAGCAACTGGTGATAGCTAATGGTACAAAGGAAAAAGGCCTAATACACTGAGTGTATCAGGTGCAAATGGTGATGTAAGACATGTTGTCACACATGATCCAGACTTGGGAATGCCAATACAATGCAATCTTTTATTGGAGAAGGATTCCCTTGAGTGGGTGACGTGTACAGTACAGTGCTCCCGGTTATTGTAAGGGGACCCTTCGAATTTCTTAATTAAAAAATACCATGAAGAAATACCACAAAATTGACCTATTTATTTTTATATTGATTTAGAAGATCAATGAATATTGAATTGCAGTGTGTGAGTGGACTGTTATTGGGGGTTAAAATGAGATGATTGTTGAAACTTTTGTTTCGCTAATGGAATTTCCAAAGTGCACTGTTACCAAATTTCTATTGAAGTGAACTTTCTCATTGTAAACATGTAATGAAAATAAACATATAACGAAGACTGCTAAAGTTCATTTTAGCAGTCTACTATGTATCAGAAACCTTTATAAACGGGTGACAAAAGTGAGCAGATGTGGCTGTATTCAATAAGAAATACTGTAAATGGTCAATGGTTTCCTAAATTAACAATGTTTTCATTCTTTATAATCTCGATTAAAACAATATTGATGTAAAAGGGACCTTAACTGCTGGACATCTGGGGAGTTCTTTCCATTTAACTTTTTCTCCATGGTAAAATATTACCATGCAATGGGGCATCAATATGATAGTCACTAGCAGATCTCAAAGAGACTTTAGGAGGAACTTCTTTATAGAGAGGGAAGTGAAAATGTGAATCTCACTGCTGGAAAATGTGGTTGAAGCAGAAAGTATGAATACATTTCTAAAATTTATAAGGAAACTCAATGCATTCATGAGAGAGAAGAGACTAGAGGCATGGAAGAGGACTGGAGTGGTGCAGACTCATATGGAGTATAATCATTCATACAAACTAGTTGGGCTGAATGGCCTGTTTCGATGCTGTACAGTCTATAATTTTATGTAAACTATAATCGGAATGTGAAAATACCACTTTTTGAAATGAAATTACTTATTATGCATTATATGTTTGGTGAGAATATACTTCAAAGTTGTAGCATAATGAAAGGCATTCCTAGAATGTCATAAACCCTAAAGCAAAGCTTCATAGGCTCAAAATTCCACCTAAGGCCAATTTGTCTTAGAATTTAAGTTTACCTAGAATTGTGGCAAATTTGTAGATGCAGTCTTAATTTGGAAATAGTTATCATAAAGAATCAACTTCCAAAACAAGTCTGAATTTAAGTCTACAATTCTGGGCAATCTTAAATTTGAGTCAAATGGCTGATTTTCAGGCCTGATGCTTAGTGGCATTATGGGAATCCTCAAAAGTGCAGCCTTTGAACTCTAGTAGGCTGTTATTTTAAGCAATATATTGTGGAAAAGCATATTGGTATTTATTAAAGGTTTCCGTCCATTGTGAAACTGCCATCAACAAATTAATATAATACTCAGTTCAATTATAATGTTTAATTTTGTCACAGGAAGGAGCTTGGTGATAAAAGTATCCAGAGTGATATACTATCATGTGACAGGAAGCAGTGAGCCTTGTGTTAGAAAGACATTCACTGTGTTGTATATTTTATGCAGGATGAGGAAAGAGGGGACTCATTACCTCTACTTTTACTGGTTCCCGTGCAGATTCATTATTGTCGTCCAAATCTAAAAAGGGACAAAAAATGAAAATGTAAATAATTTGACAGCATTTATTCTCTGTAACATGATGCATAGTTCAATGGATAATAAGCTACAGTTACTTGTAAGACACACAATATAATTGTCTTGGGATTGTGTACACCACCAGAGACCCGGTCATCTTCACGGTTTTAGCCTTAGGACCATTCTTTTCAAAGTTAGGATTGTGCACAATTGTGGAAATATTTCCTTTTTTTAAGATTACTGTGGGCAATAAGTCAATATAACCATTATGATAATAATCCTTGTATTTGATATAGCACCTTATCACATCTTCGAAACGACTCAAAGTGCTTCACAGGATATACTGTAAAGTGAATCTACTGCTTATTCTGTGGGCGAAACGTGGCAGCCAATTGTGCCAGCATGCTCATCTCTAATTAGCTTGCTAGCTTGAAAGATATAGACGCAAGCAGCCTGACTGGTAAAAAGTGGGATTAGTTGGCATGAAAAAAGCCCATCAAAGGCAGAAAGTTCACTCTACCATCCTCCCATCGCAAAATTAAGCTGTTTATTAAATGAGTCCAACATCCTGGCTTCAATGATTCATTTGGTTCCAATTGTTAATTATCTTCTGCGGGATGAAACAACATTTTTTTGGTGTCTGTCCTAAAATTGCCCTTTGCTACCCTAAGCCAGTTTCCTCTTGGTTTGTTACCCTGAAATATAAAAGTATTGTTTTGAGCTTCCTTTCTCAATACCATTTGAAATCTTAAATAGCGTCAAAATCAAGTCTGAATGAGTGATAGGTTTCTAAACCCCAAACTGTGACTACCTCAAACATCACATTCAAGTCTCTGCATAACAACGTAGCACAAGGTTCAAAATGCCTAGCTTGTGACTGTACTTGTAAGTAAACTATGAATGTGTGCCAATTGGGAGAGCAACATAGAGAACTTGAATGAAAAATGATCCCGGTGCTCGGAGATTGTTAACTGATTCATTATATTGGAACAGGCGACAAAGATGAAAGCATCATAGTCAGGAGGAAAGGTTAAACTGAAACGAAACCCCCCAGAGGTCCAGCACTTAAGGGCCTTTTTACATCAATATCATTTTAATCTAGATTATAAAGAATGAAAACATTGTTTATTAGTAAACCATTCATTCCCGATGACCATTTACAGTATTTCTTATTGAATACAGCCACCCACTCACTCCTTAGCAAACCCTACAATTTGGAAATCTCAGGGCACTACAGTGAGACAGGTCAGCGGAAGTTCCACAGCACAGTTTCATGTTAAATGTAGATACTTTGGGTATAGAATTTCCTGGTAATAAATTGCAGATTATTTTAATACAGTAATGGTATCACGATTGTTGATCTTCTCGTATAAACGTCACCATGTGTCAAGGATCTGAAGCACACTGACTGACCATATTTGCTCGTATAAAACCTGGATCAAAATATAAATACAAATGCACCCAACAATTATAAACAATAACAGATATCAGGCAGTAATTTCATGGATCTGGCCTAATTTTAGCAGAACTGTTAAAGGCAAGAAGAGATTATTCCTATTTGATATGATGGGTTCTATAATAAGTACAAACACATGCCTTTCATTTAATTTTCAGACTCTCAGAAGCTTGAGTGCATTTTGTTCTCTGTGATGCAATATCTGGGTGACATGCCACTACATAAATCTATGCAGTTTTAGCTGGTTAGACTCCAGCAGTATCACAATGCACACTCTGGGGTCACTAAGCCATGGCTCTTGCCAACCTGTGCCTAATACATTCTGGGATTAGGTAATCAGGATGTGTCCCTCCAAGAAGAGTGCGGATTCCATTACAATGCATGGGAATTCCCATTGTATTGTTGGGATGCATAGAACTCTCCAGTCTGGTTTGAATACTCATAACAACAACAACAAATTGCATTTGTTTTGTGCCTTTCACTTCGCGAGGACATCCTAAGGCACTGGAGCATGGTGATGGTGATGGCATGTGTCAGACACCCAGCTGAGCAAAAATAATCAGGTGGAAAATCTCAAATGGGTTGAGACAAAATGCTTCCACACAAACCTTTTGGTGGGGATGGGGGTGGAGGGTGGCAAAGGAAATTGCCTTCTGTAATGTACGTAGTTGGAATCTTATTAGTTCTGAGCCATTATACATGACTCTGCTCAAAGTTGCACAGAAGTTATGGTATCCTCTTTCCTCACGCACACAAAGGAAGGCTGCAAGAATATTTCAACTTAACAACAACAAGATTACATTTGTATAGCGCCTTTCATGTCGGGAGGACGTCCCAAGGCGCTGGGACTTAAGCATAAATGCAGTTGTGAAGAATTATCAGAGAAGCTGTAGTTCCTTCCTGCACACTTCTTCTGAGGAGCATGCTTCTTCTGTCAGAGATTCAACAGGTTTCTGTTACACAAAGGGCTGTTGTGTGCTGGAATGCCCACTCTCTCCTTCTGGTGTAGCACTTCAGGTGGTTCTACATATTGCCTGGATTGCACGCAAGCAAAATACAGCAGCACAGCAAAAAAGGGGAAGAGTGCTCGTCTTCAGTTCTCTCGGGCAACATGTGCTTAATTTCAATCAATTTAAAAAAAAATACACTCTCTTTAAAATATTCTATTTCTTTCACCTGCCATCGTAAAATCAATACCCAATTCACTAATAAATGTGGAAATATGTTTTAAATAGTTACATCTAGATTTTGTGTGAACATCAGAAATAGTAACTCAATAGTGGGTTTTACTGTACACTGAATGCTAAAAATAGCAATCTTTTTGTTATGTTCAATGTACATAGATTGTTCAGCAAGAAAACAGGCCATTCAGCCCAACTAGTCTGTCTCAGTGTTAAAACTCCACACAAGTCTCCATCCACTCCTTACTCCCTCCCATACCCTTCTATTTCCTCCGCCCTCGTGTGTATATCGAGCTTCCACTTAAATATAAGTATTGAACATATCAGACTTTTTGAGATCAGGGTATGTTAGACCCTATTTTTTTCTACTGTTCTGCCACTGCTTAGAGTCCCAACTTATGGTAAGAGATAGCAATGAGAAAATGAAACCCTCCCCAGTGAATAAGGAAATTGCTCATTTAATTTCTCAATGACATTATCTAGTCAGCATTCATTGTCCTAAGGGAGTGAATCCCACAATTCTTTTTTTTACATAAAATGGCTCCAAAGTAACTCTATATATCTTGTCTGAAAACCACAGCACTATACCAAATCATGCTGGAGACCATAGGGAGGACAATGGATACAAATTCAAGAGGGAGCTGGATAGACTTTGACAAAAGAAGCAATTGGGGGATATAAAACAGAACATCATGTAGTGTATTATGAACTGACCAGATGATCAGACTTGTCCTTTCTCATTCTCTGCAGTTCTAAGTTTCTCTATTCAGCCTCTTCAGTATTACTTTGTTGGATTTATATTCTATGGATTTACTTATACTGCACCCTGAAATATATGACTTGTCTTACCATACAATCAGAAGATTTTTTAAAAATTATATTAGTACAAAAATATAACTGTGATTTCTTCAAGTACAAATATTTTGATATAAATTATTTTCTTCAGATTTGGAATTGAAGCCAGTGACTCTGTAATGTAACATGAAATACCTAAGTCTCAGGGTTTGAATCCCATTCAAAAAAATGTTCTTCCTGCCAACTTATAAGAAGCTCCCCATTCCCTTATCGAGGGAGAAGCTTGGATCAAATTTTGTGGTAGATTTGGGTTAGAAAAAACACTGCAGTGGGGGAGGGTTGAGTTTGGTGTCAATGCACAACCACATTCTTTACGTGCAGCTCTGTTGCTTGCATAGCTTAGTAGGAGTTACTGGTACACTATCCGTTTGGCAAGAGCTCAAACATACACTTGCCAAGTTGGCTCCTGACCAACTTAAACAGGTTCTTGGGTCTAGATGGCTTCGACTTAATAAGCTTGGTGAAGGGAGAGTAAGGTTGAGTAAACTCTTTGTCAGTGGCTCGGTGATCTAATAGCTGAGTCAGGCATTTCTACAATACTCAAGAGCACTGTGGACCATTGATCAGGTTGTCTGTAGGATTTGCATCAATGGAATTTGGAGAAGTAGACATGTCACTGGAGGATGGTATTCTTAATATGCAGCTCTTGATAAGGATGCAAGTCATTGCTTTACAGCATAGGGTGGTCCTAAGAGTATAAACAGAAGAAAATTTACCAGACCCTTATCAGATAGTTTACAGGAAGCTAGACCTTCAAATGAGGGAGAGGGGAATAGAATGGTATAGAGAGGAATAAGGAACGAGTGGAGTCTCGTGTGGAGCATAAACATCGGCACAGACTGCTTGGGCTAAGTGGCCTGTTTCCGTGCTATACATTCTTTTGTAAAATTACTACAGTTTACAGGAAAAAAACCTGATATGCTTAGAAATATTTCAACATAATGAGGCACTGTATCAATTGCGTGGATTATTATTAAGTACCCAGTGTGCACTTTGAGATCCCCAATCCCCTGACTTTGCCAATCTGTACCTGTGTTCTTTGAGTGAATGTGGGATGTGTGTGTGATATTGTATGCTGTGTGCGAGTAGTTCTCCCCATTCCCTTATCGAGGGAGAGATTGGACTCTGTACTTCAGAATGTGCAAACAGAAGCTTTGTTGTTGTGAGTTCTCGGTAGATGTAACTGGAGAACCTTAAGCATCTGAAGGGTTTTTTCTGTATGTCAGACTCCTGGCTGACCCATGCCTCCAAAATGTGGACTTCAAAACCTCTGAATGATTTGTGGTATTGTACAATGCATTCAATGTCACTTTTGCATGTTGGATGTTTTCTTGAGTGCAATTAAAACAAAACACCAACTTTTAACATAGTATCATATAAAACAGTATTCAAATGGTGCCTCCAGGATTGAAAATTAAATTTAGGTCAGGACTTTTGGAAAACAAAGCAGTGGCAAATTTGTCTTTTTTAAAAAAAACAGAAAAGGAGCAATACAACCTACAGATGTCTTGACATGTTTAGTACCTGCTGATACAACAGGAATAGCTTGATATTTGCCCTTGATATAAGCTCTCTGGGATGCTACTCTGTGTGAAGGGTGTTTACACTGTAATATAATTGTTTCCTCAAGTATTCATCCAATCCCCTTTAAACATCATCGTGGACTCAGCTTCAACATCCATTTGAGATAATATGTCATTCCTGATTGTAACAACATTTTTGTTAAAACATCTCTAAAAGCTCTGTCTCTTCTTCTGGTACTAATGCTCAATTCATATCTTCGATCAGTGAGAATAGCCTCTCTTATGACAATCACTCATAAGGTTGAAAACTATTATTTTTATTATTATTAGAGCTGCTCTTAATCTTCTCTACTCCAGTGAAAAGAGTCATAACATTTCAAACCTCTCTACAGAATTGTAACCTCTCACCCTGCTATCGTTCTACTTAATGTACAGTCCTGTAGCTCAGTGGCTGGAGCACTCGAGAGACCTGGTTTTGATTCTCAGCAGGGCAAATGTTGGGTAGGTTTCCTTACTTCATATGCCTCTGTTCACCTAACAGTAAGTAGGAACACAGTTGTTAGTCGATTGGCGGATTGCTTTTCCGGGGGTAATAATTCTTTCAAAAAAATAAATAAGAAGAATAAATTGGTCAATTCAATCCACGATAGTGTTTGTGGGACACTGCTGTGCGCAATTGGCTGCCGCGTTTCTCCCACAAAATATACAGTCAATTCACTTTACAGTATATTCTGTGAAGCGCTTTGAGACGCCACAAAGACATAAGGTGCTATATCAAATGCAAAGATTATTATTATTAATCTCTGTTGCATGCTGCTATGTCATCTGGATAATGAAGTCCTCGAACTGGACTCAATACCCCAATGTTTTGTACAAATCTAACATTATGTTATTCCTCCTTTGTATGAAACCTAGAATTCCATTAGAGTTTTGTATGCCTTGTATTCCCACTTTAAACTACCCACATACATGTACTCCTAGGTTTCTCATCTACTCTATTAGACTATTACCATTTATTTAGGTAAATATATATTATAGTTTTTAAAATAGCTTTATTTAGAAGGTTAATTCCCCCCAGGAGGGGACAAGTGGGAATAAGCAGCGAAGCAGAATGGAATGACAAACCAGGTTGCAAGTTTTCCACTGGTCTATACTAACAGATGACTGCAATACATGGAGACCTTGCTCGGTTAAAGGGAGAGGGGGTGGTTCATCCTGGTACCAATTCGGAAATAATAGTTTAAGGAATTTGCTGTGGCAAATAGAGGTCACATTTCAACTGATTCCAAGCAACTCCATTTTAAGTCACCTTCCCCCAAAAGACCAATGTTGAAAACATGGTCACACATATTAACCTTCAGCAGACCCCATGAATAATCACTTAGAAATGGTAGTTATTGGTCTAAGCTGTAGGACAGCCTTATAAACACTGAGTGACTGACTGGAAAATTAGATCTTGCTAAAAAATTTACCCTCTCTTCCAATGTATATGTAACACAGAACCTGTCAAAATTGTGACTTCTGTGGAAATTTATTTCACAAAATCTCCAACACACATTTTCACCTGAAGGTCTTACAGATTAAAGGCTAGCACAGAGCTGTGATGATGACTGAATGAATGCAGTGCCTGACAAGTCATGTTAAACCGCACAACAGGACCAGTATGGCGTCAGATGACAGACTGTGCAAAACTAGTTGGAATTTCCTTCAAGTCCACATACCTGCTGAAATAGCAGCACAGACAGATGGTAATGACCAAATGATCACCTCCTGTAATAGAACTTGCCAAATGATCTAAAACAACGATAATATTCATTGGTGCTTTTACCATCTTTACACCAAGTTCCAGTGTAACCTGAGTTCAGCAGTCCAGTCTGCAACACTAGGCTGAGAGGAGCGGCCCCACGCCATTCTGAGTCTCAGCGGGAAGGGCAGCATTGCAGCTGGTTGTATTTATGCTATGAGTAGAGGTCGGATTTAGGCAGTTCCTGGGTCTGTTCCAACATCAGTGTCAATCAAACGAGGCAGGCATATTGATGGCAAATACAGCAATACCCAATCAGGGTAAATCCCCTCACTGAAAAAAAGCCGTGCCCTTATCCTTCCAGTTCGCATCACTTTCTTGGTAGTACTGCACACAATTCCGATAGCTGTATAGTAGAGGCTTTTCTGACCTTCGATGGAGTGAAAAGATAAGGGGAGAGGAACGATTGGATAAGCTGGGATGCTTCAGCCTAGGAAAAAGATATCTCCGGGGGAGATGTTATAGAGGTATATAAGACACATAATGAAATGGCGAACGTAAGCTCACAACACTACTTTCAGGTAACCCAAGACAACAGACACAGATTCAGAGTTGTGGAGAAGAAGTTTAAAACACTCAGCAAGTATTTCCTTGCCCAGAAAGTGAACCAGAATGGGTTACCAGGGAGTATGGTTGGTACCAGGACACTGAACTCAATTAAGAAACAACCTGATACTGTGACTGGAAGGTTGGTGGTAGATAGGGTGGGTGTTCTGGAAAGGTGAGATGAAATGGGTTTGAAAGATTCTCTTGTGACTGTAAGAAAAGGGATATTACTGAACTGCCACAGCGGCTACTTTCTGCTGCAATATAAACTCTCCACTATTAACCTGTTTACGTGAGTAAAAGGAAATATCAGTCGTGTAGCTCAGTGGTGAGAGCACTTGCCTCTCAAGCGAGAGACTTGGGTTTGATTCCCAGCAGAGCGAAATCTTGGGCAAGTTTCCTCACTCCACATGCCCAATAATAATCCCTCAAGAAAAAAAACAATAATAAATTGGTTGCTTCAATCCACGACTGTTTGTGGGGCACTGCTGTGCACAAATGGCTGCTGCGTTTCACCCAGAAATATACTGTCAATTTACTTTACAGGAATATTCTGTGAAGCGCTTTGAGATGTCTAGAAAACATGGAAAGTGCTATATCAAATGCAAGGATTGTTATTCATTTTTATTATCACAAAGTTACAAAGTGAATAATAATAATAAATAATAATGGTGTTAAGTGTGTCACCGTTCCCTTAACCCATGTGGTTAATAATAATCCTAACATTTAGTTATGTTATGTACTAGAAAGTACAGAATTGCTGTGCTATATGTTGAATCACATTTTACATTTAGTTTAAAAATAAATGGTTACAGATCCCACTGCCAGCATCTGGATGCAGATAGTAACATGCGGAGTATATGCTATCTCCTGTGTGTTTTCTTACACTAGCCACATGGAAACTGTCACAGCTCCTTTGAGCAGTAAGTGAAACCAAAGTCCAAACAACAGCAGCAGCAATACTGCAAAATACCATTCAATGGGGCTTCCAGACACAACAATTGATTTTGGAGTTTTTCTCAGAAAAACAAATAATAGTTAATTCAAGAAATATTCAGTACTTATTTCTGAGTAAGCTCCAATTCATTTGGGAAAAAGGCAAATAAATTATCTTAAACAATCCAGGGTCCTTCAGTCACGGAAACCTGTATTCAGCCATTTTGGAATCTAAATTGAAAGATTTCTAAGCGCCCATATACTTCTTAACACTGTTGTCAGTGTGACTGGTGTATTCACGTATCAATTATAATAATAATCCTTGCATTTGATATAGCTCCTTATCACGTCTTCAAGATGCCTCAAAGTGCTTCATAGAGTATACTATAAAGTGAATTGACTGTAAATTTTATGGGTGAAATGCCCATTATGAGCTGTTTTCCCAAGACTAAATGACTGTCTTCATAGCTCTTGATATGTTTTATTTCATCTGCCACCCTCCACTACTCAAAATTCATTGACTAAATGGGATATTTTCAGATCTGAATAAATCTGCTGATCTTAATGATTTCAAAGCACGCACATATCATTAGTTACTTAAAAAATACTTTGATTTATAGAAGGAAAGCTGCAGACCATTAAATGTGAATCTAATAGTTTTATAAGTATGTTAAAAATCTGTTTTGTGAGTCTTTGGCTGAGAGACATTTCAGCAGAGACTTAGAGTATATAGGAGATTGCAGCCAGGCCCTTGAAACAGAAGTAGCACAGGAAAGAGTCCTTTACAAAAAAAATGTGCTTTTTTAATAAGAAATACTGAAGAACAAAGCTCTTAAACCAGAATATTAGTTTAATATATTGACTGGAACGTAAAATTAAAATTTAAGTATCAAGTTCATAACCGTAACTCAGAAAAGTGACAGAAATGTGACACACCCATCAAGTATTTCTGTATATTTTGAGGACTGTGGTAGCATTTACTATATTTAACAATATGATCATATTCAATCGGTCTTAAGAAAACGAGAAACGTAGTGTAAGCCGTACAATGGTTTCTGAATAGCTGACTCTTTCGGCTTACACTTGACATGGCATTACATCACCAACTCTGGTCGTAAAACACCACATTATTCACAGTTGTTAACAGCAGCTGTGACCGACGGCACCTTTCTTTCAGTTCTGTTGAAGGGTCACAGCTGAAGAGTTAACCTGTCATTTTCTTTCTGGTACTGAATGACCTGCTGTGGATTTTCAATGATTTTCATTTTTATTTCAATCAGCTGGTGGCATTCTCAATTTTAATAATAATAATCAGACTCGCATTTCATATCACGCTATAACACTGAAATGTCTCATCAACAACAACTTGTATTTATATAGATTATATATTATTTATATTTATAATTGCCCTTCACAAGTGATATGTATTTCTCATGGTAATTTTTGTAAAGTTTAGTGGCTATTTATAGACACACCTATTCTTTAACCTTTTTTTTCCACTAACTGATTCACGCCACATATCTTCCAGGATGCCAGGCCTGAAAACAATCTGTTACTCTCTATAGGCCATGAATTTTGTCCCTTTCACTTTTGTTATTGGCTCCCCTAATCATATCCAAAGCAAGGGCCAAAATGTTACCTCACTATACTCTCATCTCAATAAATCGAAAGCTCACTACAAATCAATGTGGAGCTTCTCGTCTGCTGCCTTCCACTTTGTGCCAAGTTCTTTGAGATCCTCTTCTCCTCCCCCTCCCCCCACCTAGTGAATTAGACCACTTATCCAGTATCTAGGCGTCTTCCTCCTCCTGGCTCCTACTTGGTCTTTTGCTTGACCTTGAACTTTCCTTTGAGAACTCCCGTATCCATAATAAAAATATTTCGCCTAGCTCTCTACTCTCTTAAGTTTAATGCCAACACTGATTGAACCTGCTCCACAAGAACAGTGCTGTCATAGTTTGGTGCAGAATCTCTAGGAGACCGAGGCTAATGGCAGCTGGCTAACTCTCCCAATTCGAGTACCCTCTCTATAGTTGTGTCAGCTTGGTTCACTTGGCAGCACACTCGGCTCTGGGTCAGAAGGTTGAGGGTTGAAACTCCATGTTGGAGATTGTGAGCTCGCAGTCTAGGCCGAAATTTCCCTGTACAGTGTTAAGAAGAGCACCGCCCCAGCTTAGGTGCAAACTCTTCACTGCCCAGTGCCTTGGGACATCCTCCCGACATGAAACACACTATATAAATTAAATGTATTGTTTTATCGTTGGAGATGCACTCCTTTAGATGAGACAATTTAACTGAGTTCCGTCTGTCTGTCTCTCTCTTTCTCTCTCTAGGTGAATGTTAACGATTGACATTGTTTGAAAAGAGAAAAGAATGTCTTGTCGCATTTCTCCAAAAAATTATTTACCTTCTGAATGTTTGCAATCCAGCGACTGGTATTTTGGCAGCAGCAACTTGTGTACAGCAATGACCAACAAACAGTCATGAAATGAATGACCAATTTTATTTGGGGATTGTTGGCCAGGACACTGGGAGAAACTCCCTTCTCTCTCTTCTCTAATTCAGCTGTTTTCTTGTGTCAGGTTTCATTTTCTAAATCATTTTTCTCTTTGTCTTGTTCTACTTGAACTGTTCTATCTTATAAAGGGCTGCTTCTACCTTGCATTTCAATCCTGAAGAAAGTGTCTTACCTAATACATTAACCTATCTTTCTCTTTAAATTACAGATTAACCAGAATGGTTTTCCTTTCTGTTTCTAGGATTGGAATTTTTTTTAAAAAATAAAGAACACTAGACATCAAACACAAGTCCTATCAACTCTGCTGCTGTTAAACAATAATTAGCACATGCTGTAGTAACATATGGTAACAGCGTCAAGCAGGAGTGGAGCATTGCTCCATCTTTTCAAATTCCCGAATGGCTCAATTACACACCACTATACTGGGAAGTATTTCTCTATTAAGTTTGGAGGTTACCGTTTGACAGATCAAAGTTTTTTCCCCATAATAAGATCTTCTGTAAATATAACATGGGTTTAGTTTAGGGCTTAAACTGCTGTCAAACTTGGGTTTAATACAGTCCTCAAGATGTCAATCCCTGTGGGAGTTTCCAGCAATACATTCAGTTACAGGAGCTGACTTTGACTCTGGTCCAGAAGGATGGGTGACGTTAAGTGAAATGAACCCAGTGGAGGCTCAATTACGTTCCCTCCCCATGGCCATAAATTCACAACAACTTCATCCTTAAAGCAAATAAAATCAGTCTGAATGTTAATGATGTTTGGCACTCATTTCTAGATTTCGTTATTGTTTAAACAAAAGTGCGACTAATTGAAATGGTACATCAGAGGGGCAAGTTGTCAAGAGTAAGAGAGGAACCTCTGGATTGTATCCCACCCACTTTGACCTAGAAGTGCACAACTCTGTTGCAGGAGAAGGGGTTACACACTACACAGTGTGTAAAAATATCTCCATCTCCAGTACAGCCATTGAACTCACAGATGAGGACAGACTTACAAACAAGCTGACTTTGTTGTTCCCCTGGGCACTTTAAAAATTAATGAGAAGAATTCAATGAATGGAACAAAAAAAAATTGGCTTCTGTGCAGTTCTGACCATTAAATATTTTTATTTCAATCAAATAAACTGGGTTTTCCACTGGGGCCTATTAAACAGTCACATTCCCAGTTTCCTTTGCAGACTCCCCAACTGCCTGAAGAATGACATTTTATAAAATATCAGAATGATGTAATTTAACGATAACATGCTTCTTCGACTTTCTTTAAATATTTAAATTTATATTAAACCTACCAAGGAAAAGGAGTACTACCCAAACATCTTGGTTATATTTGAACCCGATTCCCAGAAGGCAAAACAGTTTCCTAACCCAGTACATCACTCAGTTCATAAGTTTCCTTTTAACTTTCAACAACTATTATCTAATGGATTGATCAAATTCATTAAATAATGGACAGAAACACTTACAACTGCCTGTATGCAAATTTCACTTGCAAGATATACCATTTTCTCATGCGCAGTATGTTAATAGATTTCCGGTTTAGAAAAATATTACTTTTAAGTAGCCTCACAAAAAACAACCATCTGTGGAGAAGAAAAATGCAGCGTGTGATGTGGTAATTATCACATCAATTATTAGATTTTTCCTATTTATTTTTCAGTCTTTCTTCAGTTTACGTTAACCAGAATTTTCCCAAACCTGCAAAAGATAAACACCCCTGATAAAAGATTTCACAATGGGGCAATATATGTCACTATATCCTAAACAAGCCAAAGGCCAATAAACACCTCACAGTGGATTATGTTCCATTACGTATGCTTTCCATATGAATGCAATTTTCATTGCAAGTCTGCTTCAAATCAACACATATAACAAAACAACTTACTCAACAATGTTTTTTTACTTCTTGTGACGTGACTTTGGATTACTATCATACGACCTGACACTGATTGTGGTGATACAACATAGAAATTTATAGCACGGAAGGATGCCATTCGGTCCATAAAGTCTGCTCTGGCTCTCAAAGCAAGATGTTCATTCAATCCCACTACACTACCTTATTCCCATACCTCTTCAAGCCTCTGTCCTTCATATATCTGTCCACATTTATATGAAACCCATAACGGACTCTGCCTCTACCACCCAACTTGGCAAGGCATTCCATATCCCAGCAAATATGCCCAGCAAGTCGGACAATTCGTGATTTATCTTTGCATTTGATATAACGCCTTATAATGTCATTCGGTCGTCTCAAACCACTTCACAGGATACACTATAAAGTGGATTGATTGTGAATTTTGTGGGTGAAATGTGGCAGACAGTTGTAACAGCAATGTTCCACAAACAGCTAGGGAGTGAGTGACCAATTTTACTTGAGGGATTGTTAGCCAGGACACTGGGAGAAACTTCTCTTTTCTATCGTGTCATGGGATCTTTAACATTCACCAGAACAGACAGATGGGATCTTGGTTTAATGTATCATCCAAAGGATGGATTTTTCACAGCCTTTTACTGATCATTTGCCACCAAAATATCTGAGTATTCATGGTGTAAACATCCCCAGCTCAATCTTTAAAGGTGTTTACATCTATGAAGATAAAAATTACTACAGAAGGAGGTCATTTGTCCCATTGTATCCCGATTGTGTTAGATTATCCATTGAAGCTTGCTACTCTAATCACACTTTGATACCATTCTGTACCCCCCTCCCCTCATTGTTAGTGAAATGAGCCAGCGACTTCTTTATTCAAATCCCTCTTAAATTCATTCGTGTGTCATAACGTTACTGGGACATTTGCATTAATGTCCCAGAAATGGACTAACCCACTAACCTATTTTTTTTGCTCCAACACATCCATTATGATGTTGATGCCAAGTCAGTAAAGAAAGAATTATTCTTTTAATTGTAGGTGACAGTCTGAGAAAGTAAGGCAAAATATCAAAACACCCATAAACTATGCAATAGGGTTAAATGTAAGACCATGTTGAGGATAGACATTATTGTTCAAAGAAAATAGTTGCGTATTGAACTATTGATAATGGTGCATCTCTTTATTTGGGGGGTGGGGGGCAACCAGGTATCTGACACATACAGAATTCATCATTATATTTATGAGTACTCAAACCAGATTGAGAATTCCATAAACGTGCATGGAGAAAAATGTCACCTGTGCTTGGAAATATCCTATTTCCATAATAATAATAATCCTCACATTATTTGCAGCACCTTTTACATCAGGAGGGTGTCTCAAAGCACAGCACTGGATATACTGTCAAGTGTAGCGACTGTTTGTTTTGTGCATAAATGTCTAGAGTGTACATTCTCCCAAAATGGATGTACCCAGCTTACCTAAATCTAGAAAATTATAGGTGCAGGTTGGCAAGACTGGAGGCTTGAGGACCTCAAAGTGTCCCAAACGGCTGGAGTTTAACCAGCTAAAACCACATAGCTTGTTTTTGCAAATACTGCCTGGCAAGCCTTCCGTTGTTTGTTCAGCTAGGATCACCATCCATTTAGGTTTTGGCATGCAGAGTTAACAAGAGGTTAGTGGGAAGAAACTCTGCCCCACCCCACCCCACCCAATCTTCCCGACAAGCTAGGTGGTTGTTCTGTCATCAGCATTGCCCTGGAGTACTGCAGATCTGACTGGCTCAGGAACTGGACTACCAAGATCACTACAGAGGATTGACTCAGTTCTGATATTCCTTTGTTATTGGCCACCCTACTTTTGAAATTCTTAAAGAGTCTTGATGAAAAAAAAGTTGGCAAGGCTATTTTGATTTGCTTCCAGAGTTGGCTCAATGATGCAGTCTGCATTGGAACATTATCAGGTCACTTGCACATTGTTATTGTTCTGAAAGTAACACAGAGCCCTTTGGAAACCATTACTTTAATGGTTTTGTCATTGCCTATCTGTGCAATCAAATCTCACGTGGCACATGCATCGCTTAATGATAAATGGATGGTATTTATAAGCGGTTCACTGTAATAGAGCTAAACACTCCACTCAAAATGTACACTTGGTCACATTAGCTTTGCAGCTCCCTCACCAACCACAGGTCTCACCATATCACATATTCTACCAGAGTTAAAAAAAAGCAGATGAGTTGCCCCTAAATCTTTGTCAATTTGTATCAAAATGGAAGACAGCAGCATAAACGGAGCATTTGGTATAAAGTGTCTCGGGACACAAGACGTGTCTCATGCAGGGAATCCCACGTACATCAGGCTGATCCACACTAGAACTCCGCTCTGAGACAAACTTGGATTTTCCAGTTAAAGTGCTTTATCTAGCTCTATTATTTACTGTAAATAACATCTGGGAGAGCAGTGAGAACAGCTTGATTTGCCCTCGCTCTCTATGGGTTAAAGGCCATAGCCTTTGCTTGGTGCATTTCAAGTACTCAGCATATGAGGAACAGAAATACCGTAGTCTCATTTTACCACACCAAGTCATTATTTTTGATGTCTCACAGTTTTTTCACTCCCATTTCCTTGCTTATGTCTTTCTGAGCCACACACCAACTGCAACTGGAAAGTGAGATCCTGGTCCGAGATCTCTCTGCTGATGCAGTTCTTGATACAGCAGCTAGGGGATGCCAGAGAGCAGATTGTTGGTGACATACAGTATCCTAAAATTCCTTCTTCTTATGTGTAAGGAGCAAGCCTTTACTTAGCACCTCTTTAAAGTGGTGGGCCTGATCAGCAGAGTGATAGCCAATGGTCATAAAACACACCTGACAATCGCTTTGTACACGGTTAAATATCCTCTTTTATTAAGTAGACTGTCCCAATACAAGATTCACAGTTTGGCTGTGTAATGATCAAGCTTTCGTTTCTTATTGTGCCAAAAAAAAATCACTAAACATGTTATTAAATGCTGAATCTCAGGATTACAAGCCCACAGAAAAAATACCCATCTTTGATTTAATTACTACTTCATTGCCAAGTCAGTGAGCACTATTTATAGATTTGGGTGAGTGTGACTGCCTGGGTTCTTATCTTGTGCAAGAAGCTAACTGAAGAAAACCCAAACAGAATAACTTGCCCATTGTTACGAAGATACCAAAACATGCATGGAGATTTCATCCAAATCGATAGTAAACATTACTATTATTCTGGAGACACTGTCTTATCCATGGGAAGGGAATGTATCCAGATGGCTTTTTTTTGTTACATGCGTTAATTCATTTAATTAATCCTTGCATTTGATATGGTGTCTATAACATCGAGAATGTCTCAAAGCACCTCATAAAGTTTCTAGAAACAGTATTCATTGTGTATTTGTAGGTGAACACGGCAACCAGTTCATGTACAGCAATATCCTGCAAACAGGGGTGAAGTGAATGATGCATTATATCTGGAGCATGGTTGGTCATGTTTTCAAATAGTAACGCGGAATCTTTAATGTCTACCTGAACAGGCAGGCAGGCGGGACCTTGGTTTAACGGCTCATCTGAAGGACAGCACCTCTGATAATGCAGCATTCCCTCAATAGTGCATTGGAGTGCCAGCAGGCCGTGAGTTCAAAATCCCGATGTGAGGCTTGAACCCAGAACAGTAACAACAACAACAACTTGAATTTGTAACTTTCTGACTCCGAGGTGAGAGTGCTATCAGGCAGAGAGACCTTAGAATAACAATATCTCCAAAAATTGTAATACTACCCAGTGTTGTGCGCACTGAACCATTTTAAAATACGTGCTTCCAAATTACCATGGAAGAACAAAACTGAGCTCAATGTGGCCCTGAACCTCAAATTACATTCAATTGTTGAGTTAAATGCTGGATTTAATTTTCCCAGTGAAAAGGGCCGAAAGGTCTTGGAGTCCAGAGCCAAATGTGAATGTAAATCGGAAACTTATTGAAAACTAATAAAGGTTTATTATAGGGAACAAGCTTGTTCTAGGTAAACCTATTCCACAAAGGTCTTTCAGCCCATTAAGGCAGCATTTCAGGAAGGACATTTTCCCATCATTTCTTTTATAATTTAATCTAGAGAGACATTAACATGCATTCCAATATGCTTAATAATAATAATCATCCTTGCATTTGATATAGCATTTTTCACGTCTTCTAGTGAATTGAGTGTATTTGTGGGTGAAACACAGCAGCCAATTGAGCACAGCAGTGTTATTATATAAAGCTTCAATCAGTTTTGAAATACTTTTTACTTGTTAAGTAGAAACTTCATCTACACTTGTGACGATTTATGATTAGTGTGATCCATCAATCAGAAAATAGCTTTATTTTTGGTGTTTAAGATCAAAGATTGCTAGAAATCTGATTTAGATATATAGCACTATATATCTAATGTATATATATTATATATATTACAATATATATAATATATATTATGATATATATATAATTATTATTTATATAATAACACTGCTGTGCTCAATTGGCTGCTGCGTTTCACCCACAAATACACTCAATTCACTAGAAGAGGTGAAAAACGCTATATCAAATTGGACCTGCAGTCCAATTTATGTGGACATGTTACTTACTTGCTAACTTTTATAATGACCTAAAGCATTCACTGAGGTTGCAAGAAATTCTTTCTGGATGAGAATGTGCAGAACATAAAGACTGAAAAAATTAAAGTAATATCTTGAATTCAAAACAATATGTAAATGCTATCATGTTTTGATATACGCAACATTAATAACTATTTGTTTAATAACTATTTTGAGCCAGTTTCTTGGTCTCCATACTCCACTCCAGCCAGATTTGTACAACGAGAATCTACTAGTTAAAGAGGGCATTTATTTTGTAAAAGACTTTTACCTAAAGTCTGCAGCATTTAAAAAGATCAAAAAGGACCAAGAGGTTCAATGGGCAAATCACTAGTTAGGAACTTTCTCATGAGACTGTAATAGCACCTGTTAAGTTAGTTTATACACTGTATAGTAAATAAAATGACAGTACGCTTGCATATTTGCTGAGTTTGTGAACCTCTGATTAGTGTGGTAATACATGTTTTTTTGATGAGAATTTGATGATGTGCCAAAGAACCAGGCTAGTTTCAATAGACAGAATACCTGCTTTGGGCCATGGTTAACCCCTCAAGCACATGTGCGTCAAGGGCTGACAAACTTTTGGGAACTATTGCTCATCTATTGCAAAATAATATATAACAGCCCGAATAGTGTAACAACAATACTCACAGAGCTCCTGAGTGCATCTGAACTAAGCACTATGCACTATTTAGATTGCTGTGCTTCAAATTATTGGCAGCTCAGTGAGTTTCATCTGTCTGTAGTTTAGGAAAGGTGCCAGGTTAATTTCCTGATTTGTGCTAAGATAACAGATCTCAGTTGAATCAGTACCCGGTTAGGAGGAAACCAACCACAGCTCCTGATTCTGCTCCCGCTTGAAGTATGCACATATCTGAAACCCCAAACTCCTCTCTGTGTCCACCGGACTCGCCTTCCTGCAGATGAAGCATTGCCACTCTAATGCTGATTGACGTAGGCTAAGGTCCAAATATTGGGACAGAGCTGGAGGTCAAGATTGTGGACCAGATTTAGTTATTGGCTGTTCTTACTTATCATTTAGCCCTATATGTAACATTGATCACCATGTGGAGATTATCACTAGTGTTAATTAACATATCAGAGTGCAATTTCACCCTATTATTTTAATATGAGGTTCAAGAGATCATAATATAGTAATAATAATCCATGCATCTGATATAGCAGTTTATCACATCATTGAGATGTCTCAAAGTGCTTCAGAATATACTGTGAAGTGGACTGACTGTATTTTGTGGGCAATATAAATATAAAAGATGCAATGACAGAATAACTTTTAGGGGAATATATTTTTACATTTATGTCAAAAGTAATGGACAAATGTACACTGGTCATAGGGGACATGTAATTCAAGCTTCTTTTAAACTAAACACAATATTTGTTTGAAGGGATAAAAGAAAGACTAAGCAGTGTTCCTATGATGTTATCAATGACTGGTTTGAAACAATAGCTGTCTTCTTTCACTTGAATTATGCTTCCCCAGTGTCATGTCAGTGTTAAATCTCATAAAACACATATAGAGCTTTATGTTTTAGCCAAGAGAAAGATTTCAACATCAATTGAGCTATGTATGCATTATTTCTGTATAACAATATGTGTCGATGTATCTGAAATGTGATATTTCAGGATTATTCTGGTGTTGCGATTAATGAATTGATTAAAACATGTTGGTATTTTCATATTTCCTTCAAACTCTCCAAGATAATACATTCTCAAGACAAACGTTACCAATTGTGCTGATGAAATCTGTTGAGGTTGGAGGAAGTATTCACTACTTACATTGATAAATCTAAGACAGCAAGCCCTTAGGTGCCTATCATCAGTTTGCAACCAACGGGTAACTCAGCAATAGCAAAAAAAAGCTTGTGAAACAGCATTTACTTGAAAACAGTACTGGAGGATACCAGCTTAGGTGCGGACTGAAATTCCCCAGAAACATAATTTCTGTACTTTTGGGGCTGGGATGGCAGAAATATTGTCTGTAGAGTAAGGGAGGACAGGTTTGAAAAATGGAGGTGTGGGGATGGAGGAATCTTATGGAGTTTTTGTATCATTGACTCTCGCCAGAGCTTAACACCAGGGAAACAGAGTGGCTGAGATGAAGTGAGTAATAGTGTAGGGTTTGTATGGATGAGAAGTGGAGGGATTTCATGCTTTTCAAAGTTCTTCCATCTCTTCTATTATAATACATATCAAGCCATTACCACAACAGATTAGTATTAATAAATCATGCAGTATTAAACTTCTGATGATTTGACCTAAAAGACAACCAACAAGTAGAATATCTTGAGAAACATGTATTATGCATTATCTCTTTGCATTACATAACAATTGAATCACAGCAAGATTATATAGCAAGATCTCTTAAAAGATACAAAGTACAGAAGATATTTGTCAAAACCCGTTTTTACTCCAAGCAAATGAGGTTCCATTACTATATACTTCAAAGGAATAGCATTAAATAATAGCATGTTATTATTTAATTCTAATACTAATATTTTTTGCATTTGATATCATGCCATCAAGACATCTCAAAATGCTTCAGTGTATACTGCAAAATAATGTGATTGCATGCATTTTGTAAGCTGTGTAATATTGTCTTTGCACAGTCAGGAGTGGGAGCATTTCACTCCAATGGTACAGAAGTGTGAGGGAGAAGCCCACATTATACTTCTTGCTCGACATCACTTTGAATTGGAGCTAAAATAAAACATGCTCAATTTCACCCTTTTGTGTGCCCAAAACAGTAAAAGTGCCAGTTGTGCAGCTTGCTATAGTATTAACCCCTATGTTCAAGTATATCAGCTTCACTCAGATTCGTCATGAGCACATGTGTGAGATATCTTATCTTAAAATAGCTTCTGCTGATGCCAGTAACAACAGTATTCTAAATGTGCTTTAGAATATTACCAATTCCACCTTTGGCATCTGGTTTAAATGCAGCAAGGACAGCTAAGCCCGTTGCATTATATTACAATTGAATCTCAACAAGATTATATAGCAAGGACTTTTAAAAGATACAAAGTATCACAGAAGATATTTGTCAAAATCTATTTTCACTCCCAAGTAATTGAGGTTCCATTGCAATAGTTTCAGTGCTGCAGAACACTTACACTGCCTTTCCACAAACTCCCTTTCTGCGAGGTTGTCTCTTAAGAGTATTTAAAGCAGTCCAGGATGTCCTGAATAACACATAAATACTAACAATAATCCTGATATAATGCCTTTCACATCAGAAGGACATCTCAAAGCTCTTCACAGGATGTACTGTAGTCACTCCCTCCCTTAAATCTGGCTGTGTTTAGTTTACGACAATGTTGCTAGCAGCATTTTTGCAAGCAAAACAAGGCATAAATTGATCATTTATTTCATAGACATAGAACGTTCTTGTGCACAAGCTGACTGTCATATTTGTCTACAAATAGACAGTCTCTTCACTTTCCAGCAATTGCCTTGTGAAGCACTTTAAGATGTTCCAAAATTACAGGCACCATACCAAATACAAGGGCTATTATTACTATATTTCATGGTCTGCATGAATTTTCTAAGATCTAAATTGCCTTCTGGGTACCATCAGTGAGGGAAAAGCCAGTTAAGGTCTGTACATGTTGAAATTCTATCGTAGTACATGGAAGAATTTATGGTTTAAATAATACCAAGTGATAGTTCTATTTTGCATCACTTGGCATCACTATTCCAAGTGATGCCAAGTGATAGTTCTATTTTGCAAAAACACGATCAAAGAATGAGTGTAATATATTCACAACATTGTCCAGTTAGTCTGATGTAGGAGTCAATCGTCAGGCCATCTCACATATTAGTATTGTATATATATCAGTGAAATATGTTAAAGTATCGATGTTTAATAATAACCCTGAGGCGTGGGTGGAGCATTCACTGATAAGCTGACATGCTTTCATAAAAACTTCTTGATGTTGAACCCAAGTAGAAATGTGATCAGGTTTCTATGATACTTGCCAAAGTACATAAAACATTGTGCGAAAGGTATTCCACTAATGCTGAAATACAAAGGAAGCATTCCTGTATGTTAAAATTCTGCCTTTCACCTAAATCCCCATTTACAAATATCAATCTGACACTCCATCCTCAGGGTATTACCATTGTAAAATACAACATCTGCTTTTCTCTAATAAGAGAGATGCCTTTTTTGTTAAGTTGACAAGAGCAAATACAGATATAAAGGATGGGTCTTCAGTTTAGTCGGTAGGTCAACTCAATGAGTTTGATAACAAGCCAAAAAACTCTCAGTGCATAGGAGTCTCTTACTCACAAATCAGAAGTTTAAATAAAAGGTTTGAATGAAGAATGCCCTTCAGCCAAAATGTTCTCAATCTTCCAGAATACCCACCGGACTGGTGTCCCATTTCAACATCAAGAAATACTTCCTGGTGTCTGTCCTAAAATTGCCCACACCTTTTTCTAATGTATTAGTATATCTGAAAGTATTATTTGGGTTCACTTTCTGTATCTTATTTAGTATTTTATAAGGAAGGACCCCTTAAAGACACTCCTTTTCAAAGCAGAAAAGCCCTGGCTTATCCAATTGTTCCAACCTTTTAACACTGGGGATCAACCTCATATTCTATTATCCATTCACAATCAAAAAGAGAGAAGCTTGATTTAGAACAAATGTACATCTGTTCTGGTACAGTATGAAGGTCCAATGTCTAAATTTAGAAGTTAGTTTGACAACCATGGAAAGATTGTTTCCAAATTAAAACTGAATTTAAGAATATTCCAAAATTCTACACAATTTAAAATTTTAAGTCAAGAGTCTTAATAATAAATGAATAATAATGCTTGCATTTGATACTTCTTCACCTTTCACTTTGAGAGGACATCTAAATGTTCTTCACAGGATTTACTGTAAAGTGTAGTGACTGGTTTGTGGGCGAACCTAAAATTCTGAACATAAGAAATTTCAGGTCTCTGATCTATCATCGGATCATTACGCTGCCATTAAACATTTTGGTTTGTGGCTTCCAAAGTAACAGGCACCATGGGAGACTTGAACAGTACCAAGAAAAATTGACAAGTTCAATATAATCTGCACATCACAAATTGTGAGAAATATTTTGGAGGATTTAAAAAAACCAGAGTGAAGACTGAATGAAATTAAGATATTAAGTTATAATTATATTATATAATTATATTTATATTATATTATATTATATAATTATATAATTATATTATAATTATATTAATATAATAACAATCCCTCCAAAACCAAAAACAATAATAAATTGGTTATTTTCAATCTACGACTGTTTGTGGGACATTGCTGTGCGCAATTGGCTGCCGCGTTCGCCCACAAATATACAGTCAATTCACTTTACAGTGTGTTCTGTGAAGCGCTTTGGGACGTCCTCCCGACGTGAAAAGTGCTATATCAAATGCAAGGATTATTATTATTTGGTATCCTATTTTACGGGGTCTGGAAGCTTCAATTAATAGGCTATAACCTGGAGCTACAATGTATTACAAACAAACAGATAAAAACTGAATGTTTGGACCAAAGAAGAAGAAAAAAATAACATTGTATTGTTGCTTTATGCCTTAAGTGATGTTGTTGCAGAATATCTAACAGCATTATTAACGTGTGCCAAACACTCAAGGTTGGCAAGCAATCATCCCACAGTGTTGGATGCAGGCCAGTAGCAGGATGTAACAGTTTACTAACAACATATTGTTAATCGCTTGTTTTATTTTTTATTTGGTTATATTTTTGGGGTGGAGGTACATACAAAGCAACTCTCTTATCTTGTGGCATTTCAGATTCCCCACAAAATTACATACCTAATAGTAATGGGTCCATGAAAAAAACATGGCCACTTCCAGGTGATCAGGTTGCTGCTGATGCAATTTCCTGTGCAAGCGACTTTGGTGATGTCACTTCCGTTGCAAAGTGAGGTCAGTTTCATTTGCTGTGCGTAACACTGTGCACCTGGGCAATGCACATCAGCCTGAGCTGTTGACACATAGCATTTAATAGCATGGGAAGCTGGCTATTCAGCACTGGAAGACGCATGTACTGTATTATATAAAGTGGGTCCACAGTAGACTGTGTTATAAGCAAACCTGTGCATACCCATTGCATATTTTAATAGCGTCATCCTGTATTTAGGAACAGATTTGGAAACTAACTTGCATTTTTATATCACTTCACAAGTACTTGTTACAATAATAATAATCCTTGTATTTGATATAACGCTTTTCACGTCTTCTAGATGTCTCAAAGCGCTTCACAGAATATACTGTAAAGTGAATTGACTGTATATTTGTGGGCGAAACGTGGCAGCCAATTACGCACAGCAGCGTCCCACAAACAGCCATGGATTGAAATTACCAAATCTTTTTTTTTTGAGGGATTATTATTGGGTGTATGGAGTAAGGAAACTTGCCCAAGGTTTCGCCCTGCCGGGAATTGAACCCGGGTGTCTCACTTGCAATGTGAGTGCTCTAAACACTGAGCTACAGGCTCCAAGTAGTGACTTAATGATAATTCTTACATTTGAAATAGCACCTTTTTTACATCAGGAGGACACATCAAAGCACTTCACAGGATTTATTGTACAGTATTTTTATACTGAACTTCATTTTGTAGGCAGATAATAACAGTTGTTCGTGCCAGCAAAGTCCCCCAAACAGTCTCAAGGTGAATGCCCATTTAATCTACCAAATGAAACAAAAAATAAATGCACTTTTGCTTTTTCCGAATTGTGTAAGAAAATAACTGTATTCCTTTTGTGGGGGCAGGTGGGGGGAGAGGGCTGGGGCATGAAAAGATAGTGGGAGCAACTAGAAAAGAATGTGTTCCTAGAACTGAATGTGCAATACAGGGCCCTAAAGGCCTTTGTACTTTCCTTCCCCACTGGGCTAAGTGAGCAGCTGGGACAGCTTTATTTGTGTGACATCGACTTGAAGGAGCACCATCATCATGAAAAACTGTTTGGCAAACCTTTTTCTTCATCAGTGTTCGAACAATGCGACAACATAAATTGCATCAGAGCACATCACTTCCACATGAGATCACAGTGACAAAATGGTGCAACTCTCTTTCCTTTTTCCTTCTTCCAGCCCCCGCCCATCCTAAACTAAAAGAACATTTGCTAAACCCTTTTCTTTTAAAATGAGAAAAGAGCCATTTAAGGACTGAACTGCAAACAGCAGCAACATATTGAGAACAGATTAAAAAACAAGAGGGTTGGCACTTACTCGGATGAGAAGAGACTTGGTGAGATCTAAATGCCTATTTTAAACTGATTTCAAGGAGGTATTACTTGTATTACACATGACAGATGAAAATAAAGACTTGTGTCTGAAATTTCAAGTAACAAGCGTAAGCATTTAGACCAAGAGCCTTATCCTGTGAGGACTGACTGGAAAACAAAACTACTGCAAATGTCAAGTGAACTCTACAGAAATGCTGGAAATGCACAGCAGTGCATGAAAGAGCAATTTGGGTTTGAATTTCAGGTGTGACCCTTCATTTTGAACAGGAGGAAGCGCTCTGGGACACTATCCCGCGTGAAGGGCACTATATAAATGCAAGTTGTTGTTGAGAAGGTTGGAGAAACCTCTTTGTAGGGAGGATCAGTGTGATCAGACTAGGAAAACCAAACAGGAGGAAAAAGTTAAAAAATAAAAACCAACTGCAATGCACACAAAAAGTAGTCGATAATCCAAACATTCATTCAAAAACAAGAAAGGAATCAACACAAGGGGAGAGGTTGAAGGAGACAAATCACAATCAAGAGAGGAACAGAACTGAATCGGAGACGGCAGTCCCAAAAACTGGTAGCAAATGAATGACTGGAAATCAATAGAAAAACTGAGTCTTGCAAATCTGAAATATAATAAGGTACTGCTGTAAAGGGGCATTTGCCCACAAAACACAATGTCACTGCACTTTAATGTATATCCCGTGAAGCACTTTGGGACATCCTCCTTATGTGACAGGCGCTATACCAAATGCCAGAATTATTATTATTATCATCATTATTGTTGTTATCAGTGTCTGAAAGAAAAAATAGAGTACGAAGCAGAAATGTTCTGAGCTTGTGTGATGGGTTTTGCAAATTAGGTTCAGCTTTGTTGCCTTTCACTGACCTCGCTGCATTTTTTCCCTGCCTTACATTCGTTGCTAAGATAGATGGCACTTCCTCATTACGAAGCCAGATTCTTGTAGGATTATGCTGCACATTAGACGTTGATATGCTCTGAAACTGGTCGCAATGTGACCTCCAATGTCTGGATAACCTGCCTGAATCGCAAGTGCTGAATTAGTGCCAGAGCACTTCAGACTCAGTGCTCAGTTGAGTATGGCTGTGATTCAAATGCATGTTGAGTGCATTCAGTTTAACTAGGCAGCTCCACTGATTCATCTTCAGAACTTCCCTCATCTGAGCCTGGATTGTGACACTGGACCTCAATACAATACAACTTGCTATTTGAATTGGCTGTGTGCTGGTTATATTGTACTAGCTTATGAAACCAATACATGACAGCCACTAACATAAATAATAGTTTTTGTTATGTGGAGATTATAATCTAATGATAGGTTTAATCGGGTCAGGATTACTATTGCAACAGTATGTCGTCAGTAGGGAAAATTAAACCGTAGTGTAACCCACGATAGTCTAAACCAAGCTTTACATTACTGATTAGTGAGTGAACAGTCCAACACTTGGTAAATTCTGCTTCACAATGGTAGGAAGAGCCCACATCGAGGGATCAAAAAGCGACTTCGCTGTGAATGCTTGGTAACCACAGCTGGTTATCCCTGTGGTAACTTTTCTGCCACCTCCTGCTTAAAAACCCCAAAAGCCACAAAAATCAGGAGGCAAAACCTCTCAATAAACTGTGCAGTTCTCTATACTCTCAATTTATGTCTTAATCTTGTGCACATGTGCAAAATGATAACCAACACTCATGATGCCATTATACACACAGTAATAGAAACATCCTGAGATATATTACACGTTAAAATTAAAATTTACTGTTGTCTCCACCTGTTCCAGAAGGGGGAAAGGGCCGGTAAATGGGACTGAAAGGAATGCTCTTAAAAAGGGCCAGCACAGATACAATGAGCTAAATGACCTTCTTCTGTCCTCCAAATTTCTATATATTTTTTAGTTGATACGATACAATATTTCAACCATAATTCTTCTATTGTCCATTTTTAAACACAGACCAATATATTATCCTCTCATTAAATTGCTGTATTTTCTGTGGCTCACCATGTTATTCATTTTTAATCAAACATGGGAATACGATGAGATATCACAAATGATTCTCCCATCACATCCCATGCACTTCAGCAAAACTGTCAATCGCACAACTGATCAATGCTAAAATTTCCTCCTTTTCCACACCTGGGACAAAAGATTTCTACTCTGCCGTTTACACACTCAGCACATGTAAGAGTCCATTGTCACACAACATGGCCCACTTTATTCTGACCATTCTCTCAGGCATGTCTGCCTAGCTCAGTTGGTCAGATGCGATGTTAAAACAAGGTTTAGGTGGCCATTAAGAATGGCATTTATTGGAAAGAGAAAGGATTTTCTCCCAATGTCCTGGCCAATAAGGTAAAAACTGGTCATTCACATCAAGGCTGTTTGTGTGTCATTACTGTGCTCAAATTGACTGCTGCATTCACCTACAAATACATAGTCACTACACTTTACAGCAAAATCCTGTGAAGTGCTTTGAGAGGCTTCAACGATGTGATATGGCAAGGATTATAAATGCACTTTCAAGAGAATTCTATATTCCACTCTCTCCACTTAACTCATAGGAGCACCCTTCTTTTGTGTATTGCAGGGTTCATGCCAGCATTAATGGTGACCTCTGACTGACATGCGAGACTTGATCTCTTGCAATGCAGTATAAAATTAAACCCCACTGAATGTAGTTCGATTAACTGACAGAATTCACCATCCCCACCGACAGAATTAGTACAGGCTGATTTTATACATTGCTACAGGATTATCTCTACATGATTCTGATATCATAACCTGTAAAACTGGACTAATCCTATGTATATAGTAGTGCTAGATGATTGTTACAGGGCTGTACCTCGATATGCATGCTTTGCAGTAATCTAAGACTCAATCAAGGAACACAAGTCGTGTTCCAGTCCTGCCTCTGTTTAAAAAAAACTGCTGCACTCTCGTGAGGTCCCTATCTAGGCCTCTCACCCTTGCATTCCTTCAGCTAATAAACAGATAGGGCCAATAGCTCACTGTCATTTTGCTTTGAGCTATAGCTGTGGGCTGCCTGTGCAGCACACATGCACCTTTAACCTTGCCTTTGCAAGCATGATAGCCTTAAACCTCACAAGGTCAATACCGAGGAGTTTAAACTAATTTGCTGAATGTGAGTGGTGGGAGGAGCAACTGAACTACTTATTAACTGTCACTCAACAGACACTTAAAGCAGCAATTTATTTCAAGGGACGACATAATGCTTTCAGTAAGGTTGCTGTGAATGTGCTAACAGTAGTTGACAGAGGCTGGGGAGGGGTTTCTTAAGCCTATAAACGTGGTGTGCTGCTGATAACACAGAGTCTGAAATACACATGCTGCTGGATTCTGATGATTTCACTCAGCTTTTGATATCTTCTTAGTTAAAGTCTCAACGTTTCCATGATATCATATGGAAAGAGCTCCACTTTCCATTTATGTGAATAGGAAGGGGAGTCAATGGTTTAAGTAATGGTTTTGACCCTTGTAGAGGGAAGGGGCTAATCAGAGAGAGTCACAATAATGGTCAAAGTATTTGTTTGTGTGCATTTAATGAATTTTAATATCCTGTGTCTAAGGAAACTTTCATCCAAGTAGATGATGCTAAAATTGGTGACTGCTCCGCAAACACATTTCAGATATGGAAATCTAACTGAAAAAAATCTAGCTCTTAACTGTCCATTGATTTTTTTTATAGCCTAGCAGTAAGTTAGTAACCCAGTTGTTAGTCAATTGGTGGCTCGCTTTTCCTGGGGTAATAATTCCTTAAATTTTTTACAAATAATAAATTGGTTTGATCACCCAATCCACGACTGTTTATGGGGCACTACTGTGCGCAATTGGTGCCGTGTTGCGCCCACAAAATATACAGTCAATTCACTTTACTATATGATTCTGTGAAGAACTTTGAGATGTCTCAAAGACATGATAAGGTGCTATATCAAATGCAAGGATTATTATTATTATAAAGAAGGACAAAAGCTTGCATTTTGGTTTTGTTTTTCTTGTTGAATTAACCAGTGTCGAAACAGCGGCACTTGACCGTCTCTTAATAATGTTGTACAACCTCTTTATGATTAACTAGTCTGCAATGGTAATCTCTTCCCGCAATTGTAAGACTCTTCCTGCAATTGTAAGACAATCTCCTTTCCAGGCAATAGTGGGAAAGCACTGTCAGAGGTTTCAGCTTTCAGATGAAATGAGAAACTGAGGTCCCAGTTTGAGCTGGATGTCAAAGATCCCACGGCACCATTTGAAAAGAGAATGGAGTTTCTCCTGCAGACCAATTGGTTCGTCACCACCACCACCACCACCACCACTACTAACAATCTACATTTATATAGCACTCTTCACAAAGGATAGCATCTTGGAGTGCTGCACAAAGGCAGGAATGGACAGTGAGCGAGAGAGAAGGGCGAGGAAGAGGTGACCATATGTAAAAGGGGGCAAGGTGGAGAGATTCAGACAGAGAGTTCCAGAGGTTAGGGGCGTAGTGACTGAAGTCATGGTCGCCAATGATGAAACAGGAGCATTGGGGGACGTGCAGCAGGTCTGTGTCCACTGAGCAGAATGGGCGGGCAGTGGAGTGGGTAGTTGATGACACACATGGCTGCAGTGTTACCGACACAAAGACATTTGAAAGTAATCACCTTTGAAATACTTTGCGACAATCTAATATGACAAAGCCCTATATATGAAAAAAATTAATTCAATTGAGAAACCTTGTTGAAACAATGTTCAACGAAAACTTGCTGTAAGCATCATGCCTTCCTTCCTTGCATTTTTTTTGATATAGCACTTTTCATGTCTTCTAGACGTCTCAAAGCACTTCACAGAATATACTGTAAAGTGAATTGACTGTATATTTGTGGGCAAAACACGGCAGCCAAATTGCCATCTTTCAATAAAGTAATCCTTTGAGTAGCAGAAAACAAGCAACTCAATTGCTTTTCTTAAAGTTGGATAGACACAAATTCTTAACTTTACAAGGTTGCACCTGGGACTAAATACTGTAAATGCCTGCATTAACATGCAATCCAGCTGTCTAGGCCTCAGGCCTGGAAAATATTTGCAACTCTGGGATGCTCAAATACTTTGCCCTGAAGGATATTGCTCAGTAGGGTAGATCTCCATCTCAGCATCAAACAAATTGACATAAAACATTCTGAAAACTCAAAGTACGTTAAAGGCTGAAGAGTTCACCTGATTTACACAATGGCTGTGGGCTCTGGTGCAACGTGACCACTTTCTCCTGGGCCTGTTTTCAAGAATAGCAAGTTGTATCAAGCGATCTACTATTACAAAATGCCTGTCATTTTCCTTTGTTCAGATTTCAGATAAAAGAGATAAAAAGGACACACACAATGAAATGTTAAAACTCATAGATGTGAGGAGTAGTCCATCAAATAAAACACAAACAATCGCTTTCACAAGCTTCACACAAACCCTAATAATACATTATTACTAATACATTGCCACATCTGTATAAACTGATAATCACAGCCTTGACAGTGTATGTACACCAAGTAGGTTCTCTATTTGATCCATATTTAATTTAAATGAACAGTTTTTAAGATTGGAAAGAATAATTTTCAGCATAGGTTTGATGGGCTGAATGACCTCCTTTTATACTGTAATTTCTATAATTCTAACTAAACTACAACTATAACTTGCATTTATATGGAGCCTCTCACAAGCAGTAGCGTCTTGGAGCACTTAACAGTGGTGGAGCTTGACGCCAAGCCAGGGTGAGAGGGGAGGTGACAGTAGGCATGGTCGAAGAGGAATGTCTTCAGGTGTAAACTGAGGATGGGCAAGGAGGGGGCAAGGCAGAGGGATTAAAGTTACTTACCTACCGTATGAACAGAATAACATACAGGTCTTGAGTGAAATTAATTTGAGTGCAGAACATACATCAATCATGTTTTACAGTCAGTTCCCTCAGTTGGGGCATATGGGATCACATCAGGTCTCAGTGGAATTTGAATTACATGTAGCAGCTGCTGCCAAGCCCTCTCTGATTGTTTACAAAGTGAAGCAATTCAAAATAAAAGACAACAAGTAGCTGAAAACAATGGCAAGAAAGGTTACTTGTCGTAAAATTTGAAAATGTTGAATTGTCTTTGAATATATGAATCATCCACTTTGCACTTATATAGTGGCTTCCACATAGGATAGGATCACAATGTTTTACAGAGGCAGAGTAGAAGCCCAAGCAAGGTGAGGAGTGAAAGAAACAAATTTATTGAAATTTGGTCACTCAATCCACGACTGTTTGTGGTACATTGCTGTGCACAATTGGCTGCCGTATTTCGCTCACAAAATATACAGTCAATTCACATTGCAGTATATTCTGTGAAGCACTTTGATATGTCTCGAAGACATGATAAGGCGCCATATCAAATGCAAGGATTATTACTATTAATACAGTGTCCAGCAAAAACTACCCTTGCAGAGGTCTAAAACATCTCATGGTATGAATTGTTGTGTGCATCAGCCTGACTCAGTTGGTAGTACTTACTCTTCTGAGTCACAGATTGTGGATTCAGGTCCCATGTTGGGCCTTGGACCTAATGCTCAACAATTCCCCAAATAAAATTGGTCATTAACTTTGTGGTTATTTGTGGGACATTGCTAGATGCAAATTGGCTGTCACAATCACCCAGAAGGAACAAAGATCACACCACTTTACTGCATATCAATAGCTATACATACAATACAAGTTACAGTTGTATAGCGCCTTTCACGTCGGGAGGATGCCCCAAGGTGATGATATTTATATCAAAAGTAAGGATTATTATTATTATTACTATCTTAAAATTGTGATGAAGTTAGGAAAATCCTTAAACTCAGTCTTAATTTGGAAGCTGGTCTTCTGCAGTTCTTTTTAAGATCTGCAGGAAGCCCGTTTCTAAATTACAACTGAATTAATATATAGACAGAAAACATTGATAATTTTCCCATGGAACTCACACGGATAAGACATGAATGGAAGGAAAGACTGCGGGAGTCTGCAATGGCATTTCTCAGCCACGCTGAATGAGAGATTATTGCCGTTTTTCTGAGACTGCACCTTAAACATAGTCACTATTTTTCGCAATCAGGTTACTTTACTTTCGACTGGCACCGGCCTCCTGTTCGTCCCTCGCACCCTCCGCCCCACCATCGGAGGTCGCACTTTCAGCCACTACACCCCGAAACTCTGGAACACTCTCCCTTAATCCCTCCACCTTGCCCCCTCTCTCCCATTTTTCAAGTCCTGCCTAAAAACCTCACTTTTCGACTGTACTTACGGTCACCTCCCCCCCTGCCTCCGGCTCGGAGTCAGGCGCCGCCACTATTAAGTGCTCTGAGACGCTACCCTGCGTAAAGGGCGTTATAGAAGTACAGGTTGTTGTTGTTACACCCAATATCAGCAGGCATCAATGGGACTCCAATTACACATATAGTACTGTACAATCTAAATACATTGATAGCAACATTTTTCTAAAAAAAACTGAAGCAGGAAGTGCAATTTGCTAATTTGTTACCATAATCTGGTAACAATTATCAAAATGTAATTTATTTTCATATGATGTCCTAAACCAGCTCTGTTTTTGATTTCTTTTTGCTGTTGGTTATCAATTTTGCAACAGGCATCACAAACAACCCAATAAACATTTGACCTGTATCATGTCAATTTGAGGAAAATCATAAATTATTCTGACTAAAATGCTGATGAGCTGATAAATGTAAACAAGAGAATAATAATCCCTACATTTGATATAGAGCCTTATTACTTCATTGAAATGTCTCAAGTTGCTTCTTGGGATTTAGTGTAAACTATAGGTACGGTGTATTAGTAGTGAAAATGGTGGCCAATTTGCATACATTAATGTCCCTCAAACAGCCAAGAAGTGAACGAACAATTTTATAACAATAGTAAACCTTGCATTTGATATAGTGCATGATCACATCTTCGAGACGTTTCAAAGTGCTTTCCGAAATATGCTGTAAATTGGGTGCATTTGGGTGGCGCAACATTGCAGCCAGTTTATGCGCAGCATTATCCCACAAACAGCCATGGAGTGAGTGACGAATTTTCATTTGGGGAATTTATTAGCCAGCACACCGGGAGAAACTCCCTTCTCTTTTCAAATAGTGCCATGGGATCTTTAACATCTATCTGAACAGAGAGACAGGACCTCAGTTTAACGTTTCATCAAAGGACAGCATCTTAACAGCAGCCAAAGGACACACACACGCCTCTATTTACCCAGCGGTAAGCAGGAGCCCGGTTGTTAGTTGATCGGCTGATCGCTTTTCCGGGGGTAATAATCCCTCCAAAAATATAATAATAAGTCACTTCAATCCACGTCCGTTTGTTGGCTGCCGGTTTCGCCCACAAAATACACAGTCACTACACTTTACAGTAATATTCTGTGAAACACTTTGAGACAGCTCACTGATGTGATCGGCGCTACAACAAATGCAAAGATAATAATAATTATTATTATTGTTTAACACAGCTCCGTTCACAACAACAACATTAATTATATTTGGACAGAACCCTGCACGTCAGGACATCTCAAAGTGGAGTCCTGCAGCTCAGTGGTTAGAGCACTCGCCTCGCAAGCGAGACACCTGGGTTCAATTCCAGGCAGGGCGAAACCTTGGCCAAGTTTCCTTACTTCATACGCCTAATAATAATCCCTCCAAAACAAAACAATAATAAATTGATCATTTTCAATCCACGACTGTTTGTGGGACGCTGCTGTGCGCAATTGGCTGCCGCGTTTCGCCCACAAATATACAGTCAATTCACTTTGCAGCATATTCTGTGAAGCGCTTTAAGACATCTAGAAGACATGAAAAGCGCTATTTCAAATGCAAGGGTTATTATTATTATTATCTTTGACAATACAACACATCTCCAACACTGCATCGGAGTGCCAGATTAGACTATGTGATTCCAAGTCCTGACGTGAGGTTTGAACCCACAACCTTCAGGCTCAGAAGTGAGAATGTTACCACTGAGCCAGGCTGATACACATCTGGGAGATTGTTTGACCAGACACTAGGGAAACTTTTCTTTTCTTTTTGAGTAGCTTGATGAGATCGTCCACCTGAACAGACAAATTGGACCTTGGTTTGACATCTCATAACATATAGGAGCAGGAGTAGGTCATTCGGCCCTTCGAGCCTGCCCCACCATTCAATCATGGCTGATCTTCTAATCTAACTCCAGTTAATAACCTGACCCTGCCTTATTCCCATATCCCTTAATCCCTTTTGCAATAAGAAACATATCTATCTCAGTCTTGAATATGTTCAAGGACTGAGCATCAACAGCCCTTTGGGGAAGTGAGTTCAAAGGTACATCTGACAATTCAACACTGGAGGGTCAGCCTATACTATAAGCTTAAAGTCCCAAAGTGGGGTTGATCTCACAGCCAGGCTTCTGACTCAGAGGTGAGAGTGCTACCGACTGAGCCAGACTGACAGGTGAGAAGGTGAATAATCCAGAAATATCACATTGCCAAAGCCAATGTGCGAAAAGCACTGCTTTTGGTTGTGACTGCTTCCTATGTTTTCTTTGTGAAAAAAATAGTTTTAAAAATTCCTTGCTGAACTTGTGCTAAAGATTCCCATTTCAAATTGTAATCAACTAAAATATACTCTAACATCCCATTTCATAGAGAATGCCTACTTATAAAAGTACGAAAAAAATCATAATAAATAGTAACTGCTCCAAAGTACAAATAATTGATTGAGTTGTAAAAACAAGTAGGAGCATGAGATAAACATGAGTCCACCTAACATTTCCAACTTAAACAATAACAGAGAGTGCTTGCATGTTATATGGCATCTTGCTACGTTGAATTACCTCAAAGTAATTGCTGTGCGCAATTGGCTGCCGCGTTCGCCCACAAATATACAGTCAATTCACTTTACAGTGTGTTCTGTGAAGCGCTTTGGGACGTCCTCCCGACGTGAAAAGCGTTATATCAAATGCAAGGATTATTATTATCATAAAGTGTTTCATAGAGTTTTTCTGTGTAGTGGCTGTGCATTTATAGTCAAATCGCCAACTTTGTGCGTGGCAACTTTGTTGCTAGTTTACAGCTAGTGACTCAATATTGTTTCACAGAGGACTAAGTGATGGAAAAAGTGAATCATAGCTTGAAACCCCAAAAGGGATAATTAATTCAAGCAGTACTGAGGCAGACCTCAGGAAAAAAAATTACATGTGCCTGTTCAGATTACCTCAGTTAAACGTGCCAGGTGTATCTGAAAAATAAAACTCCATGGGCCAGTTGTGCCAATGCATAAACAGAAGAGTGCAGCGTCAATTAAAACTCATGAAACTCACACGGCTGTTGAACTTACCAGCTGCTTTGCTTAATTAAAGTCAGAGACGTGACCACAACTGCCTCACGCAGAAGGCCACTTTAACATTCTCCTAAATCTCAGGTTACAGTAATAAGAATGAAATGGCATGGAACCTACGACAAATCTGTTACGATATTTAACCACATTGTTTAAAGGATAATTTCAGGAAGGCAGTGAGATTTTCTATTCAACAAGTAGTCACCCATAGCCTCATAAATTAACTTTTATAGGCAACAGATTAATAACATTTAATTTCAAGAATAAAGGAATGTTTCAATCATTTGGTATCGGATTCTTCATTCTCTCTTTAGGACCATTATGGGGCTATGAACCATTTACTCGTCAACCGGACACATTGGTGGATTAATCTAAGGCCTCTGCCAATAATATTAGTAGTAGTAGTCCTTCCATTTGATAAAGGTCTATAATGCTAAAACATCTGAAATCATTTCACAGGAATTACTGCAGTGATTGTGTATTTGTGTAGCGATAGCTCTTATACTGGTTTCTAGGTGGTATGTGAGGTTGAGGCTCTCTATTTCTCCATGGATTGCTGGATTGTTTCCCCTCAACAAAATACACAGTTACTACACTTTACTGTAAATTACAACAGCAACAACAAATTACTTTTGTGCAGTGCCTTTCATGTCGGGAGGATGTCCCAAGGCACACTTAGAGGACTTCCTGTGAAGCACTCTGAGACAGCCTCCTGTAGTGAAAGGCGCCATATCAAATGTATTATTATTGACACCTCTTAATTAACTGACTAGTTTAAATATGGGATCAAATACTCCAACATTATTACTATTAATCCTTGCATTTGATATAGTGCCTTTCACATGAGGAGGATGTCTCAAAGCACTTCGTAGGATTCACTGTGAAGTGACTGTGTATTTTGAAGGAAAATGTGGCAGCCAGTTTATGAGCAGCAATATCTTGCAAACATCCATTAAATGGATTTTTTATCCATTTTTTATCAATTTTATCTGGGGATTGACTGACCAGGAACTAGGGAAAACTCCCTTCTCATTTTTAGTAGTGCCATGGCATCTTTAATGTCCACCTGAACTGGCAGACAGAACCTTCCTCTTCGACTGTGCCTAGGGTCAGCATCCCTTCTCTCTTGGGCTTGGGATCAAGCTTAGCCACTGTTAAGCACTTCGAGACTCAACCCCGTGTGAAAAGCGCAATACAAATGCAAGCTGTTGTTGTTGTGATATAGAAATTCAAACTCAGTCTTCTTTTAGGACACTATCAGGGGTAGGATCATACAAAGCACATTCAACAACCCCTTAAAGCAGGATTGGAATGCAGTCAACACACAGCTGACAGACTGTAGGACGAGGTGGGGGAAGGAAAATTAATTTAATCTCATTAATATTAATGAATTACAAGAACCCCATACTGTTTTGACTTTCTTTCTGGTTCTTCAAATCATATCATTGAGGAGACGTCAGAGACCATTTATTTACGAAGGCCGGCACCACACATCCAGGCTGGCTTAGTGTGAGTTTAGGTCAGTTTCGGTAGCATCGCTCACCTCTGGTGGTCATAAGGTCATGAATTCTACACGTACATTATGGCTTGAGCTCATTATCTAAGGTGACATTTTCATCGTGTATGTAGGAACTGCTATATTGTTATTGGTTCTGTTTATCTGGCTTTGTGCATTTGCTGCATTCCAGGTAAACAGGTCCCATTCCTGCAGAATTTCCAAAACTTCCAAATATTCAATTTCCAAACCATTTCACCTTGCTACCTCTCTTTCTGCTTTCAAACCTAAAGGCCACTCTCTCCCACCAGGCCTTGGGTGACCACTGAATTTCTTGCACTATTTGCTTTGGGCTCTCTTCGTTAATCACTTATATGTAAATGAAACCGTATGAGTTCAAGTTGTTACAATTCACACTACCCAAAGACATGACAATGTCCTCAGCAACAACAAAATTACATTTGTATACAACCTGTATTATGTAGCGCCCTTCAGGTTTTGGAGGGGAGGGGAGTGGAGGAACAGGGTCTCCTTGGCGCAGAATTGCCTTCAAAATTACATATTTGGCAATGGATGTCTCGGTAGTCAAGTTTCTGAGCCTGGCAGTACTTTAGTTCACTGCTGATGACATCCCAGCCAGGCTGACTCATCGGGAGGACTTGGAAAGGGATTCTTCTCACTCAGCTCCTGTGAATGCTGCAAGCCAATGGGTAGTGTGGTCTTGGCTGGACAAAACATCGTAAAGCTTGCCAGATGGTGCTGGAGTCTAACCAGTTAAAACCACAAGCTAGACTCCAGCAGTACCCCAAAGCACACTCTGGGTTTCTCAAGCTTGGCTTTTGACAACCTGCGCCTAATACTCTCTGGAATTAGGTAAGCAGGATGAGTCTTTCCAAGGAGAGAGTGCGCATTCCATTTCAATAAATATCTCTGGAATTTCCCTGTGTAGGTGGGATGTGTGGAACTCTCAGTTTGTTATGGTTACTCTTAAGCATGATGTTTCTACATGTGTCCGACACCTAGCTAACCAAAACATGATGCAGAAGAGCTCAGAAGTGTTATAGGCTTTGCCTTGCAAGATTAACAAGAGCTAAATGGGAAGAATCACTGCCCTCCCCAGTGTCTAATCTGTCACTCTAAATCTTGTCAATGAGCCAGGCTGGCTGGTCTGTCATCAGCAGTACCCTGGAGGACTGTGGTCCAGCCTGGTTCAGGAAACAGACAGCCAAGCCCTTTTGCAGAGGAATGACTTGATCCTGATATTCTGTTGCCAAGCATGTCATCTTGGAGCAAGCTCAACTCCATGGAGAACCCACTTACCTTCCTCACAGAAGGATAATGATTAGTTGGTCATTTCACATCCGATAAGTACTGTTTTTATCTATTAAGAAGATTACACTAAGTCTAGGGAGCAAGCCCAAAGTCAATGTTTTTCCCAGTGTTAAATCACTCAATGGACCATCATATGATGCACAATATAACAACACTTTCCAGGACCAGTAAGCCCTATAGCGGCGGCAGGTCAGCTTTGGACCATCCACTGTGACAGAATTGGGGGAAGAATAATACCTGCAGATCATTCAGCGGTTTTATTTATCAAGAAGGCAGAACATTGAAAACACGGAATTATCAACGAGTAATAAGCATAACTCTTTGAACGCAATTTTCACACCAGTTTGTCGTAAGCTCACAAATTGATTTGAGCGGTTCCCGTTTGCTGCCAAAAAACAATTGGTGCTATACTGTAACAAAGACTTGATTTTGTCTCTGGTATTTTTTCCATGTCTATTTGTTCTTGCCAAATTGCACATAAAAAGTTACAAAAGTGCAGCAATAAGAAAATGCCACTGTGTGACATTTTAAAGTTATTTTAACTGGACTATGTTAATTAAAAAAAAGTTTGATTCAACAAAAACAACAATAATTCCCTACAAATTCAGGAGTAAAAGCATTAAATTCTCAGTGTGAATTCAAGGCGGAATGTAAATTGAAAATATTCAACATTTAACAAGCAGTAATGATAAATACCTTGGCAAACACAAATGCCCATCAACAGTGATTGCTGAGAAAACATAGACAGTAGGTTCTGCACATTAGCTTACAACAGGCGCTGTAAGCAATGCAATTTTGTAATTAACCAAAACAAAATCAATGCTGCACCCCAGATAAAGCCTGGTCACATGCTTCACTGTCCTTGGTTTGCTCGTGTGGAGGACGGAGTTCATATGGCTTGAATCACAGTCCACTTTACATCCATCAAGTTTAGTTGTGTGGAAGAAGATATACAGAGGTCGCTACCCTTTGACCCAATATGCACAAGAGCTGATCACTAAGAGGTAAATGCAATCAGTAACTAAACCTTTGATTTCCATTTCAATTGTGGTTCCTACAGTTGTTTTCGAAACCTCCAGGGATTTGAAGCCCAAACTACAGTAATTTGTCAGAAAAACAATTGTCCTTGCCAAATGCACAGCTCAGTTTTAATGCAGACATCAGCACTTCTGCTTTTCAGGTGTCCCTTTAGCTATCACTCAAAATAAATTATCCTAAAACTGGTCAGAAAACCACACTCATCCAAACCTGCAATTTCCTTTCACAACAGCTGTCAAGGAGTCAGCATGATTGTTAGCTCTAACAATGCTTTATGTTGTATCAGAATGAGGTGTTCAATGCCTTGTCTGGTGCTACCAATATGCTTAACTGTCTGTCAGCCCAACATGCCTGTGCTGGCTAATTTTAGCTACACAGACATGTGTAAGGATGTGAAATATCAGGAAATAGCACTCATGGACAATTTGTCTGCCCTTAACATTGCCAATTGCCCTCAAAAACTGGAGATAAAACCTTCAGTGAGAAGGAACAAAAGGACAATTTAGGGTGTTAAGGATCTCTCCAAAGTCATTGTTTGCTTACAACTATGCAATCACTCACTACATTTTCCAGTAAATCCTATGAAGCACTTTGAACTATTTTGACAATGTGATGGGTGATTATATTAAGTGTAAGGATTATTATTTTAGCGATGAAGCATTCTTAAAATGCAAATTTCACTTATAAAGTGCTTTTCACATCAGGAGGACATCTCAACATGCTTTACACAGATGGCTGGGGACCCGAGGTGGGGAGGGGAGCTGAAGAGGGTGGAGAAGGGAAAGACAACTGAAAGTTCTGTCAACGAGGTAAGACAAACACTTTTTAAACACAATGCATCTCAAAAGAGAGATTGCAAAGTGAGCAAATAACTCCAGGCCAGATTTAATTTGTTACCCTGAACTACTGATATTTTTCATCCTTTCCTCATGATTCCATATACTGGGTTTGACAACTTTGGATGTTATTGGCATGAACTGAAACCCTTTGAGAACCTTCTGTGAACTGTTCAGAACAATCTACTTACTACCAGTCTCTCTCCAGTGAACTGGCAGCAGTTCCAGCAGCTGAAACTGTGCATAAGTTGTCCTTAAACAGTGTATAAAGACTCGGTAGGACTCCTATTACTTTAGTTAAACGGGTTCATTAGTGATTCCAAGAGCACAGCAAATTTAAAGGCTTTTAGATCTGCCTTCAATACTCTCACTTTCTGTGTTCAGTAACATGTCTACTTCGTGAATTCACAGGTCATGTTTGTTTTTGTTAAATAGCTCTGAATGCTGGTTCCCCTGTTTTTGTTAACTACTGTAGCTACTGGATCCCCTGTTTTTGTTAACTACTGTATTGTAATCCCCTGTTTTGTTAACTACTGTAATGTTACACCACCCCTCTCTAGGTTTAACAAAAAACGTTTTTCTTTTAGATATCTTATTTTTATTCTACATGTGCCTTCTAGACACGGGCTTCAAAGGTATCCTGTTTCCTCTTCAGCTCCAGTGAGTGCCTGAATTGAACATTCTCAGTTTAGTGACTCCCACAGATATTGTGGCAGCTAATGGTCATTACAAGACCACAAGGGTGGTTTCGGGTGAAGAGAGACGAGAAGATGCCTTGGATTCATCCCACCAAACACTTGTGACAAAACATTCATGGGGCATATTCCAATAAAGTGTTTGATGTACACCTTGTGCTTAGGCCTGGAAAATTACCAAGTAATCTTGACCTCTTCCTTGAGGCAAAAAATTGATTTTGCCCTCAAATGAAAACAAGCCTGACAAACCTATTCAAAATATAAGTAAAACAAAAGATTCTAATATTTTTTGGGGATCAGCCAGGTGTGCGACACATGTGGAAACATACATATGCCATCTACACATGGAACTTTAATAAGAATAATTCATGATTTGATATAGCGCTTTTCACGTCTTCCAGACATCTCAAAGTGCTTCACAGAATATACTGTAAAACAAATTGACTGTATATTTGTGGATGAAGACACTGTGTCTGGAATGGAATGCCCACTGTACCCCGGAGGGAAGAATCCTGCTTATCTTATTTTGGAGTGTATTAGGCACAGGTTGGCAAGAGCCAAGACTTGTTTAACCAGTGCTTTCAATGGTAAGCTATGCAGTTTTAACCAGTTTAAATTACATAGCTTGTCATCGAAAGCATGGTCTGACAAGATGAATCTGATAAGGACATACATCTTTTAAAATATTGCATTGTATGCCTTATCTGGAATGGCAACCAAGTCTATCTCGTGTCCTATCAGGCTCTTTAGCAAAAAAAATCTTATAAATTTGGGGATTTAAGGCCTAGTAAGGCCTATGATATTTAATAAACTTAAAAAAAAATTGTGTTGAACTTCAAGATATACTAATGAACTATAATGTAGGTTCCACAATGTTCCTTATGGTGTGTGCAAAATATCTCAGGAGATTTATACAGAGCTATGCAAACAAGAAATCTCATGCATTATTCAATGCAGCAATCCCGAACATAGAGGAGCACAAACACTGAAATGGATTAAAAAAAAGCATTTATAGCATTATTAGACTTTAATCAATAACAAGCTCTTGTACTTTTGATTCAACTAAGGATTAATATCTGGAAAATATTAACCTTAGGTCAAGGAACCAATGTTGACTGTAGTATTTATTCTATTAACCAAGTGGTTATTTTAACTGTGGTTTCTTTTTCTTTCTGAGTAGAACAATTTTGTTTTTTAAGGACAGTCATTAGCCAGTGTGAAAACGTGGATTGGTTATTTTGAACTTTGACTCGTGTGGCTGGAATGTCACATTGAGTTAGTGGAACTTATTGAAAGAGTGCCGCAAATGTTAAGTGAGAGCCGTACTTAACTTGGAATTTAAAATAACTTACTCAAGTAGGGAGATTGTTATCGGTATGCCTGCAGACAATGCAATGGAGTGATATCTTTCATTCAGCCAACTGGATGTTTTAGAATTGTGTTATGTTTCGGGACCTCTCAGCAAAAGGGGCTTCTGTGGTCCTTAAATCAAATGCAATTCCAGAATATCTGGCGGATCCAATTATGGTTTCACTTACAGCAGCTTGAGAAATTAATTTCTTAGAGATCATCCCCTTCTTTCAGTGAAGGACAATAATTTACATTTATATAGTGCCTTTCACTTAAAGAGAATGTCCCAAAGCGTTTCACAAAACTGATACTGGTAATCCGAGTTGGAGGGGAGGGAAAGGTGTCTGAAACATGGTATAAGAGTTAAGGCGGGGTTTGAAGGCAGGCAGGGAGGGGGTAAGACTTCAGAGCAAGATGGAATGGGTGGGAGAAGAACGAGCGGCTGGGTTACATATAACATGAAATGGGCACAAAGAATGAGAATGAAACAAATATACATGAAAGGAAAACAAAGAATGAATGAAAGTGCATAAAACACAGTTTTGTCACTATATGAAAACAGAGGCGTAAAAATATTGCAAATGTACATGGCGAAAAAAGGTTTGGAATCAAATGAGGCAAAACCAGTGAATGCTTTATATTTTGTTCGGGCAAAAATACTTAATACTTTCCTCCCCAGTCCAGAACAAACTGACCAATGATGCTCACAATGGGCTAATGATATACAGCCCCATCTGAACGCTCAAAGCAAGTCAATCTCGACGTCAAGGGAAACAACAGAGAAGTAAATTACAGTAAGCTAGATCCAGAGAGGTAGAGGTAGCCTCCTGACAAACGTAGTGGGACATAACATAAGGCTTCTCACAGCACTTAGTGAAGACAAAAAACAAAGGGGAGATTACTGTGAAAACCAATGTGACTCAGGTCAGAGTACAAAAGTTGACTGCGAGGTGAATTTTATTCATATATATAGCATGAGAAAATATAGCACTCCGCCAGGTGAAGACCAGTGAGAAAAGGTGGGGTGGGGGTGAGCGAAACCTGCAGTAACTTTCCTCCTCAAGTCTACATCCAATCTAATCCCTTTGCTACCAAGGACAGAACCATCTTTATTTGCTACAGTGGTTTCCAGAGCAGTAGAACGTGATAGTGACCACCAAGGCAGTTAATCATCAACCTATTACCTATGCTCACTGTAACAAGTGCATTGTCCCTTACTGGCAAAACAGTGGGAATTTCAGAGAGGTAAAACCAGAACAAGTTCTACACACTGCACCACGTTAAAGAATAAAAGGGGCACCGTGTGCATGATAATAGCAAAACATGTTGGTGTTTGAGGAGAAGAGGAAGAAAGGTGTGTGCATCTTTTTAACCTGTCTCAAAAGTAGATGATACAATATGATTTGTGTCTGCACTGTGGGGAGAAGGATTGCTGGATCATTTCTTGAACCACAAAGACTCTTTAGTAAATGCACCTGGAGTTCCAAGATACTGATTAACTTACTCGTGACCTTAGCTTGGATTAGTCCAGGCTGAATGATTAGCTAACTAGATGACCAAGCCAGAAACCAGGTTGTACAATATCAGTTGATACAATATAAGCCCTGGCCCACCATACCTCCTTGTGTGCTCTTGCCCCACTTTCATATCCACCACAACCTCAGCCTAAATTTACACAAACACACATTCTGCTGATCGTTCTCCTTTCCTTCTGCCCCACCACTTTGTGGAGTCCTGTAGCTCAGTGGTTAGAGCACTCGCTTTGCAAGCGAGAGACCTGAGTTCAATTCCAGGCAGAGCGAAACCGTGGGCAAGTTTCCTTACTCCACACGCCTAATAATAATCCCTCCAAAAAAACAAAACAATAATAAAATTGGTCATTTTCAATCTACGACTGTTTGTGGGACATTGCTGTGCACAATTGGCTGCCGCATTCGCCCACAAATATACAGTCAATTCACTTTACAGTGTGTTCTGTGAAGCGCTTTGGGACGTCGTTCTGACGTGAAAAGCGCTATATCAAATGCAAGCATTATTATTATTATTAATGATCACTCTTTCAGGTTTCAATTCTCTGTAACTCCCCCTGCCTCGCACACTTCCAACTCAGCTTTCAAAACTGTTCCAAAAAATACATCTTTGAACTGCACTTTCTGTTTACTCCCCCACCCCCCCAATTTACTCTCTCTGTGAAGCACTGAGATGTTTTCCTACATAAGTGCAAGTTGCTATATCAACATAAATTGTATTGTATGCTTCCAAGAATAAATCATAAATCCTATTCTTGATGTACTGTATCAGTCCAAAATATTGAATAACATTGACTTTTATGGTATATAACTGAATGGTTGTTGTTGTCTTGAGAGAGGACAATGGATTAATTCCAGGGGACAAGTCCAGGCTGTGTCCAGAAAGTAAATAATGATGGATAGGTCAAGATGGAGAAGGCTATTTATGACAAATTAAAACACCGCTCACAAATAGTAGAACCAGAGGACATGGCCTGTGATTGAAGGGGGTAAATTAAAAACAAATCTGAGGAAACACTACCTCAATGAACGAGTAGTAAACTTATGGAACAGGCTCCCTAGGGAGGCAGTGGAACCAGAAAATGTCATTTGTTTCAAGAAAAATTAGATAGATTTCTGCTTGAAAATAATATCTCAGGATACAGTATATAGTTTGGGACACGACAAGTCAAAGCGACTGTCAGGATGCTGGAAGGCAGAGAGGAGAACTATTGTCTCCAAGGAGGAGTCCGTAAAGATTCCTCCAACAATATTCATGGTTTCAACCCCCCTCCCACATGGGAATGATCAAATGTTGAGTACCTTGGGAACAGGGAAAGCAAGCTGTGCTTTTGGTTAAAATCTGTGCATCACTGGAGACAAAGGAAAATGTCCGAGAAAGATGACAGTTTATGCTTAATATAATACAGTCAACTTGCAAGCAACATAGGGACTGAATACTTCCATAATGCTTACAGCATACTCGCAATCGTTCCCATACAGCCAAATGTACTTCTGTTACTGGTAATAGTTAAAACACTGCAGCATTGTTTGTTGATGTGGTCAGGACACAGTCAGGCTTTAAGGCCATCTTCTCCTGAATCATCATATGCCCTCTGCTCCTCCAGCAGAAAAAACATGCAGCACGACACAATTCTTCAACAGCATGTTGCATTTCAGTTTGTCACTTTTAACTAGCATGCTGTGTGCTAAGGCCAGCCTCAAGCTGTTCTGAGAATTTCCTTCACATTTTGCACTAAAATGGCTGCTCGTTGTTGTATTCAGAGATAGGAATCAAAAAACGTCCTGCCAAACAGAACAATGTTTCGAGGGAAATAAAAGAACTAAACCACATTGATAAAGCACTTGAGCTTCTTTTATCTTGCAGAGTATATGACATAGATGTAGTTTTCTAATATCCTGAGCTCCTGAGGTGGGTAGGATTCTACAGAACTAAAGAAATGTAAGTCATAGATTCATAGAATGTTATATCTACACTGGTGTTCTTCTCCACAGGAGCCACCTAAGTGGGAATGTAATCCCACTTTCCTGCTCACATCTCATACCACTTAATATTCTTGTTTATGTTTGTGACTTTATACTTGTGGGCTGTTAGACTTTCCATGACGCCTGGTCTACATAGGTCAGGGCAAAACTATCCACTGCCAGAACCAAAAGTGACCTGTGCCTTCCAGGTCAATGTTGCAGTGCTGTTGCTTCTGGAGATGCTCGGATCTGTACCGCAAGGTTTATTTAAAGTCAGTGTGTTTTTATATCCCTCCCATTCTGAATCAGGTGAATTCAACATTATCCAAAAGTCCAGTGTCTTAACCAATCTCCCCACTCTTCTCCAAGCACGAATGCTCCCAAATCCAATCATTATAAAAATCCAGCGCCTTAAACCGACAAAAGGCAGCACAGGCGCCAATCCTAAACTAATAAGAAAACCACAACCATCTCAATATGATCTCTTCCCTCAGATTGACATCCATAACCAAGCACAGAGTGCGCTTGATTTTAGCCAGAAGACCAAGAAGAAATACCCCATCTGTGAAGTTGGCAATGTCACTATCAGCAGCAATAGAGCAAATATTACCAGATAAATAAATATAGTAACAATCCTTGCATTGGGTATAGCACCTTTCAAGCAGGGAGGTCATTTCAAAGAGCTCCACAGAATTTACTATCAAGTGTAGAGAATGTGGATTTTTTATGCGAAATGGGCTTAACGGTGTTGAAATTGTCTCTGTTGTTCTCGTGCTAAGGTGAAAATGAAAACCTGTGGAGCCTTTTGCTAGCGCAAATGTTTGACAGAAACATTTTTTTAAAAATCAGGCATGCAGACTTTAAGACAGGAATGCAGCGAAAGAGTGGAATGAAGCTGCTCTGCAAAACCTGCAGTCAAAAAACAACCCCCAAAAGGTTTGCATAGCTTGCTGCAATAAAAAGCTATCTATCTTTATTGCACTCACACATGTGAATAAAAATAGATAATGCAACACAGACGAGCTTCTGGCAGCACAAAAGGTCTTTTCTTCAGGTAATACAAAATAAAGTGGTTCTAATTTAAAGATAACGTGACTCCAGTTCAACAAATTTTAGCATTAAAGTTGAACGTTTAACAGCATTGAAAATCACTATGTCAAGGATGGGAATGCGTGAGAGGTGGTGATGAGGGCAAGAGGAAATACTGCTGAATTGAGGCTTAACACCTCATAGTCTCTGCAGAGTTCTTGGTATATATATATATAGTATGCCTATAAATAGTCACTCCACTTCACAGTAAATCCCGTGAAGTGCTATGGGAGATCTGCCCCGAATTGCTAGGCGATATAATAAAGTTTTATTATTATTTATTTGTTGTTCTTAAAAAAATGGAGTCCTATATTGGAGCAAGGGGCACGGAAAGCAATACCCATGATACACAGTCCACAGAAGCAATGATTCAGAACATCAACCTCAAATTCTAGAAATGATTTCAAGCAATCAAAAATATACACACAAAAGTGGCATCTCCCTTTGGTGTGCATGCAACATTAACAGTGGAGTTTATCGTTCAGTATAAATGTGGAGTTTTGCACGACTTCAGTTTATTTTGGACTAAGTCCATACACGCTATCGTCAGAGCCTATGTTATAAGCGGAAGGTTCATACTGAATTGCCTATTCCCACAACAGAGTCATCCCGATATATGAAAACCACACCATGAGATGTCAGGATCATGGGCTTTGAGTACTGCACACAAAATCAACACATTTCTGTAAGAGTGCTGGTTTCTTTCTTTTTATCATCAAAACTGTGGAAAGTTTGCTGGGATATTTTACAGAGCTGATCCTAAGCTGATGCCACACTGACGTTATGATAAATGAATATTTAGATTAGCCAGAATTCTCATTTTGCTGCAATAAACATTTCAAGTAACTAATCTCAAATATACCCTCCTTTAATCATGCCTCAACTCATAATTTGAGATTATTGGAGTCAATGTCCAAGCTGATGAGTCACATTTCTTCCACAACAGTCATTAAAATATTTTAACTTATGTGGGGTTCTTTTGGTATAAATTTACAATGTACGTAGTGCTTAAAAGGTTGTGAGTTCAAGTGCAATGTTGTGAATGCAGAGCTGAGTCAAGGCTGACAACCCAATGTATTGCTTGGGCTGGGTTGCATTGTTGGAGATGTGGTCATTTAGATGAGATGTTTAATGAAAATCATGAATATCTTTTCTTTTGGTGGATGTTAAAGATCCTAGAACAGTGCTTTAAAAGAGATGGGTGTTTCTTCCAATGTCCTGGCCACCTCCAACAAGAACAACTTGCATTTATACAGCATTCTTCACATAGGGTAATGCCTTCGTACGATTTACAAAAACTGGGTTGAATGCTGAGCAAGGAAGGGAAGGGTTTGGGTGGAGTTGGAGATGTCCGAAGGCATTTGAGAGGAAGGTTTACAGGCTGGATTGAAAGGTAGATAAAGGGGGACAAGACAGAGAAGTAGGTGGATTGGTCACTCACTTTTTGGTATTTGTGGGACACTGCTGTGTGCAAATTGGCTGTAACGTTCACCTACAAATGCATAGTCACTACATTTTACACGAATTTCTGTGAAGCTCTTTAATATATTTTGACAATATGATAAATCAAAATATCGAATGAAGGATTATTATGATTAGCGAAGAAACAAACCCTGCACTATGAGTTCCTCTGCAAATAAAGCTCTGTCTCAAATAGATAAATCTGTCTTATTTTTGAATGCAAGTATGCAGTGGCTTCAGAACAGCTTTCTGCATTTCATTTGTCATTTTAGTCAGGGTTGTAACACAGATTCAGTATGAAGAGCAATGGTTAACATACAGAGCCTTATTTTTCCATTGTTATTGCTTTTTTTATACAATGTGTATAAAAATCCTTGCTTGCGCTTTGCACACAGCATGGCGAAGGAAGGGAGGGAATGTATCAGGATCTTAGATTATTTGCATAAAATTTACCCTATCTATGAAAATAAACCCACGGCCAACATTGACAGTAAGTAAAATCAATAATAATCCTTGCATTTGATTTCACGCCTTTCAAGTCAGGAGGAAGTCTCAAAGAGCTTCACAGGATATACTCTAAATATAGTGAGTGATGCATTTTGTAGCTGAATGTGGGCAGCCAATTTGCACACAGCAATGTCCCACAAATGACCATTTTTTTTCAGGGGAATTATTGGACCCAGAACTTTCTCACTGAGAAGCAGGAGTGCTGCTAACTGACTCAGAGTATTCATAGGACTTTCATTCTTGGAATTACTGTACAATCAAAGAACAACATGTGAAACTTTCAAGCCCATCCTTAACCACATATTAGGCTCTAATATCTGACACTTCTAACAACAATTTCTAACAGGATCCCTTTCCAAGAAATCAGAATGGAAACACTTTCCAGCAACTGGAAGTATGTCACCCTGAGCTATGAGAATTCTGCTCTGAAAGTAGGAGCGGAATTCCTCGAGCCCATGTTGATGTACTTCTGTTTTTCTTAAAAAAGGACCCCATTAAAAATGGCCATATATTGCACATTATTTTACGTTACAGCTTTTGTGAAAACTGTCCCACAAAAATGTGTTTTTCTTGTGCAGAAACCTAGCTCCATGCTTGAGAGTATACAGGAGTATCCAGACTGAGAGCTGCACTATCTATTTTCGATTTGCTATCTATTTTCAACTGTGGTCTTCATTGTAAATTCATTTTCAGTGATGGTCCTGTAGCCCTGAGGTCTTGGAACACCTACTGGCAACTACATCTAATCCATTTCCCTTGACATCCTGAATATGCTTCTCATTCACAAGAGGTATAAGGATATGAATGTAAAATTCCCAGATAGTCTAATGGTGGGTATTCCCCTTGTGTTTGAGCAGCAGGATGCAATTGCTTGCCTGTGGTGAAAGATTGGCTGGCGGCTTTCTTGTGATTCCCCCAAAACTCGCTTCTCAATCCCAGAAAGAAATTCAAGAGGGGAAATCCCCTTGTTATTAGAATTCTTCAATTGCATTGGCAGAGGCCTGGCAGCAGATGACTTGCCTGACATCTCAACCAGGAAATAGTTCAAAGCTCATAAGACTTTAAAGGGGCGGGAGAGGAAATAATTGTCTTTCAGTGAAGAAATGTAACCACTAAACAGGAAAAATTCAAAGGCTGTCGTCCATTTGAGGCATTTAGTGATGCTCACAAGCCACATTTAACAAATGTCAACTGCAGGATATCCACAGTCCCTCACCCTTATTGTGAGAAACTGATACCTGGATTCTTCTATAGGTTTTAAACTGTTGTGGCATATTGTGTTAACTACCATGTGAGAATACATTCCACTTGTGCAGCACATTTAATCTGATTTGGATGAGCATATCACACATCAGCCAAGCTATCCTTCATATAAACTATCCTTTATATACGTCTCAGATTGATAGATCGTCTCAAAGTTCTTTGCAGGATTTGCATTTCAATTCTATTGGGGGAAGGGGTGGGAGGGAGGGGGTTAGGGGGAGGTAAATCATACCACTTCACTTTGTAACTTCCACACAATAGAAACTCCTGGTTTGGAGACCAGGTTTTGAGTAAAGAGAGACAGGAAATCAGAGGGGCTTGAGTCTGGGACAGCATCTTGGGACCTTCCTTGACCTTAAGCCAAAGAGCACGGAGAGGGAAACAAACACAAGGAAAAAAAGCTTACCTCACTAAAAAAAAGTCAGTTAATGTGCAAGTTTCATTCAATCCTTTGTTAGGTTACACTGAATTAAAATATGAGAGAAATGATTTTAGCAGATGTTTCCCTGTGATTAGACATCATAAGTGCATTTTGCCAACTGCAATAGAAACATAATGCTCAGAGGATTAGCTAATAATGCAAAGAAAAATGACTAAGATTATTATAGAGACTCAAGCCAAAAATATTTTATTCTGATTTTTTCTGGATTTCAGCAGAGACCTATAATTGCCCTGGACAAAATACTGCCTTAAATTTAAAATAATCACAAAGTCTAAATTAAAAAAATGCTTTTCAGAATGATCCCGGCCACCCTGAGCTCAATACTGATTATTCAATCAGTGCTGTCCTTATCTTTTAGCTGAAAATGTATAGAAGCACATGTGTATTTTCTTATTCTTTAATAACCAGCTGCATAGCTTCATCGTAACGCATTCAATAAACACTTGTTCTCATATTCAGACTGCACTTTGCTCAAACCACAACAAAATGTGTTTTCGATAAAATAAATAAAACCTCAAAACTGTCTTAACAATTTACGGGAAACCCTAAATGATTGGGCAGTTTCTCAAAAAAATGGTAACTGTGCAAGACATTTTTGAAGAATATTATGAAACATTTAACGCTGAAACCTGTATTCACAATGTTTATGCCTATGTCTGAGCCACAAAGTCTGAAATCCAGTCAACCATGCATTTTCATCTCAGAGTTTCTTGCTTCTGGGCTCCTGGATCCAAACCCTGCTAATCATATGTTCATGGATGCTGGAGCACTGTGGAGGTTGAGGCCTCATTCTCGTTCTGTCCTATTGGCAGCATTCGTAGGTTTGAGTCTGAGTCAATACAGATTACACTTTCCCTTTTTTGGTAAGGGATTTTACACTGAAAAACCTTTATTTTGAGAAATGTCTTCAAACCAGCCCCACTCATTAATGCCCCAGGACCTTTGATGTTTCAGAGGTCAAATTCTGTCATTTTGTCACTGCTCATTGTGAAAATAGGGGCTATCCCAAATTTTAACCGCAGAGCAGCAAATATTGCAATAAAAGGTCAAATAGAACTGACATCTCCTTCCCCAGCAGACACTGCACAGTGGTAAGTGTTAACACAACTGGTGGTCAGTGTATGTTCATGTGAGAAAAAAATAAGCCAACTTCTACTTTTTCGTTGCAATTTGCTTTATTTTCCTCACAGGATGATGGTAAGTTCTCTTGACAGAATTCATTACCCCACAAGCTGCCAAAATTCAGTAGTTTGGTTCTTTTAAAAACTGTACATTACCTGGAAATACGGCAAGGGTGTCAGAATGCAGAATGTTTGTCCACTATATTCTATCACATGTGCAGGTTGAGCAACAGGGCTTTATTTGGTCCATTTCTAAAATTGACACTTTCACTCGCTGAGTCTAAGTAAGTACAGTACCAATGTCCATAATGCGTGCACAAATAATAGTTAATGCTAGATGATCTGTTAAAGTACCTTTCCTTATACCAATATTTACCAGCAGCTAAATGCAAGTTTCATCTTTGCTACGACACTCATTTCTGGAAATGTGGTGTTTGGAAATTCAAAATAGTTGAAAATGCTAGCAATTACTGTATGCTCCTCTATAACATTGGTCACTAGGCTCACCACTGCCATAGAACCATATCACAGAATAGTAGCTCTGAATCTGGAAATAAGTAGCATGTCTTCTGTGATGATAAATCACACAGAAAAAGGCCATTATGTTATCTCAGTCTGCAACTAAATAATAATTAACTCATAAAATCAGTCAATTTATGGACCACAGAAGATATAAAATACAAACAAAAGAACTAGAAATCTAGTGAAGCTCAATCAACATCAGAAAAGAGAAACACGGGTTAATGTTTCTGGCAATAACCCATCGTTGGGATTGGTGTAGTCTTGTTCACAAAACGTTAACCTATCTTTTTCTTTCAGATGTTGATCGACTTGAAATGGATTTCCAGCACTTGCAGTACTTTTTTTAAGATTAGGCAATTCATGGATTTGTGGAACATAAATGACCATTTGGACATTGCTGTACAACTCTCTTTCAAATAATTGAATTATGTGTTCAACTTCACTCAGTCTTTTGTTATAAGAGTTACAATCCTTGCATTTGTTATGACACCTTTCACATCAGGAAGCCATTTTAAATCACTTCCCAGGATTTACTGTATACTTTATTAGGTGACCGATTATCTTTAAATCCTAGACTTCTATCATGTATTCTCCCAGTTGACACTTTACACTGATCCAAAATAGAGATTTCTAATGCAGATTGACCCTGTAAATGAAAATGCAACTTAAAACAGCCCTACACATGACTTTGGGTAACTACAGAAGACAACCTGGTATCCACAATAATTGGGGTCATCCCCACTGGATGTGAAAACAATGCATATCAGATCTCTTGGTGTGTTCTTGAGTGTATCTCTCAATGGTTTGCGTATGTTTCTCCTTCTCTCATTCTAGCAAAGAAAGATTTGCAAAATGACAATATGTTACCTGGTAAGGTTTTGCTTGCCAGCAATGCTTCAGACTTTGATGACTTGGCATTCATAATTTGCTATTTAATGAGTTTTGCAATCCAATATTCAAAAATCAGAAGTTGCAGCAATGATTTCTGGTTTGCAAAAATTGTATCTTAGACCCCTGTTTAGCGAAATGTGGTCAGGCAGCTTCCTATTGCAACAGCATACCACAGGAAAGGCTATTCTCAGTAAATTTTCCGACTGTCTGTGAGCTTCTACCCAGAGCACCCAAGCTTCTTATGATGTGCACTTTTTTTTGTTGACAACTGGACTGTGAACATTTTAAAAAATTTCTTTTACATAAATGAAGCCTCAGCTATGCTTGATGGTAAACACCCTAAAAGCTCCTGGAGCAATTTTACTGTTTGGCTTTTGGTTTGATATCAATAAATGCTCTAAAGTTGCAAGCTGCAAAACCCATATATGGTCAACAAAATATAACGGAAACTATGGGTGGCAGAGTTTGGTGAGCATTTGAATTTATAAAGAACACTCCATTAACACAGACTTTTGAATCTATGTCCAAGTTTTGCTTATGGAACTATGTCCAAGTCTTGCTTAATAAGTCTGGTTTGATTTTTCTGTGTGCCTTTCCCTGAGAGACTTTATGAGTTGGAGGAAGTCCATTGGCACATTCTATAATAAACATTGGCTGCAGGGCCAGTTTATTTTCGTGAATGAACTTTAGCTACAAATACCACTTCCTATGGTAGGCACTAAAACTGGGGACTTCCCTGAAATCTTTCAGTGACAAACCTTTTACAGTCCTATCCTCTTGTAACACACATCATGTATCTGAAACTGTTGGAGCATGTTGGCGACAGACTTTTACAATTATCATGGATTTTTTAGAAGTCCAGGAAAACTGAATACGTATCTTTCTTGTGGCATTTGCTAAGAGGTCACAGCTCAAATGTTTAATTGGTTAAAATGCACCTCTCTTTGATTTCCACAAGCATTATAACCCGTTTCAGTGTGCTTATACGTGTTTTAATCTGTCCCATTAAATCGCAGAGGAAGTCAAAAGCCAAAGATAAAGTTGGAACCTGTATTCATCGAATAATTGTAAAGAATTGCAAAATGGATTGTCTCTGTTATTTAAACCCTATGCGTTATGACAAATTTATGTTAGACATTATCCTGCATGAAGGATGTTATATAAATGTAAGTTGTTGCTGTGGCAAAAGTATGAATCCAGCACAAAGTCAATTGTATTAGCTGGCATATACTGTACCAGTTCATATAGACTCAGTGCATCTGTTATGTATCTTGTCAAACTCTTCAAAAATGGGATATCACAGCATCCCAGTATGACAGCCAACGCAATGTAAATTAACTTTTGTGAATCTAGTTAGGGAGAAGAATTTGAATCTCTTCAAACCAATAGATGTAACCCAGTAACTTGTCACTCTTATTGCTTGAAGTCAACAGCATGCCAATGTTTTCTTTGGACAAGTAATCACTTGGAAATCAATGTAAGAAAACAAACACAACAATATTTGGGGAGGGATACAGCCATGTATCATTTTTGTTAAACAGTATGGTCTAACATCAAGACTTAGCAATAAGATTCATAAATAATGAATCCTGCCAGTACTTATATGCCCTGTGGGAACTCCACTTCAACATCATCCAATTTTGGATGCTTTAGATTTCTTCCACACATGCATAAAAGTCCATTCGGTTGGTGGCAAGACTCAATATTTGTCAACATTTCAGTAGGTGGGTGTTAACCTGGCTCAGTTGGTAGCACTCTCATCTCATAAGGTTGTGGATTCAAGACCCACATTGGGATTTTGAACTGATATTCCAATGTCGCGCTGCATTGTTAGATAGGAACCAAAGTTCCCACCTGCCTGTTCAAATCGCGTGGCACTATTCAAAAAGAGAAGGGAGTTTCTCTGAGTCCTGGCCAACAATTCGCCAAATACAATGGATGATTCGTTTCATGATTGCTTGTGGAATATTACTGTGCACAAATTCTCTGCTGTATTCGCCTACAAATAGTTATTCCGCATCAAGGCAAATCTTGTGAAGCGCTTTAAGATGTTTCGATGACATGACAAGGCACTGTACGTAAATGCAAGTATTATTTATATCATAATATCTACAAATGTTTTTCAAATCCTGCTAACACCTGAATTTTTGTCACAGGGTTATTTTATGCCAGTAGTATAGTAATGGGTCATAGTGAACACAAAAGACCTACCAAAAGCTTCTCAGTTTAAAGGTAATGTCCCTCTAAAACATTAGTACTCCTTTGTATTTTTTTATATTATAACTGCTGATAGCATGATTTTACAATCCACAACCTGCCAATAAATCATATCATAACCATATCTTACTGACTACACTGTGTTCCAGGAATCGAATATAGATTCTCACTCAACCTTGGTTGAGGCATAATCAACACACATTGTTCAGGGCCGATGTCATGATACATTAACTATACACAACACCACTGACAGCCTTCCCCCCTCAAAAACATTATAAAGCTGTCCCAATGAACTCTGCAAAATAAAAAAAAACATTGCAAAATCTCAGGACCATCTATAAGCCTTCATTTCAATGACTTTACTGATTCAGTGTTCATTATTCCCTATATAATTCTTTTAATGTCATAAAAATCTTTTTATTTGCATTATTTTCCAGGATAACCAAACCCCTGCTACTCTACTAGACCTATTATTGTACTTGTTTCCTCCCTTCCGAATGCATTAATTGATGGTCTATTGTTCCGCAGGTTTCTGCAGCCCTCGTAACCTAACCAAATGACCATTCTTAATGAATAAGCCCAGAGAGTGAAATCTATCACAAGCCGATCACTAAAAATACCAATAATAATCCTTGCATTTAATATAGCACATTTCACACTACGAGAACATCTCAAAGCACTTCACAAGATTTACTGTAAAGTGTGACTGTATTTGTAGGTGAGCTGGCAGCCAATATTGGCACAGCAATGTCCCACGACAGCCGTGATGAGTATTGGTCAGGACGCCACAACAACCTCCCTTCTCTTTTCGACTAGTGCCATGGGATCTTTCATGTTCTCATAAACAGGCAGACAGGACCTTGGTTTAACGTCTCATCTGAAGGACACACCTCCAACAAATGCAGTGTTCCCCCATCCCCCAGCAGTATATTGATGTCAGCCTAGACTGTGAGTTAAACGCTTTTGAGGGAAATCAGTGGTTAATAGACTCAGGGAGCACCACCAAGCTTTGTGACATGGTGGCTCACAATCTTTCCAAGCCAATTGTTTCCTCACCTGATATTCACAATTGCATACGATTAAATGAGTACAGGATCATGATCAGTGGCCTGCAAATTGCCTGAGGTTTGACATTTAAGACGGTGCAGAATTGTGGAAAACAATTAATTTTGAAGTTGGTTGTTTCTGAGAACTGTGGAAAACCAGCTTCTAAATTAGGATTGAATTAGATGACTTTTCAGGCCTCACCAGTGGCAACTCTGATTTTCCACTCCCTAGCCCAAGTGTAACACCTCTCATTGCTGCTGAACTGAGATTAGCAAACCGAGTTCATCCTAGGGTTTGAACCTATGACCTTTGTCATCAGTGTGGGGTAGTTACACTGCTATTACTATTTGCACCATTATGGGTGCTGGGCCTACAGTTTTCAAAGGGCAAGTCCTGATACTATGCTGTGTACAACATTGCTAAAAACAACTGGCTCCCAATCACAGTTACCATGCCAGCTCCTCTAGGACCAGCTGGCTTCTGAATAAACCACAGCTTTTTTTAACCAAAATAATCTCCAGTAACACGAGGTACATTAGACTCTCATTTAAAACTTTAAAAAAAACTAAAGCATATTGTTCACTTTAAAATGTATGAATTGGTTACTAGGAAACAGCTCCTGGCTAACAACGTGTGCACTGAAGTGTCATCATCTATGTGTCCTTAATCAAAGTAATATTTCATCTGCACAAAGCCTCCCTCAGCTTCTTTTGTTTGAATGCTAATAGATTTCTACATCGCAATGCAACAGTTACCTAATTGAACTGCAAGTACTGTACCAGAGACTGCAGAGCTGTATGGTTGGATTCAAATATCTACAATCATAGCTTTTATTAACCTTCACATTGCCTCCAGATCGATTCTATGTATGAAACATCACCTCTGCCCCCAGATGCTTTGGGAATGGGGTCCCCATCTAAAGAGATGATTTTCAATGTTAGTTCGAGCAACATCAACACCTCATCCACAACATAACCTCTCCTGCTAGAGAGAATGTTGGCTACTGTCTCTAGCTCTGTTGGGCTGAGTGGCTCAGTCCTACTCCCCAACCTTTCATCCCAACATTGGACTGGTTAGTGATGTAAGTCTTTCATTTGCTGTCCTTAAAAAGAGCTTCCTCAGCTATTGCGAAAACCACAGAGGCCAGAGATAAAGTCGTAAGTTATGACTATCAAACGGCTGCACCCTCCATAGTGAGTGAATGCTTCCCAGACAGTGAATAGGCAGTATTCCATGGCAACACTGTATTACAGGCTCACTTCTTCTGTAATACAAGCGTAATAATAGGGGGGGCAGGGGAAAACCAAAATGATCTTGAAATTATCCCTTTCATCACCAGTGAAACCGGAGAAAGATACTGGCTATTGTGGTGCTGCTGGATTGACCTGCATCACACTGAATTATCTTTTCATTGTTCTAAATATCAAAATGCATAGAGAACATCAAGAAATATGCAAACAGAGGACCAGCATTGTTTAGAGAACTTGGCAAGACTCAGATTTTTTTGTGCAAAAAGCTGCATTTCATTCCTACAAAGGATTCAATTGAAAAAGATTCAATCATTGCACGCTTCACTTCAAGGGAGCAATACTGGTTCAGCTCCTACCTGTCAGCCTGACAAGCTAAAATATACAATGTTGACTTCTAGTGGAATGGCAACTGTGCTAAAGGCAAAGGGTTAGTAAAAACAACCCCAATTCATATGAGACTATTTGTAGAATTATCATACAGTCCACATCTAAAAAGCAGTTAACATACAGCAGCAGTCTTGTTTTTAATGTAAGGGGAGTGCAGAGTATTTTGGAAAATAGATGACTATGTGAGCCACAGGGGTACCTGAATCACGGCTGATCACGTAAACTGCAACACATATTTCCATAAACAGAGTTGCAGGCTCAGTGAAAAAACACAAAGCACTGTAAGAATTTGATAAATTCCTAAACTTGAGATGATCTTATGAACAGAGCTGTTTTCAAGTTATTTTGCTGATGGGGCAATACAACTAAAAGTGATATAGCTTCTGAAGGGTAACATCACTACATCAATGTGTGGACTCCTCAACTTGTATTGAAAGATCAATATTTTACCCTGACATTTGCTGTACTTTTACATCAGCCGACACAGACTAGTTTAGCTGAATAGCCTGTTTCCATGCCATATCACTCTATGTAATGCCATATATTCTCTCCCTTCCAAAATGGAGAAATATTAGTTCAACTGGATGATATTAGTTCAACTAATATCATGGTGAAGATTGCAGCTCTTCAATAAACCTGCCGACCTAATTTGCTTCCACTGGGTTTAAGGTTCTCATGTAATTTTTTGTAGTTTCTTATGTTCACACCAATCTTGCAACCTTCTCTATACCTCTCCCAAGTTTGAATGCATTTTCTGTGCTGTGGTGACCAGAACCATTGTATGTCAAGAATCTACAGTCAAATCCTGGAATATTCAGTACCAATTGAATACATAGGGGTTTGTTTGTGGATTATAAAATCACAAGACAGATTTGTCAAAGAAGACCCTTTGGTCCATTTGCTCTAATCTTTCCAGAACATAAACCCTTGCATCTTTCAATGGCAGCATTAACTACTCGATTTCGTAAATGAATCCAGTGTCCTGGACTTGGCTTAAATACATTATGTGAACACTGATCTGTTCTGGACGGATGAATGCCGATGGGCCTTCTTCCCCCAACCAATCTTGTGAAATGCTTTCTTGAAAATGCACCAACAGTAAAATTCTAAAATCATTTATACTTTTGTTATGAATGTTACGGGCTCTCTTACAAGTATGATTCAACATGGCGTGTAGACTCAGTTACACCTTAAAGCTTGGTTTTGAACCTTAATAAGTAATTATATATTAGTCAAACCTTTTTCAGCAGTTTCCAGTTGGCGCTTTTTGTATTTCTTTCTCATAGATGTTGATAACTTTTCGCTTTCTTCCTTGTCAGAATCATCATCATCCTTTGGGCTGTGACATCCGTTCTCCATCTCCAAGTCTATCTCCAAATTTTCATCCAGATTAGTCCCTTCTTCATTGAAACCCTGATCCTTCACGTTCTGATCCGGAGGGACAGCACTTCCGGGGTCACCATTTTCCGGGTTGCTCTTGTCTTCATTCTGTTTGGAACCTCCCGTGTCCCGCTGGTTTCTATCCACTGCTCCGTTCTGCACCTGCTCCGATGCCTCATTGTCTTGGGAAGAGTGGCACTTTGGGGCCACCACCATTTCACTGGAAGATTCATTGGTGTCCAACTGAAAGATAAATAAGTGAATTAGTCTCAATAGAATGCTTTTTATAAATCAAACTAAATGCTATTGTGCCCATAGGAGTATGGATACAACTCCTTTCACAAATTGTAGTCAAGCTTCCAAGCCATAAGTAAGATAGGAAGACTACTGGAAATACCAAGTCAACAGGATGAAGTTGAAGGAACAGTATAATGGATGATAAATGTCTATCACTGTCAGAATCAGGCAATAACCCAACGTAATTTCATGGGTGAAATATTTCCTGTATCACTAAGTGCATTGACATTCCGTGTGTACAAGCAGGGGCAGAATTGTGGGCTTGAGAGAAATATTTTAACTTGATACACAATATTGCTACATTTATGAAATCAATCTTTAAAACATTGTGAACAACTAAGTTTCTACAAACATGTTCACTAAACCCGTAAGCACATTTGCCCAGGGTTTACAGTCACCACTCCACTTTACAGTACATCCTGTGAAGCACTTTGTGAAAGGTGCTATATCAAATTTAAAGATTATTTATTATTTATTTAAGTTCGTCTGTTGATTAAAGAGTGTTGAAGCTTTATTAAAGACCATGTAGGAGCTTTATCATGGAATTACAGCGTCTTGAGCAAAGAGAAATAGTAATGTGAGTTCTGAACTCCAACCCCACTATTCCATATGGTTTTAATGCCAAATTTGCAAGTGTTGGAATGCTGAGCACAGAATTAAAAATATCACACTACTAAGCCAGGCATTCCACCCCTGTTATTGCACATCATTAATATCACTGTAAGTAGTAAAAGCAGTGATCTCTTTGCCCAAAGAGTTTCCTCAATTATCTCAGCTTCTTCCACAAAGACTTTGCTGGTCAGACCATCTGCGTTTAGAGGAGCAAGAGGTAAACACTGTTACCTGGTGCTTACATTGCAGAATATTAAGAAAAGAATTAAGAAATGTCTTAAATAGAAAGTCAGCAAGTTTTATTGCCTGAAATTAGTTATGGATTTATGTTGGAGGAGATTGCAAATCATGGGAAAATTGCATTGAAGTTCACAGCAATGATGTTTTGTTGTCCTTTTTTATTTCAACATACATTTGAACAAAAAGGCAACCCAGTCTTATGTTTATGTGTCAAAAAACAATATGGCTACCGTTTCCTCCAACAATGAACACAATTACATTGGTGGTGCCTCAGCTATTTACTCTTTGCAACTTTCACATGCAGAGAAACATTGAATTTAATCATACTAATCCTTGCATTTGATATTGCACCTTATCACGTCTTTGAGACGTCTCAAAGTGCATCACAGAAATTTACAGCATAGAAGGAAGCCATTTGGCCTACGGTGTCTGTGCTGGCTCTCTGAATAAGCCATACATTTGGTCCTATTCTCCTGCCTTTTCTCATACCCTTTTATATTTCTGGTCTTTAGATATTTATCTAATTTACTTTTAAAATCTAATATGCATCAACCAAGGTTGCTCACAAATAGTGTAACATTATTCCCTATTTTAGGGACACGGGGGAGGGGGAAATATACTACATGCCTTACTTCTTGCAAAATAAGATTCCAGCTGTGAAAAGTACCATTCAGACACAGTGGAACCTGCACTACGGCAATAAAACCTTGGCTTCCAAAAGTGCGGAAGATGCAAGTGTGAACCCAGAATGGGAATATCACACAGAGTATTGGAATGCAGACAAGTATGCCATATTAACACACTGCTGTTCTGCTACTCCCACACAACCCCCAACTCCCTTCCTATGTGTGTTGCAATCTGTGCAGAGCTCAGTCGCTGGCTTTTGCAGAGCTTGCAATAACTATTGTCCTTTTATGGCACTTCAAAGTGGAAACACTCCTCTCAAGTCAGCATGTTGCTGTGTACATTTAAAACTATTCCTCTAATAAATATTGATTTAACATTCAGGTCAATTCTCAACAGACGCACAACTTCAGCAGGAGTTTGTTACATGTGATGAAGATACTGAATTTGCTGCGAATGAATAACTTTCCAGCTACATTTGCAACAAAGATAAATAGAAATATTAAACATTAAACAGAAATCATTCCCTTTCTCCAGGAACCAAACTAATTTAATGTTACATCAGTCAATCCCTCCCGCAATGCTGTTCTTTCAGAAGCAATCCAATGAGGTTCTGCATCCCCCACAGAAACAGAGTGTAACCAGTTCTTCATAGAATTACTGTGGCTCAAATACCTTTCTTATATCCCATTCACTTCAATTTGTTTCATATCTTCTCAGCTGTATTGGCAGGGTAACCTCAAGGACAGCTAGCTGCTGAAGACTCTGGAAGCAAGTCCATGTTCATGGAAGCACCCTCCTCCTCTACACCATAATTGTGTCTGTGCCTTCAGCTCTGGAACTCCATGCCTCATCTCTCTGCCTCAAATCTTCTTCTATCTTTAAGTCCCCCCTTATGAATGACTTCTTTGACTTTGCCAATGGTCACTTCCCCCTCCCTCTTCTACCTTGCTTGGCATCCAAACACGCCACTCCACCACACTGAGATGCTACCCTGCGTAAAGGGCACTATATAAATGCAAGTTGTTATTATTATTGCTTAACAATTATGTTGTAAATTTTGGCTAGCACAAAAAAACTCTTGAGTAGTCTTTGCGTTTGATATTTAAGGTGGTATGGTGAGGTAGCACTTTAGTGTAGGCTGCACTCTAGACAGACACAGTAAGGGTTTGGAGGTAGGATTAATCTTGGGGTGAGTTCCTGGTCTCAGTCAGATCTTGTGGAGTCCTGTAGCATAGTGGTTAGCACGATCGTCCTGCAAGCGAGAGGACCTGGCTTTGATTCCTAAAGCAGGGCAGAACCTTAGGCAAGTTTCCTTACTCCACTGCTTCTCTTTATCTAGCAGTAATTCGGAACCCAGTTGTAAACCCATCCCTCAGAGGATAGAATTCAAAATCCTCGTCCTCACTTTCAAGGCCCTCCATGGCCTTTTCCCCTCTTATCTGCTGACCCCCATCAACATATGCGCTCCTCCGTTCAGCAGGCTCCGGCCTGCTCCATGTCTCCTGCCCGACCCGCCCTACCATGGGCGGATGGGTTTTCAGCCTGTCTGCCCTACCCTTTGGAACTTCATCCCACAATCCCTTTGACTTGCTCCCTCCATTGCATCCTTCAAGGCATGACTCAAGACCCTCCTTCAGCCGCCCTCCCACCTCTTTGCCCTCCCTCATTCCAACCTTGACCCCCACACTTGGATCCTGACCCCTGACTGTTCATCACCTTGGGACATCCTCCCGACATGAAAGGCACGTTACAAATATAATTTTGTTGTTGTTGTTAGTCGATTGGCAGGTTGCTTTTCTGGGAGTAATAATCCCGGCAAAATAAATTTAAAAAAAATTAATAAGAATTTGGAAACCGAATCCATAACTGTTCATGGGACACTGCTGTGCACAATTGGCTGCCGGGTTTCTCCAACAAAATAAACAGTCACTTCACTTTACAGTATATTCTGTTAAGCATTTTGAGACATCTCAAAGATGTGATAAGGCACTATACGGAGACCTGTAGCTCAATGGTTAGAGCACTCGCCTCTCAAGCGAAAGACCTGGATTCGATTCCCGGCAGGGCGAAACCTTGCACAAGTTTCCTTATTCCACACACCTAATAATAATCCCTCCAAAACCGAAAACAATAATAAATTGGTCACTTCAATCTACGACTGTTTGTGGGACACTACTGTGGCAATTTGGCTGCCGCATTTCACCCACAAATATAAAGTCAATTCACTTTACAGTGTGTTCTGTGAAGCGCTTTGGGATGTCCTCCCGACGTGAAAAGCGCTATATCAAATACAAGGATTATTATTATTATTTACAGTATATTCTGTGAAATGCTTTGAGACGCCTGGAAGACGTGAAAAGCGCTACATCAAATACAAGGATTATTATTATTATATCAAATGTAAGGGTTATTAGATCCTCAAGAAGGGCTGCTGAGCAGAAATAAGGTGTTTCCCTAGAAGACAGAGATGTATAAAGGTCGAGTCAACTTGTCCTGTTTAGAGCATTCGCAGCACAAGCGAGAGACATGGGTTTGATTCCCAGCAGGGCAAAATGTTGTGCAAGTTTCCTTACTCCACCCGTCTCTGTTTACCTAGGTGTAAGTAGGAACCCAGTTGTTAGTTAATTGACGGATCGCTTTTCCGGGAGTAATAATTCCTTCAAAGAAAATAATAAATTGTTCACTCAATCCACGACTGTTCGTGGGACACTGCTGTACACAACTGGCTGCCATGTTTCACCCACAAAATATACAGTTAATTCACTTTACAGTATATTCTGTGAAGATGTGATAAGGCGCTATATCAAATGCAAGAATTGTTATTATTATTATTAGCATTGTTATTGTTACAGAACAGGAGCCTTGCATTTTCATTTCGGGAGGATGTCCCAAGGCACTGGACGATCAAGGGTTTGCACCCAAGCTGGGGTATAGAATCAAAAGAGGTAGAGGGCAAGGGGCGTGGGAGGATGACTGAAGTCAAAAAGGAAGGTCTTGAGATGGACTGTTTATAACGTTATGAAAATAACTCATCATAGTTCTGAACCAATTTCAGCAACGAAACAGCCTGTGTTCTGCAATGTATTACACAAAGCTTTTTATAATTGCATTTTTCCTCAAGTGTCTGCACATTAATTTTATAACAATATTAAAATAATACTCTTTAATCTCTCTACTCTTAAAATTTCAACCAACATTTCTCTCCTCCCTGTCACCACAGAACCTTGTAATAAATAGCCCCACCACACTGCACTCAGCAAATAAATTATTTACTAGCATTGTAACCTGGGTATTTAAAGGTTAACTGGTGATACTGCAAAGCAAGGCTATAAAATGTCTGGCTCCATTGAGAGACATGTCATATTGCAATAAATTTGCTGCAAGAAATGATTATAGTGGCTGGGGACTGAAACAAATTCACTTGTCCAGTTTAAACACTCTCCTCGGGGACTAACCTGACATGTTGTCTCATGAATTAAGTGCCTCAGACGTTCACATGAATGCCTGGTAAGAGAGGAGCTTGAGATTTTTTTTCATTGCTTTATTTGAGCCAGCATAAGATAGAATTGCTTCTGCTCTTGGCACGTTTGGTTATATATTCATGATCGCGACACAGCTTTTCGCACATTAACAGATTTTTTTTTAAAAAGCCCAATTTAAGCAAGAGGGTGAAAGTAAAGAAAGAATGATTTAAATTCCACTTTTTCATGTTAAGATATTTGATTCTTTTGGATGATCATATGCCATTCCCCAAAGAAGAGATAGTAAAAAAAATCTTCTCTCTCACCTCTTCATGTTGTGGTCTGTAACCAGTTGCTAAGAAATGTGTAAAAGAGGCCTTGGAACTAGAGAGATGAGAATTTCTTTATGCAGCGAGGTTTTATGATCTGGAGTGCACTGCATGAGAGGGTGGTAGAAGCAGATTCAAAAATAACTTTCAAAATGGAATTGTATATATATATATATACACACACACTCAAAAAGAAAAAAATTGAAAGCTATGGGGAGTGGGACTAATTAGATAGTTCTTTCAAAGAGGCGACACAGGCACAATGGGCCGATTGGCCTCCTGTGCTGTAGGATTCTCTATTCTATGATTGTATGACTGATTTGCTAAGGCTGAATCAAAAAAAATCCTCTAATCCCCTACTCTGCATGATTGGCGCTAAATAAATGCAAGTTATTGTCTTTGTTGATCATTCCAATTTGTTCTTCTGCATTTTTCTGCAGTTATATTCCTAATCTTCTGCTAATGGCTGGTTGGCACACCAACTATGTTCCACTCACCCACATAGCTTGGGTATTATCTGATAATATCGCCTTGCAAGCGAGACACCTAGGTTCAATTCCAGGCAGGACGAAACCTTGACCAAGTTTCATTACTCCACACGCCTGATAATAAGCTCTCCAAAAACAAACCAAAAAAAATTGGTCATTTTCAATCCACGACTGTTTGTGGGACACTTCTGTGTGCAATTGGCTGCCGTGTTTTGCCCACAAACATATGGTCAATTCACTTTACAGCATATTCTGTGAAGTGTTTTGAGACCTCTAGAAGATGTGAAAAGCGCTATATCAAATGCAAGGATTATTATTATTAATTCCACATACTTACTCTGAGTATTCAGTGAAACTCTTTGTGAAGAGCAATTTGTAAATGAAAGTTGTTGCTGTATTGTAATAGGTTGTGAAGCTGTGGAAGCCAAACTTTAGCCAAAAGTTTAGGGCACAGACAGTCACATGTACTCACACCATCTATCAAATTAGGCAACAGGTTCAACCCCAGCCCACTCAGTTAGGTTTAGTCCTTACCACACTGTAATACAGACATTACTCATGTATGTTGTACACCACAAAGAATAAATATGTGGGGACAAAGTGTAATGAGAGTGCAATGGAGGGAGAGCACAGAATCCACTGTCAGGCTCTCATGGGATACACAGAATCTCCTTATATACATAGGTACTAATTTCTTGCTCCGATATTGGCTTGAAGGTATTCCATCTCACAGCTTATTTCTGCTGGTGACAAGTCTGAACTGAGGTCTGAAGCACACATAACATGAGTGTAATGACAGTCATTTCAGTGGGTCAGAGCCAGCTCCGAGATTAATGGGCTCATTTTCAGTTTCAACCGAGCCTCCAAATTCATCCAGACCAAGTGTGAAAATCTAAAAGAGTACAACTTGGAACACCGCATTGTCATTATGGGATCCATCATGTGCTGATCTTTACAACGGGGTTTCTCATTATAAAGATGCGGTGAAATGATTACTATTTTTAGGGACTAACGAAAGATAAACCCCATGCGACTGCAGATGTAATATTCCCCAAACCTGTGATTTTTCTTTTTTTGCAGTCTAATGATGCCCCTTCTGCCTAGCAGCAGCTGAGCCAAACAGTGTACCTGTCAACCCATCAGAACGCTCCTTTTAAAAGACCTATAATCTATTGCTTTAAGAGAAAATACATTCCCCGTTGCTTCTGCTATCAATGTAAATATGCTGTACAGGTCACAGACTTTACATATCAAAATGTTCCTTCATTGCATCAACCAACTAAAGCATCAATCCCAACTATGCCATGACTGTTCCTTACGTGGAGACAAGCCAAACTGACTGCAGCCCAGCTACTCCAAGCTGGCTAATTGCCTTGACAACACATTGCTGGACTGAGCAATGTGAAAAGAAATCTGTGAAACCACCATGTTAAACCAAGCCTACAGCACTTCTAGAGTCAAAGCAAGAGCCCAACGCTTCCCATAAAAGTTGCAGGAGGTTCTGAAACATCTCTGCACTTCCTCACAAACTTTTTGTTAACTCTTTCACTTTCAGCTTTTGAATTTTGTTTTCAATACTGCAGTATCAGAAGATCTGTACTAATAACAACAACAGATTGCATTTATATAGCACCTTTCACGTTAGGGATATCCCAAGGTGCTGGACTGTCAAGGGATTGCACCCAAGTGGGGGGTTGGTATCAAGAGGGGTGGGAGCAAAGGAGTGGGAGGATGACTGAAGTCAAAGAGGAAGGTCTTGAGACGGACCTTGAAGGAGGCAAGGGAAGGGGTTGAGACGAAGACTTCCAGAGAGTGGGGGCAGAAAGGCTGAAGGCCTGACCGCCAATGGTGGTACATTGCTCAGAGTGGGGGGCATGAAGCAGGCAAATGCCTGCTGAGCGTAGCGAGCAGGCAGGTTGGGAAAATTTGTGTACCTTTTACATCAGGATGACGTCTCAAAGCGCTTCACATGATTCTATTGTAAACTGTAGTCACTGTATTTTGTGGATGAATACGGCAGCCAATTTGTGCACAGCAATGTCCCACATACAGCAATTAATTAAATGACCAAGTTATCTGGGAGATTTTTAGCCAGGACACCAGGGGAAGAAGGATTATTACTATTATTTATTATTCCAATCTGTGTGAGCAAAGCCCAATTATGCCTCAAAACTAGCAATAACACCACTGTAAGCTCTTTCTTGCCTGGTAAAAATTTTGATAAACTGCATTTGCTTAATGCTTACAAATACATTACAACTACTGCGCACAATCACACCTATGATTGATGGTGTCTTGCCAGATATTCAGTGATGCGACATGTCCAACAAGCCTCAAATCTCAATAATGTTGCTATACTGGAATGGCTCAATGAACCCGAGTGTCAACACATTCATTTATTTTAACCACAAAGAGAAAGATATCTCACTGATGCAAAATGAAAAGACATGCTTACTAACGTAGACTTTCCATGCATGCAGGGAAATAGGGGGCCACATATCGGGGCAGTGAACAAAGTGGTGAATGAAAAACGCTTCCTTGCATTTGTCTTTATACCTGAAGTGAATTCAGTGATCTAGCCGTTTCGCTGCTCTTACCTCACTCTGTTCTGGACATGGGCTGGTTATTACACACATATATTATTATTACATCCCTTTTCAGCATTTGACTGTTTGTGGGATACTGCTGTGCCCAGTTGGCTGCTGCATTTTACCCACAAAATAGTATTCACTTTATAGTATATTCTGTGAAGCGCTTTGAGACATTTCAATGACTTGATAAGGCCCTGTATCAAATGCAAGGATTGTTAGCATTATTACATAAAATAAAGGTACACATGTGCAAACCTGCAGACAGTCACACCGTACCAGCCTCTGTCAGTTATATGCCATTAGACAACACTAACCACAGCAAACTTGGTAATCAAATATTAAACACATAGAAATGTTCGAAGAAAACACACAAGCAAGTGTTTTTTTTACACTGCATTTGAAAGAATGGGGTTTGAAGGGGGCAGCCATGATGGAGTAATGGTTAGAGCTGTATCTTACAGACTTGCAGCGTGCTGGTTTGAATCCAATCTGTGCTTTGTTTGCTGGTCTCAGATAGGGTTGTTTGAGGAGACTAAATTGGCCCCAGCATTTTCCAGGGTTTCTTGTTTTTCTTCCCTATTCAGCATCCTCTACTGGCAGTGCAGGTGTGTGGTAGCTGGTTGGGGAGAGAGCACAGCTTTGGTTGTAATGTCCTATACAGTTGAAGGTATGTCACCACTCACTGCATGGCACACATATGAGCATTAGCTGGAGGGCACCACACCTCTCAGCAAGAGGACAATGGGACCAGGAGCACACAGGGATATGCCATTGGGGAAAAAATAGAAAAATAATGGGATGCACTAAAATTTAAAACTAAAATAAAGAATGGGATTAAAGTGATGTTGTTCCCAGCATTAGTACACATTTGAACCTTAATTAAACCCACAAAATATACAGTCAATTTACTTTACAGTATATTCTGTCAAGCGCTTTGAGATATCTCGAAGACACGATAATGCACTATATCAAATGCAAGGATTATTATTATTATATATAGAAACTTCCCACTCAGATTTCTGTAATATGCAGCTCTCTGCAAATGTTAAAGATCCAGTCACATGATAAACTCTAACAACATGAAAGTTCTTTATCCACCCATCTGAATACCTGAGGGTTTCTCAACTGATCACAGAGAAGTGAGTGTATTTCAATTCACACCCACTGCACTGATGCTGAATGAATCATACTGCTCCTGAAATCATCTCCTCCCAGGCAATCCAGACAGGGTAAATCCCTACTGGATGCTTGGAGTTAAAAGGTTTTGCCGCCAAAGGGGCAGCATACGGAAGTCACCGTGTGGATATTCTTGCCTTGCAAGCGAGACACCTGGGGTCAATTCTAGGCAGGGTGAAACCTTGGGTAAGTGTCCTTACTCCACACGCCTAATAATAATCCCTCCAAAACAATAATAAATTGGTCATTTTCAATCCACAATTGTTTGTGGGACACTGCTTCGCGCAATTGGCTGCCGCGTTTCGCCCACAAATATACAGTCATTTCACTTTACAGTATATTCTGTGAAGTGCTTTGAGACGTCTAGAAGACGTGAAAAGTGCTATTTCAAATGCAAGGATTATTATTATATTATTATATTCTTGTGCACTAAACAAGGTTATTGAGAATGCATTGCAAGCAACACTTTCATTGAATTAAAATAAAGAAGTGTATGTTAACTAAGCAACAGTTTATTGAACTAGTCAAGTGCTTTTGTAGTACTGACAAGCAAAATAAATCACTTCTATAATGCAAGTTTGTTCCAAAAATCTTTCCACAACGCTGAACAAATACAATACAATTTTCTTTCTTTGCTTAAAGGATAATTTCTAACTGGACCTAAACGGTAAACAAAATAAGTACTTACAAATAATACAGTACACGTACACTATAGAGCCAGCCTACAAACAATTCTGGAATGCAATATTTCACCAAAGCAATACAACCAGAGTACTGTTTCCTGGAATGATGCAGTCGAGGCAATCGTACTGTTGAAAACATGTTAGATCATGAGGTCATGATGCTTGGCATGAAGCACGTTCTGGCAGGGTATGATCAGTTTCCTTTGTCATATTTCATGTACCATAGACGCTCGCTTCTGTCATATCCTGGCTAGACTGCTTTTTTGACGTGAAAAGTGAAGCATAAATCTTATTTCAGGCAGGCAATTGAAAAGCGAACTGTGCTAGAAGCTACCTATTGAAACTATTGTAAGGAGGGGGTTTTGCCACAAGCTGATTTGTATTGTTGAAACAAAATGCACGCGGTGAATTATACTAATCCTTGCATTTGATAGAGTGTCTTACCACATTATTGAAATGCCTCAACACGATTTGCAGGATTTTTACTGTAAAGTGTATAAAGTGTAATGAAGTTATTTTGTTATACTATTTTTCTGTATTCTAGAATTGATTTACAAGCTGTCTGAATAGGGCAGATATACTGTATTATTCTGTAAGAACTTATTTTGCTTACTGTTTAAGTTCTTCAAGCAAAGAAGAGTTCCATTGCACTGTATTTTTAGATAAATGATGAAGCAGCCAATTTGTACACAACAATGTCCCACAATCAGCCATGAAAGGAATGATCAACTTTATCTGAAGGATTGAAAAGGCGTAATAGGCTTTGGTTTTACATCATCCAGAGGACAGTACCTCCAACAATGCAGCGTTTCCCCAATACTATATTAGTGTCTCAGCATAGATGTGAGTTTCAAAGACCTGTCAAGGTGTTTGAATCCAGTCTTCTGACTCAGAGGCAAGAGTGCTATCAACCTAGCCAGGTTAAAGATGGTCCCTTAAAACATTATTTTAAATATTAACACCAGTGAAAATTATAACATTCAGAAGCAGTAAATCATTTTCATTGATCGGGAGGAGTGAGGATGGAGAGGTGTTACTTTCAAGGCCAGTACAGTAATAACCCTTGTCTTGGCAGCAATTTTGGTTGGTGTGATAATTACCTCCGGTACGATATCACATGTTGAACTCCCCACCAGTACAGTAATAACCCTTGTCTTGGCAGCAATTTTGGTTGGTGTGATAATTACCTCCGGTGTATCACATGTTGAGCTCCCCACTCCCTCAAAAAAAATTGCTTAAAGGCACAACCCAAACAAAGAAGGTATATTTGGTGCGTAAAATATTAAAAGTGGAAAAACAATGTGACTTGGGGGTTAATGCATCCTTAAATCTTTAAAGGTGGGAAGGCAGGTGGACAAAGCCATCAAAAATGCTAATGGAATCTTAAGTTTTATAAGGAGGGGTATAGAATCTAAAAGCAAAGACATAATGCTAAACTTACATAAATCGTTAGTTAGACAGCAGTTTGAGCATTGGTCACCCCTCTTTAGGAAAGATGTTAAGGTGAGAGATGGGGGCAGAGGAGATTTTCTTGGATGACACTGGGGATGAAGGTCTAGGCCCATGAGTGGAGACTGGAGAAACTGGGACTTATTCCACTGGAACAAAGAAGGTTGATGGGTGATCTGATAGAGATTTTTAAAATTATGAAGGTTTTGATGGAGTCAATTGGGAGAAGTTATTACCATTGGTTGGTGAGTCAGTAATTAGAGAGCATTCATTTAAAATAGTAAATGAGCAAATGGGCAGGTTAGGAGAATTTTTTCCACATACAAAATTATTAGATTATGGAATGCTTTTACCAGGAGCAGTGGTTGAGGCTGAATCCATACTAGCTTTCAAGAGGGAACTAGATAAATACTTTTTTAAACGTCAGCTATAGCAGCATGGGGTAAGAGCAGGTAAATGGGACTGAAAGGATTGCTATTGAGAGAGGTGGCACAGATACAATGGGCTAAATGTCCTTCTTCTAATCCGTAAATGTCTATGGATGCAAGTGTCTGTGCACATCAATTTTTACAAACTGAAATGATACAGCAAGGTAGTTAAGCACTCAAGACATATCCCTGTGCTTGTGTGTTTCAAGTCCAGCACTAAATGAACTTTAAATTCACTCCCCATGTGACAAATCTGTTACATTACATCTTGGTCTAGTGTTATGAAGGATAGTCTGTGATATAGCAACACCATAACTCAGGGTCTATGTTAGATATTCACCAAGGAGAAATAGACACTGCATTGTACACTGTACTTGTCTGTTGCAGGATACAACATTCTTGGCAAAGACAAATAGGGAGGATAAAAATGATTTGAAAAAGAGATGAATTGCCAAATACTGCAGTATGATGACATTGTTGGAAAGAAAATGTTGGCCTTTAACACGTAGTGGTAGAAATTTCACCTGGTCCTAGACTTACTCTCATTTCATTTAATGTTACGCAGGATTTCAGAACAATGAGAATTTGGCAAATTCTAAAATACTGTCTTCATTTTGAAACCGTTTTTCTGTTAGTTCTCTTAAGAAACTACAGAAAAACCAACTTCAAAGTTAAGATTGAATTGAACAATTTGCCAAACTCTGGATGTCCTAAAATGTCACTTTAATGGAGTGAATCTAGATCCAGGTGAAATTTTACCCCAGTGATCTGCTAATAAGGCTTCCAGTCTAGATGATTTATTGGTGAGTGACATTTAGTGCCCGATTCCCGCAGAATGGTGATCCTTAAGACAGGCTCCATTGTAGTCCACATTGTGTTGCTAGGGAACAGTCTCACAGAGTCTTTCTTGTATCTATAATGTCAGAGTGGAAAGCAGATCATTGATTAATTGGTAATTTCTTATTCAATTTGTGTAAAACCTTAGTTTGGCTCAATTGGGGAACTGTGTATAGTTTTGGACACCCCATCATTGGAACTAATACAAAAAACAATAGAAAAGGTGCAGCATTCCTAGAAACATCGCCCACACATCGGGCAACCTTGTACATCCGTACAACTGCAATTTCGGCTTCAGTGCAGATAAATATTTAGAATTTGCAGATAAATAGATAGGTGGATAAAAGGCATTCAGATAACCAGCTTTCTACTGGAATCAATTTGTCTTTTCACTTAGTGGGAATATCTTAAGATGCTTTACAAAGATGAAGTGGGAGCCTCAACTGGGAGGGAGATGTGGGATTGGGGAGAGGGCTGCAAGAAATAGGTTTTCAAATTAGTTTTGAAAGCAGATAGGGAGGAGCGAGGAGGAGGGACTTTGGAAGAGACTTGCAGAGGATAAGGACAAAGTGGTTCCCTTAAACTTCCAGCAAAATGCTGAGGTGGCAAAAAGTTTAAGCAGAGACGGGTGACAAAAACATCTTTACACAGAGGGTGGTTGGAATGTGAATTAGAGGGTAGAAGCAGAGTATTTATTGATTCTTTTAAAGGGGAATTAGATAGGTGTTTGAAAAATAATAGGGGAATAAGAGTGATTAGATTATCATAGGATGATATCCTATCTCCTAGGTAGGAGAAAGAGATATTAGAAGGAAATACAAAACAAAATTACATTTGTAAAGCGCCTTCCACATCGGGAGGACGTCCCAAGGCGCTGATGGGAATAGATCAGGGGTAAGAGTGAAATTATATTTGGAGGTGAGTGGATTTGATTAGGTGGCTCATGTGGAAAGGAAATACTAGCACAGATCTGGTCATCCGAGTGGCCTGTTTCTCTGCTGTAACATTCACTGATTGTAGGTCAGATCTCTGAACTTCAGACTCAATTTGGAGTCCCTAAAAGATTTGCTCCTTGTGGGTGAGGTATCACAATGTTTCAAACTGCAGTTAGACAGGGGAATGCTGTGGCTGTAAAAAGCTGGTAAAAATAGAAATTCAATTTCACAGAAGTAGGCTAAGAGAATACAAATGAAACGATCGACTTTCTTAAATCGAGCTAAGATGCCACTCTGTGAACAGTCATTGAAATGAATTGATCAGCAGGCAACAGGTTCAATGGTGCTGTGAGAGGCTCTGAATCATCTCCTGAGGTTGGTGAGCGATGGGAGTTAACCCACAGCCAGGGACTAATGGGAGCGTCACCAAGAGTGGAAGCTCAAACAATTGGATATAGTAATAATAATCCTTGCATTTGATATAGAGCCTTTCACATCTGGAGGCTGTCTCAAAGCGCTTCACAGGATTTACTTGAAAGTGCAGTCACTGAATTTTGTATAGGTGAATATCTATTGTAGTGTTAGCTTAGACTGGCAATTCAAAGTCCTGACACTGGCTTTGAACCCACAGCCTTCTAACCCAGAACCGAAAGTGCTACCAACAGAACCAATCTACTACTTCCTGGTACAACAAATAAAACTTGCATTTATATAGTGCCCTTCATGCAGGATAGCATCTCGAAGGGCTGCACAGTTTTAAAAAACTATCCTGCATGAAGGGCACTACAATAATAATAGTAATAGCCTGACACCAATTACCAATGATAATTACTATATTGAATTTTAGATTTTCACCCCCTTTGATTCTAAGTTATTATTTTATTGAATATTCACATCAATATTGTTTTGTGGGTAACTACAGGTTGAGGCTTGTTCTGCTCCATCAATCCAATGAATACATCATTTTTTTAAAAATCTCTCAGCTTTATCATAATGTTTAAGTTTTTTTTATTTGTCAAAGATCATCACACTGATGTTGCTAAACATCGTTTTCTATCCTTATTTGTACCATTGAGTGAATGAGAGTGTGTCAGCGCAGTGTGTGTAGTGTGGTAATTTGGTCACTCAATCCACGACTGTTGGTAGGATACTGCTGTGCGCAATTGGCTGCCACGTTTCGCTCACAAAATACACAGTCACTACACTTCACAGTATATTCTGTGAAGTGCTTTGAGACATCTCAACAGCGTGATAAGGCAGCTATATCAAATGCAAGGATTATTAGTATTATTATTTACAGTTTCCACTAAAATGTGTGTGTGTTTGTATGGTGGGGCTTGGGATTATGTCAGTACGGCAGTCCTATTATTTGCAATTGTAAAATTACTGCAAATAATCCTGTAGCACAGAACAAGAAGGTAGTGGCTTGTGATTATAATTCCAAGCCTCAGCTAGGTTATAATGACCGAAAGTAAGCAGAAGGAATGGAATACGAAGTTTAGGTCAACTCTCATCACTCTTACAAATAACTTTCAACCAGCTCCAACACTGATAAGAGGATTGGGTGAAGTACTCCTGTATACGTGTAAATTTGGACTAAACAAAGCAGAGACGCTAGTCACACTTTTGGTATAGTAACGCAAGCATCATTATTTCTGTGTCATCTGAAATGTAGCATTTCCTTTTACCTGTGGTATAATCACTCCACTGTCTACGTGCATTTATCAAAAGAAATGCAATCTGGAACACTCAAATAAGATAAAAAGCCTCCAGCACCAGACCTCTCCCTCATCAATTTAAAGTGACATCTATAAATGGCTCACAACCTCACCTTGATCCATCCCCTCCTAATTACACAGAGGGCCCTGCGGGACACCGTGCCTCTCACTCGCACTTTACTAAAGATCAGAGGAGTTCATAAAGCTTGATATACATTATCCTGGTGTTCACCGTAATCATTGTGTGGATTCTGAACCGATTGAGCACTAGTTAACCCTGAAGCAATTCTAGAAGGCTGAGCAGGTCTGAACATACTGTACATGTGATGAGGCCGAGTTTCACGACCCATAAAGGTCTGTTGTCAGTGCAGTTGTTGACTCAGGTGAAATCCAATTCAACAGTCAATTAGGATAGGCAAGCCAGTTGGCTGAAGAAAAAGGAAAAACAAGCTCATCTGAATAAGGCTGTTTCTGTCCAACTAAATCTTAACATTTAAAGGCTCAGTTGTTGCTCTTCAGAGGAAATTAAGATTGCCGCTTAACCATACAAATAGCAAAAACATTGCTGCTTAGAATGTTTTACCTGCAATACAATGGCTCCATTTTCATAACGCCAAATGGATTAAAAAATGCCGTGGAATCAGCTACATGTCAGGGAGAATTTATCAGGGGTACAGTTAAGGTGGTCTTGGTATGTTTAATCTTTCTAGATGGCCTATAATAGCTGCTGGTAAACTTGGAAGCAATGGTGGAGAGGCCTAGTGTAGGGGAAGCTCCAAAAGTTAGTTTGCGATGTCTGGAAACTCGTACAAAATAGCTTCCTTTTTTCTACTTTCTTTTGTATATCAGGTGATATAGCAACTGGGTGCATCTTATAACAGTAGTTTTTTTGGCTAACAGGATTAAAAAGGCACCTCCAAGCTGTTCAATTGCTCAGATAGCCACCTAATTAAACAGTGAAGCCTTGTGGACTAACATGCTCTTTGCTTGCCCATTAATTAGAGCCGTTAGCCAGCTAACACACATGTGCACATGAAGCTTAGGATACGTCACCCAGTCTTTGTACACATATTGCTGACGTCTTTGGAGAGCAAACCCAGTAACATTTTAAAGTGCTGGAAGCTATTCTAGCAGACTGAGCATGTAAAGTTGTATCAAAAACAGAAGTCGCTGGGAACACTCAGCAGGTCAGACAGCATTTATGGAGAAAGGAAAATGAGTCAATATTTCAGGTCCACAACCTTTCGTCAGAACTGGGGGTTGTTGGGAGGGAGAGGCTTTTAAGGGCTAACAGAGAGGGGGGAGGCAGGACAAGGAAGACAAAGGAGAAAATGGGGTAGAGAACAGGGGATGATGGGTGAAAGAGGTGTTAATGATTCAGAACAAAGAGGGGGATTGGAACAAAGCAGTGGAATAGAGGTGTTAATAATGCAAAACAAAGGGTGGAAACATTGCAGCAAGCTGGAAAGATCAGAGATCTCAAATCTCTCTAATTTGTTGCAACCCCCCCCCCCCCACCCTTTTGTTCAGCATCATTAACGCCTCTTTAATGCATCATCCCCTGTCCTCCACTTCATTTTCTCCTTCGGCTTTCTTGCCCTGCCTCCCCCTCTTTGTCAGCCCTTAAAATCCTCTGCCTCCCAACATGCCCCAGTTCTGACAAAGGGTCGTAGACCCGAAACTTTGACTCTCTTTCCTTTCTCCATAGATGCTGCCTGACCTGCTGAGTGTTCCCAACGACTTCTGTTTTTGTTTCAGATTCCCAGCATCTGCAGCATTTTGTGTTTTATGTACAGTTGTATGCTGCTTGAACTGACAAGGCCTGTTTTGTTATTCCGGCTATAAAACTCTGCTTTCAATAGGACCTACTGTGAGCATAATACATGGCCTTTCCCTCTGCTCACCAACTCAGCCTGCTTCACATCTCCCACCTGCTCTGGCCCACCATTAGTGGGCTTGCCTTCAGCCACTCTGTCCCCTCTCCATGGAACACTATTGTGGATGGAATTTGTACGTTACATATTAAATATTTGCTCTCATTCACATTTTTTGTAGACAAATTGCTTGCTTTTCAAGGAATGTTATTATGTGGCTGGATCCACATTTATAATAACATAATAGTAATCCTAGCATTTGATATAGTTTCATGTTTGGGAGGACAACTCAAGCATTTCACAGGATTCATTGCAAAGTGCAGTGTCTGTGTTTTGTGAGCAAGCATGGCTACCAATTTGCACACAATGTCCCCCAAACAGCCATAAATTGAATGATCAATTTTATCTGGGGGATTCCAATTGCTTATCTCCCACTCCACCACCCGCTGCCTCCGCTCGGCTGGCTCTGGCCTCCTGTTTGTCCCTCACTCACTCCACTATCCCTGGCCATGCCTTCAACCACTATGCCCTGAAACTCTGGAACTCTTCTTCAATCGCTCCGCCTTGCCCCCTTCATACCTCCTGCCTAAAGACCTTCCTTTTTGATCGTGCTTCTCTCCCCTTGTCTTGGGGTAAGACTCCGCCACTGTCAATCGCTCCGGGACGCTACCCCACATGAAGGGTGCTACATAAATGCAAGTAGTTGTTGTTAATGGTCACTGGACCACATAGACAGTACTATGGTTTTATGCCTCATCTGAAGGACGGCACCTCCAAGAATTCAACGACTTCAGCAATGTTTTGAAATGTCAGTACAGACTATGTTAATACCGACCTTCTGACTGGCAACTGAGTCAGGCTCCCACCTAACCACATGTATACACATTAAAAGATGTGAAGTTACCAGAGGAAATGTTGCTGACCTTTTGCTTCAGTCACGTAAAATCTTACTGAACCCAAATGAGCAAATACATTGGAAATACAACTTTCCGATTATGTGCTTTTATGGGGAAGTGAGTTCACGTAAGGCCTGATCTTCTCTTTGACCGTGCCTTCAGCTCCCCTCTCGACTCTCTACCCCCTCCTCGCTCCCTCCCTTCCCTCCCCTCACCCTGACCATTTCCCCCTTGCTCGGGTTCTGACCCAACTGTACAGCGCCTTGGGACGTCCTCCCGAAGTGAAAGACGCTCAATAAATGGAATCTTGTTGTTGTTGTTGTTGTTGAGGATCCAATAGTGAATACAAGCTTTCACTGTTGGTCTGGCAGGGAAGGAAATATGTCCATATGCCTTAGTAGTTTGTGCCCTGTAACAACCTAACTGGTCAACTTATTCATGAAAATCTCGTTATATAATTAAATACATAAATCTGATCCAGTAAAAGGGGAAATGCCACCGTTAACACGCTCTGGGTCCAAATAGACTCACAGATTTGTGTTATAAGACAAGTGCTAAACAACGGCTAACATTTTGGTCGTCTGGTTGCCACTGACGTCACTTCCTGTGCAGAGTAGTCCTGCTCAGGCTACAGGAAAAGATATTAGTGACGACTTCGGTACCTGGAAGTCGGACTTTTTTTAGCCCGGGAAGTACATGGGTCCACAGGACACCAGCACTTTGAAAAGACTGCAATATACTGGGTGACACAACAATTGGGCAACTGTGTACTGTAGTTAGAGCCAACTAGAGGTGTCAGTTTGCTCTGTTGCTTATAATAAGCATATGGTATGTCAAAACCTAGCAGTTTACTGGGACAGAGAGAGAAGGGGGTGGGGGAAGAAATATCTAAGTTTCCAGGTAGTTAAGAAAGACTTGAGTACTGATGTGGATTACTGAGATTTTTCTTAAATTTCTATACACAATAACATTTTATTGCCTCCACAGATTAAATGGAAAAATAAGGATGCTGGTTCTGAATTTAAACTCTGAACATCAGTAATGTAAATACACTTTAATATTCTTGGTCAAAGTACAATTCTCATGATAACTTTAGATCAATTGTAGCACAAATTAATCATAGAAACAGAAGTCTTGAGCTGCTGAATTGTATTACAATTTGACCTCCAGTGAGATTCAGTTAAAGTCCCTGATGGTGATGTGGCTCTAGGCCAAATACAGCCAGTGTTGGCACTGTGTTTCAGAAACCAATATGTATTGTGGCATCACAATGTGACGACAGGTAGTGAAACCTTCCTACTCATTCATTGCTAGGCGACTAAACCTCCCTTCCACCAGGTAGACTTACAGCAGTAAGTATGCGAGGTGGGGTAGAACAGGTCACACTCATTGACCACCGCCATTTCCTACAATGGACTTGGATCATAATAATAATTCTTGCATTTGATATAGCGCTTTTCACGTCGGGAGGACGTCCCAAAGCGCTTCACAGAACACACTGTAGTGAATTGACTATATTTGTAAGACTGACTTCTAAGTGGCCAGATTTTATGTGAGAGCCTATACAACAACAACAACAAAATTACATTTAGAGAGCACCTTTCACATCGGGAGGACATCCCAAAGCGCTGAACAGTCAGGTGTCGGGGCCCAAGCATAGGGGAGGGATGGAGTAGGGGTGAGGGAAGGCAGAGAGGTGGGAGGGAGACCAAAGGCACGGTCGAAGAGAAGGGTCTTGAGACTGGCCTTGGCCTTGAAGGAGGCAAGGGAGGAAGCGAGGTGAAGGAATCGTGGGATGGAGTTCCAGAGTGTGGGGGCAGAGAGGCTGAAAGCCCGGGCACCAATGGTAGGGCGGGTCGAGCGGGAGACATGGAGCAGGCTGGAGCCTGATGAGCGGAGGGAGCGGGCAGGTTGGTAGGGAGTCAGAGAGGTAGGAGGGGGCAAGGCCATGGATGGCCTTAAAGCTGAGGACGAGTATCTTGAACTCGATCCTCTGGGGGATGGGGAGCCAGTGGAGTCGAGCGAGGGTGGGCGTGATAGGGTCACGGAGCCTGGTGCATGAGAGTACACGAGCTGCAGAGTTTTGGATGATCTGCAGCTTGTGAAGGGAAGAGTTGGGAAGGCCGATGAGGAGGGAGTTCCCGTAATCATGCCTCGAGGTGATGAATGCGTGGGTGATGGTTTCAGCAGCCTGAGGGGCGAGGCAATGGTGGAGTCTGGCGATATTGCGGAGGTGGTGGTAGGCAGGGCCGATCATGGCGCGGATGTGGGGGAGAAAGGACAGATCAGGGTCCAACAAGATAACCAGGTTCCTGACTGGCTTAGTGAGGTTGAGTGTGCAGCCGTGGAGGCTGATACTGCCAGCAGACCATTGAATTCTGGAAATGAAGCCTCACTTGGAGCCTAACATTTCTCATGTTCTTATACAAATGTACGATAGCAACTGGGGATCTGAAAGAAAATTTAGGGGGAACTTCTTAACACAGAGGGGAGTGAGCGTATGGAACTCACTGCCTGAAGATGGTTGAAGCAGATGGTATTAGAGACATATGAAACAAAGTTAGATATACACGAGTGAGAAGGGAAAAGAAAGAGTATGGGAGGGAGCTGGAGGAGACTCATGTGGAGTTTAAACACTGTTACGGACGAGTTGGGCTGAGTGGCCTATTTCCATGCTGTACGGTCAATGTAAATCTTAGAGTGACGACTATTGTCTTAAAATGTAAGGTTGTGCGAAATGTTGGAAAGCACTCTTGAATTCAGTCTTAATTTAAAAGCAGTGCACAAAACAACAACAAATTACATTTCTATAGAGTCTTTCATGTCAGGAGGATGTCCCAAGGTGCTGAAAACTGTAGTAAACAGGCTTCCAACTTAGGGCAAAATTTAAGACTATTTTTCAAAATTCAGTACAATCTTAAATGTTAAGACAACAGTTTAACATTAAGATATGAGAAATTTAAAGCCTCTAATGCTCATATTCTCCTTCCATTGAGTATTTGCAAAACATATTGAAAATCCCAGATTTAATATCTGCAATAAACCCAACTGACCTGGATAATATCATTTTCAACTTGGAACACCTGCTCGAACAACACAGTGTGAAAGGAAAAGTGCTTACCAATCGGAAGGAATAGAATATGACAACACCCTTTAATGGCATTTCAGGTTGCATTTATATTGCTTGTTCATAGAGAAGTGTCTCTGTATAAGACATACTTTGTTGGAACTGTGGTTTCTTGCTCTAATACTGACACGGTAATGTTAATATAAAGAAATAATTTCTTCCATGACTGGGTTTCTGTTATGCAACAAATAGTGCAATGAGTTCCTATTACCTACTGTCCATCTAGTGAGGATTCCAACCTGTGTCTGTTGAATATCTAAATACTAACTAGTGACTGACCTCCTATGGGAAGGGAAGCAGGGACTGAGCTGACGACAAGGTGACATGCCTGGCAATGAAATATTAGAATCAAGTCTGATATTCCATTGCCAGGCATGTCAGCTTCTGATGGTTTCGGCAGTCAAGTTCCTGAGCAGGCAGAGGACTCCCAAGACATTGCTGAAGACAAACCAATCAGCCAAGCTCGTCAGCAAGACTTGGAGGAGCCTGGGAGAAAGATTTTTTTCCCATTCGGTTCCTATTAACGTTGCAAGCCAAAGCCCAAACCAATATAGTGGTGTTAGCTGGACAAGCAGCAGAATGATTTTCGTGCAGTGTTTGCAGCTATACCTGATTAAACTCCAGTAGTACCCAATGGATACTTTAGGGAGTCCTGTAGCTCAGTGGTTAGAGCACTCGCCTTGCAAGCGAGAGACACGAGTTCAATTCCAGACAGGGCGAAACCTTGGGCAAGTTTCATTACTCCACATGCCTAATAATAATCCCTCCAAAATAGAATACAATAATAAATTTGTCATTTTCAATCCACCACTGTTTGTGGGACACTGCTGTGCACAATTGGCTGCTGCGCTTCGCCCACAAATATACAGTCAATTGACTTTACAGTATATTCTGTGAAGCGCTTTGAGATGTCTAGAGGATGTGAAAAGCATTATATCAAATGCGAGGATTATTATTATTATTATTATTATTATAGGGACCTCAAGCCTTGGCTCTTGCTAACCCCTACCTACGTTCTCCAACAACAACAACAACAAGATTCCATTTATAGAGCGCCTTTCACGTCGGGAGGACGTCCCAAGGCGCTGTACAGTTGGGTCAGGACCCGAGCAAGGGGGAAATGGTCAGGGTGAGGGGAGGGAAGGGAGGAAGCGAGGAGGGGGTAGAGAGTCGAGAGGGGAGCTGAAGGCACGGTCAAAGAGAAAGGTCTTGAGACCGGCCTTGAAGGAGGAAAGGGAGGAAGCAAGGCGAAGGCACTGGGGGCTGGAGTTCCAGAGCCTCGGGGCCGAGAGGCTGAAAGCCCGGCCACCGATGGTAGGGCGTTTGGGGCGGGGGATGTGGAGCAGACCGGAGCCAGAGGAACGGAGGGTACGGGCAGGTAGGTAGGGGGATAGTAGGTCGGAGAGGTAGGAGGGAGCAAGGCCATGAATGGCCTTGTAGGTGAGGATGAGGATCTTGAAATCGATCCTCTGGGGGATGGGGAGCCAGTGGAGGCGAGCGAGGGTGGGAGTGATGTGGTCGCGAAGCCTGGTGCGGGACAGTACACGAGCTGCAGAGTTCTGAATGACCTGCAGCTTGTGGAGGGAGGTGCCGGGAAGGCCGGCGAGGAGAGAGTTCCCATAGTCCAGCCTTGAGGTGATAAAGGCGTGGACCAGAGTTTCAGCAGCGTGAGGGGTGAGGTAGTGCCGTAGTCTGGCGATATTCCGGAGGTGATGGAAGGCGGTGCCAGTTGTGGCGCGGATATGAGGGAGAAAGGACAGCTCAGGGTCGAACAGAACGCCGAGGTTCCTGACTGGCTTTGAGAGGTGGAGAGTGCAGCCTTGGATGCTGATGGTGTCAGCGCCTGAGGTGCGGAGGCGCTGACGTGAGCCAATCAGGAGGGCCTCGGTTTTTCGCACGTTGAGCTGAAGAAAGTTGTCTCTCGTCCAGGACTCGATGTCGGACAGGCAGCTGTCAGGACATCGGTGGTCGTGGAGTTGAGGGTAGAGGAGGAAAGGTAGAGTTGGGTGTCATCCGCATACATGTGGAAGTTAACCCCATGTCTGCGGATGATGTCACCAAGGGGGAGCATATAGAGGGTGAAGAGGAGGGGACCGAGGACAGAGCTCTGAGGGACACCGCACAAGACAGTGCGGGGGGTGGAGGAAAAACCATTTGCGGAAACAAAGTGAAGACGGTGGGAGAGGTACGACCTAAACCATTCAAGGACAGGGCCTTGAAGGTTGAGGTGGGAGGACAAGCGGTGGAGGAGGATAGCATGGTCGACCGTATCGAATGCTGCCGATAGGTCGAGGAGGACGAGGAGGCAGAGGGAGCCCTGGTCACAGATGGTCAGGATGTCATTGGTGACCTTGACCAGGGCAGTTTCTGTGCTATGGGCAGCACGGAAACCCGACTGAAGGGGTTCGAATAATGAATGGGTGGAGAGGAAAGAGCGCAGCTGGGAGGCGACAACTCGTTCCAGGACCTTGGACAGGAAGGGGAGGTTGGAGATGGGCCGGTAGCTTGATAGCTGCGACGCATCAAGGGAGGGTTTTTTCAAGGTGGGAGTGATGGTGGCAGTTTTTAAGGGAATGAGAACAGAGCCAGAGGAGAGGGACAGGTTGACGATGTCTGTGATATGTGGGGCAAGGAGGTGGAGCTGGGAGATAAGGAGTGGAGTGGAGATGGGGTCAAGGGAGCAGGTGGTGGGTTTCAGGGATAGGATGAGTTTGGTGACAGAGGGTGGGGAAACGGTAGTGAGTAGGGGAGGATGGGTAGCAGTCAGATGTGGGAGTGGGGGGTTGGTGGATGTTGGAGGGGAAGTGACCGCGGAGCGAATTCCCTTGATTTTGGATTCAAGGAAATCCAGCATCTCCTCGCAGGGAAGGTTGGAGGAGATGACCTGCGTGGGGTGGCGGAGGGGACGGAGGAGTCGGGATGTGGTAGAAAACAGTAGCCTGGGATTGTTTTTTGCCTCCAGGATTATCCTGGAGTAGAAGGACGATTTGGCCGAGGCTAGAGTGGAGCGGTAGATTTTGAGGAGGTCCAGCCAGATTTGTCGGTGTACCGTTAGGCCAGATTTGACACAGGTGTGTTCAGCGGCCCGCACCTGGCTCTTCAGTGAGCGGAGGTGGGTGGTGAACCAGGGGGAGGAGCGAGAGTGGGAGACCGTACGGGAGGTGATGGGGGCAAGAGTATCGAGTGTGGAGGAAAGGGTGTTGTGGAGGAAGGTGAGAGGAGAAGAGGGGTCAGTGAGGATTGAAGGCCAGAGGGAGAGGAGTTCAGAGGACTCCAAGGCAGCGGTTAGGGATTGTGGGGGTAACTTCTTCCAGGGACGGTAGAAGATGGTGGTGGGTCTGGTGGAGGTGGGGAGGGGGGTGGAGGTGGTGAAGGAGATGAAGTTGTGGTCGGAGACGGCCTTGTCGGTGATAGTGACATCCGAGACACTGAGGCCCCGGGTGATCACCAAGTCGAGTGGGTGGCCGTGACTGTGAGTGGGGGAGTTGATGTGGAGGGAGAGGTTGAGCGAGGAGAGCAGGGAAGAGAAATCTGAGGAGATGGAGCAGGAGGGGGTGAAGTGCAGGTTAAAGTCGCCCAGGATGATGAGGCGATCAGAGCAGAGGCAGAGAGATGTAAGAAGTGTCGAAATATCGGAGATGAAGGTGGGAGAGGTTTTAGAGGGCCAGTAGAGGAGGAGGATTTTGAGCCAGAGGAAGGAGGGAGAGGGTGAGGTGCTCAAAAGAAGGGAAAGAGCCAGAGGAGTAGGTGGATAGGGCAAGTGGTGTCCTTGAGATAAGGGCTACACCACCGCCAAGGCAGTTGGGGCGAGGGATGTGGTGGGAGGTGTAGCCGGGTGGTGTGGCCTCCGTGAGGGGGAAGGTGTCGCCTGGGGTTACAGAGGGACCAAACGTTTTGTAGTCCGATGTGGAGGGAGCGGTTGACAGAAGGGTGTGTGGGAGGGGAGGGGGCTCCAGGTTGTGAAGCAGGGGTGGAGGAAATGGGGATAAGGGAGGAGAGGTTGGCTCCCCGGGTCTGTGTCCGGGGTGGCTGGTGAGTGTGGTGGGGAATGGGGCAGTCGGTGTGGCTGCTGCTGGACAGCCAACGCCGAGTACCACGGTGAGCCCGGCGGAGGATTCCCAGGCTGGAACAGAGGGAGGTTGTAGGAGGGTCAAGTGGGGATAGAAGGCGAGAGAGACGGAGAGAGAGGAGGACAGAGCGGGAGAGATGCAGAGGGGGGAGGATTTGGGGGGAGGGAGGAGGGAGGGAAGGGGTGAGGGTCATAGAAGAATTAGGTAAGCAGGGTGCGTCCCTCCGGGAAGAGTTGTAATTCATTTCAGAACCAGAGAAATTTCTATGTGTAGGTGACATACACATATGGAAATCTCAGTCTGGTTAAAATAAAATTTTAAAAAATGTTTTGAGATGCTACAACATAATGCCCTATATCAAATGCAAGGATTCTTACATATATCCAAACTTTGAACGTTCAATGCTGAAACTATTTGCCTTAACTAGGGGATTGTTTCATTCCCTGCCTAAAGGTCCGTGAAAGCACATAAAATATAAAAAAAACTCTCCACCGTGAGTTGATCCAGTACTTCCAACATATATCTGAATGTAGCAAGAAATGTAACTGCAGTCCTCACAGAAACAATGACACCATGGAAAGTAACCACACAGGAAAGGTTGATTCAATACAATCGTGATTCACACACTGGTGGGTCTTGTCAGCTAAGGTGAACTACTTGCTTAGCCTGTTTATATGTCCAGACAGTTCATAATTAATACATTTGTTACGAAGCGACAATGAATCTTGAGTTTGCACCTAACTTGGAAATCGTTTAGCAATTTATGAAGTTGGAGGTATCAGTGACGAACTATGGAAAGTTAATAGCACCAAAAGTTCACATTTGCTGATTTCAGAATGATTTGTAACTTGTAATCGGAAAATAAATATACCATAGACTAACCAAACCTCTTAGTTTTACTAATGTGTTACCGGTGTTGACTAAACTTGTAACAATCAATTTTTTATGTCTTTACTCTTGCACAGCAAAATTTACCGACTGCGACATTGATAAAGCTGATGGCAGGCAGATTGATCACAAAGAGACAACTTGATGTGAATACAGCTAATCAGCTGTTATTCTGTAATAATGTAATTGTAATAAATACAAGGCTTGCCATGGACATTTGTAAAATACTTGAGATACTTGATGACCTGGAGTTCACTGTGGGAAGGAAAGTTTCTTTAGCATATTTCTACTCCTCGCGTTTGTGATAAAATTGAGAGATAACAGTTGCTTCTGCTACAGGTTTCTATCTGCCTGGCCTTCTGTTCCTGGATCTCAACAATAACAGGATGGGGAGACGAGACTGGCGAAGGTAAGTGGGGTCTCCTTGAAGCTGAACTGGTTCCAAGATGACATACTTTGCGACAGAATATCAAAATTAAGTCAATCCCCTCTGTTGGTTTCTGCTGTCTGGTTCCTAAACCAGCTGGGATTACAGCACTCAAGACTCGCCAGCTTGGCTCATTGGCAAGACTTGAAAGGACAGAACAGTGGGATGAGGGATCTTCCTGTTCAACTCCTATTAACCCTGCAAGCCAAAGCCCTAAGCAGCAAAAAGGTTGACAGATAGTGCTTTCAATTGCAAGTTGGTTAAACTCCAGCAGTACCCCAATGCACACGATGAAGTTCCCAAACCTCAGCTCTTGGTACTCTGTGCCTAATATTCTCTGGAATTAGGTAAGCAGGATGTATTGCTCCACAGATAGTGTGGATACCATTCCAGGCAAAGGGAAATTTCCACATGTTGGTGACATACATATGTGAAACTCTCATTCTGGTTTAGATCCTCTTAAGCATGGTGATGAATTAGGTATCAGATGCCCGGTCGATCAAAAAAAACTCCCAAAACAGTATTTTGCTGAGTAGCTTTTTTCATAAAAGTGTGTTGCAAATGCAAACAGCTACTCTGTATGAAATTAGGAAAGTGCACTCAAACACCTCAGTGAGAGCTGCTGGTAGAAATGCTCATGGAAAACATCGAAAAGTCAGTGGAAATGTAGCAACTGGAAAAGTACACACAGATATTCACATCAACTCCATTGTCATTGCTAAATACAATTTAATGTGAAGTCCGTTCTTTGTTAATTTGACAATATACGTCACATTGTGAAAATGTGCACCTGTCGGCTGTTCACACATCAAGTAAACACTGAAATTATATCGCAAGAATGTGTTTTTAAAAAGATATCTATTGCAAACAAGTATTTGATTCAATTGTACTGTCACAAATGTTAGTCTCTTACCAGCTGGCACAAGTGTAGCACAGATAGATACTTTTATTTGAGGAATGATACATCATTAGAGACCGACGCAGGAGGGAGACAAGAAACATTCCTAAAGTTATTAGCACGTGTGGTGTATCATTGAGTAGCAACTTACTCACGTTTTATTTTCACTCAATGGCGTACTAATATCGGAAGCAGTGAAAATGACCGCAGCCACACATGAATTACTGGCTTTACTGCTATAATTATGCTGGAACATGTAATAAAGACACTTCCAAGTGATGCACTTACTGATATCTGTAACCCAATGAGTACACTTATTCCAAGTTTCGAAATCTATAGCATGATTCATAGCGATTACCAGAAACTCAATTGCGTTTCTAAACTTTAGGCTCCGTAAATATGGAAATTTCCATCATATAATCCCACATGTTTCCTTTGTACGTTTTTAGTTTTGCTGCCTGTTGTAACGAAGAAAGAGAACGTTCTCACTGACATTTTATGAAGATATCTGGAACTTTAGAGATAATTGGAAATAAACTCAGTATTAATAAAAAGGACCACTTAAATAAAACAGAGATAGCAGTGGAATAGGCACAATAGGCCAAACAACCTCCTTGCGTGCCGAAAATTTCTATGTTTCTATATTCCACATAGTGACTGTGTTGAACACATGGTTATCATCTGAGTTTTCACTTAAATTGGGCCTTGCCCATTCGCCTCAGTTAACCTTTAGCGTGATTTGCGTGGTTGAAAGTGAACGGAGAACAGGTTTGAGAACCAAAGTAATCTAAGATGCCTTTGCTGGCCAAACACTGGTCTCCTTACATTTAGCAACTGGTCTGACTTTGATAAACTCTTTGAGCCCACTGATAGTTAACATGCACTCGAGCACAACTGTCAGTCAAGGGAGAAGAAGATATTCAGCATTTGAGTTAAAATTGTATCACAGCAAAAAAATAAAACAATGCAAAGATTGACTCACGGTAACGACCATTTGTTTGAGAGTTAATTCTGACGTACCATTATTCGGAACAAAATCCTGATGTTTTCGCAGGTATGATAATTCCCAGATGATTCAGGAGCGCACGTCCTTCGCTGCTTTTCTTTCACTTCAAAGCAGTTCAGCTTTATTTCCTGTCAACTTTAAATTTGTAGTCTCCTGTCATTTACAGAAACCACCCCCACTTCCTGTTTTCAGCCCGAGTCTGGAGACAAGGCCTAGCAATATTTGGCAATACAGACCACAGACCAAACCACCTTCTGCAGGGTACTGCATCGCTGTAAGTATGAGAGAGTACCCACCTCACTTAGCCCTTGAATACATACTGATTAACACAAAGTGCTTTGAAGAGATAATTATCTCATTTTTTGTTGGCATCCACTCTCATTTCTGGAGACTCAGAAATCAAGTATCCTCACATGCATTTTTCGTTACTAGTACTGAAACTAGTAATTCCATCACAATATTTTTGCTCTTAATATTTCTGAAAATTGTTTCCCACGCTCCCTTGCTCCCAATCTTCTTGCCTCCACTTTATCTTATTCAGATCGTGAACACAACTGGGATTTGTTCCTGAATTTGATACAGTCAATATCGATGACACAGACATCAAGAGATGCTCACACCATCCACTTGGTAAGAGCATTTCACAATAATCACCCACATGTTTGGAAATCCTCCATGTGGGTGGTGATACAATTATTGTTCTGGAATTATGAGATTTATGATATAAATAGTATTGCAGTATAAATGGAACAATTGCAAGGAAGTAGATGCTGTGCCAATTAACTCCTCCAGAAGTGACCTTGATAAGTATCTGCTGGGGAAACAGTATTGGTGGATATAAATAGATGGAAACTGAGATATACAAATACTTCCAAGAGACAGAATGATGTTTGTACAGCTGGGCTGGAGGGATGCAGAGAACAGACTAGTGTTGAAAAGTAGAGATGTGAAGATGGATAAATAATTTGATGTTTTTGCTTGATTACCATTTGCAATCAAAGGGTATCTAAGGAGAATGCTCCCCTGGGAATACAGTAGATCAGTGCAAATGACAAGGGCCCCTCAGCCCATTTGACCCTTCATTAATATGCTTCACTTCACAACTGTTTGTGGGACATTCCTGTATGCAAATTGGCTGTCATGTTTGTCTCCCAAATACAGTAACTACACTTTATCCTGTGAAGCACTTTAAGATATTCTGCAAACAAGAAAGATGCTATACCAAATGTAAGGATTATTATTATTTCCCATCCTTCCAATACAAGATTAGGCATTGAACAAGTCCAGTATCCATGCCTCAATGACTCTTCCTGGTCCCTCGTTAGATGGTAAGGTAGATTTGAGTGCTTTGTAGAATGACTGAATTACATGGGTCGAAAGGCCTCTGCTTGATCCAGACAGCCACATGTTCTTAAATGTATTTCAAAAAATTAGAGTGGGTCAGGTATGTTATTATGTGGTTCAATTCTTATCTCTGTCTCCAGTGACTGTGAATTATATTTATGTCAATATAGTATTATCCCAAAATCGCCATGATCTGGAAGTTCAGTGAATATAATGATCCTGATGGTGGTTCTATCCTCTTTAATGAACTTGTGTGGCTATTATGGGAAATCTCACGACAAGCACATACCACAAGATTTGCTACACTTAATGAACAGAGCAGAATAATTCCCTTGTGAAACGTATCCAATACCCATTTCATTAGCGATAATAAAATCCAACACTGGACTAATTTACAACCGAGCAACAGAGGGGAACGATCAAACAGCCTGTCAGCAAAATCTCCCAGCCTGTCGCCAACTTCACAAAACATTGGGATGTAAAGACCCAAGTAGGATTATTCTTTAATAAAGTCATAATCTCTGAGGATGATGTAACAGTGCAAAACAAAATCAAGACCTAAACTAGGTGAGAGGATAAGTTTCCATTCACTTAATGAGCAGAATCCATGTATGTAAATAAAATCTGATGACCTTGGACCTTAAAATCTGCCTTGTGTTTAACTTTAAACAACTGTCTTCCTTTTGCTACATGGTGTGCTCTTTAAAATGTTCCAGTAAAGATCGTCTGATGGTGTTATTTCTGGCCTCAGGACGTGGCTGTATAATGGCCACCTAATTTAAGATAGATTTAAGCAAATCTCGGGCTGTATGTACACAGTTGAGGTAGCATTTACAGATTATTAAACAGCAAATAAGATGACAAACTGGCAATATGTTAAAGAAAGAGCTGAATGCATAATTCAAGACAGCTGACCGGAACAAGTCTTTTGGCTGGCTGATGTTTCATTGGGGTCTTCATGTAAATACATCAGAAATTTAATATTCAATGTGCATCAAAAATGACAGGTTTTGAAATCTAAATTTTAGGCTTAATTTAACTTATGTGGGTAGTCTTATCCCTTTAAGGAAAACAAACATCAGCACATATGTGGGCAGTAGGAGATATATCTCTCTCCCACCCAACTAGTCCGATTCAAATGCGATGCCATTAGTTATTTGTTAAACCTTCACAGGTCTCTATTTTTGGAAGTGTCTTGTTTGGAAGGGAGTGACTGAAAGACAGGAATTAAACATGTTTGTGTGGTGCTAGTTTGAGACTTCACACTTCATCCAAGTGGACTAGCGACATATCCCAGCTATTTATCCTCTTCCCAGCCTGAGGAAGGGCTACACATCTAGCTGGCCATTTCATTAACTGGAGTAGGAGGGGTAGCTAGAGAACACATTCATTTTGCTTTTAATTTGAAGATATATCCATCAGAGCTAAAAAAAAAAAAAATTCCCTCGAGGTCTGAAAGTGTGTTCTCCCTCTCAGGTAATGTTTGGGGTGGACAAAGTGTCTGAAGACCACAGCAGCCATAGAGCAAAAACCAAAGCCTTCGGGAAGGGGAAGAGAGGAATAAACATAACTGGCAAGAGAAATGGAAACAAAAAAAACTGGGATTTTTTGATTTATACCACAGGTCCATATCTTTAAACAGGTTTTATAATTTGTTTCCTTTAACATTTTTATTATTATTTTATCGTTGCAAACTATTGATGGCCTGAAACATCGGATAAAAGAAGTTGATTGTTGAGTTGTGCAGGATGTATGTGAGTGACTGACACACTGGGAATTTGCAGGTTGGGTTAATAACCCATATGTATAGAGGAATTATAGTTCCCTTAACTGTGCAATTAAACAATGTGAAATATTACAGATGATTCTGTGATACTTAACATTGATTGTTAATAGCATAATTAGGTGTATATATGTATTTGCACAAGGTTAAATCAAGCCACAAATTTTGCACGTGGTTTATTAACTCAACCTGCAAATTAGATCCTGGTGTCAATCTACCACTTATTCAGCATTCATGCATTTAAATTGTTTCAAACTAAGAACTGAGGCTTTAGGCAGCAGTGTAGACACTGATAATAATAATAATAATAATCCTTGCATTTGATATAGCGCTTTTCACGTCGGGAGGACGTCCCAAAGCGCTTCACAGAACACACTGTAAAGTGAATTGACTGTATATTTGTGGGCGAACGCAGCAGCCAATTGCGCACAGCAATGTCCCACAAACAGTCGTAGATTGAAAATGACCAATTTATTATTGTTTTGTTTTTTGAAGGGATTATTATTAGGCGTGTGGAGTAAGGAAACTTGCCCAAGGTTTCGCCCTGCCTGGAATTGAACTCAGGTCTCTCGCTTGCAAAGCGAGTGCTCTAACCACTGAGCTACAGGACTCCACAGCATGATGGGCAGCAGCATAGACAAGACCATGATTGGCTTCAAACATCTGCAGAGCATATGTGAAAAGAATGACTAAGGAAGGTCAGAAAGGTCTATAATCCAAAAATGTATGACTTGAACAAAAAGATAATGGAATCAACTTTGATTAGACTAAAGTGAAAAGAGTGAGTGTGCAGGATGATATATGTGCATCCTGAGATGAACAAGAGACATACATTTTATTGTCGGATTTATGAGGATAACGAGCCAATTTTGGCGCCAAAATGAGAGGACCCAATCACAGCAAACATCAGCCCACGATACATGATATCACTGCTACTTAGCCTACTTCAACTGGCAACAATACATCACCAGTGCCAACATCCATCAGTGTGCTAATGCTTATCCATTAACTGCAATACTAGCCAACCATTCATTAAGCTACCGTGAACATGCTGCTGGAAAACCTCTGGAAACACTGATCGATTGCTGGCAGCAGAATCACAGTATTAGTCATTCTAACACCAAGAAGAGCAAATAAAAAAATATTGCTGGTTTAAAACTCAATGTGAATAGGTGTTAAATTGGATCGCAAAGAATGATTACAAGGCTGTAATCTGATCAAGGAATTCAGATGGGATTGTAAACTGCAGAAGTTTGAGTGGAAGCTTGAGATTAGTTTACAAGCCAGTAATCACTTCCCTGAAATTTTTATTTTTGTGATGAGTAATCCTTCAATATTATTTGGGATTTTGATATTTTTGTTTGTTTGCCAGTAGCAGCAGCAATCAGTGACCGCGCTGGCTGACTGTGACATCTTGTGTCACAGAGCACGCACGTAACCAAGTGGCGGAGGGAACAAAATAAAGAACACAGACAAAATTAAGTCGCGGCAACAACAAAATTACATTTTTAAAGCGCCTTTCACGTCGGGAGGACGTTCCAGCGATTATAAATTATACATTTATATTTATCATTATAAAGATGCCTAAGTGAAAATCAAATCTTTCAAGGATAAGTAAAAACCCCAGACAAAAGAGAGAAGGCCCATTAAATGAAACTGAAGAACCAAGAAGAGCGCGGTTGCACTTCAACGCTGAAAGGACTGCAACCGCGCGCCAAAATGAGTTGCCCGCTCAAAGAACAGCACGGCCAAAATGAGTCCTCCCAGATGAATATAGATAAAGATGAAATGTCTGTCTGTGTATCAATCTACATTCCCTATTGGATCCTTTGGTTGCAAGCGTAGCTGCAATGGGTACAGCTAGTACAATTATAAAATGTTAAAACACAGCAACAGATTATTCATTTTACAAATGTTATATTGAATGTATTTATTTCCAGATTAAAATGTTGTCCCTCCAGCTGGTATCTCACACATGAACCTTGTTTCCCAGTAGGTGTCAACAAATTATTCAGATACCAGGTTAATGGGTCAATTTCATTGCTCTGATGATATATGATGAGTTTTGATATGGCTGAATTATTACATTGTAAACAAATGTTTTTTTTAAAAAAATGCAATTTCCCTTATGAAGACAGTATCTAGGCCCTATTAATACAGATTGAGGTTAGTTTAACTTCTGACTAATTGTATGCTTGATGCTGGTGACCAAGATTAATCTATGCTCTGACCACTGGAACATCAGCAACCACTTTGTCTCACCCCTCTCCATCTATTTTTAAGTCAAACCTTTAACCTATTATCACTTCCTTCCTTCTTACCTCCTTTGATTGCCTCTCCCTCCCTCCAGCTCCGTGTCTGCCCCACTACTGGAAAGCTCTCTGAGACGTTATTCTACATGATGGGCACTATATAATTGCAAGTTGATGTTAAAGTTCCTTTGGTTTAGCAAAAAGAAGTGTTCGCAAGGAGCAAGTTTAGAAACACAATGGGGGGGGGAGGGAGGGGCCATGGAGGGGGGGAATGCTGACCAGAGGTCTCCTGGGAAGGAGATGACCATAGAGAAAGAGGAGGCATTTAAAATATTTGGTTATCAGCAATCTACTTTCTCAGACTATATTAGAGAAACAAAAGCAATATTTCTAACCGGATTTCAAACTGATTTGGAAATATTAAAAGCCTGTTGGTAACCAGATGTGTGTCATAATGCCTGGTAGGAACTCTGGTCTGATGCGATTTCTTTCCGCCAATAAGGTCAATCTGCAATGTGTTTTAGTGTGTGAAAGTAAGATGGCTGTCATTAGCTGAGTATGCTTGTCAATCACCTCCAAATAAATATTATAGCTGGATACCTAAATATCTCTAATGTGTGAAAGGCATTCACATGAATGAGAATTGTTTGCCCTTGTTTAAATAGGATGGACAGTTTTAAGCAGAGTATGCAAATTTAGATTTATGTAGATCCATACATAGGATGTTGTTTCTTTTTGCTCCTTGGAGTCCATTTGGCTTGCTCTTTCCCTCAACTCCTTCAAAGTTCATCTCAAGATCTTCCTCTTTGACCGTGCTTTACCCATCTTTCCCCTCCCCCCATCCCCTTCGTCCCCAACCCCTTTGCCCTCACCCCCAACTCGGGTGCAAACCCTGGACTATCCAGCCCTTAGGACGTCCTCCTGACGTGAGAAGCGCTATACAAATGTAAATTTGTGTTGCATTAGCATATTCTGATAAAAACAATAAAATCAATAAGCAGCGAAGTTTTTATTCATACAAAGTTAGTCATTCATCCAAACAGAAGTTACAATAATTAGGTGCACACAGTTTGAGCAATAAAATCAGATCCTGATTCAGATTAAACGTCCTATTGCTTCAGTTGTGATGCAAGGTCATGCCCAAAATGTTAACCTAGTTTTCTTTTTCAGATGCTCATTAACCCACTCTGGATATCCAGCATTTATGTTTTTATACGATATTATATTAACTGTTAACTTACTGAGTCGAGCAAATTAATATGGCCCTTTCTTAAAAAAAATGTACAAAAACAGACTGCATTTATATAGGGCCTTTCACATCAAGTGAAAGTACTGGACAGTGAAGGGTTTGCACAATTTCCATTTGCAGCAATGAAAATATAAATTATTAAAATTGCTACATGGAATGTAACAGGCTCTTTGGTCTGACTAGTCCATACTCGTTACAACCCTCCTAATTTCCTCTCTCATATCCCTCTATTCCTTAGAATAACTAATCCCATCCATAACAAGAATAAATTGACTGGTGTTTTTAGACCAAGTTCTTTAGTCCATGTAGTTAAGTGAATGGTCTTAGCAAGTTATTCTTCCTTTTCCATTAACATTATTGACCTTGCATTGTGAGAGCTTATTATTTTCCATATGTTAGTAAAGAGATAAGGTTTTCTTTGATAGTTTTTCTGCAGAGCGATACCCTACTTTGCCAAAATGAATGAACTCTCTCATGTTTTATTTTTCTTCTTCCAATGTGACTTGGTGCTTCCTAATAGTATGGCTGAAATCATTCACTGACTGTTTAGGGAATTGGGGCCATGGCCTGTGAACCCACGTCGTACTATCGTATTTTACAATATGGAATGTCCCACACATCAAGGAGTTTCAGATGTGCTTCTAAATTTAGAAGAAAAGCAAACAGAATATGAGAGGATTCATTCATTTTGGTGAAGCAGGCTATCGCTCTTCAGCAAAAGTGTTTAAACAATAGGTTTAAGGAACTCACTAGTGTAGTATAGTAGTGATGTTCCTCTTTTGTTAAACAGATGTACTTTGCATCGCTACATGAAATCATGACACAGCACTTCCCGTTTATTTAACTAAACTGTGAACATGTCTTACATAAGAATCAAGGCATACTTGAAACTTCATTTGACCTGTGAGACTCGGGGGGGCTGTGATGGTTCTTTGAAACAGGTGGATTTCAAAGGAAAAAAAAGTGAGGCCCAACACCTAGTCAAAATGCAAGATGAAAATATACTCGACTATTTCAACAGGGTTCCTTATTGGACAATAGCAGGATACCAGTAATGACTATGGTAGAGAGGTCTGTAAACCAAGATAATGTTTCCTTCTTAATTTGAGGAGAACTAGTAATAGCATGAAAGTCACATGGAAGATAATTCATTTTTATAAGTATAAAATTATAATAAAAATCCTTGCATTTGGTATAGCGCCTTTCACATTGTGAGGACATCTCAAAGTATTTTATAGCTAATGTATACATAGCAATGTCCCACAAATAGCTATGAAATGAGTGACCAGTTTTATCTGGGGAATCATTGGTCTGGTTACCTGGAGAAAACTCCCTTCTCTTTTTGAATAGTGCTGTGGGATGTTCAGCATCCACCTGAACAAGCAGACGGGAACTTGGTTTAACATTTTATCTGAAGGACAGCACCTCCAACAATGCACTGCATCCCCAGCACTGGATTGTCAGCTTACAGAGGTCCTTTGAACTTGAATCCACAGCTTCCTAATTCAGAATCGAGAGTGCTACCAACTGATCCAGGCTCACACTAAATGTGAGCCTAACAGACTTACAATTTATAAAGAGCAGGAAATCTGTACAGGTGCTGTGGTTTCTATGCACGTGAAGTTTAAAATAGATCCTGTTGTGTTTAAAATTCAAATGATTCAAATGATTTCAGAAAGCCTGTAGAAACGTCAGTGTTGGGTAAGGGTTAAATTCCAAACAAACAGATAATGTGAAATTCCACAAATGACTATTAGTTACCTACTACACTCTATCAGTGGGAGGTTGGGACAGATGCCGTTCTAATTATATTCCAGATTCCATTATGCCTCAGTAGGAAACTGCTCATTTGATGCTGTTTATGCAATTTTGTGCCAAACCAGATGTTTAGTTTATTTGAATCCACAACAGCAATTTTGTGTGCTTTTTTTGCATGTCACGAGTTCATTTGACTTTTTTTTAATAAAGCTTTTGGCCCGAATTAAGCAGGAATTCAACAATAACTGAAGTAGATGTCTTTCACATCTCAAACGGCTTTACAAAATATAATTGATTAGAAATGAGAGTTGTTATATCAGCAAATGCAGCAATCAATCTCTGCCAGCAATGTCCCATACACAACAAGATGAGCACTAATTAATTGTAATTTTGAAGTAAATTTAGATGAGGAGAAGAATATAAACTAGGATAACTGGGAGAAAGACTGAGAGAAAGGAATAGCAATGCAATCATGTCCACCTGAAATCCCAACACGGTATATTTCACCAAATTATAAAATTTCCAATGGGAAATAACTACATTTTGGCATCTTTCAGTAACCCCTTATTGCTGCGTTAATTAGAGTTACTGTAGAACACACACCTGAGTCCACATTCCATACCTGCAGACTGAAATGAAATTAACACCAGAACCAGAGGAATGGAAATTATCACCTTGAAAAATTCAATAATAAAATCGTATAGAATACAGAATGTTCTATACGATATATTTCTATATGATATAGAACATAATCTTGTTTCTGATCACATTTGAGTTACAAGCAAATAAGCAAGGTTCATCGCATATTATAAAAGTACCGTTTCAATGTCACCTTGTAAATCAAATTGCATGGTATTTCATACCATTCCAAGACTAGAATAGGAAATGGCTATGACTGGCACCTCTTAGGTACCTTTTTAGAAAAATGTTCTAGATTAAAACTGCTGGTTACAAGCAGTTTGGGGCAAACATTTCATATAAAAATCTTGGGCAAGAATGTGTGGATCGAATGATACCATTTTAAATCAGTGATACAATGTGAATCCATTGGTACATGAGAATCCAGATGTACCGCTTTTCTTTACTTTATTCCTTTACTCAGACGTCAATTAACAACTGAGCTAGGTAGTCTCTCTCCCCTCCTCTCTCCCCCCCACTCTCTCCCTGGGCCACTCTCCCACCCGCCCCACCCTCAAGGTTGATTGAGAAAGAGAGAGAGTCCTCCCAACCACCGCTCCTACCACTGCCCTGAGAGGACTGTTCGCTGGGGAGAGAGGGAGCAGGCGAGCCAATGTTTTTCTCTTTCCTCTCTCAGCCCCCCTCGCTGCCATGTGTGGTGAGATTGATGTTACACCCCTAGGAGGGAGTGTGTGGAGATGGTCAGGGTGCTCGTGTGTGGTGTTCCGCTGGAAGTAGGTGCGGGAAACAAAGTTTTGACCTGGCAGCCGATAAGATCGGAGGAGGGGAGAGGCGTTAGGGGCCAGTGCAGCAATGGCGATACAAGTTACTCGTTTGTTAATATAACTAGTACATTTCAATGGATTTGACAGGAAATTGAACGGATCCTGGGCAGAAGTATGACTTAGGCAATTATATGATTCATAAAGATTCGACTTATGCAAGGTTTACTGTATTCAATTTAAAAACAGGCAGGATGGGATCCTATTGAAATATTGGATCCCAAAGGGCATAGATAACCTCGACTCTGGAACTGTATGTAATATGATCAAGAGATCTCAATAAGGGAGCAGAGAAAAGAGATTAATAAATAACTAGTTTAGAATTCACTACTTTACAAATGATGAGTGGAACAATTTTCTCAGGGTGAAAAATGCTAATGCTAGTAATAATAATCTTTGCATTTGATGCAGCATGATACATTGATCACAGCACTTGATATTCACATGATCACAGCACAGGAGATTCTGCAAAGTGGAAATATGTTTCAGTGGGGAAACGTACAGTATTTTGGGGATTGAGGGGACAAGATTGTGAGGTTGGAAGCAATAATCTTTGAAAATGGGGCTAGCCAGATCAACTGTACTGGTCTTTTCTGTTCTTGCACATTCCTATCTTCCTACCCATTCTTTTTCATTGAAACTCATTTAAGATCAGAATCAGAAAAATGTGGGAATTAAATATTACATGCTACAATTATTGCTAGATCAAAAGAATATGTTTGCTAAATGTTGCAAGGTATTAGGGATTCCCATGTAATTAAGTATCTTTATCGATACCCTTCATTTGTTGGCCAGGGGGTGTGAGTGTGAAACATAAAATATCATAGCACTGTATTCAATCTCCTCCTGAAAGACCTGGTCTGTTTTCAATTAGTGGGTAAATCATGATAATGATGGTTACATGAGACTCGCCAAACATAATAATTATCAGGAACTTAAATCCCACTTGTTGCAAACCGGCTAATTCAACCAAAAATGTGGTTGATCTTAATTATCCTTAAAAACAAAGCCTGCGGGACCAATAATGATACCTGAAGTACAGAATAAGTAGGGTAATAATTGTCTGTGGTAGACAAGTTATTCGTCACTGCTGAATTCAATGAAGAAGAAATGTATCAGAGACATGTTTCATTTTCAAATCTAGATTTTATACAAATCTCGTCTGAGCTATTCAAATGCTTGGGATACGAGTCTAGCTTAGGCCAATTCAGAACATATTTATGGTAGTCTACTGCTGCAGATAGCACCCCATTGCCAATGGCAATCCCAAAGTCCTCTGAGAGGTGTCCTATGTGAAGGCTACTGTATAAAAGTGAGTTACTGTTGTGGTGAAGTAACCAAAGTAGTGGCATTGTTGCTTGTGGAGGCTGTGCTCAACACCAAAACAGGGAGTTTGCGTAGGTTTCCTGTCAGAAGTTGAGGTACCTGTCTCCCTGGCTGAGCTTCCTGTACAGTCCAATGAGATGGTTTCATGCTCACTGACCTATACACATCTTTCCCAGCCATTGCTTCTTTAATGCCGTTTCAGTGGAATGTAGAAATCACAAATGTACTCACCAGTACTTTCTGCAGCACCAGGGACCCTGAGCTGGTATTACAGCACTACTTCCCAAAGCAGCTGACTATAAATGCACCATTAGACTTAGGAAGTACCACCTCAATACATTCCATATAAATGCAGCAGAGTATCTTATAATGCTGCTGAGTGCACCATTAAGAATATGATACCAGGATTGCAATTCAGATTAACGTTTGGCATTCGAATCCAAAACTCAAATTTCTGATCCCTTGATAAATATGAACCTCAGAGACTGGTAAACAAAATCCAGAATTCCACGACAGCAAAGAGAGCTAATTCCTTTTTACAGACATTATTTACCAAAAAATTCATGGTCTGAAAAATTGAGCAAGGCAGTTGCTTAACAAAATGTTTCATCATTTACAAAGAAAATTAGTTGATTATTTCACTTTCATGTTGTGTTCTTCCCTATGAGTGTTAAATGACTTTAGTACTCGCTGCACCAATATGAGGCTTATTTCAAGTAAACATAGTGGTTAGACGAATGCTTCAACAAGATGCACAGGAAATACCAAGCTAATCAAGCGAATGTATTAGGTCCGTAATAGTGACCTGTCAAAAACATTATTCTATTAATAGATATATACACGTATCTGTATTTACTACGGATCATCAGATTGTAAAGGTATCTCACTTGTGAGGCGAGTGCTCTAACTACTGAATGTGGTTAAAGAATCTGGGCAGATAACTATGCAGTTAAACAACAAACATGTTAATTTCAATAATTTGGACCTTTTTATAATTTAGTATTGACCCATATAAACCACACTTCCTGCTTCAAATTGGACCTATTTTTATATGTTTTACGTGTGATCAAATTCCAAATTTTACAATTAAATGTTGCAGATTGTGTAAACCATGCACAATTAAATGTTGCGATATTTTCCCATCCTTATATCCATCAAAAGATGGATCACTTCAGCACAAGAAGGAGCTCCTAAAACAGGTTCAAGACAACAATTAGGTGATCTGACACTTGGGTGGATTAATCAATAGTGTTCCAAAATATTGCTTCCTCTTTTCCGCTGACAGTTTGCTTAGAACTAGATATCTCAGTCTCTTGAGAAGGCTTTGAAGAATACCAGTGGAAAGATGCATAATTTGAGTCACTTCACTACAAATTCAAAACTCTACAGATGGAGCCAATGCCAGTATTTCGTAATACATTGTGGAACCACTTAATAATAATCCTTGCATTTTATATAGCGCCTTATCACGTCTTCAAGACGTCTCAAAGTGCTTCACAGAATATATTGTAAAGTGAATTGACTGTATATTTTGTGGGTGAATCGCAGGAGCCAATTGCACACAATAGTGTCCCACAAACACTCCCAAGCATTTGAATAGCTCAGACTAGATTTGTATAAAATCTAGATTTGAAAATGAAACAATTTATTATTTTTTTTGAAGGAATTATTACCCCTGGAAAAGCAATCCACCGATCAACTAACAACTGCTGGTAAACAGAGGCGTGTGGAGTAAGGAAACTTGCCCAATGTTTCGCTCTGCCGGAAATCAAACCCAGGTATCTCACTTGCGAGGCGAGTGCTCTAACTACTGAGCTACAGAACTTCACTTCTACAAAAGGTATTTATCGCTGAACAATCAGCAATGCACGTATGGGAACCAGCTTAAATCTAAGGAGGTTGATTCTCCACCTGTTTGTATATTTACTGACTTTGGTGGTGTGCATTCATATGTTTCAAAAATGTAAAAGATATCACAAAGTATCATATCACTGGTCCTCAGCTTGACTAAAACTGACCATATTTTTGATAAATATGATCATTATCACCAGTGGTAATATCACGCGCTGTAATTTTCACCTCAGAAGATGATTTTTTACCAGTACAAACATCACCATGTATATTAAATTCATCAACAACAAGCAAATATAGCCTTAAATCACAAGGTGCAGAGAGAAAAAACAGATTATTGTGCATATTGGTGGTAATGAGGCTTTCACACATACACCCCCATTCATGTAATACCCAATGGGTATACCCCACAATGCTGGCCTGCAAATACCATTAGTAACCGTCACAAAGGACCACTAAATTGTCGTTTGGGATCATTAACTGTTTCCAAGTGGTTAGTCATCATTTCAAATAAAAGTTACCTGTGCAATCAGATGGAAAAAATTGATTACAGTTTAAACCCCTCTCAGCTCTGTAATCTTGTTGGCCAATGACTGCTGACATTATAACAAACATGAACAAGATATATTGTTGGAGAAATAATTAGTAAGATTGTAAAACATAAGAGATTAGGTCAACAGAGCTTGTACAGTCATCACTCTTGTTAAAACACTACTATTCACACGTGAAACTCTCAGTTTGGATACTGATAGGTTTCTGCATGTGTTAGATACCCGGCTGACCAATTTTTTAATGTAACTTTTTTAATATTACTGAATTATTATATCGGATAACTATTTATGTATTTTTGCTGCCTCAAGCTAATGTGATGTGAATAGTGACAATATTAATCAGTTAGTTAGTTAACATTTAACGACTTATGTTGTGCGATAGTTTTCCTACAAGTCAGACTTGAAAAAGGAAGGAATATAGAGTAAAAAATTTTTTATCTATATATTATACGAGTAAAATAACAATATCTGTCTGCGCTTCAAGAAAGATCTCAATAACTAATTGATGTAGAGACTTGATTTATACCTCATCGGAAAGGTCTTGCATCTGAGAGTGACATTGGCATATTTGTTTTCAGGCATCTGCTATCGCACATAGCCAAGTGGCGGGAACAAAATAAAGAACACAGACAAAGCTAAGTTGTGGCAACAACAACAAAATTACATTTTTAAAGTGCCAAGTCCTCCCACTGAGTCTTCCCAAAAGGAGTTCTCCCTGATGAGTATATGAGTAAATGAGCATTTCGCCCACAAATATACAGTCAATTCACTTTACAGTCTATTCTGTGAAGCGCTTTGAGATGTCTAGAAGACGTGAAAAACGCTATATCAAATGCAAGGATTATTATTATTATAGATAAAGATGGAATGTCTGTGTGTCTGTCTGTTCATCTGCATTCTATATTGGATCCTTTGGTTGCAAGCGAAGCTGCAATGGGTACAGCTGGTCTGAAATAAAATTCTGGAGTCTAATTAGGAGTATTTCTTTATAGGATTTCTTAATAAAAAATCTTCTGATTTACACGAGTCTGTATTTGTGTGGTTTGAATCACATTAAGAAATCCTGCAAATTAGACTCCTACATTTCAAAAAATAGATACAGGTTATTTCTTTTATAATAATCCTTGCATTTGATATAGCGCTTTTCAGGTCTTCTAGACGTCCCAAAGCGCTTCACAGAATATACTGTAAAGTGAATTGAATCTATATTTGTGGGTGAACGCGGCAACCAACTGCGCACAGCAATGTCCCACAAACAGTCGTGGATTGAAAATGACCAATTTATTATTTTTTGTTTGGAGGGATTATTATTAGGCGTGTGGAGTAAGGAAACTTGTCCATGGTTTCGCCCTGCCTGGAATTGAACTTGAGGCTCTCACTTGCAAAGCGAGTGCTCTAACCACTGAGCTACAGGACTCAAACATGTATGAGTTTGTTGTGCAAATGTCAATTTATCATAGTGGTTTTAGTGGGTACCTTGCATTTTTGTGGTATTTTAATGGATGTCCATTTTCACTTGTATTCTTCTGCTGCATATATGTCAAACTCCCTGGTGGTCTGTGATAGTTCCTGTTTGATCTACTGAGGCCTAAACTTGGAGGGGAGCACATTCATTTAATTTAGCAATTTAATAGTGGATTTCTGTGTCTAAACAGTTCTCATGGTGGTTTTGAGCTCCTGGGACAGAAGGGTTTCACTTCCCCATTAGTAAAGGGGAATAATGGTAAGAAGGGAAAGTGGCTGCAGGGAGGGAGGGCTCTGGCCAACACTGTAAGCTGTGTGGCACTCTCGGTAGTCCAGTTCCTGAACAGGTGGGTCTGCAGTACTCCAGGGTACTGTTGTTGTTGCAAGCCAATATCCTAACAAGGAGTGTGTGTCAGCCTCACTCAATGGTAACACACTGGCCTCGGAGTTAAAAGGTTTGTTGGTTCAAGCCTCACAAACTCACATAGTCTAAGATGACAGTCCAATGCAGTGCTGTAATTACATTGCATTGTCAGAGGTGCCGTCCTTCAGATGAAACATTAAACCAAGGTCCCGTCTGCCTGATCACATGGACGTTAAAGATCCCATGGCACTAATTTAAAAGTGAAGGACATTTCTTCCGGTGTCCTACCCAAAAATCCCCCAAATAAAATTGTTCATTTGTTTCATAGCTGTTAGTGGGATATTGCTGTGCTCAATTGGGTTGCCACATTTGCCTACAAATACACAATCACCCCAATTTCCAGTAAAACCTGTGCAGCGCTTTGGGACATCCTGCCAATGTGAAAGCATGAAACCAAATGTAAAGATTATTATTATAATAAGGAGGGTGGTCCTAGCTGGACAAGTTGTGAAAAGCTTGCCACAGTGCTGTCAATGGGAAACAATGTGATTTTCATCTGGTTCGACTCCAGCAACACCCCAAAGGACACTCTGGGTTCCCAAGTCTTGGCTCTTGTTGAGCTGCACCTAATATGCTGGAATTTCATAAATAGGGTATGTACCCTAGAGAGAAAGTAAAAGCACAGGGAATTTTCCATGTGCAGATGGCATACATATGTGGTACCTTCAGTCTGGTTTGCATATTCTTAAGCGTGATAAACGGTTTCCACATGTGTCAGACACCAGCTGACCCCCCCCAAAAAGTCCCAGATTCTCTATGGTGGGTGTGTATCTAAGTCCTCTGTGCTCTTCCTGTTTATGATGAAGTACTTTAGTTATTCTACCTTTGGATTTTGGGTACTGGAATTTTGAATCCTCCAAAAAATCTAAGTCTGAATTTATCCAAACAACAGCTTGCATTTATATAGCGTCCCAAGCGTTTAAAACACTGGTATCTGCTGCTGATTGAACTTTTTTTCTTTCTACTTTTTTTGCAGGTTATTATTTAAATCTCGACAAAGTTTCCTGGGACAAAATAACATCCTCAACCGCAGACTTGCTCCCAGGCTATGCCAATGCTGGATCAGTAACTCCCTGCTTGGGATACATATATATATATATATATACTTGTGTGTGTGTGTGTGTGTATAGGCAATTTAGAGTTAGTGCTGACCAGATTTGCCCTCTGTGCCTGAGATCACAGCTCAATGTGTGACTAATCAGAGGTTCTGGCTTGATTTCTACCTCCCAGGCTTTATACTATTATAGAATCAAAGAATATTACAGCACAGAAACAGGCCAGTAAGCCCATCAAGTTGTGCTGGTGTTTTTCTTCACATGAACTATCTAATTTAATCCTATTCTCCTGCTTGCTCCAATCCTATACTGCACACTAGTTCTTCTTGCAAATGTGAACAGTCGTGAAGTAGAAAAATTCTATATTGGAAGAATTCTTGACTGAACTCCTGCATATCCCTTGGCACCTGTAAGTTGGGCAACAATGGGTTCCTTTCATACACTACAAAAATGGTATTATGATCCTCAAAACGTTCTCTTCTTGCTCAGCAGCTATAGAAATAGGTTCAATTTTTTTTCATGACACAGCTGTGTGACAGGTGGTCTCATTGTTCACTCATCAATCGATGTCCCTGTATTCCCAATGTAAATTTATACTATGGTCATCTACAGTCACAAAAGGAAATGTACATAAAGCAAGCTTGCTGGACAGGAACTAATTTTACTTTCTTAATGCAGTGAAACTGTTTACAACAGTGGCTCACCTGCAAGAAAAACCTACTTCCTGATCTTGGCTGAAGCCCCATTGGCAATGACACTTTGACGTGATAAGACAGACTTCATTTGTAATAAACACCTGCTAATTACAAACAAATTACAAAGAGTGATACAGAAGGTGTTAATAGTGTTGTTCGAATGAGATATGCCATATACTGGCACTCAAACTGCCCAAAGCCATCAGACATTCCCAGATGTACTGTTGGAAGCGTTTTCCATTCCAAAGACAACTCAGACACATTTCCAAAGTGTCTACAAGATTTCTGCTGAAAACATATTCTCAAATGCCAATCATAAAGAAAGCTGCCTAATTGCTTTTACCCCAGATATTGCATAGAAAGTGGAGAATATGTTGAACACATCTAGATTTAGTGGACACAAGCATAGACCCAAGGCACTGGACAGTCAAAGATTTGGACCCGAGCAGAGAGTTGGGCTCAGGAGGGGTGGAAGGCAGGGAGGGTAGGGGTAGGAGAGTGTCTGAAGGCGCAGTTAGAGAGGAGGGTCTTGAGAGGTGCCTTGAAGGAGGTAAGGGAGGGAGCAAGGTGAAGGGACTGTGGGATGGAGTTCCAAAGGGTGGGGGCAGAGAGGCTGAAGGCATGACCACCGATGGTTGGGCAGTCCAGGTTGTGGACGTGAAGTAGGCCGGAGCCTGCTGAGTAGAGGGAGCAAACAGGTTGATATGGAATTAGCAGGTCACAGAGGTAGGAAGGAGCAGTGGGAAGGGGAATAGTAAATTTAGATTTACTTACTTTACACTGCATTCTGTGAATGGAGGTGGGTGACAGCACTGTATCAACTAATTCATGAGTGTATAAGACAGCTATTTAGTAAGTAAATACATTTAGTGGTAAGAGATTAGTGTAGTATTATATGTTTGTTAAATGTGTTTATTTTTGTTTTGAACCTTGCTAGATGGATTGACCGCAATGATCTTTAAACTTCTGCATATTTCTGTTTCTATGTAATAACTGTGATGAAGACCACATGAATGGCTAAAATCTGCTTTTGAGCTGCCAAAGTATTCTGTCTACCTTGTGGAACCTCCATAATTATTGCAAGGGGGAAATTCTAACAATATTATTACATAATACTGAATGCCATTAAGAAATATCTAGACCCACTATTATTTGTGCCTGAAGCTCTATGCAATCAATCAATTAAAACTTGATAAAATAGATTCACAGTTTGTTTGTAGAGTAACAAAGTTTTTCAGATGGATTCAATTTTGCATATTCGATTTTCTCATTCTTAAACATCCCAGGTCCATGAATGCTTAACCTTTTTTTATCTGGCAAAGCATTTAAATGAATAAATGATGTATTGCAGAATGTGGAGCTGATATCTCTTTTGACTTAATGGTGAGTGTGAATCTAATTTTAAACAAACATCATGACGGACTGTTGTTTTCTCAGATGAGTCATCATTCTTCAAATAGATCAACTTCAAATGCTTCAAAACCTAGCAGTTCACTCTTGCACAATAAAGGTCTGTACAACTTATTGTCCATGGCTCATCAACATTCAGTCTCAAACATTTCAAGTTGTGCACTAAGAGGCTTACAAGATGCTCCTGGTACCTGCTATCCATCAAGCTAGGGCTCACACCAATGCTTGTTTGATGTCTAATGACCACTACTTGGCAATGGAATCTCAGAATTGAATCAATTCTTTGTGGTGTTTTCAATAGTCTAGTTCCTTAGCCAGGCAGGTCTGCAATATTCCTGGCATCTCTGATGACAGACGAGCCAGCCTGAATTGCTGGCAGGACTAAAGGGGTAGAACTATCGCTGGGACAGGGATTTTTCCCACACAGTTCCTGTTAATCCTGCAAGCCAAAATTCACAGATATGGTGGTCCTAGCTGGATTAGCAATGAGAAGCTTGTCAGACAGCACTCACAATGACAAGCTATTTGGTTTTAGCTGGTACAATATCCAACAGAAATGCTGTGGTCCCCATCAATATGCATCTCTGTGGAGAAATTCACTCCATTTCAGACAAAGAACATTTCCATGTTAGATGACATATATATGTGCAAATCCATCAACCTGAGTTTTAGTGCCAAACTAGATGCTTAAACTCACAACCTTAGGTGTCCTGACTTTGATTACGACCAACTGAATATTTTTGAACATTGTCAATGTTGCTACATTTTTCAGTATGAGGAATTTCTCTCTCTTTGTTTTCTTTCTCTTAGAGTAAGTACATGGTAGGCTATACAAAGAAATCTGTACTTCCACTGAACCTCAGCAACCAGTAACTTATTAACCAGAATGAAATGATAATGGAATCATATGACTGAGGCCATGCCAAATTTCTCTGAAGACAAGTTTTATTGCTCTCAAAGAGTACGAATGCTGGCCAAAAAAAGTCACAGAAACAGATGGAAAGCTCTCAGCAAGCATAATTTCCAAAGGGAGTCTGTATCTAATTGGAGAAAGTCATAATAAGTTAGCTAAGCATGTAATAGTGTTTTTAAAATTTTATTTAACAGCGTGTGGTAGAGGGGTCAAAATTGCAGAATTCCTAAAGACCACTATGCTTCTTATTCAATGTTGTTAAAATGTTTTTGAAATAATCCCTCCTCCGACTTCTTAACAATGTGTGTTGGGGGCATTTCAAAACGCATTTTAATGACATTCCTTGATCTCCACCTCTCCACTATCTAATTTTGCCCAGGTGTTTTCTACTGAAGACTGCTCCTCAGTTATAGTGGCACAGGAGTGTTCCTTGGAGTATTTATTTTTGTCTACATTTAACTCTATAGCATTCAATCCTATTCCTTTTTGTAATACAATAACCAGAACATGAGTGTTTTTAGTAGGTCTCTTTCATGCATATATTACAGGACGGCCACACTTTTAGATGCTTCATCGTGGTGCAAATTCATTTATAATAATAAATTGGTTACTCAATCCACGACTGTTTGTGGGACACTGCTGTGCGTAATTGGCTGCCACGTTTCTCTCACAAAATATACAATCAATTCACTTTACAGTATATTCTGTGAAGCACGTTGAGACATTTCAAAGATGTGATAAAGCTCTATATCATATGCAAGGAATATTATTATTGTTACTATTATAATGCAGGTGTCATGTGAACATAGTACAATTCCGGCTCCCAGTACAGATTATCTGCTGCTACCGCTCTCGTGATCATTTCTAGCCCAGAGCCGGATGTGACATCAGCAGTGACCTGACAATCTGGAAGAGGGACTTACCGTCATTTATTTTATGGATTGTTCAAGCTTGGGGTCTAATTTTATGGCTCCAAATGATGGGGTTACCCTGAGCTTTGTTAAGAGGAGTTCCTTCTAATTTCTTGTCTCCCTAAAGTCTCGTTGATCATCCTCTACTTTTATGATTATCATCCAGATTAAATATCCTGCTCACATCCACATCACTGCTATACAGTATTTTAACATTGTAAATACTTGTGCCTGAAATGGAAATTAAACCATTGCTTCAAAAATTAAGCAGAATTTCTGATAATTAAATCTTAATAATAATCCCTCCAAAACAAAACAATAATAAATTGGTCATTTTCAATCCACGACTGTTTGTGGGACACTGCTGTGCGCAATTGGCTGCCACGTTTTGCCCACAAATATACGATCCATTCACTTTACAGTCTATTCTGTGAAGCGCTTTGAGACAACAACAACAACAACAACAAGATTCCATTTATAAAGCGCCTTTCACGTCAGGAGGACGTCCCAAGGCGCTGCACAGTTGGGTCATGACCCGAGCAGGGGGGAAATGGTCAGGGTGAGGGAGGGAAGGGAGGGAGCGAGGAGGGGGAAGAGAGTCGAGAGGGGAGCTGAAGGCACGGTCAAAGAGAAAGGTTTTGAGACCGGCCTTGAAGGAGGAAAGGGAGGAGGCGGCGAAGGCACTGGGGGATGGAGTTCCAGAGCCTGGGGGCTGAGAGGCTGAAGGCCCGACCACCGATGGTAGGGCGGTTGGGGCGGGGGACGTGGAGCAGACCGGAGCCAGAGGAACGGAGGGTACGTAGGGGGATAGTAGGTTGGAGAGGTAGGAGGGAGCAAGGCCGTGAATGGCCTTGTAGGTGAGGATGAGGATCTTGAAATCAATCCTCTGGGGGATGGGGAGCCAGTGGAGGCGAGCGAGGGTGGGAGTGATGTGGTCCCGAAGCCTGGTGCGGGACAGTACACGAGCTGCAGAGTTCTGAATGACCTGCAGCTTGTGGAGGGAGGTGGCGGGAAGGCCGGCGAGGAGAGAGTTCCCATAGTCCAGCCTTGAGGTGACAAAGGCGTGAACCAGGGTTTCAGCAGCGTGAGGGGTGAGGTAGTGCCGTAGTCTGGCGATGTTCCGGAGGTGATGGAAGGCGGTGCCAGTTGTGGTGCGGATGTGAGGGAGAAAGGACAGCTCAGGGTCGAACAAAACGCCGAGGTTCCTGACTGGCTTTGAGAGGTGGAGAGTGCAGCCTTGGATGCTGATGGTGTCAGCGCCTGAGGTGCGGAGGCGCTGACGTGAGCCAATCAGGAGGGCCTCGGTTTTTCGCACGTTGAGCTGAAGAAAGTTGTCTCTCGTCCAGGACTCGATGTCGGACAGGCAGGCTGTCAGGACATCGGTGGTCGTGGAGTTGAGAGTAGAGGAGGAAAGGTAGAGTTGGGTGTCATCCGCATACATGTGGAAGTTAACTCCATGTCTGCGGATGATGTCACCAAGGGGGAGCATATAGAGGGTGAAGAGGAGGGGACCGAGGACAGAGCCCTGAGGGACACCACATGAGACAGTGCGGGGGGTGGAGGAGAAGCCATTCGTCGAGACAAAGTGAAGACGGTGAGAAAGGTACGACCTAAACCATTCAAGGACAGTGCCTTGAAGGTTGAGGTGGGAGGACAAGCGGTGGAGTAGGATAGCGTGGTCGACCGTATCGAATGCTGCCGATAGGTCGAGGAGGACGAGGAGACAGAGGGAGCCCTGGTCACAGATGGTCAGGATATCATTGGTGACCTTGACCAGGGCAGTTTCTGTGCTATGGGCAGCACGGAAACCTGACTGAAGGGGTTCGAAAAGAGAATGGGTGGAAAGGAAAGAGCGCAGTTGGGAGGCGACAACTCTTTCCAAGACCTTGGAGAGAAAGGGGAGGTTGGAGATGGGCCGGTAGCTTGATAGCTGCGACGCATCAAGGGAGGGTTTTTTCAGGGTGGGCGTGATGATGGCAGTTTTTAATGGAATGGGGACAGAGCCAGAGGAGAGGGACAGGTTGATGATGTCAGTGATATGTGGGGCAAGAAAGTGGAGCTGGGAGATAAGGAGTGGAGTGGGGATGGGGTCAAGGGAGCAGGTGGTTGGTTTTAGGGATAGGATGAGTTCAGTGACAGAGGGTGGGGAAACGGGTACGAAGGTGTGTAGGGGAGGATGGGTAGGAGTCGGAGTGTGGGAGGGAAGGGGTGGGTGGTGGGTGGAAGTTGGAGGGGAAGTGACCGCGGAGCGGATTCCCTTGATCTTGGATTCAAGGAAATCCAGCATCTCCTCGCAGTGAAGGTTGGAGGAGATGACCTGCGCGGGGTGGACGGAGGAGTCGGGTTGTGGTGGAAAACAGTAGCCTGGGGTTGTTCTTCGCCTCCAGGATTATCCTGGAGTAGAAGGACGACTTGGCCGAGGCTAGAGTGGAGCGGTAAATTTTGAGGAGGTCCAGCCAGATTTGTCGGTGGACCGTTAGGCCAGATTTGACACAGGTGCGTTCAGCAGCCCGCACCTGGCTTTTCAGTGAGCGGAGGTGGGTGGTGTACCAGGGGGAGGAGCGGGAGTAGGAGACAGTGCGGGAAGTGATGGGGGCAAGAGTATCGAGTGTGGAGGAGAGGGTATTGTGGAGGAGGGAGAGAGGAGAAGAGGGGTCGGTGAGGGTTGAAGGCCAGAGGGAGAGGAGTTCAGAGGACTCCAAGGCATCGGTTAGGGATTGTGGGGGTAACTTCTTCCAAGGGCGGTAGAAGATGGTGGTGGGTCTGGTGGAGGTGGGGAGGGGGGTGGAGGTGGTGAAGGAGATGAAGTGGTGGTCAGAGATGGCCTTGTCGGTAATAGTGACATCCGAGACACTGAGGCCCCGGGTGATCACCAAATCGAGTGGGTGGCCGTGACTGTGAGTGGGGGAGTTTATGTGTAAGGAGAGGTTGAGTGAGGAGAGCAGGGAAGAGAAGTCTGTGGAGATGGAGCAGGAGGGGTGAAGTGTAGGTTAAAGTCGCCCAGGATGATGAGGCGATCGGAGCAGAGGCAAAGAGATGTGAGGAGTGTTGAAATGTCAGAGATGAAGGTGGGAGAGGTTTTAGGGGGCCGGTAGAGGAGGAGGAGGAGGAGACATTGAGAAGATGTGAAAAGCGCTATATCAAATGCAAGAATTATTATTATATTATTAATATTGAAGATTTTTCACAGTTTAGTTGAAGAATTTCACAAAATTCAGCACATTGGAAATTTTAAGACAATGGTCCTAGGACAAAGCTAAACAGCTTCAGCTTTGTGAGTTTGTCCTTATATCTTAAGAGTCCTAAGTTGTTGATCCACCCTTAGCAATCTTTCCCAAACTCTCTCCAATCCATCAATGTAATTTTGAGGACAGTGGCCCAAAATTGTTTATAATATTTCAAATGTTGTCTTGCCAGCTTTGAATAGCTTGTTTCAACTTCTAAATAAATGCCTTTCAGAAGTGCCCTGGTAAATGATTTAGCCTTGTTTTTAACTGTTTTCACATTGACTGGGAGCCTTAAGTGAATGGTTATTAATCACACTCAAATCCTTCAGCGTTTCCATCATTGCTAGGAGACAGCTTTCGTGTTGTACATATTTAAAGATTCCTGGGTCAAATACTCATTGCCTTAGCTCCATCCACATTAAAATCCATATACTGTTTCTTCACCTACCTGCTTAATTATTCCATATCCAATTGAATATCATTAATTTGCTTTATATTCACCACCCGACTGTGGAGTTTGGTGGTATCATTAAATGTTAAAATATGAAGGAAGATCAGATTTAGTCACATGTTAAGGTAGCAGTTTGCTGCTACCTCCCTTACCAACGCAGCCTTCACCGGGTTTGCTACTTTGTAGATGTTCGCCTACAAACACACAATCACTACACTTTGCAATAAACTCTGTGAAGCACTTTGAGATTTTTTGAAGTCGTGATAAGACGCTATATCAAATGCAAGAATTGTTATTGTTGCTCCAGCACCAACAAGAACACAGCAAAGACGGAACATAAATGAATTATTGTGCCTTCAAAACTTCCAGTGCTCAAATGTCTTTGTCTTAGAATAAAGTTCATTCAGTGAACGTTGGCAGAGTTCTTGGCCTGCCTGCTGTGGATGTCGGCAGCAGCTTCCCCTTGTTCTCGGCTGTCCCTCCTCCATTGGCACAGTAAGGTCTATCTGCTGCCACATTATGAAGCACACAGAGGCAAAAACTATTTCAACAACCTTCTCAGATGTTAACTGAAGTAGTTCCTGAAAGATCCAAACAATCAAATCTTTTCTTAATCTGAGCGGTTTGCATGACAGAGAAGGATATAGAAGAGTAAGGCATAGGGAGGGGGGATTAAGATGGGTGGAGGCTCACGTGGGCTACAAACCAACATGGACCAGTTAGGCCAATTGGCCTGTTTTGATGATATTTAATTCTATGTCTCTTTAATGATGACCCTGGTTTGAACACTAATCTGATAAAACCCGACTACCCAGGGGCATGGACATTATAAAGTGGGTTATGAGTCAGCAATCCACTAGAGAACAATGTCCCTGGTAATCTTCTATCCTTTCACATCCCTCGGAAAGAACTGATGCATTCCCCAATGTCTTCTTCCTCTAGTTTGTCTTTCCTTCTCTTCAACAAAATTGCAAGCAATATTTTTGCTGCTGCCAAGATGTTAAGGTGTTAGCTAAATATGAACATAGCAAACTTCCACCATCAAACACACAAAATACCAAATAACACCCACAATATGCCAGCTCACAGCTGATGTTATTTAGTGGAGCCATACTGTAGTCCATCCAATGCTGAAATGTCAATACATAGCTGTTAATGATCTTCAACTAAGGCCTTAATCCCTTGTGCACACTCAGAGGTTCAGAGAGCAATTTATAGACAATTCCATAAGGCTCTATTTTGATTCTCAATATTCAGCCATAAAAATGCACCCCAAATTGCAATTGTTAATTTTACCGTCCAGCTGAAAATATCACCTTAGAATTAAGAGCTGCAATAGAATTTAAGGTTCACATTTTACCTTCACAAAAATATACCTAAAATCAGACTATAATCTTTCAGAAGTGTTGTTCAGTTTTATTAAATATTCAAAGGAGGATATTACAGTAGAACGAGCACTGGAAATGTTAGGTACTTTAATTTTTTCACTGCAATTTTTTTTAAGTGCTCTTATACAAATCCTCTGTTTGATTTGCCTCTTCGAGTTAAGAAGCTGCCAGAAATGATGATGCATCACTATTCTATTCAGTCCCAAAGAGTCATCGGTTATGTTGAAATTTGGTCTAGCTGTTTACACAGCAATACTTGGCTACTACTGAATTTGAAGTATTAAAGCATGGATGTGAAACACATCAACATTTCAGTGACCTCAATAGTAAGGATGAGCCATATTCCCATAGCCAAGGAAGAAAAGCTTCTAACTCTTTCAGATGAGATATTTTTGTTTTCAATTTGCTTTCTCTCACGCACTGTGGGATTTCTCTGCCAGCAGATTTCTCCCAAGTGCAATGCTCACATGCTATATATAACTTCACTAAATGGGATGTGAGCATCATCACAACTCAAAAAGCCTCAGTTTGTACATGTATTAGGGTTATTCTTACAGTGCCTGCTGTTGCTATGATGACAATAAAAAAACTGATATCACAGATACTGTACACAAAATTATTGCTCCATGTAATGCACAGGACTCTCTGCTGCAGTTAAAGGGACTACTGAACATTCAGTGGATCCGAGGACAGGGAAAGACAGACACACAGAAACAATTACCCCAATGATAGATGGAACTCTTAAAAGGAGGAAATATCTAATTTTCTTTCAAAGTAACACAAGTACTAGAGAACAGATTATTTGTACACACTTAGTCAGTAAATGGATTCCCATTTAAATTATCCTTTATTTCACTTAAAAGAAAGACTTGAAATTCCAATGTGTTGGTAGTGGTTGGAAATGACAACTTATCTGCAGACTATTTGTGAAATAAACCCTAAACAGAATATGTTTGTGTTATTATATTCTTATTACAAAATGAAATAACCATCCTTTAAACTAAGGATAATGGGTAGGTTTATTCCTCAACCACAAGTTCATTGGGTGCCTCCAGCTGTTTAAAAGAAATGCAGTCACATCACCTTTTATAAACACTGCAGTTGTCTACAACTTTGAACATGACTCCCATTGACATCACTCAGTTTTACACTTGATGGTGCCTGTAACTGTTCCAGCCTTTTTTGGCCTGTCAGCATACACTCATTCTATGCTCTGTCATATCACCCTAGGGGATAACCTCACACGGAAAGAGATGTGGCCAACGTAGAGACCAGATGTGTTCTGTTCTATGTATGGAAAGAAAAATGGGCTCCAGGGAAAGTTTCTCGAAGCAAGGTACTGCTTGTCTAATATGTAACCCTGTTCTGTAGGTCTCAACATTACCTAAAGAAAAGTATTACAGCCACTATTCATAATATAGGTTTAATCCCTAATGGTATGCCTAGAACTGATTACAGTCAACAACAAATGTGAAGGGTTTGCTACTGACTATATTATATAAGTACTTGGAACAGATATCTATGCTGTACAAAATATTTTTAAAATTTAAAATCTTAATTGATACAAGCTTCCAGACAATTGGCATTGACACTCTAGCTTGTAGTTTGTAGAACACTGCTGTGTGCAATTGGCTGCCATGTTTCGCCCATAAAATATACAGTCAATTCACTTTATAATATATTCTGTGAAGTGCTTTGAGATGTCTCAATGATGTGATAAGGTGCTATATCAAATACAGGGATGATTATTATCATTATTATTATGGGCAGTGACTCACTTAATGGAATCTAAGAAGATGTTATCTGTGTGAAGGGTGCTATATAAATGGAAGTTGTTTCTGTTATTGAATCTCCAAGGTATTATTCCTCCTAGTAAAGGAATACCAGTTTCTAAGAAAAACAATCCTAAAATGCCCTTACAAACCTGCAAATCTTTGGATGAGACATTAAACCAAGGGCCCCGTCTGCCTGCTTAGATGGACATTAAAGATCCCATGAGACTATTCAAAAAGAGAAGGGTGTCCTGGCTAACAATCCCCCAGATAAAATTGGTGGTTCACTTAATGGCTGTTTGCAAGGACATTGCTGTGTGCAATATTGGCTGCCGTATTCACCTATGAATACACTTTACCGTAAATCCTGAGAGGTGCTTTGAGATATTTCATTGACGTGATAAGTCCTTTATCAAATGCATGGATTATTATTATTAGAAGAAATCTGAGTCAAGCTATTGAGACTCCTACCAATATCTTAGAATGTCATGCCATCCCCAGGAATCCAATCTGCTCCAGTCTGGAGTTCACCATGGATTGACAGGAATTCTAGTCAATTAAGCACACATCACAGTAATATAATATGGGGATCAAAATAATAATAATCCTTGCATTTGATGTAGCGCTTTTCACGTCTTCCAGACGTCTCAAAGCGCTTCACAGAATATGCTGTAAAGTGAATTGACCGTATAATTTTGTGGGCAAAATGCAGCAGCCAATTGTGAACAGCAGTGTTTCACAAACAGTCGTGGATTGAAAATGACCAATTTATTATGGTTTTGTTTTTTGGAGGGATTATTATTAGAAGTGTGGAGTAAGGAAACTTGCACAAGGTTTTGCCCTGCCTGGAATTGAACCCAGGTGTTAGAGTTCTCTAACCACTGAGCTACAGGATTCCACAAAATTGCAAAGTGTCAAGTGATAAGTTATCACAGAGTGGAGATTATGTATGAGGTCAGTCTATAAGTATTGAGTGATCCAATCACTGATCCCCTTCCCTATTTTGGTCGACCCTCCTTCTTGACGGGGGTGTTGGGGGGAGGTAAGCGGGCTCCAAAGTGACATGCCAAGCAACAGAATGTCGGAATTCCTCTGTGGCAGTCTCAGTAGTCCTGTTCCTGAACCAGGGAGTCCGCAGTATTCCAGGGCACTGCTGATGACAGTACAGCCAACCTGGCTCATGGGCAGGATCTGAAAGGGCAGACCAGTCACTGGTTTCACTCCACCCTCCCCGACCATGACCCCCATCTCAGGTCCGAAACTCTGTCTGTCCAGCGACCTGGGACGTCCTCCCAACGTGAAAGGCGCTATACAGACATCGAGAACAATGGCAAACTATGCAGTTTTATCTGGTTAGACTCCAGCAGTATCCCAATGCACACTCTGGGGTTCCCAAGCCTTGGCTCTTGCCAACCTGAACCTAATACTTTCTGGAATTAGGCAACCAGCACTCAAATGCTGAGATCCGCAGGCAGGAGCTTCAAATGCAGCTGCCAGCTACTTAGAGCCAAAATATCATGTGGGAAAGGGAAGGTCACCCTATTGAAAATGGTTATTGAGGCCAAATGATAATCTATCATTAACATTTGGCCTCAGTAATCATGTTCAATGATGTGATATCACGGCAGGGCGAAACCTTGGCAAGTTTCCTTACTCCACACGCCTGATAATAATCCCTTAAAAAATAATAATGTGGTCTCTCAATCCACGACCGTTTGTAGGACACTTCCGTGCGCAATTAGCTGCTACGTTTTGCCAACAAAATATATCGTCAATTCACTTTACAGTATTTTCTATGAAGCGCTTTAAGACGTCTAGAAGATGTGAAAAGCGCTATATCAAATGCAAGGATTATTATTATCACCACTCAATTTTCACTCCCCAAACAACTTTAAATGTCTAAAAATGCCACCTCCATTTATAAAATAGAATATGGTACAGGCTCATTTATTTAGATAAAACCTTGACATGTAATAACAATAACAACCATAGTAATCCTTGCATTTGACATAGCGCCTTCACAGTCAGAGCATATTTCAAAGCACTTCAAAGGATTTCCTAGGCAAATGTGGCTACCAGCTTTGTATATGGCAATTTCTCACAACCAGCCATAAAGTGGAAGACCAATTTTATGGGGGGGGGGGGGGGTAGTTTGTTGGACGCACAATCTTCTGACTCAAAGGGAAACGTGGTAGCAAATGAGCCAGGCTGACACGTCAGGCTAAACAGTGAGTTTGAAGTCTTGACATTGAGTCTTGAATTGGGTAAGCAGGGGACAACCCTCCAGGGGTTTAGTGTGCATTTCTTTCCAGACACAGGAACATTTTTATGAATAGGTGACATACATATGTGAAACTCTCAGTCTGGTTTGGACACGCTTAAGAATGGTGATTCCTTTCTGCATATGTCAGACACTTGGCTGACCAAAAAAAGATACTGACAGCAACATAGCATTCCCCAATACGTACACTTTGTCCTTTCTTTTTCACTGCTCGAGTCTGAACTGCTGTACACTGTCCAGCGCCTTGGGATGTCCTCGCGACGTGAAAGGTACTATACAAATGTAATCTTGCTGTTTTTCATTGGAATTTTGAGCAATTTTTTCTGACTTACTGAAAAAGTTTCAGTCAACCATGAGATCTTATTGAAATTATAAACGGACTTAGTCCTTAGATCAATTCCAGTTTTCAGTCACAAATTTCCAACAGAGATCCTATGGCAAACTTTATTAATTAACAAATTATCTGTTCTGCGTGCAAATTCTATCATTGCCCTCCATATTTCAGTATGTGTTCACAGCATGCTGCAAAATAGTAATACTGAATGCATATATAGGATGGTTTTTTGCAAATTATCTTCTATTGCAAACAGCTCATCCTATAAAATGTTGCAAATATAGGAATAATTGTAGAAAGTTTACAGAACTGAAGGAAGTTATTAAACCCGGTGTCTGTGCCAGTGCTGGTTCCCCCTATGGAAAAATCTGCTCTAATCCGAATGACCTTCTATTTTCCCATCCCATTACAATACAAATTCACATCTATATAGCACCTTTCTAGTGGACATTCTAATGTGCTGGACAGGGTTTGCACTTGAGGTGGGGGTGGGGGAAAGACGGCTGAAAGTATAGTCAAAGAGGAAGGTCTTGAGACAGACCTTGAAGGAGGCGAAGCAAGAGGATCTTGAAGGGAAACCAGGATGAGAACAGATACACTGAAGGCCTGACCGCTGATGGGGGCATTAAACAGGTGGGTGCCTGCTGAGCAGAGTGAGCAGCTGTGTTGGTAGGGTTTGCAGCAGGGGAAGACCATGGAGAGATTTGAAAGTTAGGACAAGGATCTTGAATACGATATTATGAGCTAAAATCACAACTCTAAGAGCTGAATTGTAGACAATTGTACACTTTTTTTAATTAAACAGTTGCTCCGGATCCCCAAACTGTAATTGGGAAGAGAGAGGGAGAAGAAAACATGCAAGAAAATAATGTTAGCATTAAGCTTGGCACAGGAGAGCTCAGTTACCGGAGCTCCAAAGTGTCTCCCAGCATATCCTGTTCACAATAGCTATTGTGCAAAGTATAGCTGAGCAAAAGAACAGATTCCTCTTTATAAGCACATAAAACCAACAAGTCTTTAATGTCTCTATAAACATCTGTGCCTTTCTTCTGAATTGATGTGACTGTAAAGGTGTAACTTGTTAGAACAGCAGTTCACATGAAATGCTTACTTCCGATGACAGCTGGTAAAACATGAGACGAAAATGCACACTACTAAAGTCCCTTTTAAATGTTCTCAGCACTTATGATCTTTTACAAGTGTTTAAAAAACAGCATGTCAAAATACACAAATAACTGGTTCAAAAAGCTTACCATCCAATGGAAAATCCTGGGAAATTTACACTCACCTTGGACTTTTACAAGATGCTTGATCTTATTTTAAGCATTATTTCCTTGTTACAGCACATCACTAGGACTATGAGGCAGTCGTAAATTAACATGCATTCAAGAAACTACCTTTGTAGTATAGAGTAGAACTCTCTTATAAGGCACCCCGTTATAATGCTTGTTCACTTACAATTTGTTTACCGTTTTGGCTCGAGCACATGGACCATCTAACTTCCCATGCACTGCCTGCCACTGAAGTCACTTCCTTTATGAAATGGCTCTTCCTACATACACTACGCATGCACAATATACAGGAGGTTGCATGAGTACTTTCAGAACACAGCGCATAACACAGCGGAAGTGTTGTCAGCGCACCGAAAGTGATGACCTGGAAGCCAGTCATTTTTCTAGCGCTGTAAGCTAGCTAGTCAGCACCAGAAGCACCGCATTTCCAGTATAATATAAGTCCACAGTAGACCTGTGCTCTTAGCAAACCTGCGCTCAACTGGGACGCATTCTAACAGGGTTACATCTAACATGTGCATATCCAAATTTTACTCTGTCTAGTGCTCATCCTGAGCTCTGTGTTAATGAGTGAAAACTTGTTCGACGAGACTACTGCATTGGATGTTAATTGGGAAAAAGAAAATGGTCTTTACAGATGTTGTAGAATAGAAACCATGTGAACATCCTGAAATCTGCACAGGCTGTACTTACATTATCAATGCCTCTCAAACGTCATGCGAGTCATCCAAAAAATATAACATGTGTGATACAGCAATGCCAGAAAATTACAAACATAACATACTGAGTGAAAACTGGACCGAAGAGAAACAATATACTTCAGTTTCTTGTAAAAACACTTCAGCAAAAATAATTCAGAAAGGAAGGAGGGATATGTTGATTTTGGCCCTCTTGTGCCTCTTTACTTGGCTTTTCTAGTGAATGCCTCCTTTGCAACCCTGTTCTGAGCCTCCTTCCTGCTGCCTGCCATGAAGTTTGCCGGTTGGCCCCATGATCAACACTCTAGTAGATGGAGATGAAACCTACCTGCAGCAGCAAAGTAAGGTTGAAAAAATTGGAACAGTTTGAAGCCTATCAAACAACTCGCTCATTGAGAATCTGTCTGGGGAGGGAAAAAAGGAGTAAGGGGGGGGAAAGGCAAGCCATGTGAATAAGAAAAACAGCACTTGATAACACAGAAAAGATAAAAGCAGTAAAAATTTAAAACGCCAGCAAGTCAAAAAGGCATAAAAAAAATGTGAATGAAAAAAGTAAAAACACAAAGGTTACGAAAGAAACCACTGAAAAATAAATGTTAAGGAAAATAAAATAGAAGGGCAAATATAAGAGAATGAAGCATTAGATGGTTTAAAAACCAATAGTGAAAACAGACGAGAAGGATTTTTCTCCCAACTCCAGCACTGTCCAAATGCCAACCTTATACTCTCCCCTCTGACCTTACCTTTCTGACACTTTGCATCCGATCTTAGCAATGAACTTCATTCCACTTTGCCCATTGTGAGGGACTCAAGCTCACTAATGCGGATGTTGCGAAGCTTTCCCTGTGTCGCTTTCACTCAGTGGCTACAACATTGATGAAGAAACCTCCTCCTTCCCTCAAATTTGTGGCTCACTCCTCTAGTCTCCAGCTTCTTGCTACTCCTAGACCTCACCTGCAGCCTTTTATTTTCTCTTGATCCTTTCAATCTGCCTCTGTGACATCATCTGCCTCATCTCTTCTCTCTTGTTCAATTAATTCCTGATTCTCTCATTCACAATTCCACTAGATACGAACATAGGAGCAGGAGTAGGTCATTCGGTCCATCCAGCCTGTCCTGTTAACTTGTCCTTTTGCAAATTGATTATCGAAATGTGCAAAAAGGTTTCAAGGTTATTCGATAAACTAGATAAAAAGGATGTTTAGTGGAATGCAATTCTATTCCTGCCTGTAAATATTACTGTATTTCTGCTATGTAATACAGATGTAATGCAGATGTGGGATGTTGCTGTTCTATTAAATAACAATACAGTAAATAAGGGTCGTCAGATTAGAGTGAGATTAGCTGCCATGGGGGATTTAAGATCTCCCAGTCTGTCTATACATCTGGCCAAAGAAAGCAGACCCTCCAGATAAAATTAGTGGAAAGGCTAAACCATCAACAAGTCACTTACTGTGCTATGCCAGGGCACTGTTAACAAAGGAGCTACACAGAGGCAATTTGTGTTTTAAAGACCCACATATAGTGTGTGAAGTTGATAGTACAACCTCTGTGTCTATGGGGGTCAGCGTACTGGTCAGGGCACTGTTTTACCACTGATGTTAGCAGCTTGCAACAATGCTTTGCGAACGACTTGCTGACAGCTCCAGGGGGCAAATCACTGAGGCACCACTCATCACCTTACAATGTAACCACTTGAAAAACTGGAGTTTGGCTTTAAATTTATATAGATTTTGCATAATCCCAACATTAATTAACCATTCCCTTTAACCAGAATTTTTTTTCTGACGACGACAATTTGAAGGATTTTTTTGGATAAAAGCAAGGAGTTACCATGTTACAGATATTCTATTCAATATGTGCTTCATACAAAGGATAGTAGACATACATAGTGTACTAAATGGTTTCCTGTTTGTTGCTCTATTTATCTGAACTAGAATAAGACTGGTAAATGCTTCCTTATGTTGAAAGCTAAATTGATACATTGGGCTTCAGATTTCATTGCGGGTTTGTTGGTTTCTTACAAGGTAATATCCAATATCCAAAGTTAAAATATATAGCAGTCTCCTTGTTATCCTACTGAAGAGCCTATGCAGGAATGACGAAAGGCAATTCATTCAATCCAACTCACCTCATCGCCTCAGTTCTGTTTAATGACCCTATCTGAGCATTTCCTTTTATCGGCGCAACATCCTTATCCTACCACTTTCTGCACAAACAGGAAGTGATTTGGATCCTTCTGTATACCTTGCAGCCAGGAGAGCAACCCACTTTTTACTGTGCATGATACATCTGCTTATTATCATGCCCAACATGATAGTGTATTTGTGATCATATCTAAGTTATAATTTAATGTTTGTAATTTGGTGTTTATATTAACAAGTTTATAAGACTACAGACATATTATTCAATGCATCTTAATCTACATATAGAATCATAGAAATTTACAGTGCAGAAGAATTGAATGTAAACATATATTAACAAGCTTCAAAGCAAGCTTTCAGATTACAAAGACTGTTTTCCCTTGCAGAGTCCAGTAGAAGATAAGTGACACAGACATACTGCCAAAGCCTTTAGTGCATCAGTTCACACCTTTCAAAAAGCACTGACAAATAGCTGGCTATGAATAGATAAACGTGATGAAATGGAACCACAGTAATATCATGCCACAGAAGGAAATTAGTCCAGTATGAATTACACAGAACTAAGGTAAGGTATAACCAACAGACAAGCAATGCAATTCATTATAAGTAAACCTTTGCTTGGCTCAAACAATAATTTAGGTGTTTTGATTATTCCAGAAGCTTTAGTTATTCTAGGAGAATTTGCTATATGAATTACTTGAAGGCTATATAATCTAGCAATTGTCTTGTCTTCCTGTTCAGATGGATGTTCTAGATCCTATGGCACATTGGTCACTTCAATCATGGGCGTTTGCTGAGCGCAAATTGGCTGCTGTGTTTTGGGGTTATATCAATACAGGTAGTAAATACACATAGAATATCTATATTTGTGTGGTTTCATTTAGTGATGTTCAGAAGTGGAATTTAAAGCACATATCACAATTTATAAAATGAACAGGAGGAGGAATCCTGGTTGAATTTTCCCTCCTTAATCCAGAGACCAATTGTATAATTTCTGTGCTGGCTGAGATCAGCTAACATGGCACAGACACAGACAGAGAATGAAGACTGAAAGATTTTGTCCTTCATAGCTCAATGCTACACGAGACATGGTTTTTACCCCCTAGACCCTCAATAGAGCCTCTAATCTGAATTATTGTTGGTTCTGACGAATTCATCAATGTGACATCAGCATGTATTTGATATTGCTATTTATCTTGAGAAGTTTCATTGTGAGCTATTTTGATGTGTCGTAACTTGTTATGCAGATAAGTACAGCAGCTAATCTGCACTAGTAACATCCCAGAACAGAAATGAATGATTAAATTCACCTACTCTGTGGTGAATAATACAGAGAATGGAAACTTGTAGCTCAATGGTTAAAGCACTTGCTTCGAAAGAGAGAGGCCTCTTCATCAACAATATTTTCTTGGTCAGCTGTATACATTTATTCATGCGGTCTGATTTGTATTATCACTTAAGAAATCTGAGCTGCACAAATGGAGGCCTCCTTCAGATAACCTGACTGACTGTGTCACACTGACCTGGGAGACTTAGCCCTGTCATGCTCGATGCTGGAAGCAGAGTTCCCATGGGTCAGTTGGAATTCTTCTTTAATATAATTATCTTTATGTAAAATCTCAAACTGGCTGCAAAGCACTAAACGCAGAAAATGAGATCTCAGAGAAAAAAAATTGTGGGCCTGTAGAAGTTGAACAAACATGTACCACTGTCATCCCCCTCTTCTCAAAGAAAAAGCACCCTTGATCCTTCAGATTTTGCAATCTACCAACTCATCTCAAATTTGCCCTCCATCTCTAAAATCCTGGAACATGCTGTTGCCACCCGACTTCTCTCTAACCATTCCCTCTACTCTCCACTCAAACCCCTTTTTTCACACACAAAACTTCTCAAAGCACTTCACAGGATTTTACTATGAAGTGCAGTGACTGTGTATGTGTAGGCGAAAGTGGTAACAAATTTTCACACCACATTTGTGTCCCTTAAATATCCATGAAGTCAATGAACAATTTTAATGGGCGGGGTGGGGGGGTGGTGGTGTTAGTAGATAGGACACCAGGAGAAACTCCCTTCTCTTTTCAACTAGTGCTAAAGGATGTTTAACATGCCCCTTAACAGGCAGACAGGACCTTGGTTTGTTTCCTCCGAAGGATGGCATGTTCACCAATGCAGCCCACCCCCCAGCATTGCACTGAAGTGTCAACCTAGATAACTGAACATTCCAACCTGAAATTCATTATTTTCAAAGAAACCTCCAGAGGACATATCATAGAATGCAACAACAGAAGAATAGTGCTTATCAAGTCCGTACTTGTACTTTTGTCCACATTAACCATCTAATCTAATCTTATTTTCCTCTTGGCTTGTCATACTCCGTATACTATACTTTTTTTTCAAACATCTATTTAATTGCCATTGGAGTCCTGTAGCTCAGTGGTTAGAGCACTCACTTTGCAAGCGAGAGACCTGAGTTCAATTCCAGGCAGGGCGAAACCTTGGGCAAGTTTTCTTACTCCACACGCCTAATAATAATCCCTCCAAAACCAAAAACAATAATTAAATTGGTCATTTTCAATCTACGACTGTTTGTGGGACATTGCTGTGTGCAATTGGCTGCCGCGTTCGCCCACAAATACACAGTCAATTCACTTTACAGTGTGTTCTGTGAAGTGCTTTGGGACGTCCTCCCGACGTGAAAAGCGCTATATCAAATGCAAGGATTATTATTATATTATTATTATATTAGTGAAATGAAGATATGGATTTGGACCTCAACGATTTGTGGCAGAGCATTTCATATCTCAAACCTCATTGTTGTAAAAAAAATTCTAACCTAATATTAGGTTTGAACGTAACTCAAGCATATGCCAACAGCACACTCATGTGAGTGCGGACTGTGGCACAGATGCCAAGCACATATGACTTGGCAGCTATGTACCATTTGTACAGTGGAAATGTGCCATTTGTACAGTGGAAATATGCCATTTACTTGGCAGCTGTACTTACCTCAGCTGATAGCTGTGTCTACTGGCTCTTCCAACACCAACACAACTCATGCTATTATCAACTAGCAGCTCCTGTGCATAAGGGTTTGAACCGGAATCTTACAGTACAGTATCATTAGCCTTTGCTCAAGTGTTTGGCATACATGAAAATACATTGCAATGTAAACCGGTAACAGTATAGAAAGATACATCTAAGAAGGAAGTACTCCAGAATACAGGAAGCCCAAAACACTACCTTGTAATAGCCTATACCCATTCTATCTTAAAATGAAAGATTTCGCAGAATGGTGGAAAATTCCTAAATTCTTGTTTTAATATGAAAGCCAGCTTGTTGCAGTTTAAATCTGAATTGAAATTTTTTCCACAATTCTACCCAATCTTAAATTTTAAGACAAAATAATCTTACAGGCTAACGCGAGGTGGAATTTCTACATGTTCATAATCTATTTTTAGTCAGGCTCTTGTAACTAACTATTGTTGTTATCAGTTGAATATTCTATTGATATTGAAACGATTCATCAATTATTTGGAGCTGGGGTTAATTCTGCATGATTACAGCATGCAACTATTCATGAACTTTAACACATATTTTATTAAGATGCTGTACAATTGGTCCCAGTTTGTTTGGGTTTGTTTTTCAGCTGCTGCATGCCAATTGCCCAGCTAAAGACTACAAATACCCTTCAGTTTTTTTTTAAAAATCAAATGAAGGTCAGCACTCTTCTGTGAAACACCGTCTCACGCCAGCTGGCTCAACGGCAAGATGACTTGTCAATTGTATGATATTCTGTCAATCAGCCAGAAGAACCATGATATTTAGCCTTGGACTCCACTTCTATAGAAACAATGAGAATTCAGACCTCTTGCATAGATTACATTGCTTTTTTTTCTTCAAAGCTGCTCTTGATAATATCAGTCATAAGTCCCTATGGAAAGTGCTGGGAGAAGATATTCCCCCCTGCATTGACTGCTATACAGGAGCATTGAAAGTTGCTTCCAGATTCATGGAAAGAGAACTAAATGATTTGCCATTCAATAAGAAGTGTTCCAGCCAATTTCTACATTCTGCTAAAGTTGGCAGAACCTCACCCAAGTGGCCATTCATTACGTGTTCACTTGGACATTGTTGGCAGGATTTCAGACCATGGGGAAGATGAGAGCTATGGGATGGTTGGGGAGAGGCAGGGGTGGAGTGGGGGGTGAGAGTGATGGTGGAGGGTAGGGAGGGGAAGAGGAGAAGTCGAGAAATATCACTACATGCCTCACCCATTGACCACACACAAACACTTTCAGTGAGCAAGCACTACTCTCTAGTTATCACCAGTGACCTCCTAGCCATATTTTTCTGTTCTCTAACTTGAGTCATTCAAAGTACACTCATTGCAGCATTGACTGAAATCAACACAGACCAGGGATTAGGTCTGTGTCATTTCTGGCTTTGTTAACCCATTACCTGACTAAGCAATGCATTTACTCACACTGGGCATGTTTGCCTGTCAAATACGCAGTCACTAGCGTCTGCAGTAAATCCTGTGGAAGCACTTTGAGACACCACCCTGACATGAAAGGTGCTATATCAGATGCAAGAATTATTATTATAGTAAGGCATAATAAAAAAAATCATTTTCTTTACATTCTAAATTCATTTTAGGCCTTTAAAATTGTTTGAATTTATCTCTACTGTAAAATAATGACTTGTTTTCTCATTACTTATGAATATATATTATATATACACACACACACACATGCACACAAAATAGAAGTCATTTGAATGCAAAATGTGATTTGCACAAAGAGTGACTTACAGCTCTCCAATCTAAATTTAATTTCTGAAATCACACATCAAGCGAGTTTGGATTTCCAAGGGAATGTTTTTTAATCTTTAGCCTGAAATAAAGCTTCTTTAGCAGTCCTGTGTAACCTCAGCAACGAATTGAGTAGGGTTTACTGTTATTGCATCTACTTTGTTCCAGTACAAAGCTTCATTGAACGGCTAACTGGTTATTTATAAATGGAAGATAAGGCCTTGTGCTTTCTGGCGTGCTGCCACATCTCAGCTGGAAACAATGAAATCTGCAGCCGACATTAGAGTAGATTTGAAAAAAGTATACATTAGTCATGATCCCAGCACCACACCCAAACTGATGCTTTGTGAATACATTCCTGATGAATTTTAAAGTGGTGTACAACATTGAAGAATTGAGCTCTGTATATAATGTGTGTGGAGTTATACAATATCCCACTTCCCTAAAAATAGCGTTTTAATCAAGTAGAGAATAGTTCATGAAAGAGTTCATATGAGGTGAAGTGTAAAGCACATTCAAATACACGGCTGTCACTATCCATCAATAAATGCAGTGTTGTTGTTCAGGTCACACACAGCCTTTTTATCTCCAAGTTACATAATCAATGAAAGACTTCACTCTGTCTTGAACCAATGTGACCATTAGATCACATGACTGGGTAGTGGGAGGCGAGAATACAAAACCAGGTGAAAAGTCACCAAAAATATCATTCCAAATTATAACACCAATCAAGAAACTACAATAAACTCAACAACTATCCCAAACAACAATAAAACCATGAAAAGTATTGTTTCCACATATGAATAAAGAACTGAACCATCTGCTGCACAGTTTCTCTTTATACAAAAATGTTTGGACTCAAAATCGGCCAATGTGTTTTGAGGAACATAAGTCTCTTAGCACTTTGCTGCCAAGACCCGGGATAACACATCATTCCTTGCTACACGATTGTCCTGGTGCTTAAAGCATCAATGCAATATATACTACAAGACTATGACATTGTTCTTCCGGGTATAATTTGCATTTCTCACGGATTTTACCCCAACAAAAAATCTTGATGTAGGAGATTGTATAGTTGTTCACAACTTCACAGTTAGAAGGGTGCAGTCTTTCCCTCACCAAATTCACAAGATGAAAATAAATGAACTGCCATTTTTGCATTTCACTGTTAACACACATTGCTTCCAGCTATCCACTCTCCACCCCAGGTAACTGACATCATGTCCTTGAGCACTCACCTGTCTGAGACCTGTAGACTATTACAAATCTTGAACATTAACATGTTTTGTCTGCATTTCTCCACATTTTGATGGCAAATTTCCTGTCCAGCCATAAATATATGCTACTCGGTGAGATTGTCAGTCATTATAAAAATGTAGGAAAGCTTTTCTGTCAGATCAGTGGACAACAACCACAACGTTTATCTCCTCTTTATGAGCTTGACTTTACATTTTTGCTGATGGTGGACATACTTTCCTAGAATTACTGATGGGTGGCAGATAACTGTGTGGTTTGTTTGCGACGTTCTTTAAACATAAATTATGCAGGCGGGATAGAGAATAGAAACATTTTGCAACCCACTGAGCTCTTCCTGTCAGCAAGGGGGAGGAGAAGACCCCAAACTGTGGGTCTCTACGTTCGTCAAGATCAAACATATTTAAACAAGAACAATGATTACATTAAAAATGCTACTATATTTTTAGAGAGTTAAGGGGAAGTACTGTGAACAGAAAGTATTCTCCTTAGAATTTTGTTCCACTTTAAAACATTACAGTTTTACTCTGGAAGACTTGTTTAAGAAACAACTGGATGCTGAAATGGGAAGACAGTTGACTAATATTTTCTGGAAGGAATGGACATCTTTGAATCTTTTTGTGATTTTGTGAACCAGATTCACCATTTGCAGTACTTGTAAGAGAACAACTTATTGAAATAGGACAAACAGACTGAATCAGTACATTTTGGCAGTGGTGTACAGAGTGGAAGAGTGTTTGGGCCTGGCACTGTGGGGTCCTGCTAAATAATGAGATTACCCCACTGCACCTAACACTGTACTGGGGGGGAAACTGTAAACCAATTTGTCCACAACTCTTGCCCTGGGACTAGATCAAAGGAAGAATTGTTAATGACTGCAATCTGATGATCCAGACACCGGGCAATTTTTAAGCACACAGGAAGCCAAAATGGCTGTCTTCTGTTATAATAATAATAATCCTTGCATTTGATATAGCGCTTTTCACGTCGGGAGGACGTCCCAAAGCGCTTCACAGAACACACTGTAAAGTGAATTGACTGTATATTTGTGGGCGAACGCGGCAGCCAATTGCGCACAGCAATGTCCCACAAACAGTCGTAGATTGAAAATGACCAATTTAATTATTGTTTTTGGTTTTTTGGAGGGATTATTATTAGGCTCTGTGTGGAGTAAGGAAACTTGCCCAAGGTTTCGCCCTGCCTGGAATTGAACTCAGGTCTCTCGCTTGCAAAGCGAGTGCTCTAACCACTGAGCTACAGGACTGCAACAAGTCGGCACCTCTTGCCTCTGCATTAGAAGGATGTGGGTTCAAGCGCACGTTGGGACTTGGAATCACACAGTCTAAGATGACAATGCAGTGTTAGGGGGTATTGCATTGTTGGAGGTGCCGTCATTTGGATGAGAGGTTAAAACTGAGAGCCCATCTGCCTGTTCAGGTGAATGATAAAGATTCTACTGCACTATTCAAAAAGATATAGGAGTTTCCTCTTGTGGTTTGGCCCCAATAATGACCCCAAAATAAAACTGATCATTCCCCTCATGGCTGTTTATAGGACATTAATGTGTGTAAACTGGCTACCGCGTTTTGCACACAAAATGCAGTTAAAACCACTTTGCCGTGTATTCTGTGAAGCTTTTTGAGATGTAGACAACATGATAAGGCTCAAATACAAGGATTGTTATTATTAATAATTATTATTATTATAGAAGAAAATAAAACTAAGTGTATGCATTTGATATTCTTGGTAATGATGGTAAATTAGAAACACTGTAATTATTTGCTTTTGAATCCTCAGACAATTAGCTTTTTCCATGGCTGAGGAAGGAAAGATTTTTATTTTTCTACATGAAGGATTAATTTCTCCAAGTAAACAGTTATAGGTCGATAACAGCATGAAATTAGCTCACAATTATAAATGCAAACACAATGGGGAATCCTAGTTTTTTAAAAAAATTATCATAATATTAGTTAAAATACAACTAAATACAATAAGTTAAATGGTGGGTTAAAAAGATCCGATCTGAGGGATTCACTACATGTCTCCAGCCAGGGAGGCAGACAAAGAAAAACAGATGTTATGGTGGGCCTGTGCCTGATCTGGTCTCCTAATCCTTCTGTGTATGTATATCAGATGATGCCCCAGACCACAGCACCCTACCTTTTAGTCTTCCATCTGTCCCCCACCCCACAAAAACATGAGAATTGCTTGATAAAAGACTGCCAAGGTCCTCCAATTCACTTTCCATCATCCTGGCAGTCCCAAACTATACACTGTATCCCAATGTATTAATTCCTATCTATCTAATTTGCTTTTGAAAGAATCCACACATTTAGCCTTTTTCTTTTATTTCCCCCGTGATATCTGAAATGTCCTTTTACTTCCCCATGCACAGTACTTAGATGAAAATGTGACCAGTATTCCTGCTTTATCCAGATTCCCCCTCCCAACCAAAAATGCCACTTTAATTGTCCAGAAATCTCATTATTTGTGGCTGTTGCTGATGTACACTGGCCACATAACAATATTCAAAGTAACTGTTTTTGTTGAGCAATATGATCGCTTGCGATATTGTAAAGTGATAAGACTTTGTTAAATATAAATATTATTTATTTATTCATTCAAGTTCATTATCCTCTTTCTCAAATGAGTTATTAAATTGAGATCCCGTCCAGCTTGTGATATGTTCTGACTTAGATCCCTATTTCATTCAAAGTCACCTAAAAAGAAGTCAGATCAATGGGTTTCCATTGTTGGTTACAGATTGTTGCTGGTGCAAATTAGGTGCCGCATAACTTCACGTCATTATAAATTATTCTATTATTATAAAATGCTTTCAGACATTCTATTCTGTGAAAGGTGCTACACAACGTATGTCATTGGAGCCAATGGATTTATCCAACATTAAGAAAATATCACTGATTTTAGCAACATGGCCTTATAGCCTTATGATTCGGAGTAAGTAAATTTTATTTTACATGGTTCTCAACTCATCCTAAAAGCTTCACTCGATCTTTTTAGAAAGCATTAGCTCTTTCTCAGACTGAGTATTAAAAATGCTGAAATTTTTTTTCTCCATCTATGCTCTAGGCTTTGGATGGTAAATCTCTACCAAAAACCCCTTAGAGCCAAGCTGAGCTCCTGTCAAACATTTGTAAAGAAAAGCCAACAATCTCATTATCAATCGCATTAGGGAATGGAAGATATCTAATCCTAAAATGCATTGCATCTGCTCATTAACTCAACATTGTAGGTAGAAATGAGACAACTCTACCCTTTCAGCATTTTCAACAACTTGCAAGTTTAATCAGTGGTTTGCCTTAGTTTGTCCTGAGGCTTGGGGGTTTGCGGTTGAAAGTGCAGTATTGGCAACAGGGTTTGAGAAGCATCTGTAAGTCTTGAATCCCGTCAGTAACACAATGTGCATCATGCCAACTTCTCTGCAATTTGATCTCCCTTCAGAGCAGTGGTTCTGGGGGGCAATGTGACACATATCCCATTGCTGGCAGGATTCAATATTTATTGAATATTTATTGAATCCTTTCCATTCCTGTCACAAATGCAACATTTCTGATCCCCCACAATATAATTGCAGAAAACTCTGTGGTTATTATTCAATGAGACAATGTCTTTAAGGCATGCACATATGAGTAACAGTGAAACGTGGAGATGTGATAATACTGTCTAAAATGTTCTCTAGTGTCGTAACTGCTGCATGGTGACCAGCAAAATGAACTGAGACATAAACAACATTTCTCCAAGTAAACCCCTGTGAGACAACCACAGCTTGATTCCATACTAGGAAGGTGGTAAATGTTATATTCTGGAAGGATGAGATAAAGTGATGTAGATTAACTGTGAGCTTTGCAGTGTTGGCCCACCAGTACAGAAGAAATATATCACTGGGTGAAGGCCAATGAGGCATTGTGGTTACGGCACAACTCACTACCACAGAAGGATGGAGAGCATATGGAGATCCATAGGCTAGCCTTCATAGTGTGAGTAATGGTGAGGCAGGAAAATATGTCAAATGTAGTGTCAAATGCACAGTATGAGGACATTAGGTTCAGACATACATAAAGCTCCTTCAGTTTATCCATGTTGTGTCAGGCAGTAAACTTTAAACCAACAACAACAACTTGTATTTGTATAGCACCTTTTCCAACAGAAGGAAATCCCAAGGCGTTGGACAGTCAAGGGTTTGTGCTCAAGCTGGGTGTTGGATTTGAGAGGGCCAGAGTGGTGGGGCAAAGGGAGATGGGGGGGGGGGGGGGGGGAAGAAGACCAAAGGCACGGCCAAAGAGGAAGATCTTGAGACTGATCTTGAAAGAGGCAAGTGAAGGGGCAAGGCAAAGGGACTCTGGGATGGAGTTCCAGAGAGTGGGGGAAGAAATACCTCAAGGTCCGACCGCCGATGGTGGGGCAGAGGATGTGAAGCAGGCCAGTCTGTGCCAAGTGGAGGGAGCAGGCAAGATGGTAAGGTATTAGATGGTCACAGAGGTAGGGCGAGACAGTACTAATAAAACAATAATAGTAAACAGTCTTAATTGTCCAGCCAAATCCAAACTACCAGTTAATTCTTTTACTTGCAAGAATATATACACCTTCAAGTCTTATACATGAACCAATTGAGCTGGCTAACCATAAATTGCTGTAAATTACTGTGGATCTATTTCTATTATTCCTTGCAGCTACAATAAAACCTGTAGATCCTACTGATCACCTCACAGTGATAATCATTTTGTTGACCTGAAAGAGGGTGAAGAGAAAAATGGATCAACTGGGTTTTGTTTCCAGAGCCTGCTAACTCAGGTACACATCTCAACAAACTGAGCTGTCAGAGGTTGCATTGGATAAGAGGTTGGCTTCACTGGAACATGCTGTCACTTAGCAATTTGCTTTCACAGCCGATATTTCTCAAATGAGTTCCAATCTTCAAGTATATATCAGCGCTGGTTTCCAAAATGTCACATGTAGGTTTCCGTCACTTTTGAAGTAATGTTTCAGAGATTTTACAGCCTCCCAGTGTTTTATCCTCAGGCAGTTCACTGCCAGCTGTGAGCAGATGGCTCCTCAAGTAACATGGGGATTGGATCGACCAGATGTGAGCATTCAGAGCAGCAGCTTCAAGCATTCAGCACCCTGATAACATTCTCATCATCGAGAATCTCCAATCCCACCCTCTGCCCCTCCAATGAAATTAGAATAACTGGAATATCATCGGAGGGGCTCTTTTTCAGTTCTTAGCAGAAAAGACTTGGAAAGAATTTTAAAAAGTTAATTCTTTCACATTGGCATCCTCTCGCCAAATCAAAGCACCCCTACAAAACAAAAAGGGGAGTTTACTAGATTAAACAGGAGCCTCAGCAAAGAGGCGTTAACAGCACAAAGCTACAACAAGCAGACAATAATTGTTGGCTGGCACTATTCAGGAATGTATTACGGAGCATGTTGAATAGAATTTATGTGCTTGTTCACCGAGCTGCAGCATGGATTGAACTAATGAATCAATGTCAGCAATAAAGCAGAGCCACTTAAGACTTCCATAGCCCTCAAATTTCCATTCATTGACAAGCACCTTTGCAAGATAGAAAGCAATGGAGCAAAATTCGACCCAGGTCTAGTTTTACTCAATTAACTTAACACTTCAGAGTCTGCAGAATTTGGTAAATTGTTTAATTCAGTTTTTTTTAAAACTTTGAAGTCCATTTTCTGTAGTTTTTAAAATAAGTTAATAGAAAAACTGTCTTCAAAACCAAAGGCTATTTAAGTAGGTGACAAATTCTGAACCCTCTGAAATGTTATGTTCATAGAGCAAATCTAGACCCAGGTGGATTTTCCACCCCCAGAACTCCTCATTCATATAACACTGTCATATGTGAAAGTAATAGAATCCCTATATGTTTGTATTTTGTAACAATGACTTTCTCCTAAACTTAAGAGTGCTATTCAAACTCTGGGGGTACAATGCTGTAAAGTCATTAGTTACTACACTCTCTGACTGGTGGGTGACTGATACAATTCATGTTAGTATTCTGGTGGTTTAAGAAAAAGGTTATACAAAGTTTGTATACAAGACTGTTCAGAAAGAGAACAATGAGTTTAGGGGAACCAGAGAAATTTGAAAAGGGAATACAACAACATATAATACAGTATAACAATTTTTTTGATAACAGTAAGAGGTAGTTAGGAAAAATATAAAAACTCTAAGGGATTCAAAGAGGGTTGGAAAGAGAATGAACAGAAGATGGCAAACATATTACACCCTAGAGGTTTTTACTGATGGGTGGAGGTGGGGAAGGGGTGAAGAGTCACTGAATACCCTCCAACATCTCGCAAACATTATTTGAAGTCCAGGACTTCAAGTCCGGCTCGGGTTCTAGATAGCCTCAAAGGGCTGAAAAACAACTATATCTCAGGTTACTTAAGGATTCTCGGCAGGCAATTTGCTTTGCATTGACAGAATGCACGTGTTCCCATATTCAAGAAAGGTGACAGAACCAATAGTCTGACCTCAATAATTGAACAAAATGACAGATCTAATCATTAGAATGAATATGGAAGATTACTTCTATAAAAATAATCCAATAAATCATGGGTTCAGAAGGAATAAATTTTGTCTGACAAACCATGTAGATTTTTTTCAGGAGGTGGCATCCCAAATTGACTGTGCGAATCCATATGACATAGTTTATAAACTTCCAAAAGGCATTTGACAAAGTACCATATATGAAACAAGTACTATATGTCATTAGGTATCAAGAGCAAGACACTGACATTAATTCAAAATTAACTCAAGAGAGGAAGCAGAGAGCAGTTGCTAGGGGATATAGGTCAAAATAAGGGGAGGTATTAAAGTAGGATACCTCAGGGGTTTGTACTGGGACCCTTCCTGTCCCTTATATATATATATATTAATGACCTGGATTCACAAGCCAAAGGTAGTTAAACATGCAGTTAAAGTTGGGAGGAAGTAGGAACTGTGAAATCAGAGGAGGCAGCAAAAGTTGTTTAACAGTGTATGGACATGGACAGGCAAATTAAGTTCTATACTGATACAGTAAATGCAACATACTGCATGTAGGAAGTTAGAATAGGAAGCATAAGTCCTCAGTGGGATAGAATCATTCAGGAGGAAGCTGAAAGGGGATCTAGGGGAGTTAGTTGACTCATTTACCTTGTCTTAATAGTGTAAATAGTGTATAAAATTATCAAATAAATCACAGGCAACATGGGTTCAGAAGGAATAAATCTTGTCTGACTTTTTTTTGAGGAGGTGACATCCCAAATTGGGCAAGTAAGCACAGAACAATACTTTTTAGATGCAACAAGAAAGCAGAACAAGGAAATACAGGTTTCAGTTTGCAATCGGCCATTTCAGGACAGACACCAAGAAATATATCTTTATCTGGGAGTAATTAAATTCAACCATCAGAAAAGGGTGGCACTGGACTGATTTTTTATTAAAAAATAGCTTGATCTTGTGACGGAAAGACTGTAACATGGGTTTTCTGAAAGGATGTGATTGGATGAGCTGAAGGACTTTCTCCATTCAAAACTCTTTGTGATGTTTTGAATCTTGGCTAGACACTGCTTGTTGTAACTACAAAACATCTATAGAAAACCTTTAATGGCTTTTGATGGCTTGACAGGTTTAACTATTGAGAGGTTGAGACCAGCAATAAAGTTGTCAGTTTTCACCTCCAGTCTGTGTGAGTTAGGTGATCAGAAGACTGGAAGCAAGGCAAATGTTCCCATATTCAAGAAAGGTGAGAAAACCAATAGCCTGCCTCAATAATTGAACAAAATGACAGAGCGGGTAGGGATAATGGCAGGGCTGCTAAAAGTGATCTCAGCACCCCTTGGTTAGGAAAAAAAGAAATCAGTCAGGATTAGGGTCCGAACAAAATCCAGCGGTAATAACAGGCTTCAGCGGACACTCACTATCAAAGCTCATGAATGAATAATGATCACTTGGGTGAAGTATTGGAGGAATCTACCATAGAACTTTACACCAGAAACATGTAAACCTTTTCAGACAAGAAGACACAATTGAGCAAAATAAATGTCAAGCACAAAACACCTTTAGCTTGGGATAAACCTCAGGATGTATTAAAATAAGCAATCTGTACCTCATTATGAGATGTAGATGACTTGATCATTGCAATAGGTATTTTCAGACTTTCACATTGTATTTTCAGGCACAGATTGTTCCATATGTGGAGGGCAATTTCAGAGCATCAGCTAGATGAGAACGGAAGGGAAATCTAGGCCAGAACTCTGGATTCATTTAAGAAACAGCTTGAAAATTGCAATAGGAAGAATCTCGGGTAAATATTCTGAAAGAGTGATATCAAATGGGCCAAGAGGATCATCTAATGGGGAACCCAAGTGAGTTTGATGACTGTTGGTATGATAGATCCACAAAAAGCAAGGCTAACCATCAAGTCACTCCAAAAATCATGATTAAAAGTCTACCATTAGGTTTAGCAAACCATTTATAAAGCAAATACATTTTTTTTTAAAAAGACATGTTTACATGTATACTTATTTAAAAGGATACTAATTTTTTGAAGGAATAATTGTACTTGAACAGACCCAAGAACAAATTGCATACACATAACATGTTACATTTAGCTACAATTCTCAGGTATCACTGTTGATTTGGCAGCAAAATTCTCCAACTGGACACAAAGAGAAATGGGGAAATGTACCCGGAGTGATGATGCAAATCAACAAATGTCACCTGATATTTCAAAAACATTCTACATTACACAGAGTACAGAATAGTCTTGAAAAAGGGGTTCTCAACGAAGAGTATTCAACAATGGCAAGAGTTGGTTAATGCCTACTAGAATTGTAACTGTAACTATACAGTAAACACCAAGTCTAAAAATATTATTGTCATTGTTTCAAGCTCTGATAACTTGCACAAGTACCTCCTCACATGACGGGTGAAATAGGGACTTGCCTAAGGTCAAGATAAAGATATGTTATGGGGTAATGCGGGGAACCCTTTATTCTATATATTGCCATGCTGTACCTGACCAGGGTAGGGTTTAACATTGATCCTCATCTCAAAAGCTGGATCTGGAGTAAGGAAAGAATATCAAAAGAACTCTGCAGGATAACCACAACATTGGTATCAAACATAAATCACATTGGAAATTGAAAATAAAAGCCACATGGAAATATCACTTTCCAGATATTCCTATGTTTGTCCTGGTCTGGCTATTTCAGGCAGTCAATCAGCCAGCTACAGGATGGCTGAGTATAACATAAACATCCACCTACATTATCCAACATCATACCGTCATCTCCAGATCGTGTACCCCTCCAGCACTGTGAAGCTCTCTGAGATAGCCTCTGCCCTGAAAGGTACTATGTAAATAGTACTATATTGTAATTATCTTAATCTTAAGTACCTCTTTTCCATCAGCTAGGTGAATTCTCACACAGATCATGGATCACTCATGTGAACATGAGAAAGCAAAAGATAGGTAGCAGTGTAAATTGTCAGAGCTTGACAGAAATATCCACCAGGCATAAATACTGAATAAAAACAGGTTTGGTTATGAAGAAAGACGGCTTTTTAAAAATAAAATTGTGCTCTGTTGGGGTGGAGAACAGTTGATTCAACATCCCTTCTGAGAATATTGACATTATATGGCTCACTGGTGTATCCAAACAAGTAATCAGAAGGAGGCACTGAACATGAAAATCAAGAGCCATTCAACAAAAGGGTGTGTGCTTACTTGTGGTTGCTTGCGTTTCCGCCCTGGCCTGCCTCGTCTTTTCTCCTTGCTTCTATTTTCCTCTGGCTGCTCATCGCTCTGTATCATAAAAACAAGGTAGAGACAAAATCAAACAAATTGTCAAACTGCAGTCACAGAATGATCAGCAACATACATATAGTTCTGGTTAATTGGTGAAGGAGTTAGTTGTTGCTAAATAATACAAATTTGTTATTCCAGATCCAAAATCAAGTACATGGCAAATGCAGTTTAATGGAAATAAATGCAAGGATATTCCATGGATGGGAGAGAACTTGCCAAAAGGGAAGCTGAAAGAAATCTAGGAGTCTTAATTGACTCGTCGGTCACTATGTCAAAAGATTGTGAGGCAGCAATTACACAGTGCTGGGCTATTTTGCTAAATCAGTTGAGTTTAGATCCCTGGACTTCATACTTAGGCTGTAGAGTGTTCTGGAAAGTATTGCATGCAGTTCATATCACAGCAACATAAAGGGGCTACGCATGCCGAAGATGAAGTGCAGAGAAGCAACAAGAATGATCCCCATTGTTAGAGGAACGAGATATGAGCAACAATTAGATAAGCTAGAGCTTCTTCAGGCTCGAGAGAAGACAACTCTGAGGGGACCTCGTAAAATTTTAAATGGAATTGAAAAACATCTGAGTCATAGGTTTAGAGTTGTAAAGGGCAATTTCAGGACAGATACTAAGAATGTTTTGTTTATTTAGAGGGTAATTAATGACTGGAACAAGCTGCCAGAAAAAATGGTTGAGGCTAGGTCATTGGACTCATTTAAAAGGCAGCTTGATGCTGTGATGGGGGGACAATAAGGTGGGTATTCTGGAAGGATGTGATCGGTGGGCTGAAGTGCCTTCTTCATCCAAACTAATCTTGTGATCCTTGACATGGAGCCCTTTTATTTAATATTATTGCATCTCCCATTCCCTCCATGCCATCACTGGTGACCATGCCTTCAGTCACTGAGACCCTAACCTCTAGAACTCACTGCTTCAATCCCTCCACCTCGCCTCTAATCTATCATTGAATCGCACCTTCAGATCTACTTTTTTGATCGTACCTATGGTCACCTCCCTCTTTCTCATCCCCTCTCCCTTGCTCTGTGTCCCACCCCAACATTATGCAGCAATGCGAGAAGCTATCCTGCGTGAAGGGAGCTAAATAATTACGTTCTTATTGTTGTATTAGATTATCAATTTCAAGTTTCATTTAATTTTCTGTAACATTTATATTTAAAAATTAAATGTGACAGTCTTTTGCTTCTGATGATATTCAGGACTTCTTAAAAGATGAATGCTTTCAAACAACAGCAGCCACGCCTTAGAATAATTCTTTCACAAAATATATTTCATGTATATTTAAACTGATAAGGTCATGAAAAAGAGGGAAAAATGCAGTGCAATTTTTGAAGGTTTAAAAAAATCCTCTAAAATGGGACAGAGTTCAATTCGTAGGTCCATTGAACATATGTGTCCTACCCCTACAGGACTTGGGGATGAGGTACACAGATACGAGAGCTAATTGATGAGATGAACTGTTTATGTGAAGTAAAGCAATTTACCCTTCAACACATAAATACTTATATTTTTGCAATGAACTCTCGTGTCCTTGTGTCTGATCTCCAAATCCCAAGTGACCAAGACAGATACAATCAACTCTTGATTTATTAAAAAAAACTTTTATTATTAAGTTTTTGTTAAAAACACCTACAAAGGTGTTGTGAAAGCATTTCCGCTTTAAACCATCTCCCACCCCCTAACGAAACGATATCATCTTTTCAGGGTGCAAATGCATAAGTTAGCTTCTTTCCAGAGAATTATGTTCCTGGGTTACAAATATACACATCTGATTTCCCACCTGTTCTTTATGAATTTTTTTTTCCCCACTGGCACTTGTATAATTTTTTGCATTCTAACCACCTGTATTTCAAAAAGCAAGCTCAACTTCTTCAACTTTTTTCCTTCTGCCTCATCTAAATACAATTCAGGCAAACTCGGCACAGCTTACAGGTAGACAGGTGATAAATCCAAATATTCTATAACATTTTGACCTTTTGGCAGGTGACTGCAAGGCAATCAAACCGTGAGCTTCTTTGAAGGATTAACAAACCACTACACATTTATAGAAGTGGACCATTATTATTCTCATCATCATAAGACATTTTCCCACACTACCTTTTGAATTTGCAATGGCTTTCTTTTTAAAGAAAGAATTCTTTATTTAAAGTAGAGTTGTACAAGATTCACAGGACATCTTGAGCTGAGAAGATATACAAGTTACATGATGCAGTTGGTTTCACAAGGTACATGTAGACATACACAATGATGGGTGACATATTGGGGACTTTGAGCTCACAGTTTAGGCTGACCCTCCAGTGCAGTGCTGGGGGTGTGCTGCATAGTTGGAGGTGCCACCCTTCGGATGGGACATTAAAGCAAGGACTTGTCTGTCTGTTCAAGTTGATGTTAAAGATACCATGGCACTATTTGAAAACAAAGCAGAGTTTCTCCCAATGTCCTGGCCACCATTTCCCCAAATAAAATTGGTCATTCACTTCATGGCTGTTTGTGGGACATTGCTGTGTTCAAACTGGTTGCTGCATTTGCCTACAAAATACGCAATCATTGTACTTTACAGTATATCCAGTGAAACATTTTGGGACATCCTCCTGACGTGTGAGGGCTATATCAAACTTGAGGATAATTATTATATTATTAAAAAGTTATCATTAAGTTTTATTATTATCATTTAGTTATTATTATAAATTTGGCCAAATGTCCAAATTACATATGTTTGTTGCCCTCTGTGCCAAATAATAGTATGTGTAACCTCAGTTCTCCTGTTTCAAATAGACTTCATACAGTTCAGAAATGTTTGAACACCAAACCAAACCCTATTTCCATTACCCTAAGTACTGGCAGGCTATATGATCTTGGGGAGCATCACAGCTGAGCCTGACCCTTTCCTCACCCTCCACATTGACACACACACACATAGACTTTCCAAGAAGGAATCTCTTAAGAGCTATCAGAAACATGCCCAGAGACAATTAAAGTCCTTCTAATGCTGCTCCATCTGAGATTAGCTAACTCCGCATAGGCAGGGATCAAATTCTGATGTCTGGAGCTCGATTCCACACTGAACCTTGAGGTCAGCCTCTGGAACATTTTGTTTTCTGGTGAAACACTCGTATGGGGTCAAAAAAAATCACACAAAGCTTTTTTTGGCTCAATTCCACACTCCCAGTTACTGTTTACACAGCCATACACACTAAAAAATATTATAAACTTTTTATGAACATTTATTTAAATTGTTGGAATGGGCATTGCATAGTGTTGTGTTGAGACACAATTTAGTACACTCTGATGCAATCTATAATAGCTGTGGACCTCAGGCTAGGTCTCCAATAGATTCTTTCCAACTTTTGCAGAATTCATTAAATTGCTATTGTGTGCACCTTAAGCATATAAACACAAGCATAATAATCAGATGGAAGGTGTGGCATTACTGCTTAGCTCAGATCAGATTTGGCAGGGCATTCCAGGGCTAGGCTCAAACCAAGCAGGGCTTCAAATATTTATTGGCCACATTGAATGGGGGCTTGAATTATATTACATTGGAGTTAAATAGGGACTCCTTTCAGTAACTGGAAGTGTATCAAAGCAATCTTCAGGCACAGCAGAAAGGCGTTCCCTCTGACTCAGGTGGCAGCCACTAACTCTTGCCTCTAAGTTAGAAGGCTGTAAGTTTAAGACCCGCACTGGGATTGGCACTCATATTGTCTATGCTGATACTATGATGCAGGGCTAGGGGTGTGCTGTATTGCTTGAGTTGCCATCCTTCAGATGCAATGTTAAACTGAGGTCCAGATTTCCTGTTCAGGTACAGATCCCCTCCCTTTTTCTTCTAACGATATTGTCTCTTTTCCCCCTTCTACTTCAGGCAAGTTCCATTGGCACTTGTTCAACTGGCCATCCTAAGAGATAGGAATCTAAACACTGGATAACATAATAACTGATCAAAATAGGTTATATTTTTAGCTGTGAGCTCTCCTATTAATCAATAAAGGAGATGATAAAAAGGTCAAGGATGTGACAACTTTGAAATAAATAGAAACAAAATTGAATAATTTTGCTGTTTAAGATATGGAATCCCGGTAGATCTGACAGTCAAGTTGCTTCCTATCTGAACAGCAGCAAGTGAATGAGACCTCACAGCATCCACTTTAATTCTCTTTCTCCCTGTTAAATGGATGAACTGAACATCCAAACACACAAAGACGTTACAGTACTTGTTCAGAGCTTTTGGTGTGATCCATATGTATTGTTAACTTAAAATGAACCATAGATACTATGCAATATTCAGCACATATATACGTGCTATATTTCCTGTATGGTTTTAATGAAGCAAATCATTTGATTATCCTGAGACATTCATGTTGGTCTATGCTTCATACTGAAAGTGCCAAAATATCAGTTCTGGTACCTGGAAATCTCTGCGAGCTTCCTTGGAACTCAGATTCCAGGTAACGCTCTCAAGCCTCAGACATTCCTCATTGCCTATCGGGCAGACATCTTTGCAAAATTTGTTATAGATATGTTAAAAAAAGACTTGTTCATACTGGAATGATTAATCTTGTGCAGGAATAATCAGCTGTTTGGTAGACGTTAACTAGTGAAGAACTGGCTTCAGCAAGTTCCAGACATACCCAGACCATATACATTAGCCATACCCTGGTTACAACACAAGGCATAACAAATACTCCTGAAATTGTTCATGTGACACCTTTCAACCTCGACCAAATACTAGAGACTGTCTCTGGGGTAAAGATTCATCTTTGAATGAAAAGGACACCATTCAGGTGTCATCACAAAGGAAGTCTTTGTCTTTCCTCTTTTTTTTAAAATGATGGCAACAATTAATTTTACAACAGTTTTTGTTTCCAGCTCTCAGTGACAGGAGGTGGGAGGGAAATTTAACTCTCATTTTTTTAAAAATATAGGAACGGCACTAGTTCCCAACAGAAATGTCAACTTGGGTATTTTATGTTTTTAAACAAAGGGAGAAAATGCTTCACTGATGACTTAGTGGATAAAGGTACTGTTCAGCATAGCTCAAGGTCATACAATGTGGTCGTAAGTGTGAACTCTGGTGTGTTCTGTAACCTGATATGAGCCAGGTTATGTACCACTGGGCAAGGAAGGGGACTAGTCTGACATAGATCCTGTTTCTGATCACTTTTATGTGATCCCTGCTGCAGGTGTGTGTGTGGATGTTGAAGGAGGTTAGGTATGAGTATTCTTCATGTATTCTTCTCCAATGGGAAAGGAATCAATGCCTTCAGAAGAAGGACACAACCCTAAGTCGTTGCCCTCTCGTCTTGCAGTCTGAATATATCTGAAAGTCTTGTCCTGCTTTACCTTCTCTGTACAGTTCATCAACCTAAATCCCGCTATAAAGTCCCATCTGAGACATTACCTTTTGAAGCTAAGGAGTTGTAGCTTATCAAGCTATTCCTTACAGATCAAACCTCAAACGTTGGACATCAACCTTTTTGCTCTCCTCCCCCTCTCAGAATGAGCAGTCCCTTATGTTGAGTAGAATTTCAGGCTTTAGATGCCATTAACTTGGGCTTCTGCTATTTTTTGGGGTGGATGGACAAAATCTTACACTTAAGTGATATTTTGCGCATGAAATATGAAGCATATCTGTATTAAAACAATTGTTAGTTTATGTATAAGATTATCTATAATATGTAGCAAGAATTCTAACTACTGCACAATAAAGTTTGCTTTGTGAACACCACCATGGACAATAGCAATAACAGTCTCAGGAAAGAATAGACCATTGATCCATCTAACCTACTCAGCTAGACTACCCAGACAGCCTTCCAAATGATCGCTATGACACATATTTTGTTGTCTAAGAACAATGACTGCTTTCAATTTCCTGGAAATTATCCAGTTCCTTTCTGAACCCTGTAGTTTCTTATCCAAATCCATTTTTGTTGTCAACGTGGGTGACAACTGTGCCACTGTGACAACCATACAAGCAAATATTTAATCACTCCTAGCAGATAACAATAGTGATATTAACAAAACAAATATTTGGGGTTTGGCTGTTGGTTATAACATGAACAAGCTTTGCTTGTTTGGTTCCATCAGATGAATCCTGTGATTAGATTATTATTCCTCTTAGTTTGTAAACTACTCTGCATTGTTTTAACAGGGAAAATAACACTCCAGGTCATCTTTACAACACGTAGGATAGTGCCATAATATGCTTCTGCCTAATCAAAAATGGCCAGTGAAAGGTTTTGTATTTCACAGAAGTATGTATTCAATAAAATTCACGATAAATTTGCAAAGATTATGATGCTCAATGGAAGTAATCCCAGAAACATATGGAAATTACATATCAATGCTTCTGTCTTGATCCACTACCCGTAGATCACCTACAGTAGTACAACAGCCTACTGACAACAATTACAAATATATACATCTACTGTCTAAGTACATCGTTGAAGTTGAATGCTCTCTTGGCTGCATTTTTCCTTTGCCAGGTTCAGTCTTTCTTTATCACCTTCCATCTGTTATAATAAGAATGTTAAAACTAATGGTGGTGTTTCTCCATGCTCCTTTACATGTCCCTATATGAAGAGGTAGAAATGGAGAATCAAACATCAGGAGTGAATAAAATTTGGAACAACAGAGGGAAGAGAGTCCAATGGCAGTACAGAAAGTCAGATAGGAAGAGACCACGTCAGAAGAGGGGAGAGCTAGAAGCAGTACAGACACAATGGGCCAAACGGCTTCTTTCTGTACTCTCAAGCTGATGGAGAAGAAATCATCAAATGGAAGAGACCGGGGGAATTGCAGAGGGAGGTCAGCAGGACTTACTTAGGATAAATTAATCAGATAAAACATGTCTGACAAAGCCAGTCAAGACTGCAGTAAGCCAAAAAAGTCTTCAATCCTGCAAGCAAATCCCAAACTGGTGAAGGCTGACTGAGCTCAACTAGCACATTCATTCATTCTTACTGTTTCGAGAACTGTGGCATAAAAGTGTATACCAGGGATTTGATGATGGGCTTCAACCTAATCATGGACTTCCATATTTAGAACCTTTGGCAGTTTAAAACATGTGAATCAATTATGTTTTTATCTTGAAATCCACCCTATAGTATCTTAGCTCGGTAATGCTACCAACTATTATTCCATATCTTTCATTATTCTGCAGTATAGTGAATGTATTTTCATTTATCCTGAGGATGGTAGTGGTATTGTTATTGCAACCAAAAGCTCCTGGGCTTGAATCCTAAAATTGCAATGGGAGTATTTACAACATATTCAGTGAAGCGCTTTGAGATGTCTAGAAGACGTGAAAAGCGCTATATCAAATGCAAGGATTATTATTAATATTTGAATTTTAACAAATTGGTAATTTGAGCTAGAATTAGAAAAACGGCCACAAAACTGCCCGATTGTTCTAAAAACCCAAATGGTCCACTAATATCATTCAGAGAAGGAAATTTACCATCCTTACCTGGTCTGACCTACACTAGACTGCTGTCCTGCACTATGTTGTTGACAAACAACTAGAGCAGGTTGTCAGGAAGGGTATTTGAGGCCAGGATACAGGTTTCTTGCTCCTAGCTACTTTATTGCTGTAATGTTGTAACAAATTGCTTTAAATGGGCAAAGCTTTTGTCTTATAACAAAAAATGCATTGCACTGATTTATCCACCAGATAGTGATGCTCCTGTTCTACGCAACAAATTTATTCAGCCCAACCTTAAAAGAGAAGCAGAACTTCCTACTATTTCCACATCAAACAATGTTATGGTTCCTCTGAGCAAGCTCCAAATTGTGAACAGTTCTGTAATGTAGACTCACATCCTTTAGAAACTGATTGAAATGGTCCAAACTTATTTCAAAATAGAAGCTTTACAGTTATCAGAATGAACAACCACTCTTTATGTACTATAATTAAATCTGAACTGTCTGTCCACTGCCCTCTTCTGACCTGTGTGAGTTTATGATCAAAATCCCATTACAAATACAAGCTGACAGGGTTCATAAATTTACTGATTAACAATGAATCCCCCCTCCCCACCATCCCCAAGAGTGCTGGCCAATCTTTTATAACAACTTGTAAGTCCACAATGCAATGACATCAAAAAACAAGGTAATGTCACTTATACATGACGTCAGTGTAATAATGGCAATTCAGACCTTATGTATTTTGTGGACAAGATCCACCCCTTCTGAGAATTTCTGAATTCCTTAATGCTAATATTCTACAGTTGTTTCAGAATGAGAATTAAGGGGTCCAATTAGACCAACAAACCAGTGCAATCCTTTACACATCTTTAAACAATTTGACGAAGTCTGTTAGTGCCTGTCCACAAAGCATGTTCGCCTACAAAATACGGTCTCTACACTTTACAAAATATCCTGGGAAGCAGATTGGGATGCCCTCCCAGCGTATATTAAATACATCAAAGGATTAGACATTTTTATGATAAAAGGCAATATGCCAGCAAATCCAGTTAATTTATCGCATTGGGAGCATCTTTCTTGACCCGACTCCTCATAATAATAATCCTTGAATTTTATATAGCGCCTTATCAAGTCTTTCAGATGTCTCAAAGCGCTTCATAGAATATATTGTAAAGTGAATCGTCTGTGTACTTTCAAAAATATTTTATTAAACAAAAGGTATTTAATTTATGAATATAGTTATTAACTATTAAAATATTAACTCCAAATTTTAATAAACAAAAATCAACATTACTCTGCTAAGTTGGTAAATAGGTGAAAATTAGTGCTCCTTCCAAGAAATCCAGAATCCAGCTTTTGTTTGAAAGGGTGTTAGGGGGGTGCTGCTAGAGTTTAACCAGCTAAAACCAGCTTGCCATTGATAGCACTGCCTGGCAAGCTTCCTGCTACTTAGTTGAATCACCATACCCATATCGGTTTTGTTTTGTAGGATTAAGCATTGAGGCGGAGGGATTTTGGTAAAGAGTTCCAGAAGGAGGGGACACTGTGGCCGAAGGCACACCCACCGATGATGTGGCTTCTCTTTTTGAATTGTGTCATGTGATCTTTAATGTCTACCTGAATAGGCAATCGAGTCCTCAGTTTGACTTCTCATTCAAAGGATGGTACAGTTAGTTGTTAGTCGATTGGTGGATCGCTTTTCTGGGGATAATAATCCCTTCAAAGAAAAATAATAATTTGGTCACTCAATCCATCACTGTTTGTGGAACACTGCTGTATGCAATTGGCTGCCACATTTTGCCCACAAAATAGTCACTTAATTATATAATATATTCTTTGAAGCACTTTGTGATGTCTTGAAGACGTGATAAGGTGCTATATCAAATGCAAGATTTATTATTGTTATTCAACATAACAGTACTGCATTGGAATGTCAGTCTGTGAGCTCAATGTCCTGACGTAGAGCTTGAATCCACAGCCTACTGAATTCAAAGGCAAGAGTGCTACCAACTGATCTAGGCAGACACCTGAACAGAAAAGGACAGGCTTGGTACAATTGTAAAATAAACTGCTGGCACAATTACACCGGAAACAAACTGGAAATCTTGAAGGTCTTCAGAGTCATTACACTGGATTTATATTATTTGAGCTATCACTTCCAGTACAAACATACTGTTAACTTGGAGCTGGAAATAGCATTTTGCATTATCAGTTCTAAAATTGCACTAGGGCGGAGGGGAGCTCTGTATATGTTGCACAACCAAGTGCTGAAAGCCAAATGTTTAACAACTTATTTATGTGTAACAGTTCTTTTGAAATCAGCTGCTGCACAAACCAGATTTCTACTCTAGCCAATCCATCAGTTCTCTTCCTGAAGCCACGTCATGAATTAGATAACTGCATTCTGAGCACTGGTTTATAACTGTACTTTTAAAGTTCATTTAATATTAGCATTGGAATATAAACAGAGCACAAGTTACTCTCTGGTTTCCTTGAACAAATTCTGCAATATTATGTAGGAGAGCATGGGTCACATCCAGAAAACAAAACTTACACACTGTTTTTTAAGAGTAAAAAGGAAGTTTTATTTTGGAAAAGGAAACTCTACCTTTTTACATCCATCTTCTCCAGACTTCCCTCACTTCTCACTCACCCCAGCTTTTACTGGTGCTCAATTATCACTTAGGACTGGTGCCCAATTATCACTGGAATGCCACTGAAGCCTGTTTGGAGTCCAGCCCTTCTTCGCCCTGGGACGTTCGTTCTCCCGACTTGAAAGGCACTATATAAATGTAATTTTTTGTTGTTGTTAGCTCCCTTTAAATGTAGGTTGAGAGCCAATCACCATAAAAGGCAGTGACAGAATTTATCCCCAAGTCACATATTACTAGAGATAATGTTTCCAAATTGAGTCCAATTCAGCAACTTTCACCATGGAACCATCACTCGATGGGACGCGAGCCCCAGCTATGGGAAGGAATACGGGGAAATGCTCTCACACATTTCATACTGAGCTGTGTTGCCCACTTAGTGAGAACTCAAACCCGCGCTTGTCAGATGTCCAACTGGTGACTCTTCCTTGAGGATAGGAGGACAGGTAAGCCAGGTCTTCTTGGAGATGAACTGGCCCCAAGATGATATGTTTGGCAACAGAATATCAAAATTGAGCCAAATCTTTGTGGCGGTCTTGGTAATCTAGAACCACAGTACTCCAGCGCACTGCTCATGACAGCACAGCCAGCCTGGCTCTTTAGCAGGACTTGGAAAGGCAGACCAGTCACCGAGTGCAGGACTCTACCCTCTCAGCTTCTGTTAACCCTGAAAGCCAAAGCCCTAATGGGTAAGATGGTCCTAGCTGGACAAGCAGCAGGAAAGCTTGTCAAGATACATGGTTTTAGCTGGTTAGACTCCACCAGTACCACAGTGTACACTCTGAGGTCCTCAATGCTCTTGCCAACCTGTGCCTAATACTTACTGGAATTAGGCAAGCAGGATGTGTCCCTCCAGAACGAGAGTGTGCGTTCCATTCCAATAAACAGCTCTGGAATGTCCATGTGTAGATGGGATGCATGGAGCTCTCAATAAATTGGTCACTGAATCCACCACTGTTTGTGGGACACTGCTGTGTGCAATTGGCTAACGCGTTTTGCCCACAATATATATGGCCAATTCAGTTTACAGTATATTCTGTGAAGTGCTTTGAGACATCTCGAAGAGATGATAAGGCGCTATATCAAATGCAAGGATTATTATATTATTAAGGATTATTAATTTGGTTTGGATACTCTTAAGCATAGTGATGGGTTTCTGCATGTGTCAGATACCTGGCTGACCAATTCTCACTATTATTAATAAACAGATGATTCTTCAATCAAATCACAGAAAACTGTATACTTTTAGGCCTCCTGCTAGAAAGGGAGCTTGAATTTTCTGATGGATATTAAAATCCCATATATTTTGGGCAGGGAAAATATAACCATCCAGGCAGTAAAGCAGAAAGAAGGAAAGAGCAGGAAATTTACAGATACCTGTGTGTAAGAACTGCAGCCAGGAGAAAAAGGCAAACGAACAGTTGAATCCAGTTGGAACGATGTCACAGATAACAGTATGTGCAAAGCTAGGATTAGTAACGGTTTTGTGTATTTCTGCTTGATAAGCATTTTACTACTGATCTTGTTGCTACTTGTCTTTTTTTTCCATTTGGTATCATTTGATCTATGTTTATTCTTTAGCAATAAGTGTTGAAGGCCACAAATGTACGAGGCTATAAACATCGGCTCCATGCCACGTTAATACTAAAATTGTGGTTTTTGACAATTCATCAACTGAACAGGAATTTCTTCATTACTTTTGCCAAGTATACACTCAATAGTTCATTCTTATTGCCAGATATGTTGATTTTGTTAAGAAGAAAACAACTCAGTAGTAAACAAACGTAAAAAAGTAGTATTCGTCAAGAACTTCTACAAATCATAGAGAAAGGCATTGATACTCTCTAGTGTATCATGAAGAAAGCAAAGGACCAGACATGTGCAAGTAATAAATGTGAAGTTATTTACACCTGTGCTATATATTTCAGTAATATATCTAACACTTTCAACTTTCCAGGAGTGCAATATGGTCAATCCATTATCCAATACGTTGCCAATAGATTTGGTTACAATTTCTCCCATGTATTTTCCACTGTGGACAATACTCTGAAACGTATGTTTCAGCTATTTAGATTACAGAATGTGCTTGGTTCTTGAAACCCAGCAGCAGTTTTTTCTAACTCCTGAGGGACCCACAGGGCATAGCCACTTAATCAATCACAACACATGATAAGAGGTCCCTGTTGGTCAGTCATCTCACTGTGATGGAATCCTGTAAATGACCGCAATAACCACTGAAGACCCTCCACTGAATAAATTACTGTTGTGACTACATCCCTGGCCACTTCTTTCCCCAGACCATCACTGCTTTTGCGACAACGTTGTATTAAAAGGCTTTGTTAAAAAGAAATTACAGCCCCATCAAATGTAAACATTTTCACAACTTGGCCAAACATATGGTTGAAATTTTGAGCTCTATGATTTTTTAATGCCTCAAAAGCATATGAAACAATATTTGTAAATCAAATGGGAATTTCCAAAATGACATACCTAGATGAAGATAAGCATTTGAGACGCCAAGGAGAATCACTCTCTTTCATTTGTGAGTAATGATGTCTCGCTCACTCCTGGACTAGTCTGCAAATGTGACTAAGCTATGGAGTTATGTATTATTAGCTCTGCATAATACTAGGCAGTAATGTTACATTATTTTAGAATCACACGTATAGGCCAAGTTTCCATAATGTAAAATTGGTTCCATTACTAAGCGCATTTCAGGCAAATGAAGGCTTACACGGTTATACAGAGTGATGCCATTCTGTTTCCTTGACTTTCACACTTTTATGGTGTAAAGAAAGTACATCTTCGTCGTACCTTATCCCATCAAAATGTCTCAAAATATTTGCAGGTAATTACTGGCTATCGCGATGACTTCCCTTGTTACCAAAAGCAGCAACCTGTAAGGTCCCTCAAACTGCTTGAGGTGAAAGGCCAATTAATCTGGAGGATTGTGTCCCGGACACAGGGAGAAACTCGCTTTTCTTTTCGAATAATAACATGGAAAATTTAATCTAAATTTGTGGATGCCTGGATCTTAAATCATTATTTGTGTCACAAATGGAATACTTCCTGACCCAGTGTACAATATACTTTATGTCACACTGTCAAGAATAGCAATCTTAACTCACAAAAGATGTGTTTGCAAGTGAATTCTGTGAGTTATACAACAACTGTGCAATATAAATCATATTTTACGCAGACGACCTTTATATAGATCTTTGTGTATACATTTATAAACATTTTCTTATGGTAATTACTCTTGAATTTATATTATTTAAAAGACTGTATCCTGTTGTTAACCAGGGATATAAAACTGACACAGCAGCTGGTGTGTGGGCCATTTATTAGGAGACTAGATAACCACAGAGGATGACAACACAATTCTTTTACCCCTTAGCCTGGTTTGAAATCCAGGCCAGACTATTTTTATACTAAGAGTAGACCTCTGTTAATGAATAACATTGGTTGACAATTCGCACTATTTGCAGAACGATTTATAAACAGTGGATTCGGAACTCCGCTTGTATGCCAATCTCTTGGCAGGTACCGAGAATCTCTTTTGGCCACAAACTGCAAGTAGAGACTGTGATTGGTTTCTGGGCAGAGTTCCAAAGAGACACATCAGATATTTACAGGATTTGCTACTTACAAATCCTTTTGCAAATATCACAAAATAAATCCCATTGTGTTTTAATAATCACAATATGTTATTTCAGAGAAATAATAATAATAATTCTTGCATTTGATATAGCGCTTTTCATATCTTCTAGACGTCTCAAAGCACTTCACAGAATATACTGTAAAGTAAATTGACTGTATATTTGTGGGCGCACAGCAGTTTCCCACAAACAGTTATGGATTGAGTGACCAAATTATTATTTTTTTAAGGATTAATGCTCCCAGAAAAGTGATCCGCCAATCGACTAACAACCGGGTTCCTACTGAGTGCTAAGTAAACAGAGGCGTATGGAGTAAGGAAACGTATAAGATATGAAATTATCAAGGCTCTACTGGATATATGTAAGATGTACACATATGACAAGGTTTAAAGTGAGTTTTGAGCTGTCTCAACTGGTTTCTTGTGAGTGAGTTGACCTTTAAATCCCTCCTTGTCTGAACCCATTATCCTACCTCTTTGATAAATAATAATAATCTTCTCTTGATCTTCTGAAACTTTACAAATAGGCCTGCTTCACGTCCCCAGTCCTCCCCTCCACACCCCACCATCAACCTTGGGCTTTCAGCCAATCTGTCTTCACTCTCTGGAACTCCATCATGGAGTACCTACAACAAACTTCTTTGATTTTGCCTTCAGTCATCTTTCCTTGCCCACCCACCTCAGCCAGCCACCCACCCCTGGCTTCCACCCCCAGCTCGGGTGCAAACCCTAGACTGCCCAGAAGGTTGGGATATCCTCCTGATGTGAAACCCGTTACATAAATGTACATTTGCTGTTAGTATAGCATAAAACTAATCATAATTCAGGACATACCTTTGAAAATCTGATCCAAAAAAACATAAGGATGGATAGTGTTAAAAATGGAAAATTCACACTGGGTGCAGGACAGTGTGCATCAGATAGGATTACATCACAGGTTGGAACAGAGCAAATAGTGCTCTGTCCAGTATAAAGCCCATGGTGTATGGCATCATATGACTGGTAATATGATATCCAATGATTTTTTTTCTAGTAACAGATTATGGAGAAATAAACTATTCAGTGAATATTACTGTGTGATTAATCCTGATTGTTGAGTGAGCATCCAGGCTACAGCTCCCATTTATAGCTGAGTATGCACAGAAGATACTGTATAGCTCTGGGTGCATTATTAGGCAGTAATCCAATTGGAGGAGGTTCAAACAAAGTCACAAAGTGCAACAAAGCTCCCATTCATGGTTTTGTATACTCATAAGATACCTGTACGGCTCTTAGTACATTAGGTAGTAATCCGATTGGGAGAGGTTCTAACAATGTCACAAACTGCAAGAGCGAAGCTGACAATTTGTTCTACAACTGAAAGCTGAACTCTGTATTACTTGAACTCTGAAGAATTACTGCCTGTGATTCAAGGACAGCTATCTAAGATCATATTGCTCTAAAGATTAGGGCATTTTTATGAAAAACTACTTAACTATGTTCTCAGTACTGGCAGCTTTTGCTGTTCACAAAATCACAAGAGAGAGGTTTGGAGGAAGATTTGATATCACTCTTCCAGAATATCCACCTTACTCTTTCCATTACATCATCAAGTTGTGTCTTAAATGAGTCTAATGTCAGCTATATATTTCGCATATATAATAAATCAGCAATATATATATATTTTTATAGCCAATAGAAAGAAGACTTTCACTTGATCTGAAGAAAAGGATAACATATTTCCTGGTGTTTGTCCCAAAATTGCCCTTCACAATGCTTACCTTGTGCCTCCTAGGCCTAGTGCCTTGGTATATCCGAAAGTACTGTTCTGGGTTTACTTTCTGAATTCCATTTATATCTGAAATAATTCTATAAGGTTTCCTTTGAAACATCTTTTTCAAGGCTATCTTATCTAGTTGTTACTTATACTGTAGCTCACCCATCTAACACTGGAAATGATAACACTGGTATCTAATGACACACATCACTAGAGTAAATGGTGGCTGCAGTTAGTCACTGCAGAGTGTAGTGCACACTGCACTCAGAGACGCTGTCCTGTGTATTCACTCTTAGAAAACCCTCTTACTAGAATTGTCTTCACTTAGCTTTATTCATAAAAAGAGTGTGTGAATTGTGCAAAATTATTGAATTCATCTTAATTTGGATGCCAGATTAAGAACTGCAGAAAAAAAGTTTCCAAACTAAAATGGAGATCAAATATCGCACCATCTTCAATTTTAAGATGATGGTTTAAGGCTTCCCACAAAATATATGGTCAATTCACTTTACAGCATATTCTGTGAAGCGCTAATGCAAGGATTATTATTATAATTGTCAGACCTCAGGTTTGTAGGACTTCATTTGGAGCAAGTCAGCTTTGATGAAAAATTTTACAAAGTCTTTGGCCTTCATTAAAATCTCATCACAACATTCATTAGATCTTTCAATCACATGGATAAAAAAGAAAGCCCTTCCTTCTTATAAATATAGGGCTATGGGTAAAGGGCAGGTAAGTGGTACTGAAAGGATTATTGTTAAAGCACCAACACAGACATGATGGCAACTGTACATTTCTTTGATTCAAAAAGAACAGCAGAGATCCGGACCTACCTTTAAATCTTTATTTAGTTCTTGGCAGATCTAATCTTGAGGAGACTGTGCTGAATTCCCTGCCCTCTTGAGTATTATTTTAAATCTAAGTATTCAATACTTGGATTTAAAGTAATGCTTTAAATTACTTTAATTCCAAACCACTTACATTCTGTAAGTCAATGTTTGCGAAAATGTCTAGTTTGTTTCTGCTCAGATTGAGTTTGAGTGCTGTCGAGTGTTTTTTCAAAAAAAAAGCATGAAACTAGAAATTGTGCCCAATGTCAGCAAAGTTGTAATAAATGATCTCCACATGGTTCTAATAGAGTTTCCATGAGCAACATTTCTCTGGATCCAAGCATTAGGCATAATCCTTAATGCATATCTCTTCTCTCACCACGTTTAGCAGATGCTTCATTCAAATTCTCAATCTTTTGGCTAAATGCACCTAAGCATCTGTGTGTGCTTGACTTTCCTGTATACCAGCAAAGTGTTTTGTATGTGTGTTTTTAGTCACAGAATCGATGTTTTGAGCAGCAAACCTCCTTGTTGTTAACTAGAAATTTTAAAGAAGTTCTAAAAAAAATCATGGTAGCTGCAATAAATTGCAACAAATTTGCATATGTTTTGCAAGCCTGAGCTTTATTGTTGTCAATTCTTGTGTGCCTAAGTAAAAATACACTTATCTCTCTCCCTCAGTGTGAAGTATACCATACACCAACAAACAAATTTTATTCATTTTGTGATCCCTTATATATGATCCCAGCCTGCAGTCTGTATTCTGTAATTCATCTCCGAGCACTGCAGGTCTGAAACAAAGATGGGTAACTGCCATGTAAACAGGGGCAGACTTGTTATTTGGAAAATTGGGAAATTCCCCAAGTGCCCCCACGAATGGTGCCTGAGTGCCCACATGAAATTAGCTCCAGATTTTTAAAAAATACACAGGCGGTGGGTGGCTGGGACTCGAGGGGGCTCAGCCGCCCCAGTCTACTGCAGAGTGAGTAGTAGGAGACCGAAAGCTCAAACTGCGCCATTTCTGTGTCCACAGGAATCAAATGACATTTGCTTACCCTTTGCGCAGTGACACATCGGCCTCATAGGCACTTTCGCGCAAGCCTAAACGGGGGCTGTTCTGCCTGGCACAGGCACAGAAGCTGCTACTTTTCTCTTTGCAAAGACGCACTCCGCAGCTTGACATGGCACATGGAAGGAGAGCCAGGGAGCCTGGAGGAGATGAAAAGCACTGCTGCCATTGCCGCGAGTGACAGTGCATCAGCAGTCATCCGTCTGGCTAGCCGCAGCCATCCAGGGAGCCACAGGCGACCATAGCGATGCCAGGGTTCAGATCAACTCCGTCTAGCCTGTCCGCCGCTGCATGTAGACACAAATCTAGGTTTGAGATCTGAACTGTCCTTCTCATTTCATGCAGTACTTTATTGTTGCAAAAGCATAACCCATATTATCCTGAAGTGCCATCTCAGCGTGTGTGCTGAATAGGAAAAACAAACTGCAATTGGTCCATCTGAAATAGTATTGCATTCTTAGCTCCTACATTTGATTATCAGATGAGTCTTGAATCTGACACTTGCTGAGAACTAAGTCGATGTTTACACATTGTGTTCGTAAAACAGAAACACGGCAGAGAGATAGCAACAGCATAACATAATACATGGGAGTACCAACCCTCCATAAAGTTGTTCTGGAGAGAAACAGAGCCGAGGGGCCTGACACTTTCCATATGGAGGGAAGGAAACATTGAGGGAGAATCTCCTGGCAACCAACATCAGAGGAGCACTGACATTGGCCTGGCATCATGTTGTCCTATTGACCAGTTCAGTCAATGGTGGCGCATGACATAGAAAAATCCAATTGGAGAAAGCGGAGGAAATAACTTAGACAGAGTGAGTATTAACGACATTAAAAAGTCTATAAGTGAGCTAACATTAATACCTCCATAAGTGAGGTTCACTAAATAACGCACATGCAAAAATACTGTGAAACATGTACTAAACATGAAACATATTTTCAGAGAATCTACAGTTAAGGCAGCTGGGAACACCACACATTCCAATATACTGATGCTAAGTTAAGTCACTGCATCTCTATGGAACTATAATAATGACAGCTAAACACTCGAGTAAACATTAAATGAAGCATGTGACCACTATAAGTCACCATGCAGAGAATTACAAGCCACAGAGCTGTTCACATAAGGGAAAAGTCACATTCTGACATTCCATGGAGCAGCAGGTCAGTGCTTTCTGTACTGTGGCATGATATTGGAAAATGGCAACTACGCAATAAAATAAAGCACAAAGGCCAAATTCATGAGCCTCCATTGGCCTTGAGACGAAGATCTTTAATATCTAAAAAATGATGCTAATTTTTCCCCCCTCCCTCGCCACCCTCCACCAAGGTAACATAGCCACAGCGAGATGTCTGAGAGGAATGAGCTGGCAGAAGATCAGGACAATATTCAGTCACTGTGATGTCAATAAAATCACCCCAGGGAAGATGGCATCCAATTGCTTAAATGAAGAAAGTGGAACAGAGCCCTGGGGAATCTCCAAGTTGATGGAAAGAGAGTCAAAAGGCTGAACTGTAGCACAGATAGAGCAATTTGCGAGGAAACAAAATATCTTTAGAAGTACACAATGCCAGACATTATCAAAGTCCCAGATGAAGAAAATAAATTACCAAAGTGGACAACAGCATCATTTTAATGACATGCTCTGCATAATATCTTGAAATCATTGCAACTCAACAGAACGTAATAGTGAAAGATATGTATGTCTCACTATCAATTCTAAATCCAGCGCTTTGGCATGTTCTTTTGGTATGAAAGGCCATATACAAATATAATTTTGTATTGTATTGTAAATCTGGTCAATGTTGGTACTCATATGGGATGTTAGTACCTATCCTACCTTGACACAAATAATTACATTATAAAGCAAGGAAAGCAAAAGCTGAATGAAAATTATATACAGCAGTGATTAAGGAATACAAGACCCCAAATTCCATCTAGGTTTGCCTGTAAGACCAATTTATCTAAAAATGTAAGTTAACACAGAATTGTGAAAAATTCTTAAATTCAGGCTACATTTGGAAACTGGTTCTTTTTAAAAACTGTAGAAAGTTGGCTTCCAAATTCAGGTTGCATATAAGAATTTTACACAATTCTGTATGTTCTTAAATTTTAAGACAAAATAGCCTTTACAGACTAAAACTAGGATATAGAACCTTGCTTTCTGTTGGTCATTGTTTGTGTTCTTCCCGTGAAGGCTGTTGGTACGTCACTTTAACTTTAGCTAGGTTGTAGTGACCTAGGCCTTCTGAAATTAACAAAATACAATTTACAGGTTCAGCTTGTGGCCCCATTGGCAGCACTCTCATCTCTGAGTCAGAAGGTTGTGGGTTCAAGCCCAACATTGGGACTTTGAGATCACAGACTAGGCTGACACACCAATGCAATGCAGGCGTGCACTGCATTATTGGTGGTACTTGCCATCAATGAGATGATAAACTGAGGTCTTGTTCTGCCTGTTTAGATGGATGCTAAAGAACTGATGTCACTATTCAAAAGGAAAAGGGTGTTTCTTACTATATCCTAGCCAACATTCCCCCAGATAAAATTGGTCATTCACTTCATGGCTATTTGTAGGATGTTGCTGAGCACAAATTGGCTGCCACTTTCATCTACTACAGTCACAACACTTTACAATAAATTCTGAAGCACTTAAACACAGCCTCCCCACGTGAAAGGCTGATATCGAACACAGGCATTATTATTATTGAGACAAGTTTTCGATTTGCAGTAGTATATTTGATTTCTACAAAAAAGATAACAGGCACGAAAGTGCCTAATTTTTTAATACAGTATACTGAAGTTGAAAATGTGCTTGAATGGTAAAACCACAAGGTAAATGGCCAGAGCACTTAAAAGCACCTTGTGATATAAAGTGCGTGTCAGGCAAGGAACACCATATACATCACACTTTATGTATATATGTACTATAAACATCACACTTGCAAATAACTGAATCGGAGCAGAGTTCTTGTGAGTCAATGCGATGTACACGGGGATCCTTGCATGAGATTCCTTATGTGCGGTTTTCTAGTGCTCATACTATTTACACATTCAAATGTTTTTTCAATCCGATTCAGGAATTCAGAAAAATATGTAAGATGCAAGAGCAATCCAATTTGATAATTACTCAACAGGATTATAGTATCAGGATCATTAACCAAGGAGCTTAATCATGAACAAAAGCTGCCAAGAGGCACAGATGCACCTGAATTAGCTCAGAAATCTTTAACACAGGTAGATATCAGTGGAGCATGTGTTCTGAAGAAACTCGAATAAGGAAATGTTTGCAAGGTAACCAAGCTAGACTAGATACACAATCGGGTTCCTCAAGAAAATACGAGAAGAAACAGGTGAGATCCTGGTTGACATTCGAAGACTTCAAGGTACCATCTGTTATCCTGTTATTCAGAAATGAATTAGATACAGATCTGAAAATTATAAATCAGTTACTCTAATGTTTGTAGTGTGCAAAATGTTTGACAGCAATATGTGATATAGCCTCTATTCTCATCCAAAGAGCAAAGAGAAGTAATCAATGTGGAATTAGATGCAACAGTTCCAACTGGTGACATCTTGAGATTGAAAAAGTATCCATCTGAAAAGTAATAACTGTAATAATGCCTGGCCACCTCCGAAGGGGTCTCTTGGTATGTATACACTGCATTTTCTACCAATTTAACTCATGAGTCCTCAGCTCCAAGGAGATCTCTGGCCAGAGCTAAAGTCTTGTGAGAGTCAATGATATTCAGAGGTTTCCCTGAAGGAAACAATGCTCGTCACAAAGCACCTTTCCTGGTGGTGAGGCACCGTTAATGCTCTCACTTTGCAGCATGATATTTTTTCAACCCCTTTATCAGACAACATAGTAGAGTTTAAATACAATCTTTTTATCGAGTTAGAATATGGGCGAGAACTCAGTTGACCACAGAATTACTGCAATAACTATGCTAAGACACCACTATTGACTGCCTGTTTATGCTGAAGAACTGAAGAACTCCTGGGCGAGAAATTGCGAGACAATCTAATTTGTGAATTGCAAGCTTAACTGCAAAGGATATAACATTCAAGGAGCAAATGGTGAGTTTTCGTGAACAGCTGGAACACCTGAGCTGAGTGACCTTTGAAATACAGGTGGATGAAGAAGTTAACTATGCCTGACAACGACTGAGAAAATGGTGGGAAAATTACCTTTGTACAGCCTGAGCAGGATTCTATAACTGGTGTCAGGTCATAGCAAGTAATTGCCTAACTGCTGAGGGAAAATCAGCTGCCAGGCCAGATGAGTGATAAGTGCTTGAACTCAAATGAAACACATATTAAACATATGGTAAAAATGCTAGGGATAACTATTTTCTATTCCAACCATTTCCTGTACAGCCAACGAAAACTGAGAAGGAAACATCTGCAGCAGACAAGTTTCTCCACAATTACAGCACCTCATCTGAAGAACAAGTTTTATCCAATTAGTGTACTTGGGAAAATCATTAAGCTGAATGGTCAGAAGTTATTTCAGTGTAAGAGACTGAAACAACTTCTGACCATTCAGCCATCATTTTAAGTTAAGAATCTATTAATGGAGTAAAAAATGGATACACTAGTTGAAATAGTTAAGTAAATTTTGGGCTCATCAAAGTGAGGGATGGAAGGCATGAAAGCAGAACATATTCTACTTTTGTTACCATTGTCAGCATGAAATACTCCCAGATGCCCATTCTACTCTGCTCCAACAATGTGTTTTAATCTCAAACTCAGATAAGCACCGTGTTACGTTTTTAGAACAATACAGGGCTAAATGTTCATAATAATGACACGTTTACAGGCCCTGGCCTGAAAAAGTCTTCACAATTCTTATATTTTAATTTTAAGCAATATGTACGTTATAGAGTGGAACCCTTTCCAGATAGTCAATCAACTTCCCTTCATCTTACTCATTGTGCTTTATAAAATTAAAGCAATACAAGACACAGTGATCCGAAGACATCGGGTCAAGCTTAACAGTGAAATCAGTAGTCAACCTGCCGGATTTGATGGTAACATACTGGTTGTCAGGGAGACATGGTCAGCCTGCTGAGTGAGATAAACTGCTAATTGGCATCCCTGGAAAACTCAACTCCATAAGGTTTTTTTTTAAAAAAATGGAAAACCTGGCAAAGCTCCTTATAGCTCCACAATGTGTAACCTTATTTGGCAGGCTAAACAGTGTAAGCAAATCTAATGTTGGAAATGATTCTCTGAGTGCCTGGTAGAATTACGATACTCCATGTTTCTAGCTTTACAACGTTGGTTGGATTAAAGGAATTGCACAGTACATCCCTGAAAAAACATTGTTATTTTATATCTACTAAGTTACAAGTTTCAATACAGTATTAACATTGCACTGTACATTGTATTCATCTGGTTCCAATATATTGTATTAAATCAGAATTGAGCACAGTTTGAATGGGTGCGACTCCAATAAATAGCTCAATTTATAGAATCACAGCATATAACAGCAGAAAAACAGGTCATTCCATACATCACGATTCAACTAGCATTTTTCTTGAAATCAGCCACCTGATGTAATCCCACTCTCCAGCTCACTCGCTCCCCATCTCACCCCACCGTATCCTTTAAATAGTTTTTGTCTTCATTCTTGCATATAACTAATTCACTTTTAAAAGAATCTATGAACTCTGCTTCAACAACAGTCTGTGATGAAGAATTTAACATTCCAAGTACATGCTGTAAGACTATTCTCTTTGTGATTAACTTAAATGTGTGCCCTCCTGTTTAACAACTTGCCAATCGGTGTAAATAATCTACTATTACTTAATGTATCATATCCCTTCATAATCTTAAAGACCTTTACTTTTCAAGTTTCCTTCAAAGCCCATAACAGTCATCCCAGAAAGATCCAAGTATATCTACGCTGCCCCTTCTTTATCATTCCTTCTAAAATGGGACATCCCAAACTATACACAATGCTCCAACTGTGGCTTAATTAAGATCTAATTAAGTAACCAAAATACAATTAACTAATTCTTTAGAATTAGAAACTGAAACTGACAAATCTTTCATTCTAAAACCACACCCAAAAGTTAATTATTATTATTATTGCAGAACTGAAATGAATGTCTGTAATTATACTGCTAAAATTCCATCTGCTCACTTTATAAAACAAGGTGAATCAACTTGCTGGATCACAGAATACCTCACACCAAAGCATTAACTATCACCATCCTTGTCTGCAACAAACACCAGCTCAGATGATAGCAATTAAAAATAGAAGCAATCCTTCTATTTGATATAACGCCTTTCACATCAGGAGGATATCTCAAAGTGCTTCACTGGAATCACTGTAACAGGTAAAGACTGTGTATTTTGTAGGCGAACACACCAGCCAATTTGCAAACAGTCTGGAGTGAATAACCAAATGTATTTGTAGGATTTCAGGCCAAGATACTGGGAGAACTCTGTTCTCTTTTCAAATAATGCCATGGGATCTTTAATATCCAACTGAATAAGAAGACGGGACCTCCGTTACATCTCATTTGAAGGACACCACCTCCAACAATTTAGCACATCTCTGGCGTATCCCTAGAGTGTCAGTCAAGAATATAGGAGTTCAAAGTCCCATGGGGCTTGAACCCACAAAGCTTCTGACTCAGATGTAAGAGTGCTACAAACTGAGTCTAGCTGACACAAAAATTACATGTCACAAAGTCACTTGGCGCATTGATTCTATGCTAGTAACTATGTTGGTAGGTAGAGTAGACAAAGAGAGGTGCTATGAAGAGGGGTGTTGTAAAATGAAAGTTCAATTGGCAGAGGGCTCAAAATAGCATAGCCATGATCACTATCCAGTGATCCCTCCTATAGATTCATGTATGTGGACATTAATTGAGAATCAGAGTCAGGTTTGGCTATATCTCCTCTTTCCCCCACCCTCCTACATCTAAATCACACTGTCATTCACTGTCTGGTTCACACTTGAACAATGCATCCTTGACCATGGAACCACAGGGAACTCAGCAGCATGGAAAGAATCCACCATGGAAGTAAAAAAAAATCAAATGTCTACAGCTGAGAAGGGAAGGGAGAGAGTAACAAGAAAAAAGAAGTGTTTCCTTGCTTTAGTGTAGTGATGACTGAAAGAAATCACTGTTACCCTGCCCTGACCATCTGTCTTTGCACTGTGTTGTGTTGAATATATTGCATATTAAATAAAGAACTGACCTAAACATATGCTTTCAGTACAGGTTGTGCAAAATAAGAGTCCTTTTTGGACAGCAATTGTTCATTTAAAACATGTTTAAAATAAACAGCAACATTTTAATTCTGTGTAAATCAGGACTGTGATAAAGGTGGGAGGAGCTGTTGATGCAATGTAACTATAGGATAAGCATTTGAAGTAATGCACATTCATCTGTGTTGATGAGCATTGTGCATAAGATAGATAGTTATTTTGTAGTAAGCAGGATGTCAACGATGAAGGAAACATGATTGAAGGCATATGTTAAAAAAACGTTCATTAGAACTGCCGTGGCAGAGTAAGTTAAGAGAGTAATTGAGAGATGATGATAGAGAAAGTAAGTTAATGGAATAATATAGCGAAATGGACAGCCTACCAATGAGTCCAGCAGATGTATACCGTACTGTGGACTGGCAATAGTCCAGTGTATTCAGTGTTAAAACTTGGGATCAGGTAAATTCCTCAGCGATCAGAAAATAGTCAATTTACACAACATATGAGGAAACATTAGCTCGTATTTTCCTATAAATCCTGTATGAATGTGAAACATACTCTGTGTCCCTAGAAAGTAATTAACATTATCCAATTGCTAAAAAATCTATTTCACATAAAATATTAATTTACCATCTATTTTATCTTTCTTATCATTTGTATTATCTATACAGCGTTCCAACACAATATCCTGTGTGAACAGTGCTACATAAATGCAAGTTGCTGTTGTTGATACACCCCCACACACACTTATATTCACTGTAGTTAGGCAGTGGTGTATGTAACTATTTACCTTATGGACATGTTGCCTGATGATGTGTGGCATTCAGAGATGCAATTGAGTGCATAAATGAAATTATTATGGAATGTGCAACTTTCACGCTTTACAATTTTTTTTTGGTTTGGTTTTCGTGGCATTGCTTTAAGTTTGAGTAATCATTACGGCAGCCCAGTTGACTATGATGTTCATGTACTGAACTACAAAGTGGTGAGATCCAAGTTACATATAGCTCCCAATCTGCCAATCATGTATAGTTCAACAGAGAGATGTTGGGATAAAAATAAATGCTTTGACATGGAGTGTGGATGGGAAAGGAATGAATATTAGACAAGGCAATGTAGAGCATCTCACCTAGTTCTCAAACTGGCATAACCTTGGGAGGTTGATGGAATGATTTGTGGTTAAAGAGCCATTGAAAAAAAAGTAAAATATGACTGAGAAAGGGTCTTTTTTTTTACTATCACTACATTTTCTAATTTAGTTTGTAGAAGACTGAGAGTACTACCAGATGGCCATGCTAGTGGTGAATCCCAGTGCTGTCTGTCGCTCAAATTCATGTGATACAGTAATAATGAGATCCACCAATTTCCAATCATTGTATGGAAAGTCTCAAAGTAGTGGGGTGTTATCATCTTGGGGATAGGGAACACTGGCTCTATCACAAGCAGATCTGTTAGCTAATCACAGAATGCTACTTCACCATAATTCAAAACAAGAACCAAACCCAGCCTTGCAGGGAAGAAAGGCTTTGCAACCTGTACAACTACCACAACAACAATAACTTGCGTTTATATAGCGCCCTTCATGTGAGGTAGGGTCCTGGAGCACTTGTAATGGGATGAGAGAGGGAATTTTAAAATCAAAGCTTTTGTTTTTTTTCTGGACATTTGAATTGACAACTGTTTAATTCCAGTAAATCATACTGATTGGATTTCTAAACCTATACCTAATCTTTGTTTTGTTACTTACTTATTAACAAGGATTATGTACCACAAAACTCCTTCTAAATAGGTTCTTTAGACAGAACACAAACTGGAATTATATGTTAAGCTCCATTACAACTGCTAACACTCTGGGTTACTGGAGTGTGAACACTTTAGGTGTAAATAGAGGAGCTCTGAAAATCTTCACTTTTAGTGACATATTTTGGACACAAACAATTCAGAAGTGCAGTTTCTTGAATGAACTTAAAACCCTGCATCAAAAAGGCTATTGGTTTCTGTGGTGAGGGTTGTGATTGATCAGAGGCAGCCTGTCAGAACGCAACCAATAAAATCAAACTGATAAACTTTATCATACACTCAGTGTAATTTTGCTCTGCGGGAAGTTAAGCAAAGGTAGACAAGAAGTTACACTGCTCGCTCCAATTGCCCAGCAGTGTTAAGTGGTCAATATCGCCAAATATCACCACTGATGATGATAATAATTATTCTTGCAGTCTCAAAGCACTTCCTATGATACTCTGTAAAGCGAATTGACTGTGTACTTTTGTGATACCAAACTGAGAGACACCAACCAAAGCCGCGGTGCTCTCACCCTTCTAAATGAGCTAAGTGAGAGAAGTTCCTATATCTATCTGATGCGGGGGGGGGGGGGGGGGGGGGGGGGTGGATGCCTTGGCAAGGTTTACTCTGACCAAACATCGACTTGACCTTGATATGAAAAAAAAGGCAGCAATAAGACCAGGGGAGGGGGAGAGCAGGGGGTTTGGTTGGGAGGGGGGGGATTGAGATTGTGTGGTTGTGTGTGTGTGTGGGTGGGTGGGGGTTGATATGATAGGAATGGATCCAATGAAAGGATGAGAAAGCAGCCAGAGTGAGTGAGTGAGGGAGTGAGAGAGTAAGTGAGAGTGAGAGTGAGAGAGTAAATGAGTGAGTGTGAGTGAGTGAGAGTGAGTGAGTGAGAGTGAGTGAGAGAGTGAGTGAGAGTGAGAGTGAGTGAGAGAATGAGAGTGAGTGAGAGTGAGTGAGAGTGAGAGAGTAAATGAGTGAGTGTGAGTGAGTGAGTGAGAGTGAGTGAATGAGTGAGAGAGTGAGTGAGAGAGTGAGAGTGAGTGAGAGAATGAGAGTGAGTGAGAGTGAGTGAGAGAGTAAGTGAGAGAGTGAGTGAGAGAATGAGTGAGGGTGAGTGAGTGAGAGAGTGAGAGTGAGTGAGAGAGAGAGTGAGTGAGTGAGAGAGAGAGAGAGAGAGAGAGTGAGTGAGAGTGAGTGAGAGCATGAGTGAGAGAGTAAGTGAGTGAGTGAGAGAGAGAGTGAGTGAGAGCATGAGTGAGAGAGTAAGTGAGTGAGAGAATGACTGAGTGAGTGAGAGTGAGTGAGTGAGTGAGAGCTGCTGCTGTGGCTCCCCTGCCTGGTTGCCTGGCTGCCTGGTTGGTTGCCTGGCTGCCTGGTTGGCTGCCTGGCTGCCTGGTTGGTTGCCTGGTTGCCTGGTTGGCTGCCTGGTTGCCTGGTTGGCTGCCTGGCTGCCTGGTTGGTTGCCTGGCTGCCTGGTTGCCTGGTTGGTTGCCTGGTTGCCTGGTTGGTTGCCTGGTTGCCTGGTTGGCTGCCTGGTTGCCTGGTTGGCTGCCTGGCTGCCTGGTTGGCTGCCTGGTTGGTTGCCTGGCTGCCTGGTTGGTTGCCTGGTTGCCTGGTTGGCTGGTTGGTTGCCTGGTTGGTTGCCTGGTTGGCTGCCTGGCTGCCTGGTTGGTTGCCTGGTTGCCTGGTTGGTTGCCTGGTTGCCTGGTTGCCTGGTTGGCTGGTTGGTTGCCTGGTTGGCTGCCTGGCTGCCTGGTTGGTTGCCTGGTTGCCTGGTTGGCTGCCTGGTTGCCTGGTTGGTTGCCTGGTTGGTTGCCTGGTTGGTTGCCTGGTTGCCTGGTTGGTTGCCTGGCTGCCTGGTTGGTTGCCTGGTTGCCTGGTTGCCTGGTTGGCTGCCTGGTTGGCTGCCTGGTTGGTTGCCTGGTTGCCTGGCTGCCTGGTTGGTTGCCTGGCTGCCTGGTTGGTTGCCTGGCTGCCTGGTTGGTTGCCTGGCTGCCTGGTTGGCTGCCTGGCGCGGGCGGGGGGGCGTGGGGGGGGGGGGGGGTACGAGGTGCCAGGCTTTGCTGGTGCCCCTCAGCCCCTCGGCCCCGGTGTCCTGACGCTCGTCGTGTGGGAAGAGTTCAAAGTTGGAGCTGAGTTTGTGTGCGCTATGCGACAATCCCACAATGCAGTGCAATGGCAGCTCAGCAGCTCAGCAAAGGCACAGCAGCAGCGGCGGCAAAGGGGGAGGAAAGGCTCTGATCAGCAGATCCCCAGCCTCCCCCACACACCATCCCACCACCCACACACCACCACCACACACCACCACCACCCACACCCCCCACACACCACACCCCATCCCACCACACCACCCACACACCACCCACCACACCCCATCCCACACACCACACCCCATCCCACCACACCACCACACACCACCCCCACACCACCACACCCCATCCCACCACACCATCCCACACACCACCACACCCCCACCCACCACACCCCCCACCCACCCACCACACCCCACACCACCCCCCACACACCACACCCCATCCCACCACACCACCACACCCACACCACCCCCACACACCACACCCCATCCCCCACACCACCACACCCCCCACACACCACACCCCCCACACCACACCACCCCACCCACCACACCCCACACCACCCCCCACACACCACACCCCATCCCACCACACCACCCACCACACCCCATCCCACACCCACACCCCACCCACCACACCACCACACCCCCCACACCACACCCACCACCCCCCATCCCACACCCCCACCCACCACACCACACACCACACCCCATCCCATACCCACCACACCCCATCCCATACCCCCACCACACCCCATCCCACCCCACCACCCCACCCCACCCACCACCAGCCAGAGTCACACACACATTCACACACTCACACACAGGGGAACTGATCCGCGGGGCATGGGTGGGAATCTGCACAGATCGGCTCATTGCTGCCGGCCTGCGTTGCACACATTTTCACACCCACCCACCCACCCACCCACACAAAAAGACACTGTCACAAAACAAAAGCTAACGCAAAAAAACACACACACACACACACACACCCTCACCACCTCACCCCACCCCCCCCCCCTTCCCTTCCACACACACACACACACACAAAAAAGATTTTTTTCCCCAAATAAATAAAACAGTACAAAGTGCTGATTGTGTGCAGAGTCACGTCTTACCATCTGTGTCTCAAATCCATGATCCAGGGCAGGGCTTGCGTTGGTATTGGACGGCATCATGGGATCAGATTTAATAGATGTTGCTATTCTGTATTTTTTTGTGTGTGTGTGTTGTAACATAAAGCGGAGCAGTGTGCCTGCCTTTCTTCTGCTGTCCCTCTCCCTCGGTCTTCTATCTATCTTCTATCTTCCTTCCTTCCTTCTGTCTGCAAAAGAGCAAAAAGGGAAGGAAAAAAAAGGGGGGGATGGTGGGGTGGTGGGGGGGTTGGGTTGGGGATGGGGGTGGTGGGGGGGGGGGGAGAGAGAATAAAAAGAGAAATGATCATTTGCAATAAATCAAATCCCCAAAGAGAGAGAGAGAGAGAGAGGAGAGAGAGAGAGAAAAAAAAGAAAGAAATAAAAGCCATAGCTTCGGTTTCTCGGTGGCTTCAGTGATTTACCAGCCTCGCCACCTGAGCGAAATTGCCCCCCTTGTTGTGCGAGGCAGAGCCCAGGAGCTGTGGGCAATATTTGCCAACCATCTTTGTGACATTAGACCCAGTGTGCAGAATAATTCTGATGGCCACTGGCTGTCACATCGCAACCTGGTGAGCAGATCGTTGTGGGGACATGTCTCGCTGCCAGATAGAGGCAGCATTATTAAATGATAATCGTTGTGAGTTCTTTTCTCTCTCTCTCTCCCCCCCACACACTCACACACACTCACACACACTCCTTCCCTTCCCTCCACCCCCTCCACACAACCCTCTCACTCCTCTCTTCTCTCTGCGTTATAACATGGCGGTTTTGACATGGTGCCAAAATGCGCATTTTGTTGCTTTACTCGCTTTGACCAGAGGAGAGAGGGAGAGAGAGAGAGAGGGAGAGGGAGAGACAGGGGGGGGGGGGGACACAAGAGGGGAGAAAAAAGATCCCTTCTTCGGATGAAAACGTCCTCTCCTTTTATATTTTGTGGACGGGGGTTTAGTTTGCACGTTGAACACGGGACACGGATGGGTCCATTGCTCCTGGACTTTGCGTCAGGAAAACCCACAGAAATCAACCCACATTCGCCCAATTTTATTATTTTTACACACCCCGTTTCGTTCGATCCGGAACCCCAACTAATCGCCAGTCATGTGAAAGCGATTGACTGTACAAACCCAGTCAACGATACTTCGAAATGTCCTTGAAATGACTCCCCCCCCACCACCCACCCCCCATCCTCCCCCCTCCTCACCACCCCCTCTATTGTTTTTTTCCCCCCTTTCCTTCAGTTACGTTGAGGAAAGTGCGCATATATTACGGTTTTCGTGTTTAAAATGTTTCCCGAGTCCAATATGTTGTTGTCTCTCCGAATCCGAGCGAAGAGGACACGAAACAATAACCGAAGCAGTTGATCGCAGCCCCTAATAGTGAGTGTGAAGCAAAACATACGATGCCATTGAAGTGACATGGGACACGCAAAGGGGCTTAACGTGTGCAACCGCTTGGCCAATGCACACGGAATGCAATGTAAATGTGGGCAGTTTGGGTGGAAATGCCGATCCTGACGGAGGATTAAAAACTTTTAAGCTCGATTCTGGACTGAAGACCGACGTGGTCTGTCTTGCGTTGTCACTGATGCCGGTGCAGTGCTAAAAGTGCTGCAAATCGTCGAGGCGATGGAAGGTGAAGATCTGAAGCCCCATCAAAATAAGGCGCAGAGCACCTGTTGCTATGGAAAATCCGACATGCATTTGCCATATGTGGTGATGTTGCATTTGGCAGAGAGACAGACAGAGAGAGACAGAGATTTTCTGGAGCTTTCCACCGTCTCTTTTCCTCCCCACACCCCCGTCCTTCCTCTAAAAATCACAGAGAACACCTCGCTAACATGGCGTCTGCTGCATTTTAAACTTCAGGTTAACCTTCAAAGATGGTCTCACGACAGATAAAGAGATACAGTCAGGTGCGTTTCTGCCGTGACATCCCCCTCACACCCCACTCTCCCCCCCCCCCCCCACAAAAAAAATGTCTAATTTCCCCACAATTAAGAGAAAGGTCACATTCCTCCCGTTAAAGCAGCTGTGGTTGCCTTAAAACGTTATGTGGATCCATCTATTTATAGTGCGGCATTATATAAGGCACAGATTTGCTCGGGGTTTTTTTTTTTGGGGGGGGGGGGGGGGGTGGGGGGGGTTGGGGGGTTGGGGGGCAAAAAACAAATCCATCATCACCATTTGTTATTTCTGCACATCGACCTGAAAAGTAAATAGAAAGCAAAGGAAACGCAGGCTCCTGGTGCTCGGAATCATGGACAATACTAAAGATGTCAGCACTTGCTTACATAACATATTGGTGACAACTTCCATACTTTTGTTGCAGATCGCACTGCCCGAAACACTATTCCATACACACGCGACGAGTCACATATTTAACAATATACATATATGCGCCTTTCTCTATATGTCAGCGCTATAAGGGATTAAATTCTCTCTCTCTCTCTCTCTTTCTCTCTCTCTCTCTCTCTCTATATATATATAGTATATACATCTCCTTCACCTTTACACACACACACACACACACACACTGTCTGCCAGGTTTGCGGGCAGGTGGGGCAAAGGGAAAGATTAATGGTGATCCCATGGCGTGCATCAACTGATGTGGAGGGAGGAATCATTTACACACCGTGCAATACAAATATATACATATATATATATATATATCTATATCTACCCGCGCACACAAAATATGCAAAACCCACAGCGCTGATGGAGAATTTGATGCCATTTTGGTTTGATGCCGGTTCTGGTGGGAAAGGCAGCAGTGAAAGTGCCAGGGACGAGTTTGGACGAGAGCCAAAAGCTCGGGAGATGATAAACTGGCTTTAGCTGCAGGAGAATACTAACACGTACCGCGGCTCTCAGTTACATTTTTGTTCGATGTGTGGCTTTAAAACACACAACAACACGCACACAACAGACGGACGGATCGCAATGGAACGAATGTGTTATCAGGCGTCCATCAGCAGCCCGGGTTTGATCGTCAAGGGCGATCCTTTCCCACCAAACCCTCCCCAAGTTCACGGTGAAAAGTGAACAATCGTTAAAATGTGGAAGAGGACACACACACACACACACACACACACACATCTGCAGAAAGCGACCTCTCCCTCTCCCTGACTCCCCAACACAGAGACACACACACACAGAGACACAGACACACACACACACACACACAGGGAAAAAGGGGAGAAACCCCCCACACCCCCCCCTCCCCACACACACACACACAAAAAAAAATCATCCTATTTTACTGCTTCTCGGTTTGGAATCGCGCTTCGAAAAGTTGACGATCGGAAAAGCTATGGATTAGCTGCCGGGTTTAGCAGCGATCGGAGTGAGTGTGAGTTACCCGTTGCCACTCCGGGCCTGGACCTTTTCCCTCGGCTGATTCTCGCAGCGTCCTCCCCACAGCCGGCGCGGCCTCCTCCAGGTCCCCCACTCTCACTGCACACACACACAGCGAGCAGCCACCGCCGCGGCTCACAGGTCCTAACGCCCGACTCCCTCCCTCCCTCCCTCACTTCATCCCTCCCTCTCTCCTCTTCTCCCCCCCCCACCCACATACCTACCTCAGACCCGCCTGCAGTCTACTGAGTATTAATCCCCCCCTCCCCACCACACCACACCCCCCCCTCCAACCTACCTCAGACCCGCCTGCAGTCTACTGCATATTAATCCCCCCTCCCCACCACACCCCCCCCAACCTACCTCAGACCCGCCTGCAGTCTACTGCATATTAATCCCCCCCTCCCCACCACACCACACCACACCCCCCCCCACCTACCTCAGACCCGCCTGCAGTCTACTGAATATTAACCCCCCCCACTCCCCTCCCCACCCCACCACCACCCCAAAAAAAATTACAACCCAATTTGTGACTGTCACCTTTCCCCTTCCCAATAATACACCACTGGAGGAAAATAAGCCTCGATCCAATGCATAGGTTGGCGTTACACTGAAAGGGGTAGATACCTCGTGAAGATGCTTTCTCCGCAAGACATCTAAGACCATGTTTGGGGATGTTTCTTCACTCTTTTGTTTTTTTGCAGTGAGATAACAAGCGATGGTTTGGAATTATTATTATTATTCAAAAAAAAAGGCGACCCACGTTGCCATAAACTGGAGAGGACCATGAAGCCATTCCTTCTGAGCTGGGGATCCTGTTATCGAGTCTTAAACTCCCAGACCAATGACTTATGATGGATCCTCATCTGGAGGGTTGTGGAAACGGGCTTTGTTGTAAAGTGGTTCACATTGTATTTGGGAAATTTTTGTAACGTGGAATTACTTCCTTCAATTCTCGGTGCTCACACTGCAACCTGCATATATTCTCGGTAATCACAACTGTTTGTGGCTTAAGTTCTGATTGCTTTCATCTCAAGTAAATAATTATTTCAGAGCGAGCGACAGAAATCAATCCGCCCAATAACTTCTCGTTATACCGCGTTTTATCAGTCCACTGTTATAAGCAGTCTGAAAGCGGTATAAAATGGCACTTTTCGCACAACAAATCCTGCTCAATAACCCACAGGTTAACTTGACTTGAGATACATACATTAAGGTGCATGCATTAAATATTCTATTCCATTTCATATATTCTCAGATCTCTCCATAAATGTATCGAATAGGGCTTTTTTTTTGTTAATGTGCTATGTTGTAAGCTTTTTGTAGCAAATAAACAAATCTCGGCGATTATAACTACATGTTCCAGTTAACGTTATTAAATACTATGCGTCAAATGTTAAATACATTGGCTATGTGGTCAGAACAAAAACGTAGAGTAAAAACACTTCTGATACTATTTAGTATGAAGCATTCAAGTACTTGAATTGTATTAAGCTTTACATTGATGAACGTGTATGGCGATCTCAACACAATCGGAATAAGGCAGCAATGAGGTTTTTTATCTGGTTTGTTTTTTTAAGGAGCACATTTACGTCCAATTCCATTGAAATGCACGTAAAACCTGTTGCATTGCTAACATGGATTGCACTCTGTGGTGGGGTATTTATTATGTTGTAGCTGGAATCGATCACTTCCTGGACGGAGGATAATGAATCTCACTGTAAAGCGCCGCACTTAGTGTTTCCCTGAGCAATCTTCAAAACCCTATCAGTCCCAACATTTCAGTGCTGTAGAGGAAATCCTGGATTGTTTTCTGATGCCCATTGAAGCCACTGGGCTCTCCCTTCGCAAATGACCTACACACCACTTTCTCAAGGAAAATACACCATGATGCATTTTGGCAACACTTTTCTGACAGTCCCACTTTTTTTAAACACAAATCATCCTGGTGCAGAGACTAGTGTTAAAAGATGATCTCAAATTTGTGAACCAGACAAGATTATCATCCTAGAAGTACATAATGCAATTTAGATTACCATGGCTTTGTGACTGAAGACTTTAGCCGCTGCTCTTGCTTTTAGGTAAATTATACGATGATATCAGATTTAGTATTACAATATCAGGCCAGCACTTTAATGCAAAGAAGTGTCACTAACGTGATTCCTCCAGGAACATGCAGGATAACGGGTGCATGTTTCTACAGATAGCTCGTGTGTAATTCCATCCCTGGACTTCATTCAAACAATGAGTAATTCTCATTTAAAGTTGTCAAATCAAATGTTGGCATTTGGATGCCACAACGCTTTATTCTCTTTACTATTCTGCATTTTGCTATTAATCACGTTTTATTGTCTGCACGGTATAATGTGTTGCATGAACCCAGTTTTAAATATATTGTTTTATAACTTTAATAAGTGTGTGCAGATAGTGAACTAATCAGAATGTTTACACATTTTATTACCACTCAAGACGTACGTGTAGGTGTCAAAACATCCGTGTATATGGATATGATTTGTATCATTTAGACTGAAGATGGAAATATTTCTGAAATCGTGATGACTCCTCAGTGTACAGGACTGTTACCACTTGTACATACGAGAGATTCGGAGAGTGGTTCCCCTTGTACAATATTACAATTTTATATAATTACAAAGTGTTGCTTTGCTTTGATAATAAAAACACGGATATTTTGAAAGCTGCAAAGAAACAGTGTATCAACATATTGCATGCTCGAAACTCTGGCAGACACAACTAGAATTCAACACTCGAATGCTTTAATATTACTGTACCACGGTGTGAAATCTGTTTTTTTGTTAAATTATTCACTTTACAAGTTGTTTTGCCGACAGATTTTCACAACAGATTTCATCTTAGTTGCAGCTAAAGGCTCTTGATTTTCCTGTGCCATATTATTTGATCTGTGCAATATTCAAGGAACATGTTTGATATACTGGTACACACTGGCACACTTTGCTTATTACTCGACTGCCTTTCAAAAGAGCATCTACAGCAGCACTTACTACATGACCTTGGAACTTAGTAACAGATTGCACCAGGACATTGTCAATAATTCACTCCCTTCAAGACTGCACCTGAACTGGTTTCATCTGAAATAATACTCAAATACGATGATTTGCAAAATCATGACCATTGATGAAAAGCTGCCATGTGGGATTGATGGAGCACGACCTTACACGGCGACGTCTCTGAGCATTTTCTTGACAGGCACAAATGTGAGCTAATCAAGGTCAAGGCTGGGGTTGTCAGTACCGAGGAACAGGGTCAGCTACACACTATGCACCCAATTACACCATTTCAAACTTCAGCACAGCTCGTAGAGTGACCATGTGCATAGCAAATACTCCACATACTGCTTTGCAATACAGTATCGCAACCCCAGACGAGGACCTCCCCCCCCCCCCCCCCCCCACGATGCTACACAACATATCTACTACCCTAAGTTTGCATCTCCTGTTGCTTACGTGAAGATTATTGCAAAGGTTGGTCATATAACCATTAACCCAACCTGCATTTTATGGCAGGGGGTTGGGGAAGAGATCCATCCTACGATGGTGGATTTCAATCACCAGTGAATTGGGAAATCTATGCTGTCTGGTTCCTGTACAGTCTTCTTTTTTTTCAAAATAGAGACACAATGAAAAAAAAAGTATTATTAAGTGCAAAACGATTAAGGATTCGGACTTTCTGTCTGACACATATGCACAGTCAGATATTTTACCGACTATTCCTTTATTTTAATCGTTTTATTTCCATTTTGAATGCGATGTCGTCTTTTGGTCGCCTCTCTTTTTTCTCGCGTGTAAACAGCGCGAAGGACACACCTTTCACCCCATCGCAACACAAAATTGGGTTACGCGACAGAAAACCACATCGGTTTTGCAAACCACTGACACGACAGCCCCGATCGATACTGCATTGCGGGCATTGCTCAGTGCAGATTGGAACAACTAAAAAAAAAAACTTAAAATGAACCGCCTGGATAATGCGTGTGTGTGTGTGTTTTAAAGGAGTGATTCTGGGCAAAATTCAGTCAATGTTGTAGACGTGCAAACCCGTCTCGCTTTAGGGCCATGTGGAGGCCCTGTGGTTTCCTTGGCTGCTGTGTGTGTGCTCTCCAATATTTGCCTGTTAGCTCACTTCCAAACAACTTACACACAAAAGGATCCGTTTGGATGCAGAGAAACCACCAACCGGAAAGCTGCATTTCTGTCCCCAAAACCACGGTGTGACCCAGGATTTGATTTCCCTTTGCGTTAATTTCCAGTGAATTTGTGATGTATCATTTCTGGTGGTGATATTTCTGGCAGATGAGTTCCACGGCCACGAACTGATCATTTGGGGGAAATATGTCAGGATTTTTTTTTGCTAAATCTGATTGGGATCCAATTGATACCTACTATTCTCTGTGTGTGTGTGTGTTTTTTTAAAAAAAACAACCCCTCAAAATTAGGGATTCATTTCTAATTTCGTTGCTTCCTTGTATGTTTGTGAAACAATTCTGGCAGCAAACTGCTATTGAAATCGGATCACCAATCAATGACTGCGGGCACTGGCCTGAAAATGATGGATTTGTCACTTTTGGGGGAAAAAAGTCAAGGTCAAGTGTTGTAAACTGACACAGGGGTGGGGAGTAAGGTTTAGCATTTCGTTTCTGAAATACCTTTTTACTGCAAGGTTAACCTGAGCCAATTTTTCACAGGCACACATATATGCACGTACTATATACATACATATATATACATATATATATATATATATATAAATAAAAGCAGGCCTTGGCATGTTAACTTTTAACAGCTGGTCCAAACTAAAGTATTGTTCCAGTCAACTGTGTTCCTGAAAAAAACATCACTAAAAATACAATTTGAGGCGAGGCCATTTTGCTCATTCTGCTTCGAAAAAAAGGAAAAGTTCTGAAGTGGCAACTCCAAAAATTTCAGCCTGATCAAAGGGCGATCCTTTGCTCCACTCTTTCTAATAAAGGGCCACCCAGCCTCCCTTGGCTACAAAATAGTCAGCAGGATTTTGTGTCTATTCCTGTTGGGGAGGGAGTGCAAAAAAAAATCTGCCTCCCAAATAAATACTCAGATCTGTCCATTCAATCTTCCCCAAAACTGGTGAGGGTGTATTTTCCCCCCTCTGTTGCTTTGATCCTTTTATCTCGTCTCCATGTGATTCTCCCCCCCACCCCCCATATTGTTATTTAAAACAAAATTGTAATGAATTCTTCCCAGATCCTGGAATTTGCACAGCAAATCTGGATGGTGGGGTTCCCAGGGAAGGAAAAGGTGGGGGGGGGGGGGGGGGGGTGTTCAGATCAATTCCAAACCATCGTGATCTATAAATCACGAGGCTGCTTTATTTTACCCATAGAGAGCTTTTGAATTTTAATAGCATTTGGCATATTTTATGAATTGCAGGGAATTTATAACCCCCCCCCCTAAAAAAAAATCCTGGATGAGAGAGTGAGGAGTGTCCTGATCATTCACCGCTTGCTCAGACCCTTCACAGCCCGCCCCGCACCCTCCAATTCCCCGCACACCCTCTCAATTCACTCTTGACTGAAGCACAAAGTCGGATTACATGGTAGAAAATGGTGATCTGGAAAATTTCCCAGCCTTTCTTTCCCTTACCTTCACTTTCAGCCTTTGTTGTGCAGGTTTCAGTGACTGGCAAGCCGCCCCCTCCGCAGATTCATTGCAGAAATTAACATAAACTCCCAATTGAAGGTGGTGGGTGGGTGGGTGGGTGGGGGGGAGAGAGAGAGATGTTTGCAAATGAGTACACAGTGCAGCTTAAGTGCAAAATCTGGTCAGTTGGCAGAAAACAAGAGCGTACAATACGTACGTATAAGTGCTCCTTTAGGTCAACTCAAGTCTCCTGCAGTTCTGGCACTGATGTAGTTATTATTAAACGTGTGAGCACTTTTACAATTCTTGTTCACGTTTGTCACACTCGAAGATCTCTGCGAACATTTGCCTCCTAATTAATGATGCACTTTGCAGCCAATGGTGCTGGGACATGGCCTTCTGGGCTCCAGGACTGGCTCCCCCATTCACCTTTTTGCTCAGCACCGTCTCGTTTCCCAGCACTTAACAAAACAAATCACTACAGAGTCCCATGGGTTTCGGAGGGTCAAGTAGGGCGTAGAATACATTGATAAGTGGCCATAAAATATACAAAAAGATGACAAGGAATGCTGCCCAGGGCAGCTGCATGCACCCAGTAACAGCCTTTGGTGTGTTTTGCTTGAGCCTCCAGACTAGAGACCAGTGGACAAAGTGTATTTGGGTGCTCACCAGTTCCCATTCTGCCTGGCACTTTACAATTTACCTTCCTTTGGACTTGTGCTCTTTCCTCCCTGGTCACATATATGGGGAACACACAGATGGAGTGACTTCAGCATTTGGCATGTGTCATGAATTTACGTGGCATGTAACAACACCCCACACAGGATCCTGCAGATCTGGCCTGCACAAGATGTTACCATACCATGTGTGTGTTTGCTGGTGGCAGTACATGATCAGGTGGCACTGCTTCCAATGCAACAGCTGAACCCACTATTGGACATGATGATACAGTGCATTGGCTGTACATTGTCTGCTGGTTAGTTGGCAAAGATGTCTTCGAAGGCAGTCATTCAGCATCATAAAGATAAGATAAACACAACTTATTTTACGAGTGGAATCCCTTCTAGAATTATAGTAATTTACATACAGAAGAAGCCCATTTGGTTTATTAAGACTGTGATTTATTGATATTCAAGATATTCAGTTGTAGCTTTGGTTCCTTTTACCTTCTCACTTGGAAAAACCTCACATATCATCTGGCTGGATTTTTAGACATTCACCTATAAGATTGGTATTTGCCATCAATCCCTCATTAAGATTAATTGTTTATCATTTATTTAACCCCCTCCCCGCTGACTCTTCTCAACACTTGTTTGCTTTGATGGCATTTCAAAAATACAAATGGAATTGATGCACTGCACCAATCAACTCAAACCTTATATAATTTTTTAATTTTGAACTGGTAAAAAAAAGAGTAATACTGTAAGACAAACAAGGAGGTTGGGTGTCAGTGTATTAATGTTTAAATTACCATGACAGTTATGCTATCTGTGATGTTTAAACCACGGAATTGATGGAATTCATTATGAAATTATTTAACTGAGAGGTCTTACTGCTTTAGCCAGGTTGGTAATTGGAGGGATTGAGCAAAGTCCAAGGCTGCATCTTCAGAATTGCTGTCTTTGAAATGAGATGTCAAAGATCCCAAGACACTAGCCAAAAACAGAAGGGAATTTCCATTGGTGTCTCAGCCAACAATTCTCCAGATAAATTTATCATTCATCTCATGTAGAATTTTGATGGAGGAAAATGATCCATTCTTGCCTACAACCACAGATACTACACTTGACTGTAATTACTGTAAAGCACTTAGACATAATAAAGAATAACAGAAATGCAAGTTCTTTCTTTACTCTCCTTTGGGGATGATCACCGTTAAATTCAATTCACCGGCAGTTTGCCCAAACTGAAATATCCAATGACATAATAGCGCTCAAATTAGAATTGTGAGATCTCAATTAATTGAACGTTATCCTGTGGTGCTCAATGTTCATGGAAAACATCCAGCAAACCAGAAATCATGCTTGTATTCCTGGTCACCCAAGCGTGTACTAAGGTTCAACACATGGGCAAGCAGTCAGTGGTCTTACGCAAGCTGGACTTGTGGAATGGCTGGCTTTGCCAATTCAGACTCAGAAGGACATCCTCAGACCTGCTTGCCCTGTGCATCAGGACTGTTGAGTGCCTTGGGACATCCTCCTGACGTGAAAGGCACTATATAAATTAACATTTGTATTGTATCGGATGGTCAAACTTAAGTATTGAGAGTCAAAATGTTACAAGCAGCCTCTTTAGCTATTGAAAAAATGGTCTGCAATCTGAACACTGAATGTAAGTGTGATTCATGTTTTCAGTAGCGTTTGAGAGATTAAGAGGTTTGTCTTCATGAAATTAGAGAATACCTGCTGAAACGGAAGGAATAAATGAGGAGAGATTGATCTTAAAATGAATGGTTTCTCTTCAGTGTTACTCAGAACCAGCAAAAGAAGCTGCTATTAGTGTAAACGCAGCATGAATACATTTGTCATGTGTTTCTGCTAATAGCATAGAGCTTGCCACCATCCTTTGGAATTCTCTTCTGAAATGTCTCTGCTTCATTCCCTTCCTCTCTGCTTCCAATATCCATCTAAAGACAGATCTTTTTGACTACGACTTCGGTTACCTTCTCCCGACCCTCTATATCCCTTGAAGCTCAAGTTCCTACACTGTATTTGCAAAGCACTTTATAGCATTCTCCATACGTGAAGGGAGTCATATAAATGCAAATTATTGTTAGCAATGTCTACACTTCCTGCGTTTGTTGCAAAATTTGCTGTTTTTTCCATTGTGATTCAGAACCCAACTAAAGAAGTTTCAAGGGGTAATGGTTGGTTTTATGTCTGAGCCTAAAAGCTCCACTCCTGCGTTAAAGTAGAGTAAAGTTACATGAAAACTTTGACACACTGATTAATATGGAGAAGAGTGAGGATTATGACAATACTGAATCAACACTTACCAATTATTTTGCACACAAGAAAAACATTGTTTTTGGGGGAGATGTATCCTCTTTTTTGGGGAGATGTAACAGAATGTGAACAACGAGTGGATTGTGAACAACAAACATAAATTATTGTAGGATGCATTTCATAAAGGTTCTATTGCTGCAAATTAGAAAAAGATTATAATTTGTGTGTGCATCAATCCAGCACTGAAAATGTGGTTATCAGAAAGCAGGGTGAAAAGATGTGAACAAGGAATGAAAGGTTTCAGTCAAGAAATTCTATATAAATTATGGAAACCAAAACAAAAGGACACAAAAGCTCAAGGCAAGAAGCATTATTTCTTAAGAGGCATATAATCATACAAAGAGCAAGGGTCCAACAAAACAATTCATGTTGATTGCATGGGAAAATGACCTACTGCAGACAGAAAATGAACTGCTTTCTATCTGCTGTTGCTCAGAAATGCACACTGTTCATAAACGTACATTCATCTAGAAATACACGGACAAATACAATTACAGTACTTTGGGACATTGCATGTGGATTGCAAGGATTATTATTATTGTAAAGAAAAAGTATAACAGTAGAACCTGAGAAATGTGAGGCAATTATAGAAACTACACAGTGGACCAAAATGGCAACACTTTGCAAATCTGTAATCTATCACAGGACACACCTGGTACAGATAGTTGTTCAGAAGAGAGGAAATATTTGTTTTATATACAAGAGATTCAGAGACTTTGTGACAGTAGTATGGCATCATTACACATTGCATTGAATGTTGTGAAGTGTTTTGAGCATCCCCTCTTTTGTTTTGGTCAGCTGGGTGTCTGATACATGTGGAAATCCATCACCGTGCTTTAAAATATCCAGACTAGACTGAGAATTCCATACATCCCACCTATTCATGGAGTCAGTTCAGATTCAAGGTTATCCTACTTACTTCCCCCTCACCAAGGAGGACAGTCACTAGTTGGTCATTTGACATCTGATAAGCGTCGGTTTAAGCCCTCTCTGGGTGGATGACAGGTACCAGGAACTCTCTGTGAGCTTCCTGTTGGACAACTTAGCTCATCATGAAATGCATGAGAGCATTGCTATCATCTTCCTGCTGACAGCTCGGATACAGATCCCTTTTCATAGAGCGATAGTTCCACCAATTGGAGGTGTCGAATTTGAGCACTAGCTGAGACATGAGACATCCCCTTGACATGAAAAGCACTATATAAAATGCAAGGATCATCATTATTATATCTATGTCAAATTAAACATTTTGTATGAACACATAAGTAAGAGTTAATACAATAGTTAATATAATATTATAACATTTATATTTATATAGCACCTTTAATAACAAAGGATATCTCCAAGGGTTAATGGCATACCATAGAACACAATAGATGTACATTAACATGCTCGGTAGGTATCCTTCAAGAAATTGTGGAGAAGATCTTTTGATAAACATGGTCAATGAGGTGAGGTATAGGTGCAGAGGAAGTGAGCAGCAAGTGTGGTTGTATTGAATTATGAAAATAAACTGCATCAGTAAAAGTATAGATGAGAAGATGTAGTATGTATTTGGTGTTTCACTCCTTGTATTGCAGGAAATACCAGGTCTGAATAACCTGGCAAAGAGGCTGGAATTTGTCTCTTTGAATATAATGAATATGCAGATGTAGTGATGGCAGCCCCAAGATATAGAATATTAAATAAAACCAGATGGTATTTACTTGATACGTTATTCCAAAAGGCCTTGGAAGTGAAGAGGTACAGAAAGAGGGAAAATTCTAAAAAAAAGTGACCTTGTACGATAATCAAGGAACAATATTCTCCACTTTTCTCTCCTGTACTTCTAAAAGTGGTACACTATACTGGGTATTGTTCCACAGACATCAGCAATGCTCTAATACCTTGTCTTTACATGTGAACCCAGAACTAAATGTCAGCATTCTGGTTCAGTTGTTGGTTTTGTATTCTCAGAATGATCTGGGTTTGAGCAGCAACACCCCACTTTAGGACTTTATAGAGAACGCTGTGACAACGCTTTGAGACATTTTGATGTTAAATTGCTATATCAAATGCAAGGTGCTATTATTTGATCTTAAATGACATCTCACAATTGAACACAACTGGCACACAAATTTACTTCCAGTTTGAGGCACTAAAATGGTGATCAAGAATTAAGCTAAGTTGTTAGTTAACTCTCTAATTTAGGATTTTAACTCAGCATCAGATTAGAGATCAAACCTAGGTCCTTCTTGATCTGTATTGCCCTAAAATTTCTCAACCACAGAAGAATACAGTATTGCACAGCCGCAACAATATAAATATGAATTGCCGGTCTCCCCAGCTCCACTACCCACAAACTACAATGATTCAGAACTCTCCCACCCATATTCTCATCCACACTAAACTCCACACCCCCATCACACCAGTCATCGCAAGGCTCTAATGGCTCCCTATCGTAGAACGGATTGATTTCAAGATCCTCTTACTTGTCTACAAATCGCTTAAAGCCCTGCCATCTCCTTATCTTTTTGATCTGCTTTCTCCCCACTTCACTATCTGCTGCCTCCATTCAGCTGGCTCTGGCCTCCTTCTTGTCCCTCGTCCCATCTGCTTCACCATTGGCGACTACGCTTTCAGCCACTACTGCCAGAAAGCTTTGGAACTCTCTCCCCCAATCCCTCCACCTTGCTCTCTCCTTCCCTTCTTTTTAGATCACGAATGAAGACCTTCCTCGTCATATTCCACCACTGTTCAGCCCTCCAAGATGGTGACCTGTGTGAAGGGCGCTATATAAATGCAAGTTGTTGTTGCTATTGAATGTCCTAACACACATGCTGCACTGAGTGAGACTGCAAATTTTATTACCTAAGAGCTGAACTGATGCTGGACAAACTCAATTTTGTATAGAACTGTTAGAAATGAGAGGGAGAAGACTTCTATCCTATGTTTGTGGAATCAATTCAAACTTGAGTACCAAAGTTAAAAAGATACTGTACCAACCTACAGCACCACCTGTAGTCTGGAAGTAACTTTGATAAATAAGTCAAAAATGTTAGCTTGCTGAATATTACATTTGACACTGTTTTCTCACAGGAAAGTCGCTAAACCTTTCTTTTCGACCGCGCCTTTGGTCACCTCCCCCCCTCCCTCTGGCTCGGTCTCGGGATCCGAAACTATAAAGTGCTCTGAGACGCCATCCGGTGTGGAGTGCGCTATATAAATCCAAGTTGTTGTTGTTGTTGTAAAATGCTTGAACTAGGGTAGACAGGATAGATTCAATCTACTCCTATCAGCCTGGCTCAGTTGGTAGCCTCTGAATCAGAAAATTGTGGGTTCAGGCCCCATGTTGAGTCCTATAGCATAATGGTTAGTGCACTTGCCTTGCAAGTGAGAGGACCCGGGTTCGATTCCTGGGCAGGGTGAAACCTTAGGCAAGTTTCCTGACTGCAAAGTAAATAGGAACTTGATAGTTTGTCTCTTTCTGGGTGTAATAATCCCTCCAAAAAAAAAATTTGGTCACTCAACCCACAACTCTTTGTGGGATGCTAGTGTCTATAATTGGTTGTCGCATTTCGCCCACAAAATACAATCAATCCACTTTACAATATATTCTGTGAAGCACTTTGAGACATCTTAATGACGTGATAAAGCGCTATATCAAATGCAAGGATTATTATGTTGAGACTTTGAATTTACAATCTTGGTTGACACTCCAATGTAGAGCTGGGGGAGCTGGGATCACTGCATTGTTGGAGGTGACATTCTTTTAATGAGATGTTAAACTTTCGGTGGTCTATTCAGATAAGCATTAAAGATTCCATGGCACTATTATAAAATAGAAGGGATATTTTCCCAGTTTCCTGGCCAACAATCCTCCAAAAAAAATTGGTCATTCACTTCATGGCTGATTGTGGGACATTGCTGTGTGCAAATTCACTGCTTTGTTTACCTACAAAATTCATTTTAGAGTAAATTCTGTGAAACCTTATGAGACAACCTTCCCATGTAAAAGGCCTTATATCAAATGCAAGTTTTTTTTTATTATTCTACACTGTTTCCTTATTTCTGCACTTTTTAATTATTCTATTTTTACATAAAGTCCTGACTGAAAAAAGCTGCAAGTGTTCTTCTTACTTGTGGCGACTCTTAGGAGGTTCTGTGGTGATGAAAGGGATATGCCATATTGGAATACTACAAGTTCTGATAAACAATAGTGGAACCTAATGCTCATATTACATTAACAATAACTTGCACTCATATTTTGATCTTATAGAAACCTATAAGATTATTAAGGGGCACGACAGAATATATAATGGGAGACTTTTTCCCTTGGTTGGAAAAACTATAACCAGGGGTCACAGTCTTAAAATTAGGGGTAAGCCCTTTCGCACTGAGTTGAGGAAAAACTTCTTCATTCAGGGGGTAGTGAATTTATGGCATTCTCTACCCCAAAGGGCTGTAGATGCTCAGTTCCTGAACATATTCAAAACTGAGATTGATAGATTTCTTGTGGATAAAGGGATTAAGGGATATGGGGATAAGGCGGGTAGGTGGAGTTAGAATAAATCAGCCATGATCTTATCGAATGGCGGGGCAGGCTAGAGGGGCCGAATGGCCTACTCCTGCTCCTAATTCTTATGTTCTTATGCCTTCCACACTGAACATGGACATCTCAGAGCACTTAACAATGGTTGATCCCAAGGCCGAGCTAGGGGGAGGGGGAAGGTGACCGTAGACGCGGTCGAAAAGGAAGGTCTTCAGGCGTGACCTGAAGATAACGAGGCAAAAGGGTTGAGGGAGGGAGTTCCAAAATTTCGGAGTGTAGTGGCTGAAGGCACGACCACCGATGGTGGAGTTGAGGATTCGGGGGACGTGAAGGTGGCCAGACCTCAGGAGAACGGAGGCAGTAGGTACTGCTGTGGGGAGAGAGGAGGTTAGAGAGATAACGGGTTGCCAAGGAATGGAAGGATTTAAACACTAGAGTGAGGATCTTGAAATCAATCCACTCTGTGACAGGGAGCCAATGGAGTTTGACAAGGACTGGAATAATCAGTGTACGAAGTTTGGTGCGGGTGAGAATGCGGGCGGCGGAGTTTTGAATGAGCTGGATTTTGTGAATTTTGGAGGAGGGGAGACCGGCGAGCAGGGCATTAGAGTAGTCCAGCCGAGAGGTGAAAAGGGCATGGACAGCTTTTGGGGTGAGGTATTGTCGGAGACGGGCAATGTGGCGGAGGTGGGAAAGCATTAAAATGTATCCAATTGGAAGTTAGTTGGCTGTTTTGTGCTGAGTTAACTGATGACAGCTACAATTGAGCTATAATTAGCATCAGTCTTAGGGAGAGGAAATTTACCCATACTTTCCAAATGGTGAATGGGTGTTGGCTAAAGTCAGGATAAGGATCAGTTGGGGTCCACAGTTTAAAAGCCTCCCAAAGCTCACTGCCGATGCTAATGCATAAATAATCGCCGGGTAATGATGACAGCAATCTATGGAACTGTTCCGTAAGTAGAAGGAAGAGTCAAATATCTTTAGATGAGTGCTGCAGCTAAACTTGGCAAAAAAGAATAACTAAGTTAAAATGATTCAACCTATCACCTACAAAAGATATGCCCATTCAGCACTAATAATTGCTAAGAATGGCAGAGGTGACGAATGAACACAACATTTAGAGGTGACTAACGTTTATCAAAGGTGTCTTGGAGATTTTTGAAAGAGCTTAAGAGGGAAAAAACAAACAGTTTGGAAGAGTTCAGTGTGTGGTGGCTGAAGGCTTGGGCAGAATCGAATTGTGAAAGAGATAGAGCTCATATTTAACAGAATTGGAATAGGTTTTCTTGTCAAGTGGTTTCAAAGACAATTTCTTTAAGATTAAATCTATGCTTCCAACTCTTGAAGAACAAACATACACATCAGAAATAATCAAAAAAATCAGTACAATTACTGAACAATTGAGTGCAGGAAATGTATTAATAATCTCAAATGGGTGGCAAGGAAGAAGGTTGATTATAATTCTATAACAGAGTACAAACTATACTGTGCAACATTGCAAAAGTGTTGGCATTGCCTCTCGCGGTGTGGAGACCCTCAATGTCTTATTCTTTCTAGGATGGATTTTAATGCTTATCTGCAGTAGCAGGAGTAGTGCATTGAAGAGCTCACTATTCATCCTACCATACTGTACCAATCTATAGTATAGTGCATTGAAGTTCTAATATGTTGTGCATTGCAGTGCAGCGTTAGGGTGTGGGTTCGTGCCTGAGATACCCCAATCTGTAAAGAGGTGGTGTTTCAAAACTTTATATTGAAAGGAGTAAACATATCCAAATGTTAGTCACACAAGGCTGCTCAAGTGCACCTTCTGGTGGCCAGATAGAGAGCAGTATTGGTGGAAGATTAGGAGCAGGTCTGCTTCAGACTGTCCTCTCATCGAGAGAAAGAAAACTCAAGGAGGGGAAATAACTTGTTACAAAATAAATGTCAACTGAAAATGATAGGAATGTGTATAAAATCCTAGAATGTTCTTCCCAGGGGAACACTACTGCGACTAGGATACTAACACACTAGAAAATAATTTTAGCAATTAAATATAGGCAACAATTCTCGACTGGTTGGATATGAGAGAAAGTAAAGTTCCAACATGAGAAGGAAAGTTAATGATGTAGGAGAAAAAAACCCAGCTATCAATGGCACCTTAAAATTGACTGCTGTGTAAGAGAGTATGGAAGCAGAGTATCAAAGCCACTGTGGAATCTGATTAAGGATGTTGGTCCAGCAAATATATTTATACTTCAGGAGTGGAATATACCAAGGGATTTTCACACCATTATAGTATATTAATAATAATCCTTGCATTTGATATAGCGCTTTATCACATATTCTTGAGAAAGTAAATATTTTTTGTTTCCAGATCAATGGTTCTTAATGAAAGGAATTTTTATGCAGCACATTCTAATGTACTGTATTTAGACTGTGTGTACTAACTGACCATTAAATATTTATGTCATAGATGGTTTGCTTTTGAAGCTAGTACAATCTTGAGTGTTGAAATGGCACAATTTGTCATGTGATGCGTTCATATGCAGTAACTTCCGTATTTAACTATTGTATTTTCCTTGGTCACAAGCCTTATGGGTGAGATGCATTTTTTCAATAAAAGTAAATAATGATAACAGCTTAATTAAGGAACACAATTTCAGCGAGAAAGGCAAAAACAAAATTCAAAGATGTGCTGATCCGAGGAGAGGTCTGATACAATTATGAATATATTCTAGATCTTTTGACAACTTTTTAGGAAGAATAGCAAGAGATATAAAAAAAATCTATAAATTATAGCGGAAAGTTTTATCCATTCAGTTCCAGTGTTTCGTGATATGTGGACCACCATTCACTCAGAAATGTCACAAGCGCACATTACAATCCCACAGTTCTATATTACAAGGCACTGGGATATGTCTGACAGAATAAACAAATTATGTTTTTTTATTTTTTTAAAAAACAACCTCTAGAGGATTTATGGCAGAAATAAGATTCGTGACAGAACTCATTATTTATGGAAAACTAAATATCCACAGAAGTCAGGCCTGGCCAACTCAATTAGTTATGTTTGTTTAAAGAATCTGGTTAGAATTTCCACAGTGAGAAAGCAACCCGTTTGATTTAGTTTATCAACCCGCCCACTCCCTCCGCTCAGCAAGCACTGGCCTGCTTTGGATCCCGGTCCTGCCTGCCCCACCATCATCAGCCTTTCTGCCCCCGCTCTCTGGAACTCCATCCTCCTTGCCCCCCCCCGCTCCCCCACCCCAAGATCAAGGAAGGTGGTGTAGGAAGATGACCAAATGCATACCCCTCTTGAATCTAACCCCCAGCTCGGGCGCAAACCCTCAACGATCTTGGGACAACCTGCTGATGTAAAAGGTGCTATATAAATGCAACTTGTCCTATGTTTTTGTTGTTGTTTATGTAATGCTTTAAATCCAGAAATAAGCAAAGTGTAGAACGATAGTTTCAACAATCTTGGTTCCAAACAAATATTTCTAAAAGAGGAAACTGTGTGGTTTCCTGCACTGATCAATGAAGCTAGTGAACTCTGTTTTATTATGCACCTATAGAAGCTAAGAATTAACATGAGGATAATTCAGAGGAAAAATTAACATGTACACAGTACAAAGGAGAATGTAAACCTTCTCAATCTATGATAATGAAATGAAACATTTGTGTTACCTGACAACGATTGAACACAGACTTTATAAAAATGAAAGCATTATCTACCTTTATAGTTAAAAATAACCAAGAAAGTGCTTGTGGATTAATATTACATTTGTTGTGTGCAACTGGCTGTGTGTTTTGCACCCCAAATACAGTCAATCCACTTTACAGTGCACGCTGTGAAGCTCTTTGAGACGGTTTCAATGACTTGATAAGGCGCTATTACCAAAATTAACAAGCGGCGAGGCTAAACATGAATATTTATTATTCTTACAAGAAACTACAGTACAATGTTCCAAGAAGCTATCTGAATAGTAAATCATAGGGGTTGATTAATTAAGTGCAATAGATCCGGTTTACTCCTCTTTAAAGTTAATAAGGCATGACTGCTGCCAACAGTGGAATTGGCTTTGTCCTTCCAAACCAAGATAAAAATCAACTGAAATGTGATAATTACAGACCTATACCCTTGATTAGATGTATTACAAAATCCTGAATAATTGACTCTAACTGGTGTCCCAAAGTAAGGTGACTGTATCAAGCACAGGTCAGTCAGCAATTATCCAAAATACACCTTTAATTTTAGAGCAACCTCTGGAGAAGATTCAGGATATCGCAGTCTCACGAGAAAAGGTCTTTCACATGATAAAATATGATCTTTTCTCTGAAGCATTGCAATGATGGACTTCTACTTAAATATACTCAAAGTTAATGATACACAGCAGTTCTCTGCGATCTCAGAAGTTAGCCAAATAATAGAATTTAAGTTGTGTAGTTATTCATTAATAGACCATATTTTGTTCACTTGCTAGAATGATTGAAAGTTTACATCTTGCATGATAGTAAAAATAATCCTGGAATAATTTTCTATCAGCAGAAATAATATGTATGAGGAACATTATGACCTGTGATATGTTAATTAACATAGAATCAGTGATAAGGGTTAATTATGATCAATACAATCAACAAGGTCAGTTAATAATTAAACACAGTCAATAAACTAACTGGCCATAATATGCCACCCTCCAACATTGTCACAATAGTTAGGCCCAAAGCCAGCCCAAGCATTGCACTTCATGCATTGAATTGCTGCTGGTTCACAGCATTCTGTCTTCATTTAACTATTACAGCAGTATCTTACTAATCGGCAGTTTGCCAGATGGGAAATATGGGCCAACTTTGAGTCCAACTGTTGTAATCTTTGGGGAAGAGGGAGGGCATTTCACCGGGGGTGATCAATCTTTAGTTATCAACTGGCCTTGTTGACCTCATTGATCAACTCTGTGATAATTAACATATCACAGGTTGCAACTACCGCCCCATAATCTCAAAAAGGCTGGAATTAATAGTAAACTATTTATGGCAAAGACAGATCCAAAAATAGTGAATTATTTCACAATTTGCATTCACAAATCCATAAACAGGCCTGTGGAACTCAAGGAATGTTCAGTTCATATAGCATTAGTAAGATACAAAAACAATGTTACAAATCCTACCATTGGATACGGAATACATTTGTTGCACGAACAAGATCCTTGCCCATGTTTATCAGTCAGTTTTGCTCTCAGCCGGATTGATGCTGACTGGAGCAGCTGCACATCATTGTGGATCAAAGCTAGCAAGCATAGGAACCAATACCTCTTTTGACAAATAATTATCCTTGAATTTAAAGATCGAAACAGGGCTGCAAGCATCTTCTAAAGCACATGTTCATCAATACAGATTTAATTGATTCTGCTTGGCAACAATTGTGATGTGCTAAGTCTTATTAAGACACAAAGTAGAATGAAATCAATATTGCTTGCTTTTTAAATAGCACCTGATTAAACTGCCGCGCACACATTACTTAATAATAATCTGCAGTTTGCATTTTGAATATTAACAATAATCCTTATATTTGGTACAGTGCCTTTCAAGTCAAGAGGATGTCTCAAAGCTCTTACTAGGATATCCCATAAAGTGTAATGACCACGTGTTTTGTGGGCAAATACTCCAGGCAATTTGCACACAGCATGTCCCACAAACAACCATGAAACAAATGACCTATTATATTTGGGAGATTGTTGGCCAGAATACCGTGAGAAACTCCATTCTGGTTTGTAATATTGCCATTGGATCTTTAATGCCCACCTGAGCAGGCCATGTAAAGAGTAATAACTGCTATTGGACTCTCAATTATCCATTAAACCCCACATTTGTGATCTGACCTACCTCTGCCACAACCAACCCTTTGGTTCGCCGAGATCTATACATTCATCATATCCACAGTAGACCATGTCAACTTACTACTTGTTGGACTTCCCAACTCTTTCCTCCACAAGCTGCAGCCTTTCCAGAACTTTGCAGCTTCTGCCCTCTCCCCCACCGGATTCCGCAAGCCTATTTCCCCCATCCTCACCTGGCTCCGCTAGCTCCCCATGCCCCAGAATATTGAGATCAAGATCCACATCCTTACTTTTAAATCCCTCCACGTCTTGCCCCACTTTACCTCTATGACCTTCTTAAACCCTACCAATGTGACCACTCCCTGCACGTCCCTGCCCTTCTGACTTTCAGCCTATCTGCCCTCATTCTCTGGAACTCTGTCCTGGAGTCCCATCGCCTCGTCTCCTTCAAGTTCCGACCTTGCTCTCTGACTGCACCTTCGGTCATCTTTCCCTTCTCCACCCCCTCCAGAATCCAATCCCCAATGTGGATTGAAACATTCGACTGTCCAGAGCCTTGGGATGTCTTTCCAATGTGAAAGGTGCTGTATAAATGCAATTTGTTGTTATATAGGCAAATACAGCAGCCAAGCTTTGTCAGCAATGTCAATCAATAATGAGATGAATGACAAATTCAATCACATTTTAGTGAATTCAGATGGAAGAGAAATATTGGCTGGGCCACCATCCTGCTGTTCTTCAAAATAGGATTATTGTTTTCCTGCAAATATTCGCTTAAAAGTGTTTGATTCCATTTTCCTTCCACTGTGTCTGGTTCCATGGGAGGTGACTGGCCTATGATACCTTGCTTATGTGACAATCGTTGATGTGAGCCTGACTGAGAGATATCAAACTTCGCAGCTAACTCTGATCCCAATTTCTGAAAAAGAAATTACCCCGGCAAGATCCAGTGCTTTTGTACTGATCCAAGTATAGCTTTTGGATGTCAGAATAGATTGAGTTTTTGTTTCTAGTGAACATTATATAGAGGTTCCTTTTGGGGGTGACAGGTGAGGACAAACAGCAGCTGCAGTAGAAGATGAAGGATTCTGCTTTGCTCACTTGACAATTGAAGGTAGTGACGGTGGAAGGAAGAACTGACAGATCAATTAAATCTTTTTGAGATTTCGAAGATATCTGATCCTTCATTGGGGAAACTGTTTCAAATTCTGTAACTGCTGGCTTACAGTGACAATGACCATCAACAGCTATTCAGTGAGGATTTAAAAACAAGACTGCAGCAGGACCAGATTCATCATCTGTGTTGACACTTTGACAGCAGTTCTGGCCTGAAGGGTCAACATCTGCAGCAAGAAAAAGGCTGAAGAGTTTGAACCTGAAAAAGTCTAGACTGGATAAAGCAGAATCATACTACAGTGGAGTCTGTAGTAAGCACTTTAAGCACTCTGAGACACCGTCCAGCGTGAAGGACGCTATATAAATCCAAGTTTTTGTTGCTGTTGAGTCTTACGCTGATACATTTTTAATTTATCGTTTGTCATCGTTAATGCAGTTGCTGATCTGCCCCTCCCTCTGGCGTTGCCTTTCAAAAAATAAACAGTTTTAACGTGATACAGCACAACATTACAACAGATGCTGCGAGGACAGACAGAAAGAGAACGGCTGTAATTCAATCCCAGTTTCCTCCGATTTTCAAAACCAGCTTGAGCTTTATAATGCCATCAGAAAGCCTGGGCTGAATTATATGCTTTGAACTCCCCTCTGTATGGTCTACAATTTCTCATGGCTTTTCTTTTCTAAAAATTAAATATTGCATAAATTAAACATTATGTGTAAGGTCATCGGAAGTGGGGTTATGAATACTACACATTGTATAGTGATTACATTATGTGCTTTGTATTTAATCTGAATTAGAAACTCACCAGTCCTGATGGGAATTTTACTTTGGATTCATCTTATATTACTGACGTTTAATATAGTCCTTTATGTTGAAATGTCTCAAAATGTTTCCCACAAGGGAGTCAAAAATTGCAACATGCGATGTGATAATCATTTCTGGATTAACACCTCACTTTACACCTCACAAGATGTGGGCATGTCTGCTAGTCACAACGGTGGTGATTTAAGGCACAGCCAGCATCCATTGGAATTGCTTACAAACGGAGAGTGGTATTTGAATGCCAGTTCACTGCTGAACTCAGAAAATATGAGTATTATTCTAATAATATAACGATGCTTGCATTTATTATTGGTGTCTTTCACATAGGCGATGTCTCAAGGCACTCCACAGAATTTACTGTGAAGTGACCAGGTATTTGACTGTATTTTGCAGGTGAACACAGCAGCCAATTTGCACATGTTCCACACACAGTCATGAAGTGAATGATCAATTTTATCGGGGGAATTATTGTCGGGAAAACAGTCTTTAACGTTTAAAGTCACTACTCCCCAAAACTGTGGAACACTCTCACTCAATCCCTCTGCCTTGCCCCCCTCTCCCCTTTATCAAGTCCTGCCTGAAACCTTCCTTCCCCAACCTATCCACTGGCTTGGAGTCGGACTCCACCACTGTTAATAATAATCCTTGCATTTGATATAGCGCTTTACACGTCTTCTTGACGTCCCAAAGCACTTCACAGAATATACTGTAAAGTGATTTGACTATATATTTGTGGGCGAACGCGGCAGCCAATTGCGCACAGCAATGTCCCACAAACAATCATGGATTGAAAATGACCAATTTATTATTGTTTTTTTTGGAGGGATTATTATTAGGCGTGTGGAGTAAGGAAACTTGCCCAAGGTTTCACCCTGCCTGGAACTAAACTCAGGTCTCTCACTTGCAAAGCGAGCGCTCTAACCTGTAGCTCAGTGGTTAGAGCACTCGCTTTGCAAGTGAGAGACCTGAGTTCAATTCCAGGCAGGGCGAAACCTTGGGCAAGTTTCCTTACTCCACACGCCTAATAATAATCCCTCCAAAAAACCAAAAACAATAATTAAATTGGTCATTTTCAATCTACGACTGTTTGTGGGACATTGCTGTGCGCAATTGGCTGCCGCGTTCGCCCACAAATATACAGTCAATTCACTTTACAGTGTGTTCTGTGAAGCGCTTTGGGACGTCCTCCCGACGTGAAAAGCGCTATATCAAATGCAAGGATTATTATTATTATTATTATTATTAACCACTGAGCTACAGGACTCCACAGCGCTCTGAGACATTACCCTGCGTGGAGGGCGCTATATAAGTGCAAGTTGTTGTTTAATATTCACCTGAATAGGCAGATGAGAACTGATACTAATCTTTACATTTGCATTTTGAATAAAATAATAGTAATAATATTTCTTACATTTGATATGGTACCTTTCACTTAGGGATGACGTCTCAAAGCACTTCACTTTATTTGACTGTAAAGTGTAAAACAAAAACAGAAGTCACTGGGAACACTCAGCAGGTCAGGCAGCATCTATGGAGAAAGGAATAAGTATAAGTCCTGATGAAGGGTCGTGGACCCGAAACGTTGACTCACTTTCCTTTCTCCATAGATGCTGCCTGAACTGCTGAGTGTTCCTAGTGACTTCTGTTTTTGTTTCAGATTTCCAGCATCTGTAGTATTTTATGTTTCACTCTAAAGTGTAATGACTGTATATGTTGTATGCAATCTTGTTATGTTCACAAACATAAGTAATCTGTGCCAGCAATATCCCAGCAAGGAAATGAATGATCAGTTGACTTTTTAAGTATATTTGAATGAGGAAGGGACTATTGGTCAAGGCACTGGTATATTTCCATACTAGTTCTACGTAAACCAGAGGGAAGATGGGACATCGGTTTAATTGGGAGAATGAATTTCAGAGAGTCAGAAGTTTGCTGTAAATATCCAAGTAGTCTTCAGTGTTCCAAGATGCCTCTCTGCATGAAGGTTGCTATATAAGTGCACGTTGTTGTTGTTATGTTGTCCTTGAAGAATCACATCACTCCACTATATGTGGATGACTATATTTGGGTCCAAGTTGTATGCACTGTGAGCGCAGCAGCATATGTAGCTCAAATAATCTTTTCAAGTTTGATCAACAATTTTTTTAAAAACAATTTGTGTCTGGAATGGAATGCGCACTCTCTCCCTGGAGGGATTCACCCTGCTTATCTAAATCTAGAGAATTCGGGGACCCCAGAGTGTGCAGTGCGGTACTGCTTGGCAAGCTTCCTGATGCTCATCCAATTAGGATCACTCTATCCAGTCTGGTTTTGGGTTGCAGGGTTAACAGGAGCTGAGCAGGAAGGGTGTGTACTTCTGGTCTGCACCCTGCAAGTCTGTTGATGAGCCAGTTTGTTATCAGTTGTGTCCTGGAGTACTGATAACCTGCCTATCTCAGGAATACCAAGATTACCATAGAGGATTGATTAAATTCCAACATTCCATTGTCAAGCCAAGCTTCCTTATCCCCCTCACTCCCCACCCAGGAGAATAGTGATCATACTGTACAGTATTATGCTTGTTTATGCTCCTGGCAAAATTGAGTCAGTATTAAACCGTACGTTAAATAGACTGATAATTTTAAATTAGGCAACAGCATGAGGTGAACTTGTGAAATAATTAAACTGCTACTCATTAACTCAGTGACTATCCTCTTTGGGGAGAAGGTAAGTGGGGTCTCCTTGGAGCTGAACTGGCTCCAAGGTGACATGCCTGGCAATGGAATGTTGGAATTAAGCCAGTCCTCTGTGGCAGTCTTGGTAGTCCAGTCCTGAGCCAAGTGGTCCACAGTATTCCAGGACACTGCTGATAACAGCAGTCAAATTAGCTCATCAGCAGGACCTAGTAGGACAGACCAGTTACTGGAGGCAGGGAATCATCCCGCTCAGCTCCTGTTAACCCTGCAAGCCAAAGCCCTAAAGGGTAGGGTGGTTCTAGCTGGACAAGCCGCGGGATAGTTTGCCAGACAGGAATATCAATGGCAAGCTATGCAGTTTTAGCTGGTTAGACTCCAGCAGTACCCCAACACAAACTCTGGGGTCCCCAAGCCTTGGCTCTTGACAACCTGCGCCTAATACTTTCCGGAATTAGGGAAGCAGGATGTGTCCCTCCAGGGAGAGAGTGCCCATTCCATTCCAACAATCTATCTCTGGGATTTCCATGTGTACGTGGGATGCATGGAAATCTCAGCTTGGTTTGGATACTCTTAAGAATGGTGATGGGGTTCCGCATGTGTCAGACACCCAGCTGATCAAAAAAAAATAATGTGGGAGAGGGATGGAGTTAGGGGGTGGAGAGAGGAGAGAAAGGGACCAGCTGTTTTATGATCGAGCAGGCCGCATCAATTAAGTCTTTTTTTAAACCAAAACATTTTTTTCCTTCAGTTTTCAGAATTAGTGATACTTGGTGACTTTGTGCAACCTTCTGCTGCCTCCAGAGACATGTTTTACCCTGAACTGGGGGAGGAGAGGATAGCAATAAAAATAATCCTTGCATTTGATATAGTGCCTTATCATATCAAGGTAAAAATACACCTCGTATTGTGCATTCCCATTCTCTACAGAGTGCACCCCCATACACCACCTCCCACTGCACCCCCACCACCTCAGAATCCTGATAACCAGAATTACGTTATTCCAACCAGGGGAACTGTGGTGCAATGTATGGCACCAGCAGCCTGAGGGTATGATATTTATAGTGGCTCTGCAGTATGCAGTATAAAACAGCACACGATACTGTACTCTCTTCACAGACTTCAGTCTGAAGGTTAGTCTCAGGCTCCCTCCTGCTCTGTAACACATTTTGTCAGTTCTTGCTCAGGGTACTAAGTGGAATGTGCAGCTTCAAAGAATGAGCATTAAACACACAAAGCACTTTCTCAACTTGCAATAAGCTGTTAACAGCAGTCGCTGCAGTCATTATAAAAATATGTCTCAATGACCTCCCTAACCAACAGAACCATTCTGCATGGAAATTACAACTTTCTGAATATTGTGGGCAGGGGGAGGGGGGATTCAAATTTAAACATGTTTTGAACGTATGAGTGCAGGAAGACTTTTTTGTACTGCAGAAATTACCTGACAAACTTTGAGTAGGCTATGGAAACTATGGGACTAAAACACAGTGATTTCCAATTGGATTCCTTCCAATAACTGGAAGTACGTCCAGCTGACAAGCAGGGGCTCTGCTTCAGAAGTATATTGTGTTTCAGAGGAGTTCCCCTTGGTTGGTACAGTGTTGCCCATTCATCTCAAACCTATTTATATCGATATCCCGAGTATGTCTACAAAAAATTGGAAAAGTGACTAATTTTTTCCAAAAATTGGAAAATTTGGATAAGTCCCTACCAGTGCTAAGTTGATTTTGTTATTACTGCTTATGTTGCCAAAATTCACTCGGTTCCCACAATGTCGATATAATTGGGTAGGACTGTATATGAATTTCCCATTTCAAACTTGATACCCTTATTAAAGAGTGCCATTAGAAATTGCTGAGTTATAGATGTCAATTACTTCGCAACATTTGAGCTAAGGGAATAATGTAGATCAAGGGCAAACTTCTAACTTAGGTAAATGAGCGCTCACTTTCCAACCAGAAGGTAAAGAGTCTGTTGCTGTTGTGTGCTTGATTTTGCCGAGTGACTTTTATTTGCTCTTTGTGGGCCAATGGATAGAGTGTTATGGAGATGGAACTGGGGTTGGGTGAGGGAGGGAAAAAATGCAAAATAATCTTTGCATGATAGACCTGATTGCCATGAACAAATATACCTTTTAGATTGGCTCAACCAGAAATTCCCAGGGAGGCTATATCATTAAAGGGAGATTTTAAAAAAGGGAGAATATGGGGAAGAGTTAAAAACAAAGCTTGAAGCATGTTTGAGAAGTTTAGTGCCAATGTTGCTTCCTTATCATCTGTTTTTTTTAAAGTATTTTAGTTTTTGTACCCACCCAACTCTGACAATACAAAAAAGGGTATATTCAGACACATTTAAGGATACTTATTAAATTAATGTATAGTTACAATCATTGAAAGCCTGTTGAACCCTCAACATCATTTATTATAATTTTGGAGGGCCTTATTATAATTACTGACTCTGTGGTGCTCATTACACTGTCATTTCAGGCACTGGAAACTTGACATCAGCATTAAAATCATAAATTGGTCAAATAGAGTGATAATTATGAATTAGGTAACAATGCACAAGGTGGGTTTCAGCACATTAGGGATTATTTTGGCATAAGGCTTTGATGAACAATCAAACAGTCGAATCCCAGATAAACACATACATGGTGAGTTTATTTTACTCATTATGTTTCACAATTGTGCAACTTTGTTTATTTTTAAGTAAGATTATAGAATTAATCTTTCAGTTGCTGGGGTTAATTATGATTGAGCTCAATGCATGAGATGGCTGTTTATTGCAGATTTTGTTATACAAAAGATTCTTTCGCCACAAAGCAAAAATGAATGCTAAAAGAAAAGCCTGATATCCTGAGACCCAGGTAAACCCACACAATGTATTCAATTCATTTTAGAGTCTAAAAGTATAATATTCCATTGTTGGATTTGCCGCGTTAATCTTCATGTTCAGATTTGTGAACTACGAATCCCAAAATGGCCAAGTATGTAAAGGTCCAGTAATAATAATAATCCTTACATTTGATATAATGCCTTATCACATCTTCGAGACGTCTCAAAGCGCTTCACTGAATATACTGTAAAGAGAATCGACTATAATATTTTGTGGACGATTTTCATCACTTCCTTGGAATTTCAACGCCCTGTTTGTGGTGATGGTCACCATTCAGCCAATTGCACACAGCAGTGTCCCACAAACAGTCGTGGATTGAGTAACCAAATTATTATTGATTTATTTTTAAAGGGATTATTACCCCAGAAAAGCGATCCAGTAAGCCTAATAATAAATAATAATATTAACCCTTACATTTGACATATTAGTTTTCAGGTCAGAAGGACATCTCGAAGTGCATCACATGGTATAATGTAAAGTGGAATGAATTGAACCAGAAGAATAGACTAGGAAACTAGGAGCATTTCCATTGGAAAAAACAGATCTCACTGAAGTTTCTAATTGAAAATGTTCAGATCCTGAAGTAGGATCCAATAATAATCAAGACAACCATAACAAAATGTAATAAATCCTAAATAATAGAACTTATTCTCAGCTTGAACAAAGTGCTGATGCATTACCACCTTAGGTATTGTGTGCAGCTCTGGAGTCTGCACTATATTATGGATATCCTGGAGTTGGAGAGGGTAAGAAAACGTCAAATTGTTAATAAGAATATCCTTACATTTGATATAGCCCTTTCAGCAGGACATCTCAAAGCACTTCACGGGATTTACTGTAACGTGAAGTGATGTGTATTTGTAGGTGAATGTAACAACCAATTGCACACAGCAATGTCCCACAAACAGCCATGAAGTGAATGACCAATTTTATCTGGAGGTCTGTTGGCACTGAGAGAAACTCCCTTCCTTTTTTGAATGGAACCATGGGATCCTTAATGTCCACCTGAAGAGACAATTTAAAGTCTCATTTGAAGGACAGCACCTCTAACAATTAAGGGTCTATAGAGGATTACAAAAAACTTTTTTGTTCTGACGAAGGGTCATTGACCCAAAACGCTGACTTACTTTCCTTTCTCCATAGATGCTGCCTGACCTGCTGAATGTTCTCAGCGACTTCTGTTTTTGTTTTCAGATTTCCAGCATCTGCAGTATTTTGTGATTGCCTATAGAGTATTAGATACCTAAGCTACCAGAATAGACTCTGGGAAAAACGTGATCTTATTGAAATCTTAAAAATAGTCTCCAATAATATACTTGTTAAATTAAAAATGTCCCCAACATGGTCTCAATTCAAAAGGAGAAAATACAACTTAGATGCAACTATTTAATGCATTGGTTGGGCTATAGTTGGACTCTTGTATGGTGTGTTGGGCACCCTTATTGGAAGAACAAAAAGCAATAAAAAGGTGCAGTGGATTCTTCATTTAATTTGGCTATGGTAAGTATATTCTCTGTTGAATGATAAGACAAAATGTGTCAAAGAAATCGTTTGGGATCTTTGGGTAGTTGAAGGTTAGATTAAATTTTCCTGCCTCATTGGGACCTTTATATTACTGATGATGCCATGATTGCTAATCAATGCGACATCATATCCTGGAGACAGTAAAGATGATAAAGGCATTAGTAGAATCGAAGAGACGGAGATAATCATTTTCAGCAGAATCTGAACTGCTTTTACTTCTGCTTCTCTGCCACTCGTAACGTTACATAATAATAAAAATAAAAACAATAATAATCCTTCCATAAGATATAGTTCCTTATCGTGTCAATAAAACACCTCAAAGTGCTTCACAGAATCTGTAAAGTGTAGTGACTGTGTATTTGAAGGCGAAGGTGGCAGCCAATTTTTTGCACGGCAATATCCTCGCAAACAGCCAATTTTAACCTCGCAAACAGAGATTGTTAATCAGCATACCTGGAGGAACTCGCTTTTCTTTGTGAATAGTGCCGTGGATGTCTTGATCGTCCTCCTGAACATGCAGATGGGACCATTGGCTGTTTTGTTGCCGAATTTCAGAAAATTCCTATTCAGGGTTGAATCTCCTATTGTCTGATTCCACAATGATAAACTGTGATACCAAAGTGACTAGATTAGTGATGTTCTGTGTCTGTCCAAACATCTGGATACCATTGTGCAAATATTGTGATGCCAAGTTTCTGAAAGCTGCTCTGAGGGAGTGGGTGGAGAACAGTGAGAATCCACAGACCAATGTCAAGAATCATCATATTCCTCGGAGCTGCCCTTCTATTGCTGGTCAATAGATTCTATCTAAGGCGTGCACGCACACAATTTATCTATCCACAAGAGGGGTGACCCCCAGTGAAATCAAGAACTATCTCACAGATTTTAGTGGGCCTTAATGTGGTTCTTCAGGTAGTCAAGCCAGGTATATCAGATAAATTGGAGGCCCCCAGTTTGATCAGGAAAGACTAGAGTGGATTCCTTTCTCATAAGGAGTGTGTGGGGATGGTCATAGCTTTATATGCGATCGTGGAACATTGTAAGGCTTAGGGAAAACCCACCTATATTGATTTCTGTAAAACCTTTGATGTGCTGCTTCCTGAAATCCTCATGAAGAAGCTGGAAGCTATGGGAGAATATTGCCAAATCCTTGATTTTATCTGGGAAGTGTATTCCAGCTCCAAGATCAACGTAAGGGTTTCTGGAAGAATCCACCTTATTTGATGTATTGATCAATGATATGTTGGATTGTATCAAGAGAACTGGACTTGGTATATCTGTTCCAGGTATAATTGATAACATTTGCAGCTTCTGTTTGCAGATGATATTGTGTTTTTGGCAACTCATATGCAGACTCACCGTTTTGAACACTGGGCTACTTAGTGAGACATGAAGGTAGGTACCCCAAGTGCAATATGGTTTGCATGGTTTAACAGGAGCTTCGAAGGTATCAATACAAAGGTCATATGTTGCAATTGTTGACTTGTGAAGAAGTTGCATGGTGAAAATTTAAAAAGCATTCAAAATTAACTTCTAAAATAATTTTAAAAAAGTTTCCTAGGTTTTGAACCACACTTCCCCCTCCCCCCAGTTAGACTCCCATTCAGCTGTGTGAAGTGCTTTGAGATGTCCTCCTGATCTGAAAGGTTCTATATACAGTCAACAACAACAACTTGCACTTATATAGCGCCCTCCATGCAGGGTAGCGTCTCAGAGCGCTTAAAGCAGTCAAACCTGTTTTCAGCAACCACTCAGAGAACTGGACCAAAGTGCCCTTTATGTTAAGGGAGCCTCTGAACAAGGGTTTGTTGGTTTGTTGATTAGGCCCAAGAAAGTTTGTAAGCATTTCTGAGGGCCCACATGCAGATTCCCACTAGACTCCCGGTGAGGTGGGAAGCTGTGGGCATCATGTGGGCTGTTCAGCCCGGTGCTAGTGTATGTAAGCTTTGTAAATGTAGTGTGGTGGGAGTCAACACACAGGCCCACGGAAATTGGTGTTGCATTACCAATAAGTAAACTTAAATTCACTTAGAACTGGCCCCCAAAAATAGTTTCTGTACACTAACAGGGGTAATTGAGAGTGTCCACTGTTTGTTTTAGACAGGTGATTGCTGAATAGAAATGGTTGCTTTGACAGGTTTGACTGTAAATGTAAATTGTAATTGTAGAAATATTTCTATTATAGCGATCACTTTTTATAAGTAAGCATGAGGAATAAGAAGAACCAATAAAGGAACATGTCTATCCTACCAAATTAAATGACGATCCAATTTGAATTGGAAGAGTTACCATATCATTCAATGATGGTACCCTTAACCCTAGAATAACTGTGTGCTAAAGGATTCATAAAGAACACAAAAATATATAATACATTATTTAACAATATGTCAATCACAGGATTGGGAAAGTCAGAAAATTGATGTAAAAATAATAAAATGTATTAGTAATAGTGTATTTAAGTCATAGAATACAGAATACCATCTATCAAAACTTTCAACAGTTTCACTAGATGACATAATCCAACACTTTATCAGGGCTACACCAAAAATCAGCATCTAACCCTCTGCAATCTGTCCCATTAACTTGCATTTATATAGCACCTTTCACGTAAGATAACATCTCGAAGCGCTGTGCAGTGAGAGGGGGAGATGGGGGAAGTGGCTCAATTAAAAAGGTAGGTTTTCCAGGTGGGATTTGAAGATAGATAAAGAGGGGGCCAGGACGAAGGGAGGGATTGAGGCAGAAAGTTGCAGAGAATAGGGTGTCGTAGCTGAAGGTGTAGCTACTGATGTAATTTGTTGTTTGTGCTTGATGGTGGCGGGCAGGCTTCGGGGGACATACAACAGGCCTGTGTTAGCTCAGTGAGGGGGTGCGGGCAACGGAGTGGCCTCTCAGAGTGACACTGCCAACATAGTATCAAATGACGCTGATTTAAAGTTATTTTCTGGCCTGTGGATTTACAGCCATCAGAAGTTCATTGGCAATGAAATGACCTAATTTCACTTGAGATTTTACAGCCTCTGTAAATGGAACTTTTTGTTACCTCTGACAGTCATAACATTCAACCTATATTGTAACACTAAAAGTAAAATATGCTGATCCATTCCAACAGAGAGATTTTCAGTTGCTCAATCACCTTCAGAGTTGTTAAACATATGTGGGTTCCCCAGGGAGACCCAGTTGTGGAAAATACATTTAAAATAAGGACCATTACCTTTAAATAGCAACTTGCTTTATATAGCACCTTCATGTAGGTTTACGTCTCAAATACAAGGTCAGGGAGGAATGGATGACACAGTCAAACAGGTAGGCTTTTAGGCAGGATTTAAAGACAGATAGAGAGGGTGGAAATATGGTGTGAGGGGGGGTAAAGATGAGGTATTTCCAGATGTTAGGGGTATAGTTGAAGGCTCAGCCATTGATGGATTGGGCAGGGGACATGTAGCAGGCCCACTGCAGTGCAGTACTGGGACAGCGCTGCATTGTCAATGGTGCTATTCTTCAGATGAGACAATAAACCAGTCTGACTGTTCAGATTCCGATTAAAAAAAAAAGGGACTTTTTCCCAGTGTCCTGGCCAACACACCTCCAGATAACTTGATCATTCTCTTCATCGCACTGTGTGTGGGACACTGCTGTGTGCAAACTGGCTGCATTGTTTGCAAATAAAAATACATAGCCAGTCCACTTGACAGCAATCCTCTGTGAATTGCATTGAGCTGTTTCGACATTATAGGTGCTCTATTAAGTGTAAGATCATTATACTCGTCAATGGGATAGAGAACATAAATCCAGAATTGTAAATCAAGGCAAGAGGACAAATGTGCAGGTTCAGGGTAATGAAAGGCACCTTTAAACCAGATACCAGAAAGTATTTATTTACGGAGACATTAGTCAATTGTTACTAGGGAGAAGAACAGCAATCAGTAGTTGGAATGAGTTACCAGAAAAAGTGGTCGTGACCAGTGCAATGGCATAAAAAGCTTGTAAAGTAATGTGAGGATGATAGGGTTAGGAAATCTGGAAGGGTAAAATCAAATGAGAAATTCATCCGAACCTTGTATGTATGTATGTATGTATGTATGTATGTATGTATGTATGTGTGTGTGTGTGTGTGTGTGTGTGTGTGTGTGGTGTGTGTGAGAGAGAGAAACATCAGCAGATTGTGAAACATTGTCTGGTCTCTTTAATAGACAATAGACCTGAGATCTATAATGTACATTTTGTAATGGTGGGAACTGAAACATGAAAGTATGGATATGATTCAAATTAAATTCAGTATTTGTAAAGAACAATCATTTAATTGATGTTCTATTAAGAATAATGAACTTTGCAGTGTGTTTTTATACTGTAACAAGAGAACCTGAGCTGATTAAATCACTTTGTTACAGCCTGAGCTTCAATCAGCATTACTGCCTCCTCCAGCAGGAAACGGTCTGGAACATTCATTAGAACTGAATTAATATGTAATTGAATGAAATGTAAGTTGTGACTCATGCAGCCAGCAGCCGTTAATTCGTGAGGGAAGAATTGAAGAACCCATTTTGAACATTTAAATTCACTCTAAGAGCACAACAAGAAATACCACTGTAAGGCTTGCTCCCTTATTCTGAAGTGTCATGGAAATAAGAAAACTAAATAAAAGCGTTGAGAACAAGCCCAAATTTGCCTGCAAAATACAGTTACAACACTTTACAGCATATCCTATTAATTGCTTTGAGCTGTCTTCCCGACATGAAAGGTGTTATATATCAAATGCAAGGATTATTATTATGATTATTACGATTTCTTTAACATCGAAGAAAAATGTCTTAACTAAACTAAAGATAAAAAGTGGATCTTTCTTTACCTCTTATTTTCTGTATTAATGATGAGCAAGGCAGTTTAAAGCATTTGCTTCAACTATTTTCTAACTCTTCTAACAATTAAACAATTACATTTTTAGCTTGAAAAAAGTATATGCTTAAAAATACATGTAATATTAATTCAGAGCAGAACTTTTGAAATCTATGGAAATAACGTTAAGAGTTGTGAGAAATGCTTCCTGTTGATGTGCACTCAGTTGTGTAGCAATTACATAACTGAGCCTGAAGCTTTGTGATCCTGGAGAATCCTAATGTTCATAAATAACATGAGCCTGAATTTACTACACTCACAAAAAAATGGCCTGGTGAATCTTAGCTTGTCACAGTAATTTTGTTGCAATGTGACACTGAGAATGAGTTACTCAGTGGAATAATCGCTCACAGTTATGGATATTATGGAGCTGAAGTGTTACTCAGTCGAATGTAAGGATTATTATTATTCAAACACAAAACAATAAGTAATGCTGACAGTTTGGACATACAATAGTTTGTATTACTGCACATTTTATTTCTGTTAATTTAGGAAATTTACTCCGCTCCGAGATGCTATTTCACATGAAGGGTGCCATATAAATGCAACTTGTTGTTGTAACTTAATCCTCTTAAGAATTTTCCGGGATCAATAAAGTTATCCATTATCTATCAGACATGTGTGTCATCACTTATGTCTAGTAAATGTCAGTAGAAACATGGAGAACAGTTAAATAACATTATTGGTTAACGTCATTGTGGAGAAATATTAAATGTAAACGCACCTTTTACAAAAGGTTTTGGAAAACTTAGAAAAGAAATTTAATGAAAGGTTGTACAATGTGACTTTCAGATCAACAGCAATTAGTGTGTTGTTCTCTGAAAAGCTCGCTCAGGGATTTTTCAATTGAAAGCAACACAAAAGTGGATGTAACTACAAATTGCTAGAGTTGCACAAACGTCCTTTGGGATTGGTCAAATAGAACAGGAAATGTGCAGCAGGATTTGAATGATTTGCTGCAGCACTCAGAGCCCTGGGACACTTTTGATCTTGTAGTGGATCCTGACTCGACTCTGAAAATGTTAGTATGACCCACATTGAAGACTATTTTAAACACAACAAGCTTGTAAATAATTCAAGTATGCAACGAGCTTCATTAAAAAATCACAAATAGATGGAAGTGTTGGGACTGCTTTGCGTTTTAAATCAACTAAAGTCTGGAAGAACAATTCTGTTGAAACTCCTTTAAGCCTGAAAATAATACTACATTTACAGTATTTTCAGATAAAGATTCTGTTAATTATATACGGTCTTATTTTGCAAGCAGTCTTCATTGTGTGCTAGAAAACCCACAAGGAATAATGAAAACCCTAGGCTGATAAAAAAAATTGGAACTGTTCCATTGGAATTTGACTCTGTTTATTCAACAAATGAAGATCAGAAGAGATTAGAACGGTTCAAATTGCAGAGATGGATAAACATACTGCATTATACTCCATGAAGTCTGTGCCAGCTGGAACCCAGAATAACCAATTGATTGATGGAATCTGTGGGCACGCAACAGGTATTTGCCATGAAGTTACTGAACAGATTTGAAGTGATTATCGGTGTGAAAAGATAGCAATGTTGAAGATACATGGGAGGACATTCAAACAACAACAACAACAACGACTTGCTTTATAGCACCCTTCATGTGGGGTAGGGTCCCGGAGCGCTTTAAAGTGCAGGGGATAAAGTGCTGGGAATGATATGGAGCCTTAGGATGTCATTGACATGTTTCAAAGTGCTTCACTGTATATTTTCTGGGCGAAATGTGGCAGCCAATTGCACACAGCAATGTCCCATAAACAGTTGTAGATTGAGTGAATACATTTATTTTTAGGGATTACCACCCCTAGAAAGCTATCCGCCAATCGACTAACAATTAGGTTCCTGCTTACTGCTAGGCAACGAGAGGCTTGTGGAGTAAGGAAACTTGCCTAAGGTTTCACCCTGCTCAGGAATCGAACCAAGGTCCTCTCGCTTGCAAAGCGAATGCGCTAACCACTAGATTACGGGACTCCACATTAAAAAGTTAAAAATAACATATCAAAGGAAGTGCTTATAGATAAGAAGAGCAGCATGGTTTTGAATTTTCTGAGAAGAATAAGTTACAAAGAATTTAAAAGGAATGCACATTGCACAATTTAGACTGAGAGGTTGAATGAGCAAACCACAATCTGTAGTCATATTACAAGATGTGGGAAAAACCAGAATATCTATCAACATATCAAGAAATGAAAGGGAAATTTAGATAATGTTAGGCTGGGAAATTTTTAAGTGTAAGAATGGTCACATTCTCACAGCAGAACGGATATTTTAAGAGATGGAAAGAAGATTGGAATAATCTCTTTCAAAACTGGGTTATCATTGCTCCACCAGCCCTGTTGTCAGATATGAACATAGGCCACTCAGTCAAGTGATTGGTTGATTGAAGACCATGTTCTTACTTAAAGTTGATGAGTTTCTGGTAATTACAGAATGATGAGTACAGTCACATTGGCATGATTCTCCTTGGAATAACATTTTGTCATTAAAATGAAGTAGAGTTTCTAAAACTAAAATCAAATGGAGCTGAAGAATAAACCAGATTTTATCTTGTCACAGTTGGTGAATATTCAGCTGATAGCAGAAAAATTGATGGAGATTAAAGATGTCATTCTTAATATTTTACACTAATGTTATAGATTTGACCAACCATATGAATCTATTGGAGTTAACAATTGGTGTTCTTAATTATCTTCTGGCTCTTCTGAAAATCTGCAGAAACACCATCATGTAAAGATCAGTAGAATGTACAGAATGGTTTCAAATGGGAAATTATGTGCTTCAAGGTTGCATTCTGGCACCAGACGTTTCGCACTTCTGCAGTGAAATGATCATGTAGCAATAAGATAAGAATGGAAACTGGAGGTCATACATGAGAAAGAAAAGTTCATAATCCTTGATATGCACATGACACCCATGTGATTGGCAGTACTGAATATGACACTCAGCATCTGTTCTGAATGCAACTAAAAGAAACTGCTGTACTATTAAAATGACAAAAGTGGGTATTGGTGGCTGGAGAGTAAATTCTACAGAAAATGGTGAAAAACTTACTTTTTTAGAGTGCTTTGAGCATCTTGGATTCTTGAAGCTTCTGATGGTGATTATTTTGAGGAAGTTAAAGGACGAACTGGTACACAATGGCAAGTTTTAACAGGTTTTGTATCAACTAGATACAAAAATNAAAAAAATTACTGAACAAAGCCAAAACATTTCACATTTTTAGTTTGGACGTTTCTCATACTTATATTTACAAAGGAAAAAAAGTCTCTAAAACATTGAAAGTATATATAAAACATTGAAGCTGTGCTGAACTTCAATTCACTAGCTCACTGTGCCAACCCCCACCCACCCCCATTCAAATCCCCATTTAATAAGCTTCTGTCATGGGAATTTCCATGTGCCTATTGATGCATGGAATTCGCAGTCTAGTTTGGATACTCTTAAGCATGGTGACGGGTTTCCGCATTTGTCAGACTCCCAGCTGACCCAAAGCAATCTAGTCTGTGCTGTCAGGCCAGGGCCAAATCTGAAGGACAAAAAGAGAAAAGAGGCAAATAAGTAACCCTACTCTTTTCAATAACTCTAATTCGAGGATGTCCAAGACTATTAGCCTTGGCCCTTCAAATAAGTTTCCCCCAAAAAGGCACTCGAGTACCTCCTAATCTCTGCATTACAAGTAACAGATGTTTGTTAAAGTTATATATATGGAATATACAGAATGATACAGCATGGAAACAGGCCATTGGGCTCCACAGTTCCCCTGGACTTTGTGTCGTCTGCAAATATAACTGTTTGTGAATGTAGGTCATTAACATAAACAAGGAAAATGGAAGGGAATTAAACACTTGAAGAGAAAGAATATAACAGGGTATGATGAAAAAGCATGAAATTGGAAATAGAGTATGCAGCTCCAGTGGCAACCAGTTTAGATGCAATGAGTCAAATGGCCTTCAATGTTATACTTATGATTCTAAATTATAATCCTGCCTGCAATAACTCACCATTTTTTTCACCAAAAAACAGTTAAGAGATTTTAGGTCAGCATTAATCCACAGGCTGGTGTTTATGAGGTTCAGGAGAGCTCTTAATGCACAGCAGAATTGGCTATAGCTTTACAATTTCAGCCACCAACCAGTAATCAGAGGGGCTGAATCAACTTCCCACAACCACACACTTAACCTCTGACAAAGTGACAATCCCCTGCTGACTGCTAAATTTGTTTATAATTGTGCCCATTTATTGATCATCCCTTCTGTGTCGAGTATAGCAGCAAGAAAGACTAAATAAAAGGTTTGAAACATATGGATTCAATATTGAGAACATCTCAGGATACATCAATACTGTGACGAGAAGGCAAACAAATAAGTTGCATCGAAAAGCACCAGGAAGAATTTAAAGTTGGAAATTGGAAACGGATCTGTAGTCTTAAATTAAAGTTTTCAGGCCCAGCATAGAGATTGAGAGCTGAAACCTTTCATGCGATGGGAAGAATATCTTCAATAAATTCTTGACTAAATCTCCTAGAACCCAATGACACCGCAGCTGTTTGATGTTTCACATGCCTAATTTAAAAGCTGTCCTTATTAAAATATCTAACTTTTGAAGCAACTTTTGCGCTGTCTTAGGAACCGTGAAGGCACCAAAGGAAGTAAATGACTAAATGGAATTTGAGCAAACGCATCACGGTAAGATGGTATTCTTCAATTTTAACTGTAAAGATTTCCAAAAAGATCATTCGTTTTAGGAATCACTTCCCGCGCTGAGAAGGCAGTAAAAGAATGAGAAAAGTCAACTTTTCCTGAGTGTTAACTATTTGGAGTTGAACAAGTTCGCAAGACCCACAGGTGGAACTGATTCGGAGGAAAAGCAGAACCGTGCAGCTGCTTGCAATTTTGCGCAGATGATGGGATAGTTTAGCACATGAAAGAGTGACTGGAAAGTTTGGAATTTGACATGCTGGGTTCTGAATCCTCCATGTTAGAAAGATCAATGCAGAGGTGCTCCCATGCATGATGTTTTGAGCCCTATCGGGAAAGCATTAATGTAGTGTTCTTGTTTGGACCCACATTAGTTATCCCAACACAAGGTAGAGGTCTCCGTCCTCCATTAACTACTTATGTTAATCCTGCAAGGCTCTTTTTTAATCATTAGTGGGCTGACTTTGCTTTCCTCAGCCAAGTAGGCAATTGAACATCGGACTTGTGCATCTAAACAAATTAATAATAATGTAGAGTGCATTGCTGCTACTACTTTAAGCAGATTGCTTCACAATTCCCAGCAGTAAATTGGAGAGTACAATTTTGAAGGGCTTATTTGCCATCCCTGCCCCCACTCCCACCCACACACAAATTCCTTGTTACGGTCTCCATATATGTAATTGGGCTCGATATATCTTCTGCTCTTAATAAGCAATTTTATAATAGTTTCTTAAAGCTATGACATTTATATCAATTAAGCCTACTATAGGGATACATACACTTTGTCTTCATAAACCATTGAAATTGTACTGTAACTTTATAAATACACGAGCTGCCACATTAATAAAACTCTCAAAAAATGGTTCCCTTGTTACAATTATAATAAAAGCCAGATACTTTTCAAATACAAAATTAAAAGGTCTTAATTTCATCCCATTGGCAGAAATCACTAAGACTCTAACATTCCTCTGTATGTTAATGGAAGAAGAAGTGGAAGATTTGGAAGTGTAAAGGACATTAAATGTTCACAAGCAAATGGGAATGGGCACCAGACGTACAGCAAGTGAATGAACTATCTGAGCATGACTCTGAGGAACAACAAGCTCACTGAAGAGGCAGTAACAGGTTGCTTCCATTTGCAACCTTCAGTGCCTTGTGACGTCCTCCCAACATGTAAGGCGCAATACAAATATAATTTGTTGTTGTTTCTGAAAGGCACACAGAGATCACTGTTGATACTGCACTCTTAGTAGCAGTGTTGATCACCATTGCCTTCAAACATTATATCATTGGGATCCTTCTAAAGGGACATCAGCCAATGTGTTGTCTCATACTGCATTGGAGTAGCTGGATTGGGTTACATAGAGCTTCTATAGTTTAGATACCATCAATGCACAATCCATATAAGGCAGCAAAGAACAGGTAAATTGAACATATGGATGAACTGTGCATTGGGATACAGTTTATAATGTGCAATGTATTTTCAGGTGCAAAAAGTTAAAGACTAGATTCTAAAGCTGTTGTGCTGGACTCATCTGGGAAAGATCACAATGCTTTAATATCCAGAATGCCAAAGCATTCAAAATATGGTTTAAATATAATTGAATGCTGTTATCAATCCTCATCACCAGATGGAAGTTTGTTCAATCTGATATTTTGAAAAAAATTCAAGACACTCTTAAATACAGTAACTCACTCATTCCACGGCACTGCTGTGCGCAAATTGCCTGCAGAGTTTTGCTTGCAAAAAAAACCCCCAGGCAATCCACTTTAGAATAAATTAAAAAATAAAAATTTGGTCACTCAATCCACGACTGTTTGTGGGACACTGCTGTCGGCAATTGACTGCCGCATTTTGCCCACAAAATATACAGTCAATTCACTTTACAGTATATTCTACGAAGAGCTTTGAGACATCTCGAAGAAGTGATAAGGTGCTATATCAACTGCAAGGATTATTATTACAGTACATCCTGTGAAGCACATTGAGACGTCTCAACGACATGGCAAGGCGCTATATCAAATGCAAGGATTATTATTATTATATAATTTACATCTTTCTAAACAAAAACTTGGTTTCAAAGGTGAATTCTAGATATAAGAAAATAACATTGACTTGTCACCTTTTAGTTGAAAGCTTGTGATTGCTGTCAAATAATTTTGCCGTGAGATCCCATACTCTAATTCTTAAAAACAATTTCATTCCTCCTCAAGCAGTTTGGGCTCTTGTAAGATTCATTCTATTTTTTTGGTCAGTCGGTTTTCTGACACGTGCAGAAACACATCTCCATGCTTAAGAATTTCCAAACCAAACAGAGTTCCATGTCTGCCACCTATACATGGAAATTCCAGAGATATTTGTTGGAATGGAATGCGCAATCTCTCCTTGGAGGGACACATCCTGCTTACCTAAATTCGGAAAGTAGTAGATGCAGGTTGTCAGAGCCAAATCTTGGGGCCCCCAGAGTGCACAATGGGTATTGCTGGAGTCTAACCAGCTAAAACCAAATAGCTTGCCACTGAGTACTGCCTGGCAAGCTTTCCTGCTGCTTGTCCAACTAGGACCATCGTACCCATTAGGACTTTGGCTTGCAGGGTTAATGGGAGCTGAGTATGAAGAGTCCATGCAACCAGTCACCGCATAAGAGCATAATACTTACATTTTCCAATAGTAACTAGCATGTATCTGAATAACATACAACATTGTTTTTTGTTAGATTCTGTAAAAGGCCTGGTGCTGAAAAGACACAATAGCAAAAGTTTATTATTCTGGTTCATAAAAGACACAGTCTACTTATGTGAATTGCATGCACACCTTACATAAGAGAAGTTTCCCCAAACCCTTTGAACTGTAACACAGGTTTTGCTCCCCTATAATAAATGTGCTGGTTTTGCTCAGTGATGCCATTGAGCCCTTAAAATAAATATGTGAGGCAACTGATCAGAAACTGTAGTAACAATTTATAGCTCCAGAGCAAAACCCTCAGAGAGTTATAAGCCAAGCATATAAATCAAACAGTGAACACAAATCTACAGTTAATCAAACAGTTAATCAAACTAGCATTTGCCAGTAGCCTGGTGAACAAGATTGACTGCAGTGTCCTTCAAGTTTAGCTCAAGTATTGAGAACATTCTGCCAATCTTGTAACAACCATTCTGTGAATATATGTCTGCAGTTCCTTCATGAAGCCGTGACTACCACAATTGGTTTTACTGTACATCTCATTGATCGTTTCAAATTTTAAAAATAATTTAGAAAATGAGCGGTTAAAATTCCTGATTGCTTATTATTAATACATTAATACACAGTAATAGTCTTCAGGGCCTATACCTAACTGTGCTTATGTAATCAGATTGAAAAATGTGAGTTAGGTAAAACCTTTGACTCCAACTAAATATTCACAATTCTGTTAAATCAACTCTGATATGTATAGATTTTAGACAGTATTAAGTTTTTTAATCCTTAAAAATGCAGTACTCATACCTAATGAAATATGATTTGTTCCGTTATACCTACAGTATGTAACTCACTTAGGAGTTTATCAAACTCAGGTTATGTCATATTTTTTCAATATAAAAAATAATAAATGGTTACCTTCCATGTAGCTTCTACACATGAGCATGTTGCTGAATTACCCCCCACCCCCGCCCTTCAAACCAGGAATTTACATACATATTTCTTCAAATTATGTGACCAAGACTGCAATGTATGCCTTGACATACTGAATATATAATGACGCTATGTTGACAATCTAATAGAAAGCAAGAGATGTTCTGCTGTGACTGTTGATGTCATTTTGTGGAGGTTTTGATTGTATTACCATTTAGCAATCGCAAAGGCAATTTGTGCAGCTCAAAACTAAACAGAGGAGGCATTGATTGATTGGCCCTCTGAGCACCCTGTGAACATTTGCATTTAACCAGTGAAATCAGAAAGTGATAAAGTGTAGCCATGTGCATGAAAATGTTACAGAACAAAAAGGACAAGAAATGGGAAATGACAGTAAATGAGACGGCAGCAAATCGAATTGTTGCATTACATACTTGTTTTCCTCAGCAATGCCCCAGCATTTCACTGGGCCTAGATATTATTGGTTCATGTAGCTAGCCTGCTGTGACAGTTTTTTTTACACAAATAAATTAGATGCAATGTAAATAAAATATAGATGAAGTCAACCAGCACCTCACCTACATTTGGCCTGGCATACTCCCTAAAGGCATTCCCCAGCCTTCTGCAGCTCCTTGACTAGATACTGCCAGCTGCAGAAAACATATATGCTTCATTGTGTCTCTTCCCTGACAGTGGTTGCAATAATGTATTAGTGGGACTTGATTGTGTTTCCAACAATGCACTGATTGAAACCGTTTGTGGCTGAAAGGAAGACTCGCTTTAGTCACAGGAAGAAGCAGTGCGGTTGTGTCAGCCAACAAAACCTTAATGAAACAATACTTGTTTTTGCTGGATTCACCAACGCGTTGCCATGCCTTGTGATAAACAAACAGCAGGGGTTGCCACACATAGGTAGAATTAAATGGTAACAGTATTAGCATTGATTAGTAATGCAAGTAACAACTGAAATGCTTCATTTGTTTGTACATTTCAATGAAGAAATCCCATATCTCAATCTTGAAGTAAATAATTCAATATTTTTTGGTGGGGGAAATCAGTTGAGCATTTGACATCCATCACCAAGCCGGATAGTATTGAGAATTTTGGGTTTGGGTTTCTTCATAATTCTACATTATGCTAAGAAATATTTCTCAGTTTGATGGAAGAACTGTGATAGAGGAAAAAAAACATTTCTGCTGGTGATTTAATCCTCTTGATGACTCTTGGCACAAAATCCAAAAGGTGAAGCTCCAACAAAATGTTCCCTTTCTGTCTTGATGATTAACCAGAATTACTTTACATTGAGTGCAAAAAATCAAGACTTTGAGCTCACAGTGTAAGCTGATGCCCCAATGCAGGGCTGGGGATGCACTGGAACCTTGGTGAAGCAATGAAGAATGTTCATCCTTTGAGTGAGATATTAAACCAGGGTTCCATCTTGCAGTTCAGGTGGATGTTAAAGATCCCAAAGCACTAAACAATAAGAGAAAGGAGTTTATTACAATATCATCCACTGATCATTCACTTCAATGACTGTATGACATTACTGTGTGTAACCCACCTTCCACTGCCTCTGCTCAACTGGCTCTGGCCTCCTGCAAGGCCGTTTTGTGCCCTCCATTTCAAAATTGGTGGCCGCGCTTTCAGCCATTATGTCCCAAAACTCTGGAACACTCTTCCCCTATCCTTCGTCCTTGCACCTTCCTTCCCCATCTTCAGGTTATGCGTGAAGATTTTCCTCTTCAATCATGCTATGGTCACCTCTGTGTCATGCTCCACCACTGTCAAGCGCTCTCAGATGCTATCCTGCGTGAGGGGCACTATATAAGCTGTCCTTGTTAATTGGCTGCTATATTTGCTGACAAAATAAACAGTCATTATACATTACAATAAATCCTGTGAAGCACTTTGAGGAGATCTCCTAACATGAAAATGTGCTAGATCAAATGCAAGGATTATCACCATTAAAAGGTTTTTGTCTCATAGGATCCTTAAAGCAGACTTTAGAGGAATATATAATGGGATTCATTAATAGCGACTCAGAGTCACTAATGGGACCAGCAGACTTCATGGCTGAATTGTGGAAGTCCCACAATCTATTTCTGCCATTTTAAAGTGGTGATCCACAAGCTAATCATGATATAATAATAATCCTTCCATTTGATATAGCGCTTTATCACGTCTTTGAGATATCTCAAAGCGCTTCACAGAATAATAATAATAATAATGATCCTTGCATTTGATATAGAGCTTTTCATGTCTTCTAGACGTCTCAGAATATACTATAAAGTGAATTGATTGTATATTTTGTGGACGCGGCAGCCAATTACGTACAGCAGTGTCCCACAAACAATCGTGGATTGAGTGACCAATTTATTATTTTTTTGCCAATCGATTAACTGGGTTCCTACTTGCTAATAGGTAAACAGAGGCGTGTGTGAAGTAAGGAAACTTGTCCAACATTTCACCTTGCCGGAAATCGAACCCAGGTCTCTCAGTTGCGAGGTGAGTGCTCTTAGAGTGAGAGACCTAGGTTCCATTCCCGGCAGGGTGAAACCTTGGGCAAGTTTCCTTACTCCGCATAATAATCCCTCAAGAAAAAAAACAATAATAAACAGGTCACTTCAATCCATGACCCTTTGTGGGACACTGCTGTATGCAATTGGCTGATGCATTTTGCCCACAAAATATACAGTCAATTCACTTTACAGTATAGTCTGTGAAGCACTTTGAGGTTTCTAGAAAACATGAAAAGCACTCTATCAAATGCAAAGATTATTATTATTTATTACTATAATACATATTAAAAATCTACATTTGTATTTGAATATGTGATGAAAATCTCAGTGTGTTCCATTCTCTGGAACTGGCCATTCCAGACAAACTAGCTAATTCAGGTCAACTCCTATCTAATCCTATCCAAATAAAAAAATTGGTCACTCAGTGCATGGCTTTCGTGGGATATTGCTGCGCATAAACTGACTGCCACATTTCACCCATAAAATGCACAGTCAATCCACTTTCGAGTATATCCTGTGAAGCGCTTTGAGACGTCTAAACGAGATGATAAGGTGCTATACCAAAAGCAAAGATCATTATTAGAACAACAAAATTACATTTGTAAAGCGCCTTTCACGTCGGGAGATGTCCCAAAGCGCTCAACAGTCAAGGATCAGGACCTGAGCATTGGGGCAGGGTTGGGATGAGGGAGAGCAGTGGGGGTAGGACAGTGGCTGAAGGCATGGTCAAAAGGAGAGTCATGCCTTGAAGGAGGCAAGGCAGGGAGCAAGGCAAAGGGATTGTGGGATGGAGTTCCAAAGAGTGGGGGCAGAAAGGCTGAAAACCCGGCCGCCAATGTTAGGGCAGGTCGGGTGGGAGACCTGGAGCAGGCCAGAGCCTGCTGAGCGAAGGGAGCGGACAGTTTGATAGGGGTTCAGCAGGTCAGAGATGTAGGAGGGGGCAAGGCTGTGGAGGGCCTTGAAGGTGAGGATGAGATTTTGAACTCTATCCTCTGAGGGATGGGGAGCCAGTGTTACCTGGCTCTCGATCCATTTGATCTCATTCTTTCAGAATATGTACTCCACTACTGTCTTCAGATTATAGCCTCAAGTGATTCCTTAAATGAGTCTAATATATAGGCCTCAACCACTGTTCCTTGGAACAAATTTGGACTGTTAAGTGCTCTCTTAGTAAATACATTTTTTGCAGTATCTATTTTAAAGTTTTTCTTCACAACCCGGAACATGTCTTGTCCTGGCCTTGATGCATCTGAAATTTGATTTCTATGATCGGTCTTTGCCAGTGCAATATGTCTCCCCTTTTACTCAGTATACAGTTGATCTTTTAAATCTTATACTGGCTCGACAGAAAATACACCGTAAGACAATAGAGAGTTATAAACATACCATTAAGAAAATAGTTATAGCAAAGTTATAGCAAAGAACCTCAAGCTTAAACTAGTTTGAGATAATAATATTTCAGAAATTACAGATGACTCTCCTACAATCACTGGCATTGATAAAAATAGTGAGTATGTGGATTCCCAAGTTAAGTTCCCCTATAGGATGTGCATATCCTGTCTGTTGTTTTTCACTCACCTTGTAATTCTGAGGTTGAACATTTCTACATCCTGCTAAAGGCAAGAACATTTGAAAGATTTTCTTGCAAAACACAGGAATTCCTGTATGTTTGTGAGCCTCTTCCAACAGTTTATGAAATCTTGGCAGATTTTTCAATTTTAAGGCCTTGCCCTTTCATCATACCCTTTACCACCTCTAATAACGACATAGGTGAATCTTGTGGAAAATCTTGGGCTTAGACTATACTTGAGGAAGTGATGGTGATTGCTCTTGCTGCGTGTGAGACATGTCATTGCAAAGTGATCCTTGTGATGTTCCAGGCTGTAGCGATGCCTCTAATCAGCACTCAAAGACACTATCCCATATGAGGGGCATTGTATAAACTGTAGTATTTGTTGCAGTAAACAGTGTTAGCTTTCAATGTTATCAACAACAGCTTGCATTTATATAGCTCCTCTCATGTTGGATAGCTTCTCAGAGTGCTGAACAATGGCAAGGATTGACGCCAAGCTGGGGAGAAAGAGGAGGTGACCATGAGCATGGTCGAAGAGGAAAGTATTTACAAGCAGTCTCAAGATGAATAAGGAGAGGGCAAGGTGGAAGAGTTAAAGCACGGAGTTCCAAAGGTAATAGGGAGCCTGGAGGGCGGCTGACTCTTTCATAATATTACAAATGGTCTCTTTAAAGTTCTTTCACGGCCCATAGGTTTTAAGAGAGCACTTTTGAGAGGAGGTCATATTGATTTGCACTGCCGGCATCTGTACTACAGCAACGCAAATCAATCTCCCAGCAAAATAACCTCCTCAAGGTCTTGTCTGCCAAGCTCCAGCACGAATCACTTTGCGATTGCATGTCTCACACTCAGTTTATAACAGGGGCATTGCTGCAAAACAACACAATATAAACTAAGCATCTGACACACAGTGAAAGTACAAGAGGAATATTTTTACTATATAAAATTTTTATTGCAGTGATTTCAACCAGTGATGCCATGTGGAGCTCGACTGATGTGATTGAAAAGTTGCAGCCTAGCGCAATGCTACTTTTCTCTATTTAGGCCTGTGCATAAACTAAATCAAGCAAATGGGTAACGAGAAACAATAGCCAGACATATTCATTTTCAGAGCAGTAAATTCAACTCTAAATTGGGATCTTAAGCATGCTTTACATTCACTGAGGTCCTCGATGATTGTCATGGTATCAGGCATGATCAAGCTTTGGTTTTATATTCAACAAGCTGAATTTAAATAGTACTTCTCACCCAGGATAATATGTCAAAGTGCTTCTCAGGGAAGGAACTGAAAACTCAGTAAGGTGAGGAAAGTGGGGGTTGAGAGGTAACTAAAAGCAGGTATGAAAAGGCAGGTTTTTGGAATGCTTTGGAAATGAGCAGGGAGGTGACTGGATTTTGGAAGATATCCAGTGACATAACGATAAGGTACAACTGCAAGGAAAGATGTCCCATCAAACTGCTGCTTAGGGTTTCTGAGAGTAAACAGGCCTGGAGAATGTGATGGAGAGCAAGAGGCCAAAATTCAAAGGAGATACCTCTAGTGGGGAATCAGGAATGACACATACACTTGAATGAATTCCTTCTGACACACTTTCAAACCCAAAGGCTTTCCGCATGCTGATAATTCCTGGTTCTGCAGCTTATGCCTAATTATACAAAAGACAGAATTCCTAATAAGACAGTTCAACATTCTGCGAATGCCGACCCCCCCCCCCCCCACAATTTTCTTTAGTCTTCTTCTCCAGTAGGCATATTAATTGTTGATTCTTCCCTCTTTTATGACTTCAGTTGCCCCTAGTACCCACAAATAATAACAAAAACAAATTATATTTGTGTAGCGGCTTCAGTAGGATGTCCCATCCTGGGACAGGAGAATGTCCCAAGGGACAGGAGGATGTCCCAAGGTACTGGACAGTCAGGGACAATACGTAATTATTCGAAAAAAATAGATGGGAGTTTCTCCCAGTGTTCTGGCCAACAATCCCACAACAAAATTAAATTGGTCATCTGTATAACAGGCTTGTTTGTGGGACACTGCTGTCTGCAAATTGGTTGCCATGTTTGCCTACAAATAAAAAGTCATTCCACCGCACAGTAAATCCTGAGAGAAGCATTTTGAGTAACCTCCCGACATGAAAAGCCGCTACATCAAGTGCAAGGTTGATTATTATTATTAATGATGTGTGAGCATTGACAATAAGCATTGGCTATTCAACATTGGAAAGAGTTAGACAAGAGAGACACAGCCAAGCCCGATATACAGTACACCCTTAGCCAAATTCCACACACCATGCTTTATAGCAGGATTTTCTGGAAAGCTTTTGGCAGTAGAAAGTCTGTTGATTTTCCCTTCCTTAACTTACACTGTAAGCAATTGTAGTGCCTCAACTGTTGCCTGCATGGGATCAGCTAACTCAGAACAGATTGAGACTTGGACCTGCAACTTTCTGGTCTGCATGGCCTTGCCATGAACCTTTATCCATTGGGAGAAGCATGATGCAGAATTTTTAAATACAACCTCTTCCTTGGAGTCCTGAAGAAAGGCAAAGCCAAAAGTTTAAAAAAAGAAAAAAAACTTCTTGCAACCTGTTAATAAATAAGTAATAATAATCCTTTCATTTGATAGAGCACCTTATCACGTTTTCGAGATATCTCAAAGCGTTTTACACAATATACTGTAAAGTGAATTGACTGCATATTTTGAGGGTAAAACTCAGCAGCCAATTGCACACAGTGTGGATTGAGTGACCAAATTATATTTATTTATTTGAAGGGAATATTACCCCTGGAAAGCGATCTGTCAATTGACTAACAACTGGGTTCCTACTTATTGCTTGGTAAACAGAGGAATGTGGAGTAAGGAAACTTACGTAAGGTTTTGCCTCACCTGGGAATGGAACTCGGGTCCTCTTGCTTGTGGGGTGAGTGCTCTAACCACTAAGCTTCAGGACTCCACCGTTACCATGTGACTGCTGTGTTTAAAGTAAATTGTTCATTATATTCATATCAGATGGAGGAAAAAGTGCGGAACAAGTGATGAAAAACATATTTATGCTGATGTTCACAATAGCAAAACAGAAAATTATTTGATATAAACTGGAAATTTAAAACTTAAAAAAAAGTACAAACTGTGGTCATTTACAACACAATTTGAAGATCATATGTAATATAATAAATAATAATCCTTACATTTGACATAGCGCTTTTCACATCTTCCAGACATCTCAAAGCGCTTCACAGAATAAAGTGTAAAGTGAATTCACTATATATTTGTGGGCGAAACATGGCAGCCAATTGCGCACAGCAGTTTCCCACAAACAGTTGTGGATTGATGTGACCAATTTTATTATTGTTTTTTTTCTTGAGGGATTATTATCAACATTATTATTTTATTACAGGGCTTTTCAATTATCTGGCTTAACTGTTGTGATTGGCAGGAAATTTGTATCTTGATGCTCTGAATCAATGTTAACTTGTAATGAGTGTGGGGGCTACTCATAGCAGCCTGATAAAACGTTGTGAGTTATTTTCTTCATTTATGGAATATCTTAGTTTCTAAATTTTCTCAGTTGGACAGTCAACTAACAATTTCCTGAAGGTTTTTCTGACTATAACTGAAGTTGACCAAATGATTTGTAAGTACTGTATATTGTTGTATGGGACTCATACATCAGTATGTGATTGCACGCTGGAAATCTACATTCTACAACACAGACTTCATGAACTTTCGCACATTTAGCTCAGGGAGGTTGGTTTTGCTGAACATCTGGAAGCTGAAATCAGTGTGCATCAAAATTGCCAACTTTATAATCAAGTATTTCTTTCTTTGCAGTGCAGACTTGGCTCATAGTTTACAAACCTAATGAATCAAGCTAAAATATTATAGCAAAATGCAGAAATAATACAGGTGGAATATTGAATCCAGTTTTAGGCAGCCGATTACAGAAAGCGCATTAGAGCAATAAAGTCTTGTGGAGTCCTTACTCTAAGTTTCATTCCTGTTTACCTAGCAGTAAATAGGAACCCGGTTGTTAGTTAATTGGTGGGTCGCTTTAATAATCTCTTTAACATAAATAAAGAATTTTGTCCATGACTGTTTGTGGGACACTGCTGTGCCCAAATCGCTGCCGCGTTTTACCCACAAAATATACAGTCAATTCACTTTACAGTGTGTTCTGTGAAGCGCTTTGGGACGTCCTCCCGAAGTGAAAAGCACTATATGGGAGTCCTGTAGCTCAGTGGTTAGAGCACTCGCTTTGCAAGTGAGAGACGTGAGTTCAATTCCAGACAGGTCGAAACCTTGGGCACGTTTCCTTACTCCACACGCCTAATAATAATCCCTCCAAAAAAACAAAACAATAATAAATTGGTCATTTTCAATCCATGACTGTTTGTGGGACATTGCTGTGCGCAATTGGCTGCCGCGTTCGCCCACAAATTTACAGTCAATTCACTTTACAGTATATTCTGTGAAGCGCTTTGGGACGTCTAGAAGACGTGAAAAGCACTTTATCAAATGCAAGGATTATTATTATTATATATTATTATATCAAATGCAAGGATTATTATTATTAACATAAATAAAGAATTTTGTCACTCAATTCATGACTGTTTGTGGGACACTGCTGTGCCCAATTGGCTGCCGCGTTTTACCCACAAAATATACAGTCAATTCACTTTACAGTATATTCTGTGAAGGGCTTTGTGACTTCTCGAGACTTGATAAGACGCTATATCAAATGCAAGGATTATTATTATTATAAAAAGAGTACAGCGAAAATTCAGTGGGACAAAACCAAGGATGAAAGGTTATTTATGTGAAGAGTAAAGAGAGGAAGACTATTTCCAATGTTTCATTAACAAAGACCTAAATTGAGAAATAAACCAAAAGAAAAACATTTTTTACACCAAGGGTTTGTTAGAATATGGAATACTTTAGCATATATGGATATTGAAACCTGAGTTGAAAACATAATTTAAAAATGAATTGGATAAATAGTTAAAGACAAATATTGAAGGGCACAGGGAGAGATATTAAGGGCATGGTAAATTTGATTAAGAATCGATAGCGGAACGTGGCAGCCAACTGCACACAGCATTGTCCCACAAACAGTTGTGGATTGAGTGACCAAATTATTATTATTAATAATAACCTCAGATTTAGGCGGCACACTTGAGTTAAAATTCTCAAGCACAACAAGAAATATTTAGACTGGGAATAAATTTGCCATGGATCATATGTTGCACAAACCATTAGTGCAACCTCGTGGTTTAGACAACTTTGTAAACATTTGCTCTCATGGATTATTTTTTGTGCCCTTGATGGTATTGCAACCTTATAAGTTATAACACACCAGCCAGCTGTGAGTCTGCAGAGAACATTACTAGGTAAGGTTGCATTTTTAATTCAAGAGGATGATCTTTTTTATGTTCTGTTTTTTAAGTGGTTCTAAATCACTAAAAGCCAATGTATTTTTTATAACATGGAACCATAGGAATTTACAGCACATAAGAAGGGTATTCTACCGATTGTTTCAGTGCTGGCTCTTTTAAGAACAATCCTTTCTGAATCATTTACCTGGCCTTATTCCATACTCCTGTAGTTTATTCCTTTTTAAGATATTTATCTACTTCCCTTTTGTAAACTAATATGGATTTTTCCTCAACCACCACTCCCAGCAGGACAATCCATATCCTAACTATGTTATATGTGAAAAAAAATTCTAGTCTCGGCATTTGTTCAATTACTAACTATCTTAAAATGATGCTCTATAGTTACTGACTCACTGACTAGTGGATTTGCCCTATTAACTATATCGAAACCTCTCAAAATTTTAAAGGCCTCTATCAGGTCACCCCAACAGAAAGTCCGACTTCCTCCAGTCTCAACTCATAGGCCAAACCACTCATCCCCAATATCATCCTAATAAATCTGCTCTGCACTCTATCTATCTATCTATCTATCTATCTATCTATCTATCTATCTATCTATCTATCTATCTATCTATCTATCTATCTATCTATCTATCTATCTATCTATCTATCTATCTATCTATCTATCTATCTATCTATCTATCTATCTATCTATCTATCTATCTATCTATCTATCTATCTATCTATCTATCTATCTATCTATCTATTGCCTTGATGCCGTTCCTTAAGTGGGGTGACCAATACGGGACATAATATTCTAACTGCAGTCTAATTAGCGATTTATATAAGTTTAGCATTGCTTCTTCACTTTTATATCTTATACCCCTATTTATAAAACCTAGGATTCAATTTGCTTTTTGACAGCTCTATTGACCTGTCTCCCCACTCTATGTTGTAAGCCCTAGGTCCCTCTGCTCTTCCACTCCTTTCGCCCATAGAATACACAATCAATACACTTTACAATGTATTCTGTGAAGTGCTTTGAGACATCTCAATGAGATGATAAGGCGGTATATCAAATGCAAGGATTATTATTTTAATATTTTACTGCCTAACATATACAAGCTCTCTGAGATGCTGCCCCACATGAATGGCGCTATATAAATGCAAGCTGTTGTTGTTATACTTACTCAACTTATTTTTCCTCCTAAAATGGATAACCTCACTCACATTTGCCAACATTAAATTTAATTTGCCATTTCTCTGAACTCGGTTTTGGAAGGATTGTATTGTCAATGTGTTTGTCTTGTTACAAACAATGGGGGCAAGGAAGTCCAATAACACAGGACAAGTTGATTTCCTGATTTCTCATGTTATGATTGTTTTTGATGAGGGAAAACCCAGTTAGATCTGCTTGAATATCCTTTACTTGGTTTTTATTTCCTCTTTTCCACAGAGATGAGAAACTTTAGCTGATTCCCATAATATGTTTTGAATCAACCTAACCAAACACTCTTTTTCCCAATAGAACATGTTCAAAAATCGTTTCTGTGAATTCAGAGATAGCATCTGTAATTTACAGCTTGTCAGATAAACAAAGACTACAACAAACACTTGTCAGTAACCTTTTCATATTTTCATGGTAGAATTTCCTCATTACTGGCTGCCGCACCAGCTGTGATCTCCTGGAAACCTTTGTCAATCTTTGCTCAGTGTTATCTTTAAACAAAACCAAAACCCTTGTCTATCCATATTCAATCTGGCACTCAGAAAGCCGAGTCGTCCTGATAATACAATAATTGGGCTGAAACAGAATACTATTTTCTTTACGTCAATTTAATGTTAGAAACCTGTGGGGCAATGCTGTATTTTTGGACAGGATCTTTTCAACTCTGGGACTTGACTTGAATCCTGTCCAAATGAAACACATATGGCAGAAAAAAACACTGTTTTTACTTCTTCAATGTGAGCTACCAATGGAATATGTGTAATTTGTGCCAATGTAATGGACAAGCAGGGGCCTGCTGCACAAAATAGATCTGGCACAAAGTAAAAGCAAAAACAAATGTCCAAAATTAAAAAAAATTGTAGTCTATCTCCTGGTTAGTCTATTTATATTCCCCCCCCGATCAACAACAACCACAAATTTACATCTGTAAAGCGCCTTTCATGTCGGGAGCACCTCCCAAGGAGCTGAATAGTCAGGGATCAGGACCCGAGCGTGGGGGAGGCAGGGTTGGAGTGAGGGAGGGCAGAGGAGGTAGGATAGCGGCTGAAGAAACTGCAAAAAGGAGGGTCTTGAGTCATGCCTTGAAGGAGGCAAGGGAGGGAGCAAGGTGAAGGGATTGTGGGATGGAGTTCCAAAGAGTGGAGGCAGAGAGGCTGAAACCCCATCCGCTGATGGTAGGGCTGGTTGGGTGGGACACATGGAGCAGGCTGGAGCCTGCTGAGTGGAGGGAGTGGACAGCTTGATAGGGGGTTAGAAGGTTAGAGAGGTAGGAGGGGGCAAAGCCATGGAGGGCCTTGAAAGTGAGGACGAGGATTTTGAATTCCATCCTCTGAGGGATGGGGAGCCAGTGGAGTCAGTCGAGGGTGGGGGTGATGAGGTCACGGAGCCTGGTGCAGGAGGTGACCCGAGCTGCAGAGTTCTGGATGATCTGCAGCTTGTGGAGGGAAGAGTTGGGGAGGCCGACAAGGAGGGAGTTTCCAATAGTCAAGCCTTGAGGTGACGAATGCATGTAAGAGGGTTTCGATGGCCTGAGGGGTGAGGCAGTGGCGGAGTCAGGCAATGTTGCGGAGGTGGGCTAAGGCAGAGGGGGTCATGGTGCGCTTGATCAAATACTATCCCCAATCCAAATTAATTGGCTACTTATCTCATTACTTATGGGATATCGCTGGAGCAAATCAGTTGCCATGTTCAACTATAAAAAAGATTTATCTTGATTCCTAATCATATAACAATAAATAATCCTTGCATTTGAAATAGCACCTTATCACATAATTGAGAAATCTCAAAGCAGTTCACAGCACAGGATATACTATGAAATGATAAGAATGTGTATTTTGTGGGTTAATTATATTTTCCTTTGTAAATTATATTTTGTAAAGTGCTTTGAAAAATTAATTTTTGGATGAAAGGCTTTCTAACATTTCTTTTTGGGTCAGCCAGGTGTCGAACACATGGAAACCCATCACCATGCTTAAGAGTATCTTAACCAAACTGAGAATTCCATGCATCCCACCTACACTTGTAAATTCCAGAGATAGATCGTTGGAATGGAAAGTGCACTTGCTCCCTGAAGGTCACATTCTGCTTACCTAATTCCGGAGAATGTTAGGCCTAGGTTGCCAAGAACCAAGGCTTGGGGACCTCGGAATGTTTTTTGCTGAAGTATTACCAGCTAAAACCAATTAAGAGAGAGAGTTCCAAAGTTTTGAGTCGTCCAGACTGAAAGCACAGCAACTAATGGTGGAGCAGAGGGGACGTAGGGACAAGCAGGAGGCCGGAGTCAGTCGAGCAGAGTGGGGTGGAGTGGGGAATATACAGGTCAGAGAGGTAGGGAAGTAGATAAAGGGATTTGTAGATGACTGTGAGGATCTTGAAGTTGATCCATTTTGTGATAGAGAGCCAGTGAAGCCTAACGAGGACTGTTGTGATGAGGGTGCAGAGCACTTGATCGGGTGAGTATACTAATAGTGGAGTTTTGAATTATTTGGATTTTGTGGAAAGTGGAGCTGAGGAGATTTAAGTCATTGGTGGCACAGGTTTGTATCAGTCAAGTATCTAGCTTGTGTGGGAACCCTTTCCTGTGCTTAAGAGTCTCCAATTCCAGCTATCAAGAACTCACAGAACCACATATTCTGTTTGCCAGATCTACAGCATGCAACCTTCCTGGAGTTACGCCCCTGCTTGTGAATACAGGTTTCCAGAAGCAAAAGCAATAGGGAGGCCAAAATACACATATGGATACTACTGGAATTGAACCAGTTAAACCAACACAGCTTACTGGTACGAGACACTGGTTAGTCACATTGCTGTCTGCACTATGTAAAATATTATGGCATGACCTCAGTCTAAACTTGAATGATGCCTGGATTGTAAAGAAAACACCGCAGCAGGTGTTCTACTTGAAAGAAATCTATTCATAATTTACCTGCACCACTTATGATTTATGAAACGCTCAACCTCATAAAAGAATAGACGTAGTGTTCCAGCATCATAATTAAATCCATGCTCTTTTGGCAGTCAGTATCATCAGCATTCACAGGTCAAATACAACCTGGGTCAAGAAAGCACTCTTTAATTTAGCCCATAGAAATTTACAACACAGAAGAAAGCCATTTGGCCCAACAATATACTTTAGTTAAACTTAACTTCAGAAGTGACCCCTGCCACTACTCCACTGAATCAGTGGACATTATTTTCCATGCTATAGTCCTCGTGAGTTTTCCCAACTGCGATTACAGATTTAGTGCTAATTTGAAAACTGTTCAAACGTCTCCTTAACCAAACAGCACACTTTGGTTAAGTCCTGTCCTCGTCTGGATCTTGAAAGTTCTCATCGTCCTAGGCTTAAGTCTATTGCATTGAATTTAGTATTGTTTAAGGCACTGTATAAAACTTAAATTCAGTCATAATTTGAAGGTAGATTTTCCACCTCGCATTTTTTAGTGCATTGGAAATTTAGCTTCCAAACTATGACTGAATTTAAGACTTTTCCAACATTTTGGAAAACAGTTTCTTAAGCCTAATAACATTAAATATTTGATGTTCATACGCATGGTCTCCTGTAGGAATTATTGTCCAGAGCCATCATGGGAAAATATAATGCCTGCCCCCTCTGATGTCCCAGTTGAGATCAGCTAACTCAGCACAGCCTAAGAAATGAACTGACCTCCCTAGTCTGTAGTGATTTAATGATACATCACAGGACCAGATTATTCAGTGTTTTATAAATCCAACAATTTCTGGAAAATGGACATTTATCCCTTGTAGATGCTTTTTTTGCAATTTCCAACAGTTCAATTTGGTTTCACACACCAACTCCCAGTACTTACTGTACTAACGTAGTGTGATGAATTCAACATGTAAAATCTGACAAAGCAAGAGGTAGAAGGACAAATAATTTATTGGTAGCCATCTGAGTTACTTAATCCTCACATTTGATTTCCAATCAAAACCATACCAAGTCAACTGAACAAATAGTAAAGATTTAGAAATGAAACAGATTTCCCTTTAAAGGAGAAGACAGATCAATTCAGGAGGTTCTTTCATGGGAGCAGATATTACTAATCACATATTCAAAGCATGCAGCTAGAGACAGTGAATAATGAACAATAATGAATAATGATTTGAACTTAGAGTTAGGGTTAGGGTTAAAGAAGGAATATGACCAGTTTAGTTAGACACATAGCTAGAGATGAACAGTTGTCTATATTATCTGTCCCCCAGAGGATTGATTTCAAGATCCTCATCCTCACCTACAAGGCCATTCACGGCCTTGCTCCCTCCTACCTCTCCAACCTACTATCCCCCTACCTACCTGCCCGTACCCTCCGTTCCTCTGGCTCCGGTCTGCTCCACGTCCCCGCCCCAACCGCCCTACTATCGGTGGTCGGGCCTTCAGCCTCTCAGCCCCAGGCTCTGGAACTCCATCCCCAGTGCCTTCGCCTTGCTTCCTCCCTTTCCTCCTTCAAGGCCGGTCTCAAAGCCTTTCTCTTTGACCGTGCCTTCAGCTCCCCTCTCGACTCTCTTCCTCCTCCTCGCTCCCTCCCTTCCCTCCCTCACCCTGACCATTTCCCCCCTCCTCTCTCCCTCCTTCCCTCCCTCACCCTGACCATTTCCCCCCTGCTCGGGTCATGACCCAACTGTGCAGCGCCTTGGGACGTCCTCCTGACGTGAAAGGCGCTCTATAAATGGAATCTTGTTGTTGTTGTTGTTGTTGTCTGCAAAGCCAGAAAACCTGTATTATAATGGTGAGTAGTTAGAGACTTACTACTCTCATTATAACAATAATGATCCTTATATTTGGTACAGTGCCTGTGAAGAAGTTGTCTCAGAATGCAGACTGTATTTGTTCGTATACAGTCTTACTCACTTATCTTGAACAAGTTTATATCAACATCCCGTTTATATTTTTTGTTTATATCAACAAAAAAATGAAGTCCCAGCTACTTCTCTGTACATTAATACTAAAAACTTACCATATATGTCGGCTTCGACATACATTCTGGCACACTTATGTCCATAAATTGTTTAGGCTCGTAACAGTATTAACAGCCTTGTTTTATTACCACTTATGTCGACAGTGTACTCTTAAATGATTCATTTTTTATTTACATGATTATTTTTGTAAATAAGTTAATGACTTTTTGTGAATAAGATAACGAAAACACATGTAAAAAAACGGTTCAAGAATTTTAATCTCAGAATTACTATTGTCGGCTTATGACGGCCTATGTCGATGCAACACTTATGTTAACAAACCTTGAATGATCCCCCAGCATGTCGACATAAGGAGCGTAGGACTGTACTAAATGAGTAATGTAATTAAAATGAGTCAAATACTGTACATACATGAGAGCGAAAGCTATACAGTGGATTACAGAATGAAACATTTACATGGAATTTGTTTCCGGGTCTCAGACAACTTCCAAATCCCTTTTACTGCAGCACAACCTCCTTAACCAAGGAAGGACTAGAATCTAGGCCAGCAACCTCTCCATGGCAGCTGTCAATCAAACTGCATAAATTGCCTCAATAAAACAGACACTGCTGGTAATATCCAGGAGTAATATTCCACTTGTAACTTGGAAAAAGTAAGTAGCAATAACTTTTTTTAAACCATTTGGTCTGGTTGCTGACAGGTTATACTGGCATTCGTCTTGGCTGTTGTCAATGGAGGAAGTCGATTTATAACACAATGCAAATTTACATTCATACAGCAACTTTCGCATTGGGAGAATGCCTCAAAATGCTTGACACTGCTAGCTGGGCACCTGAGCTGGGGGTGGGAGCCAAGAGGATGGGGAGAGGAAAGATGATTGAAAGAGGTACATCTCGATACATGCCTTGATAGAGCGGAGGGAGGGAGCAATAATAATGATTTAAAAGTTTTACACTTGGATATTGCGATGAAGTTCTGCAGAGAATTCCTAAAATCACAAAATATCTAACAAGTCTATCACAAAATAGAAGCAAACACATTTAAGTTAGAGCAATGGATATTTGCTTGGGTCTCAGTTTAGCAATAAAACATCAACACCAAACAGATTTAGAAATCTATACGAGACACCTTGAATACCAGTATTTGGAGCTAGTTTGTTGGTGAAAGAGTGCCTTCTTCAGTGCTCCAAAATCCCTGGTCTCCTCCTGTTGTGCTTGACATGAATTGATTGCTTGGAACTGGTAATTTCATACTGCTTCAGGACAGAGGTCAGTGTAATTACCAAAGAGATCAAATTCAATTTGAATCAACGAAGTCCGAATTGTACATGATCCCTTGTGTAAACACAGTAACAAATAAGAAATGCAGCCTCTTTAAATCTAGCTGAGGGCTATGGAGCCTTCAAACGATGTGTCAACTTCTGCTCCACTCCCACTTTCCCTTTATTTGCTTTCAACCCAACACTTTCACACCTCATTAGCAGTTCTGTTTAAATGCTGTTGCCCCCCTACACCATTGAACAAGCATTAATCCTATGTTAACATCTCTGCAGTAAATTGTCCAGAGCCCTGGGGAGTTTTTAATGGCCTCTACCCCAGTGTATGAAGCAGGTTGGGGTTGTTTGTTTCCATCATTGTGTTCATCCATTCATTCCTATTAACCCTTTGAAAGACGTCTTGAATAAAGAAGTCACTGGGGATCTCTGGACGAGAAAATGATGGACCGCTTGAACACCATGTGTAATTTGCTGTGGTGACAGACACACACTTCAATGACATGCATTGGAGCTACTTCACGGCAATTAATAGTGTTTTGTAAGTGACCAGACACGAACATTTATGGTGTTGGTCATCAAGAATCCCTGTCTTAAAATTCAGTTCCTACCGCATTTTCATTCCAGGTTTGCCAACACTGACAATCTCTAATGAAAACTATGTTATCCTGGCAGTGAATTTACCTGAACTATATTCAGTTCCCCAACCCCCACCTCCCCACCGTTGCCTCTCCGATTTTCCTATCAACAATTAAAAACAACTACAGGCAGTTCCAAAACAACATCACAATATCATACACTTCATGCATGGACAGGGCTTTTGAGATATTTTCCACTATAGATTCTACCTTTGAGAGGTGTCAAATGTTATAGGTACAATATGAACTCCAAGGACTATTATTACGAAATTCCAATGTAATAACTGGGAAAATAAAGGCAAGGAGCTACATTGTCTCCAACCGTGCTGCACCTCACACTTCTCCGGCCTCTACTACCACTATTTTGACAGGAGTCAATGTGAAAGAACTAAATATTTTGTGTGTAGATGATGAGGTGACCCTACTTGAGAATATCATAAGTTCTACAGGAACCCTGAGTTTAAGAAGAGTTAAATTCCACCTGGGTCAACATGTATTCCATCTACATGGGGAAGAAAGCCAGGTCTCCTTGGAGCTGAACTGGTTCCAAGGTGATATATTTGGCAACAGAATTTCAGAATCGAGCCAGCCCTCTGTGGTGGTCTCGGTAGTCAAGTTCTTAAGCCAGAGAGGCTTCAGTATTACAGGGCACTGCCGATGACAGTACAGCCAGCCTGGCTCATCAGTAGGACTTGGACCGCAGACCAGTCACTAGGGGCAGGGACTCAGCCCCTGTTAACCCTGCAAGCCAAAGCTCTGACGGATAGGGTGGTCCTAGCTAGACAAGACGCAGTATATCTCTGGAATAGGTGGCATGTATGGAATGCTCTGTTTCGTTTGGATACTCTTAAGCATTGTGATGGGTTTCCGCATGTGTCAAACACGATCTGACCAAAAAACTCCATGGCTATTTGTGGACATTGCTATATGCAAATGAACTGCCGTATTTTCCTATAAATATACAGGCAAACATCACAAGAAATCCTGTGAAGTGCTTTGAGATGTTTCAATGATATGATAAGGCACTATTTCAATAAGGGCTTATCATTATTATATTATTATTAATATAATCCTTGCATTTGATATAGCACCTTGGCATGTCAATTAACGCGTAACGCATCAATTGACATGTTTAACCTGAAACAAAGTGATCTGTGCCCCTTGTCACAAAAAATACAATAAATTGTAAAAGTCTTATAAGTTAAATAGATCTTTTCACCTCTGGGGCCCTGCTGGTTTCTGATTCAGTCTTGAAAGGGAGAGGAGATGATGGTTTCTCCTTCTTGATGCCGCTGAGGATCATCAGGGAAATATGTTATATGGCTTAAAGGCTCTCCAGGGACATTGCTGTTGTGTGGCTGCTAGTAAGATTGTCCTCAAGTAGCCCGTGTTTTCTTCAGTCAATCCCATGTATACAAAAAACAAATTGCATTAAATAGTGCCTTTTACTAGAGATGTCTCAAAATGCTTCAGAGAATATATTGTAAAGTGATTTGACTATACTTTGTGGGCGAAATTATGATTGAGTATCAGAGACTCAAGGATCTCAACGAAATGGGCTGTACTTTGTGTGTGAGTCTGTTCAGCTGTGGGGCCTTGCACATGCAAGGCTGATGCCATTCTTATATATACATTATTAAAAGGCTTCACTGGATAGCAATCAGAAACGCAATCTTATTGTTCCTTCTCTACCCCAGAGACACTGAAGCCAATTGTAGAGCCCTCACTGCTGCACTGACTGACATCAGTCAACTCAGCTCAGACCAAGAGTGAACTTGGACTTTTATACTCTGCTTGGCTTAGTGCCACACCACCATGTTGCATTTATTGACTTAACCACATGCCTTAGGAAATGTTTTCTCAATGCAAAGTAAAATTCTTGCTTTTTTAGAAATATTTTAAGTTGCGTATTATCAATAACCAAATATGAATCAATAAATACTAATTGATAATTGAACCAAATTTTAAATATTTTAAAAGCGACAGAAAAATAGCTTCCCAGTTAAATCTACATTTTTAAAAATTCTGCGCAATCTAAGTTTTATGATAATGGTCTTAAAGGTGAAACATTGAGAAATATTGAGCCTTAACATTTAGAGACCACTGATATTTCTCAAGGCTGCATGCAAATTTATAGGCAAATTAAACAAGATTCAATAATGCAAAGCTCACTTTTGAAAGAGTATTTTAATTTTGACTGAAATTAGAAGGAATATCACCTAATAATAATAATAATAATAATCCTTGCATTTGATATAGCGCTTTTCACGTCGGGAGGACGTCCCAAAGCGCTTCACAGAATAGACTGTAAAGTGAATTGACTGTATATTTGTGGGCGAACGCGGCAGCCAATTGCGCACAGCAATGTCCCACAAACAGTCGTAGATTGAAAATGACCAATTTATTATTGTTTTATTTTGGAGGGATTATTATTAGGCGTGTGGAGTAAGGAAACTTGCCCAAGGTTTCGCCCTGCCTGGAATTGAACTCAGGTCTCTCGCTTGCAAAGCAAGTGCTCTAACCACTGAGCTACAGGACTCCACAGTCCTAAATAACATTATTTCTCATATTTTATCAGGAATTAAGTTTTGTTAGATTTGTTTTGTAACAAAACAGTACAAAAAGGTAGAAGAGTATGATAGACATTTGAGATTATATAGCATTCATTCATCAAACATAATACAATAATTGATTGAAGGTTGGTCATTATCCATCGAACATTTAGTAAAGTCAATAATGAAACACTTCCTCTAATGAAAATGTACATTAAGGTCACGAAAAAGAAGAAATGCAATGAAACGTATTTGCTGGACAAATAGTTTCAATATTAGATGAATAAATGCTCTGAGACATTACCTTACGTAAAAGGCACAATGTAATTGCAAATTGTCGTTGTTGAGTAATATTAAGAAAATAAATGGTGTTTGTGTATTGGGGATTTCAGTACAGGAGTGAGATATGGGATATGCTCAAATGATTACTGACATATATGTTATATATATTGTATATATTATTATGTTATATATTATATTATATATTATACTATATATATCACATATATTATATATATTATACAATACAATAAACATTTATATAGTGCTTTTCAAGTCCTGTTGAACAGTACAGACAGCATGATAACGTGGACGAGAAGGAGAAAATCAGAAGAATTTTCTTTATTCTCTCTCTCCACTCTCACCCCCAACCCCCCAGCTCTCTTGTCTGTGTAATCATTTCTATTACTAGTTTCGGGGGATAAGGTTCCCTCTTTATGAAAATATTTTCTCTTTTTTCCCCTTTCTTCCTTTCGCTTCAACCTCCTCCACAGCTTTAAACCCGGTTTGCCAGTTACATCCTGGACACCGCCCCCAAAAAGTTTACATTTGGTGGAAAATGATGAAGCCAGATTGAATGATATCCATAAAGCATTCTAGTGTTGACACTTTGCATTGGGTATTGCAGAAGTTGCCCATTGTTCTGTCTAGGAAATACCCTGTACAGCATGCAGTGTTGTGAAACCTCAGATCTGGGGCCTCAGACAAAATTATATTTGTCTTCGTGGCACGTAGCTTTGTGTTTCAGTACCTTGGGACGTCTGCCCAACATGGAAGGCAGTATTTATTGCAATTTGTTGTTGTGCACGTGGGATTGACTGGAGAAAACGCTGGTTATTTGAGAACAACCTTACCCAGCAGCCACATAACAGCAATGCCCCTGGAGAGCATTTAAGCCATCCAACAGAGTTGCCTAATGATCCTCAGCGGCTATCAAGAAGGAGAACCCATCATCTCCTCTCTCTTTTAAGACTGAATTAGAAATCAGCAGGTCATCAGAGGTGAAAAGATCTATTTCACTGTATTAATAAGACTTTTAAAACTTATTGTATTTTATGTGACAAGGGGCAGGAGTTCACTTTATTTCAGGTTAAACATCTTAATTGAAGAAAAATAAAATTAAAAATAACTCAGATTAGTATATCCATGAGAAGGTCATACAGAGGATTGGAGCCTTTGAGGTGACATGCTGTGCTGGAGTTCCCAAAGCCAATTCTAACATGTTTTCTCCACTGGAGAGATGGAGCTGGGAAGGAATGATTAGTTCTCATGGCAACCGCAGAGCAGCTATATCTCGCTGAGCAGTGATTTCGGAGGCTGAAGATTGCTGAGTCAGTGGCGCCATGGGGGAACTGTCAGCCTCGATCCACATCACTCGGGGCCCGCATATACCAGCTCAGATTACCAACTGTGCACAAAAACACAATTCAGATCGCAAAGTTGCTGCATTGCTGAGAATGCAATTTGTTGATTTACATAAAATAGGGTGAAAGTTGGGCTCTCTCACACAAATCCATTCAAATTAATAGACTTCTATGCTTGGTGTCTCTAGGGAATACAAAGGTACAGGAGATGGGAAGGCAGGAACATGTAGGGAGTTAAACACTGGGACAAACAGGGCTGAATGCCCTATTTCTGTGCTGCTGTATCCCTCAAGGTAACTGTCCTGGTCAACAATCTTCCAGATAGGTAGATCACATCATGGCTACTTGTGTGACCTTGCTAGCACACAAAGGGCTGCTCCGTTTGTCCCCAAAATGACAGTCACATACATTACAGCTGTAAATTGCGTTGAGATTAACTTCGTAAAGTGCTATAAAAAATAAATTTTTTCTTCCCGTGCTACATTCAATGGCAATAAAATCTTCTCCTTGGGAATTTGACAGCTGATCACTAAAATTAGCAAAGATTTCCCCTAAATTTTTACGTGGAAATTCCCATTATAAATTAAATGATCATTTTGTAGTAGGGGGGATTTCACCCCCTTGTGGACTCAAATTTCGCTGCAAGGATTATTAATATAAAATATTATTCCATTGCACTTTCCTGAGCTGTGCTGAGTGGAATAAGAACATAAGACCGCCATCCCGCCAGTCGCTTGACATGTTGTGTCCCAAATTATATACTGTATTCCAAGATATTATTTTAGCAGAAATCTATCTAATTTGTTCTTGAAACAAACAACATTTTCTGCTTCCACCATTTCCCGAGGGAGCCTGTTCCATAGTTTACGACTCGCTCACTGAAGTAGTTTCCACAGATTTGTTCTCAATTTACCTCCCTTCAATCGCAGGCCGTGTCCTCTGGTTCTACTGCTCAGTACAAGATAAAAACGCTTATCATGGTCTACATTATCTAGTCCCCTCAGAATCTTAAAGACCATAATCATATGTCCCTCAACCTTCTCTTCTCCAGTGTGAACATGCCCAGTTTATCTAATCGCTCCTCATCGGCCAGTCCCTCCATTCCCTCAATCATTTTGGTTGCCCTCCACTGTATTCTCTTAATTGCTGCAATATCCTTTTTATACTACGATGGCCAGAAATGCACACAGTATTCCAAGTGCGGTCGAACAAATGATTTATAAATTGGCAGGATTACCCCACTACTTCGGTTCAACATAGCCCTTTTAATACAGCCCAGCATCTAGTTTGCCTTACTCACTGCTACCGAGCACTGTTGCAATAGCTTCAATTTATTATGAATCAGGATCTCCAGGTCTTTTTCATTTTCTGTGCCGATTATTTTCTTACCATTTAAATAATCCTCCCTTCCTAGATTTTTTGTCCCCATGTGAAACACTTTGCATTTCTCTACACTAAAGTTCACAACTTGCCTCTGCAACACCACTGAGTTCCCTTTCCAGATCCATTAAATTTCCCATCTTCTCTTACTTGTTGAATATTAATAATAATCCTTGTATTTGCTATAGTGCTTTTCACATCTTTTAGATATTTCAAAGAGCTTCACAGAATATACTGTAAAGTGAATTGACTGTACATTTGTGATCAACAACAACAACAAACAACCATGACCACAATCACGACTTGCATTTGTGTAACACCTTTCATGCAGGAAAAATGTATCACAGCATTTAACAGTTTAACACAGCATAGGAAGAAGAGTTGGCCATTCAGTCCATCGAGTCTGTCCCACACTTTCCAAGGCCATGACTGATCTGCAACTCAATTTCACCCTCTCTCCATGTCAGCTGCTACCCCTGTCTATCAAACATGTATTTGCCTTTAAAACTTTTCAATCGACTTTGCATCCACTACCCTCTGGGAGAGTAAATTCCAAATTTCATTGTGTGCAAAAATGCTTCTTTAATTTACTTTTACCCATAGGTTTAAGATTATTACCTCTAGTCCTCAATTCTCTCATGAGAGGAAACAGTTGCTTGCTATTTAGCCTGTCAAATCTCTTTATAATTTTATGCGCCTCAATCAGATCACTCCTCAACCTCCTGAATTTGAGAGTTTTTCATCCTTTCATCATAATTTAGGCCTTTGACACCAGGAGTCATTCTACTAAATCTACACTGAACTCTCTCTAAGGCCAATACACAATAACAACTTGCATTTATATAACGCTCTTTATATAGTTTTGGAGAGATGAACAAAAGGCACTAAGCAAAAATGAGGGAGATTTCAAGATGTTGACCAAAATTGGATTCAATGAGATACATTTTAAAGATGCTTTTGAAGTTACGGAGAGAGAATAATAATAATAAATAATAATCCTTGCATTTGATATACCACATTGTTGAAATATACTGTAAAGTGGATTGATTGTATATTATGTGGGCAAAACAAGATAATGAAGTGAATCTAAAAAGCAGGGGCAAGTGAAGAAGAATAGGCCTGGAAGAGTTTGCATAGCTAGTGAAGAAAATTCTATACTGGGCCAAGGAGAAACAGTAATAAACATATTTAAAGGTAAAATGTGGCCAGAAAATAAGTTGTGTTCATTGCAGTTTCAGACCCAATCATTCTAACATAGATAGAAGTATTTAACTGCAGTAAGACAGTGATGAAACACCAACAGGGTGGAATTTCTGTCGATGTGATAATATAATTTATGAGATCATAACTCATAACTATTCCCACAGATCATTGAGGAAATTAAATAGACACAACATAATTCTACATCTTATTTTTAAAAGTACTTTCTGGTCAGTCCCCTGTTCCACTGGGATTCCCCAATGTTTATATTACATCGAGCTGTTCAATATTTTTCTTCACAACAAAAGTGCACTTTATGTACAAAAAAATAAAAATCTTTCTTTTTCTCATTACCTGTGTGTATTTTGTAAATATATCTATGATCTTACTAGAATGTAATTTGCGGTATTTTTAACAGATTTTTTTATAAGAAATTAAATGAGCTGAAAAATGCATTATTTTATTTCTCAAACAACAACAAAAAAATTACATTTGTATAGCACCTTTCACGCTGGGAGGATGTCCCGAGGCACTGGACATGGAGGGGGCAAGCAGGGAGATCGAAAGCACGGTCGAAGAGGACGGTCTTGAGATGGGTCTTGAAGGAGGCGAAACATTTAATTTAATTTAGAACACCATTGAATGCATTCTAAAAAAAATTTAATCTTTTAGAAATTTGAATACATACACGTCTCTTAATAAGAAATATTAGAATAATAAATATTAATCCTTACATTTCATATAATGCTTTTCACCTCTTGAAGGAGGCAAGGGAGGGGGCGAGGTAGCGAGGCTCCAGGATGGAGTTCCAGAAAGTGGGGCAGAAAGGTTGAGGGCCCAACCACCAGTAGTGGAGCAGGCAGGGCGAGGAATGTGGAGCAGACCAGTGCCTGCAGAGTGGAGGGAGCGGACAGGTTGGTGAAGTTTTAATAGGTTGCAGAGGTAGGGTGGAGGAGCAAGAGCAAGGTCACCAGACACACTCCTTTGTTCTCATACTGCAAAAAACAGTGTGAATAATAATAATAATCCTTGCATTTGATATAGCGCCTTATCAAAATAATTCCTTCAATTTTTTAAAAAAATAATAAGGCGCCATATCAAATGTTAGGATTATAATTATTATTATATTATCACGTCTTCGAGACATCTCAAAGTGCTTCACAGAAATACTGTAAAGTGAATTGACTATATTTTGTGGGTGAAACGTGGCAGCCAATTGGGTACAGCAGTGTCCCACAAACAGTCGTGGATTGAGTGACCAAATTATTATGTTTTTTTATTTTTTCTTGAGGGATTATTATCAGGCATGTGGAATAAGGAAACTTGCCCAAGGTTTTGCCCTGCCGGGAATCAAACCCAGGTCACTCGCTTGTGAGGCGCCTGCTCTAACCATGTATGAGCTACAGGACTCCACTGTAAGAAATATTCATTTCTTTTTAAGAACCATGTTAAAAGAAATGCAAATTAGATCACAACGGTGGCGGTAACTGTAAGATCTTCTTTTATAATTACCATATGCTTTATCACTGTCCTAGTAAAATTCTCCAAAACCAAACTGCTCCTTTAAGAGACTTCCTTCTCATATAAATATTCAGGCAATAGGTCCCTTCATGTGTCTAAATAAAAAGGGAATAAGGGAAATGTGCTCCAATAATACCCCAGATGATAATCAGGGCAGATCTCATCAGCTAACCAGCAATGATTTCTCAGAACCAGGTTATTTACAATGAGATCTGAGAGTGTCTCTTATTTAGCACAGTTTCTGCCCGTTTTGTCTCACAATTGAAAGGCAGAATCTGAGCCAGGCCTATTTGTGCAGCTGATTGGGTTTTGAGGAGAAACACGGAAGGCTGGCAGTCTAGCCTACTGAGGAGCCATTGCTGTAAAGCCTGAAAACAAATCATCTCACACTGCCACTGTGTGGATTATACACTGGGCCAAGGAGAAACAGTAAAGCTTCTGTTGTTGCTATTTCTCCACCAAACAAAAGTGTGGAGTAAAATTATCAAGCTGTTCGTTAAGAGACTCCAGGGGGCATTTTTAACTGCAATAAATTACATACACATTTGTTGTCAAACAAAATCTCTCAGGAAATTGATCATTCTACTATTACATTATAGCACTAATAATCCTTGCATTTGATCAAGTCTTTGAACACTTCAAAGCGCTTCACAGAATATACTGTAAAGTGAATTGACTGTATATTTTGTGGGCGAAATCCAGCAGCCAATTGCACGCAATTATGGATTGAGTGACCAATTTATCATTTTGAAAATATTTTTTAAAGGGATTATTAGCTCCGGAAATTAATCCGTCAGTCGACTAACAACTGGGTTTCTACTTACTGCTAGATAAATGGGGATTTAAGGAAAATTGCCTTACCTGCCTGGGAATCAAACCCGGATCCTCTCGCTTGTGAGGCAAGTGTTCTATCCAATAGGCTAAATTTCCATTGTACATAATCTGAAGTCCAGAGATACAAGGGTAAGACACAACAGCTGAAGAGGCAAAAATTCTGGATCTCTTAACCCTCCAAGTACCGAATATTTATTTCCATTTTCAAACCACACCCACTTTTTTATGTTATGTGGAAAACTCAACAATAACAAATTACAGTTGTATAGTGCCTTTCACATACGTCCCAAAGCTGTGGACAGTCAAGGATTTTGTTCCAAGCTAGAGGTTGGGAATCAGGAGGAGTGGAGGGCAGGGAAGGGAGGGAAAGGAGGGTGACCGAAGACATGAAGAGGAGGAGGTTCTTGATACGGGCCTTGAAGGAGGCAAGGGAGTGTGCAGGGCGAAGGACTGTGGGATGGAGTTTCAAAAGGTGGGGTCAGAGAGGCTGAACGCTTGACCGCTGATGGTGGAGTGGGCAGGGAATATAGAGCAGGCGGAAGGAGTGGATAGGTTGGTATGGAGTTAGCAGGTCACAGAGGTAGGGAGGAAAAAGACCGTGGAGGGCTTTGAAAGGATGAATATTTTTAAGTTTCTTTAAGAAGGGTTAAGAATTGAACTATTTGCATCAAACACGGTGTTTTCTGTAGACCATTACTTTAATTCTAATGAAAAGACTATTTACCTTCTATTTGGGAATGTTTCAAATGGCCATTATTCATGAGTGAAGCTTGACACTGAATTTTTACGGACTATACAACCGTCATGAGGGTGGTGGGAGGAATGGTGGTGTGGGAAGAATTGGAATAGCATTTAATAATAACAATAATAATCCTTGCATTTGATATAGCGCTTTTCACGTTGGAAGGACGTCCCGAAGCGTCCCAATCTGTCCTTGTGTCCATTCACACTACTGTGCAATGCAATAAGGGCCTCTGATTAGTGATCAGACTTGGGAACCCTAACTATTTTCCTGACTGTGTTCAGCTAACTCAGCGTGTAGCAGGATTCAATCCAGCGATCTTCTGGTCTGCATGGCTTCATGCTGTATTGGGTGATGCCTTCATTGCCTGAGGTAATCACCTTCCCAAAATGATTAGCTGTTCTGTTTTCAGATGCTGTTTGACCTCCTGCAGTTTTCCAGTACGACTGTTTTTAATTTCAGGTTTCCACGATTTGTAGGATTTCTTTCCACATCTGGGCCTGGCCAGGCACACGTTCAGGTCTGTTACTCTTTTGAGTGGTTCTGCCATCACCCGAAATAATTCTGAACTTTTCCTTATCACTTGGCAAACCGAAGGAGACGAGTTTCTATTCTTTGCAAGACTGGGGCTGCTTTGTGCAAAACTGGCAAATTACCAATGTGTTGTATTCAACACAAAAGCCTGAGGATTGTGATAGCAATTTGGGCCTCCTCGTAATATCCTCGTACATGATTAGCAGTCTGGCCCATTTATATAAAGAGTGCATACCAGCACTACACAGTTTGGCGATGCCTCTTTTTTTGCAGCTGAATGTGTCTCTTTATGAGGTGAATGCATGTAAATCCGGCCATTTATATTCTTTAAGATTACTCAGTGAGCAATGGGACGAGTTGGAGAGAGCAGCAGCTTTCCATAATATTGTACTCCTATTAAAGGCGCAACCATTGGACACACAGTTAATAAATCTTTAGTTTCTTCTCTGTTCCATGTTCTAATATCTATAATATGTTGGAGTCACACACATGTAGGACCAGGTTATTATAAAGATGCCTAAGCTGCGGGTTGGGATTAGAGAGGGGTGGAGGGCAAGAGAGGTGGAGGGGTGGAGGGGTGGAGGAAGGAAGATGACAAAAGACAAGGTCGAAGGATGTGAGATGGACCTTGAAGGAGGCAAGGGAGGGGCAAAGTGGAGAGGCTCCGGGATGGAGTTCCAGAGAGTAGGGCAGAAAGGTTGAGGGCCCAACCACCAGTAGTGGAGCAGGCAGGGCGAGGAATGTGGAGCAGACCAGTGCCTGCAGAGCGGAGGGAGCGGACAGGTTGGTGAAGTTTTAATAGGTTGCAGAGGTAGGGTGGAGGAGCAAGAGCAAGGTCACCAGACACACTCCTTTGTTCTCATACTGCAAAAAACAGTGTGAAGCACATCAGGCATGACTTTCAAGACCATTATAATAATAATAATCCTTGCATTTGATATAGCGCCTTATCAAAATAATTCATTCAATTTTTTTTGAAAAATGATAAGGCGCTGTATCAAATGCAAGGATTATAATTCTTATTATATTGTCATGTCTTTGAGACGTCTCAAAGCGCTTCACAGAATATACTGTAAAGTGAATTGACTATATTTTGTGGGTGAAACGTGGCTGCCAATTGTGCACAGCAGTGACCCACAAACAGTCTATTCAACAAATGTTTTGGGAAGGATTTATTACCCCCAGAAAAGCGATCCGCCAATCAACTAACAACTGGAATCCCACTTACTGCTAGGTAAACAGAAGCATATGGGGTAAGCAAACTTACAAACGTTTTGCCCTTCCTGAGAATTGAACCTTGCGAGGTGAATGCTCTAACCAATATGCTACAGGAATCCATTACAGACCCAGAGATAAAAACAAATGATACTGTCATCTTCTTACCTAAATCATATTTAACCCGAGAAAGCACTACAAGAAATTGACTACTCTGTCCTGAATGTGAATCTTCCACACTTATTGCAAAGGGTATGGCACTGAAAAGTGGAAGGGAATGATAGATTATGAATACAAAGTGAAATATAATTTTTTTTAAAAACGTAAAATATTTATGACATTGAGTTAGATTCTGTTCATTCTAAAAGTGAATAAATTGCATTGAGAAAGGATTAAGCTTGTTACTTATTAATAATTTCAGGTTCATTTGAAATATTCCAAATATATCCTTCGATTCGGGATAGAGTGTAAATAGCAGCTAATTCTCAAAGGACAGTTAATCATTCTGTCCTGTGCTCTCACCAGCAGGATTGAAGATGTGCCTATTTTGTAACAAGATGAGCCATTGGGAAAGCATGGAGAGAGGGCTCTACTCCTATCTCAATAAACAATGATTCTAGATCATATTCTCAGTTATCTTGAAACCTATTTGATATCTTACCTAGAGAAAGGATTACCTATCACTAACCAGGGTTTATTTATTCATTTCTCCAATAGCAGAGTGATCCTGTGGAAAATAAATGACATTAAAACAATTGAAAAACAAAAAAAGTTATTTGTGAAATATCTCAGGTTGCTGTAATCAGCTTTTAAAATTGGATTAAATCTAATACTCTCATCTAATTCGTAACAAGATTCTATTTAGTAGCTGTAAATGAGAAGATGCGGGGGTAGGATTAATAACAATACACAACATAACAGATCCAAGTAAGCACCGAATTGTAATATACCACTTGTGCTTTGATAGCAATGAAGTAAACTCTCATAAACTATTTTGCACGTACTGCAGGATTTTGTCAGTGATGTTTTCATATTGGTGTCAGAGTACAACCACAGGATAATAGGGGTTGATGAGGAGAGAACATCTGTATGTTACAATGAAGTTGTCTATTGCATGTGGAACAACTGTTTAAAGACCAGGACAGTCCAGAGAGGCCTGAAATATTACTCAAAGGGTTATTCTAATGTAGTAGTTGGGGAGATCTGGAGAAGAAAGGAAAAGCTGGAATGTCTGTCAAAAGGAATATCTGGAATTCTGTAGCGCATTGGTTAGAGCACTTGTCTCACAAGCAAGAGGACCCAGGTTTGATTTCCAGGCAGAGTGAAACCAAAGGCAAGTTTCTTTGCTTCACATGCCTCTTTTATCTAGCAGTAAGTAGGATCCTGGTTGTTAGACGATTGGCGGATCACTTTCTGGGAGTAATAATCCCTTAAAAAAAAATTGGTTACTCAATCCGTGACTGTTTGTGAGACACTGCTTTGCGCTATTGGATGCTGAGTTTCGCCCACAAAAATATACAGTCAATTCACTTTACAATACAATATATTCTGTGAAGCACTTTGAGACATCACAATGACGTGGTAAGGCAGAGTTTAGGTTTATCCACATTAATTGTATCAAATGCAAGGATTATTAAAATTTAGAAAGTGTTACTCTAAAAGGAACCTGAAGAATGTTGTTTGAGGTCTATAATAACCATCAAAGGAAGTAGTAAGCTCTAGTTTAAAGTAATGTAATTCTTATCAGGCCTTTTGCTTATAATGATCTGGACGATCTATGGGTTTAACTGTAGGACCATGAAAGAAAGAGACTATGAAAGAAAAGGAAAATGACTTATCCCAACATTGAAGAGATTGATCAGTCTAAGATGACACTCCAATACATTGCTGGAGGTATTATCCTTTGGATGAGATGTTAAACTGAGGACCAAACTGCCTGTTTATGAGGACATTAAAGATCCCATGGCACTATTCCAAAAGTGAAGGGAGTTTCTTAAGATGTCCGAGGCAATAATCCCCTCGATAAAATTCATCATTCACAACTTCATGGCTGTTTGTAGGACATTATTGTTTTCAAATTGGCTGCTGCATTTGCCTACAAATACAGTCACTATACTTTACAGCAAAAAACACATGAAGCATTTGGAGATGTCTCAACAACTTCATGAGCTGCTATATCAAATGCAAGAAGTATAATTCTTGGGTCCGTTGTTGTAGGCAAAGTTTCAAGGTCAGGGAAAATTAAAAAGTACTGATGGGACTGATGGATAGTTCAATAAATGTCATCATTGAAAATTCGTTAGTGTTGATATATCTGAAGAAAGGTAGTTCACATGTTAGAGTTTAAGTTTATAATAATAATAATTATTAATTATAAATGTAATTTTGTTGTTGTAAGTTTATCCACATTAAGTTTTTCTGTCATTTCTCCTCCTATCCACCTATATTGTCCAGATCCCAATTATTTTATTTTTCAAACATTTTCATGCTTAATTGAAATAAATCAAAGCTCTTGTTGGTTGCAACCTAATCTAATATGTTTACCTTTTCTTCTGTCATTTCAACTCAATCTACCAGACATTCGTTCCGTTCATTGTAAAGCCCCGTCTTCAGGAAAGAGAGATTCTCTGCTGATTTCCATCGAATCTTAGGTCACGTCCTTCTCTGTGTTTATCATCTACATGGAAGACGTGCTTATCATACTACTGGAGGTGTTGGACCGGAGCCAGGGTACGGTTCACAGAACCTGTCATCAGAGTCTCTCTCACAAAATCCCTGCACGCAGGAGCCCCCTGTTATTTACTGTTCTGGGATTTCAATTCTTAATCATATAGCTGTTTGGAGTCTCCCCCTTTACTCTGTCATTTTGTGCCATGCAGATATACTGCACATTACACATTCTCTGTGATCAGCGAATGAAGTGCTAAAGTACTCAAGAAAGACCCAGAGTTTTATTCATCTCCTTATCTTTTAGTAGCATGTTACATTTTATCATAAGTACAGTCCTGTTCTGTCTTGTGGCCAAGTTGTCATTGTTTAAACACAGTAATTTCATGGCAAGGCCAACTCAGTTGTTGTAAAAGAAATAAAGTCAGACCATGATTTTGGTTATGTTTTCCTTCTCTGCTCCCTTCGGACTCCCACTCAGGTGCCCAGTCAGCAGTGTCAAGTGCTTGGAGTTGTCCTCCCGATATGAAAAGGTGCTATATAAATGTAAATTGTATTGCATAAATATTGATCATTCACGTCAGGGCTATTTGTGGTATATTGCTTTGGGTAAATTGGCTGCTGCATTCGCCTACGAATCCACAGTCATTAGACTTTACACAATCATTGTGAAGCACTTTGTGACATTATTGACGTTTTAACGTTACCATATCCAATGCAAAAATTATTTATTTTAAGATTTTTCTTGAGAGACATTATTCTAAAATAGCAGCTACCACAGAAACTAAACCTCTTCACTCCTACTCAACCACTGCATACATAGATTAATTTCACGTCTTTTATTTTGAAATTTTACTCGGCAAAATTATTCTAAATTGTTCATGACTGATTAATTCCAAATTTCAGTATGTAATGTGTTATTTACAGAGACATTGATCTGGTAGATTTAATTTTGTTTGTAGAAGTAAAACGAAATTGGTGATAGCAATGCAACTTGAATATTAGACATAGAGTAAAAAAGGGTGGTCGATTGGAGTCCCAGAGCTACCTGTCACTCCAGCTCACTGAAATCAGCAGAGTGAATTTCGTCAGGTTCATTGCTTGGGTCAGAACTTGACTCACCTCCTTAAATCATGCTTCGTGCTGTCCCATTCTGGAGAGACATTAGTGTATAAATTCCAGCCTCAAATTACGCTCTTTGTTGGGATGTTGAGATATCAATTGCTAGCTTCTGGTCTTCAGATGCAGCTTGAATCTTTAGGGAACTCCTAGAAAAAATATTAACCAGAACTTCACCGATTTCCTCTCACATTTCCTTTAGGGTCTTGGAATCCCACCTGACTTGGTGGTCTTGTAAATTTTTTGAATTCGTACATGCAAATATTCTCTATTCATATTTGCTGTGTTGAAAGATTCCTAAACCGTAACGATCGGATTTGGAATTTGACCGCAGAGTTCACAGTGAAAACTGATCTGAAGCATTTGTTTACACATCTGCCATATTCTGGACTTATGTAACAGCAGTTCCTTTGATTCTTTTGCTGCTATAAACAATATGGGACACATGTTCTTGCTGTCATTTTCACAGTAAATCCAAATGAGTATTGGGAGTAATACATTGCAAGAATTGTAGTATATCATAGTTTTCTTCTTGTTCAGCTTAGTTAAATAAATTTCTTAATTACTTCATGTCCCCTGCCCATCCACTCCACCATTGGAGCAAACTCCGCCAGCAAACTCCCAGCCTCCAGTCTCTGCACTCTATCCTGGAGTCCTGCTCCACATGCCTCTCCCTCAGAGCTTTCAAAACGTTAGCCTCAAGACCCATTTCTTCATTGTACTTTCCTCCATTCTTCCCCAGGTTCCCCAGCCCCAACCCAAGCTCCCCATTAGTTATGTGAAACTCTGAGACATCTTCCAAATGGGAAAGATGCTAAAAGCTCTCCACTGTGAAACATCCGGGGTGAAGGGCGCTATATAAATACAAGTTGTTGTTGCATAAATAGGAATTGTTGCTATTTACAATGATGTAGTTTCTATCTCATAACCTGTAAACACTTTATTTTAACAAATTTTCATCCTAGAGACCCATTTGTTTTGTGAAAATGTCAGTTTATAAAATAAAATTTTCCAGAATGTTCCTGAACTCGGACAAGGCTCAGATGACTTTAGCATTGTGCTATATGCTTGTAACAACCTTCAGGCAGATGTTAAAGAACCATGGTACTATTTGAAAAGAGAAAGGAGTTTCTCCTGGTGTTCTGACAAACGATCTACCAAATAAAATGTCTTGGCCCCACAAATGTGTTTAATTGACACATAATGGCTTGCATTCGTTGCTATGATCTACCCCATACCTAACTTTACATTTGGCATAGCGCCTTTTATGCCAGGAGGTTATCTGTCCAAAATGATTCACAGGATACAATATAATACAAAATTACATTTGTAAAGCGTCTTTTACGTTGGGAGGACATCTCAGGGCACTAAACAGTCAGGGCCTGAGCGGGGTGGGAGGGGGGTGGTAGGTGTTGGCATCAGGGAGGGTGGAGGGCAGAGAGGGTAGCCGAAGCACTGTCAAAGAGGAGAGTCTTGAGGCGTGCCTTGAAGGAGGCAGGGGAGGGAGAAAAGCAAAGGGAATGTGGGATGGAGTTCCAGAGAGTGGGGGCAGAGAGACTTAAGGCCCGACCCCCGATGGCAGGATGGATTAGGTGGGGGACATGGAGCAGGCTGGAGCATGCTGAATGGACGGAATGGACAGCTTGATAAGGGGTTAGCAAGTCGGAAAGGTAGGAGGGGGCAAGGTCATGGAGGGCCTTGAATGTGAGGATGAAGATTTTAAACTCGATCCTCTGAGGGATGTGGAGCCAGCGGAGTCGTGTGAGGGTAGGTGTGATGGGGTCACGGAGCCTGGTGTGGGAGAAGACATGAGCTGCAGAGTTCAGGATAATCTGCAGCTTGTGGAGGGAAGAGTTGGGAAGGCCAACAGGCAGGGCGTTGGCATAGCAAGAGCCTGGATGTAATGAAGGCATGTATGAGGGTTTTAGCGGCCTGAGGGATGAGGTTGTGGCAGTGTTGCAGAGGTGGGGGAAGGCAGGGTCATGGCCTGGATGTGGAGTAGAAAGGAACAGTTGAGGGTTGAACAAGTCGCCTAGGTTCCTGACTGGTTTGATGAGGTGGAGTGTGCAACAGTGCAACCTACCACCCCATCTCCAACCTCCCTTTCCTCTCCAAGGTCCTGGAACGAGTTGTTGCTTCCAAGCTTCGTTCCTTCTTCTCCCGCCACTCCCTTCATGAACCCCTCCAATCCGGTTTCCATGCCACCCACAGCACAGGAACAGCCCTGGTCAAAGTGGCAAATGACATTCTGTCTATCATATCTCCTTCTGCCTCTTGGTCCTCCTTGACGTCTCTGCTGCCTTCGACACCGTCAACCACTCTATCCTCATCCAGCACCTCTCGTCTCAACTCAAACTTCATGGCTCTGTCCTTGACTAGTTCAGATTGTACCTCTCACATTGCCTCCACTTCATCTCCACAAACGGTTTCTCCTCTAACCCCTGCATCATCTTGTGTGGCATTCCTCAGGGCTCTGTCTTTGGTCCCCTCCTCTTCAACATCTATATGCTCCCTCTTGGTGACATCATCCGCAGACATGGGTCAACTTCTCCATGTATGCGGATGATATCCAACTCTAACTCTCTGCCTCCACCCTCGACTCCAGGACCACTGCTGTCTTGACAGACTGCCTGTCAGACATTAACTCCTGGATGAGAGCTAACTCTTCAGTTGAACGTCAACAAGACCGAGGCTCTCCTGATTGGCTCCCGTCAGCGCCTCCACACCTCAGTGCTGACAGCAACACCATCCATAGTTGCACACTCCACCTTGCTAAGCCAGTCTGGAAATTTGGCACCTTGTTTGACCCTCAATTATCCTTTCTACCCCACATCTGTGCCATGACCTGCTCTGCCTTCCCCCACCTCCACAGCATTGCCCGGCTCCGTTACTGTCTCAATCCGCAGGCTGCTGAAACCCTCATACATGCTTTGATTACATTGAGACTTGACTATGCAAACTCCCTGCTTGTCAGTCTCCCCAACTCCTCCCTCCATAGGCTATCCTTCCAGAACTCTGCAGCCTGTGTCCTCTCCTGCACCATGCTCTGTGATCCTATCATCCCCATACTCACTCGACTCCACTGGCTTCCCTGGCTTCACACAGAGGATACAGTTCAGGATCCTGGTCCTCACCTTCCAAGCCCTCCATGGTCTTGCTCCCCCCTACCTCTGCAACCTCCTAACCCCCTACCATCCTGCTCGCTCCCTACACTCAGCGGGCACCGGCCTGCTTCACCTCCCCCACCTTGCTCGCTCCACCATTGGTGGGCCTTCTGCCTCTCTGCCCCCACCCTCTGGAACTCCATCCCGCAGTCTCTCCGCCTCGCCCCCTCCCTTTCCTACTTCAAGACCCTCCTCTTCGACCGTGCTTTCGATCTCCCTGCTTCCCCCACTGCCCTCCACCCTCCCCGATCCCGACCCCCAGTCCTAAACTCTGTCTGTCCAACGCCTTGGGACGTCCTCCCAATGTGAAAGGTGCTATACAAATGTAATTTTGTTGTTGTTGTTGTTTGTGTTTGGGTCAGTTTCTTTTCCCCTTCATTTTTTTATATAACGCACAATTAATAGACCCCAGAGTAAAAAAAAGAAAGATACCTGGGATTTTATTTTGTAGATAAGAAAAAAAACTTTAACAGCTCTTAACTATTTACATAATATGTACACCACTTGGTGGAAAATTGCATTTTCCTTTTCTTAAAGAAGCAACACAAAAAAATGTTAAAAAGAAATCCTTGTTGATAAATATGTCATAATTTCACTGAGGGAACATTTTCCCCTGTGCTTTTACTTACTACTTGCTTTTATCCCATCGCAATACCCATGATAATTATTCCATGCTCACTCTAGTATTTTGCATCCTTCATTATTTCTTGACTCCTTCTTAAAACACAGCTGGCAGATACTGTGACCTTTTGCTGGCTCCTCTCGTCATGTCAAGAAACATTAGATGTTCTGTCATCACTCACTTCTAACTGGGTTTGTGTGGGAGTCCTACGAATCGTGACAGCATCTATAATGACATGGAGGTAGATTGGGAAGCACAATATGGTTATGGAGTCCAGATTTTTTTTACATTCCGCTCGAGTCACCCTCTCTCTAGCATTAAGAAAAATTGATTCTAATCACTGAAGCCGTGCTCAGCTTTTTCTCCTACCATCACATTGTAAATCTGTGATTTGATCAACCAGGAGTTGATCAACCAAGGAGTAGATGACAATGTGTGGATAAAGCAACAGTGCTTTTACCAGTTAATCGTGAGCTCTCTCATGCTGGCAGTCTGTGTCAAGTTCACCTTAATATTCTTGTCCCCAATTCATTCAGCCTGGCTTGCTTGCAGCATTGGATCCACCGCATGGATACATCTTCACAGTATCGAACCCTTTAGGGAACTGTTGCCACAGTGAGGAAATATCTAGTGCACTCCTCTGGTATGTTTAATCTCTGAGGGAAGCCAGCAAATATCAGCTGAGCCTGAAATGTCATCTACATCAACGTCAAGCTATTGTGCAACTATTATGATGTGTTCAAATCCTACCTCTATCAATACGCCTAGGGCTACTTCCCTGGTCCCCTCCCCCCCACTCCCACCCAAATTGATGTCCAATCCCATCCCTGTGAAGTGCTCTGAGACATCACCCAACATGAAGGGCACTAGATAAATGCAAGTTGTGTTAAATTTGAAAATAGATAAAAAACACACTGGATGTTCCTGTCCTGCATCCTATCCTTTGCCTTTTCGAAATGTACATTATCCAAATGCAATATAAATTGACATTTATATATAGCACCTTCCAAGTCAGGAGGATGCCCAAGGTGCTGAGGGCAGGTGATATGTAGATTTAAATGTACCTCCTTTTATGTTCTTCTTCCTGATTTTTTATTTCCTCCCTTTTCAGACAGTGTTTGAATCTTTTTTTCTTCTTTTGGTTATTATGATTATTATTATGATTATTATGATTATTATTATGTGATCTGATAGTAAACTAAGACTTGATGTCTGACAGACATAAACTAACTAACTGCTTTAGTTGAGATGCACTAACTCAACATAGATGGGAGTTCAGACTTCCAACCTTCAGGTTGTATGTATGGCCTGTTACTACACAAAGTTGCTGCCTTTACCATCAAGGGAGTTACACATCTTTTGATAATCTTGAAAAGTCACTTTTTTCACCAACTACTGTATTCCTGTTGCTTTTCTGACAACCGTGGAAGTTACCTTCAAATCTAATTTCTCAAAGAATTCTAGGTTTCACAGACAGTGACACTGAAAACAATAAAGTAGGAATGGTAGGTTTGTACAAGTTGGCCCACAGTTAAGGGATTGTTGTCAGTTTTGGGCATCTCAGTTATGGAGAGAATAGAGCAAAGCTTTACTAGAAACCTTCACTTCAATGAGCATGAAATACACCATAATACAAACAGCAAAATGAACATCTATCTCCATGGATACTGTCAAGATTATTCATTGATCAGCTCATCAAGAAGTGTGCCTGAGCAATGCAGACAGGCAATCAGGACCATGAGTCAATTCTTTTGGCAATGATGCAAATTGCTACTAAATTATACATTCTAATTCAAAGATTCAGTTTATTTTTGTCAGTGGTTTTGTATCTCATTCGTTTCCACAATTACAGCGTGTGCGTTGTTTCTATTTAAATTAAATTTCAACCCTCGACATAATATTTTTTCAGTCTTTTATGATTCATTTGTGTCTCCGCTCCACAAATGTAAATCTCATGCTTTGGTTGCAAATCGTGACTGCGGCTGAAACATGGGAAGATTTTTTGCTAATGTTGGCTTTGTTCCTTCCCGAATGGACCTTTTGCCAGACTAATGAGCCTGAATGCCAATGTATCTATATGGATAACACCATCCCCAACAATTTATACTGATATAGAAACCTTCACTTTGGGAGAATTTCTCAAAGTTCTTTACAAAGACTGAGCAGTAACCTGAGCGGGGAGAGAGCCAAAAGTGGGAGTAAGGGGGTGGAGTTAGCTTTACGGGCAGTCAAAAGGTAGGATTTCAGGCAGGATTTGAAAGCAGAGAGTGAAGACGTGAGATGGAGAAGGGATTTCAGGAGAAGGCTTGTCTGCTGAAGATGGGGTGGAATGGGCAGAGGGCATAAAGCTGCCTGGGGTTGGCTTGGGAAGTAGGGTTGCCAAGATCACAGAGATAAAGTGGTGCAACATAGAGGCATTGAAATGGTGGGGAAGAGGATCTTTAATTTAGTCAATGTGGGTTGAGAATATGGCTCAGTAGTTGTATTTACAAAGGAAAACTAAAACAATTTCAACAACTGAAGCTGAATCAGGGTAGAGGTTGCCTGCCGTGTTTACAGAATATCCTGTGATGTACTGTGAGACGTCCACCTGATGTGAAAGGTACTATATCAAGTGTAAGGACTATAATTAGGATTATTATATAATTGGTGGCAGCAATGGCCAAATTGTGCTTCACAATAGTAAATGTGGCATGCACAAAGCAGTTTCCAGTATTAATAGAGATGTTTTATAGGACTTTATGTAGAAGTAAATTAATGCAATAGTAAGAAACAGCAGGCTTTCTGGCTGTTTTCCTGGATCCAGAGGCATTCCTCCAACAAGCTACTAATGAAGACCCAACATTGAGGGCTCCTACATGACACAGGTCTGAAGTAATATATTCATATAAATTACAGGATAGAAGAAGGGCATTTGAGCCTATGGTGCTGCTGGCTTTCCCACTGGAACTATCCCATCCCAATTCCATGTTCTTTTCCCTAACCCTTAAGTCAAACTATTGGAATGATATCAAGGGTCTTTAGCATTTTTATGATAGAGATGTGAGTTCTATGCAGAGTTCCTTTTCTGTTGAATGAATAGGTGTATAATGTTCAGTAAGTAAGTGAGAGACCTGAGTTCAATTCCAGTCAGGGCGAAACCTTGGGCAAGTTTCCTTACTCCACACGCCTAATAATAATCCCTCCAAAACCAGAAAACAATAGTAAATTGGTCATTTTCAATCTACGACTGTTTGTGGGACATTGCTGTGCGCAATTGGCTGCCGCGTTCGCCCACAAATATACAGTCAATTCACTTTACAGTGTGTTCTGTGAAGCGCTTTGGGACGTCCTCCCGACGTGAAAAGCGCTATATCAAATGCAAGGATTATTATTATTATTATTATTAATTACGAATAGGATTCGTGNAAAAAATAATTGTGGACTTCAAGTAACTAGAAGCATATTCCACACTTCAGGCTGACTTGCAGGAACCTGCCCTGACTGTACCAAGGAAACATAGCATGTCAAACTCAGCTATTTGAATCAATCCTATGTAGAGTGGAAATTTTTAAATCGAGCTTTTCACTCTACATCACTATGAGTGAAGCAGCACCATTCCCTGCGGTATAAATGTACCTACAAATTATGCTATAGCACACGATGGATAGAGATTTCTCAAGCCCATTTCTCACAGAGTGCTTCCGGTTGTTGTACTTCACTGCATCCTCGAGTAAGATTATATTTGTGATGTTTTAAGGCTTTTAATTAATCTTTGTATACGTTTAGAATGTAATCTACCCATAATCCTTCAATAACGTTTGTTTGATTTAATGACTAGCTTAGCAGGATTTAAAAGTAGCTTTGCTGGACCGGTTGAGGTCAGCTTCTGGTTAAAAGGCTACAGACTCAACACCTGCCTATCTCAAGGCTGAGAAACAAGCAGGCTGCAGAAAGCTGCTCAGAAGCTGTCCATATATCTGTGACAAGGGGAGGTGGAGTTGGAAACACGTAAAAGATGTAACTTCAAAATAGTTGGAGTTGTGTAGAGGGTCAGTGCACTTCCCAGTGTAATAGACATCGATTCTACTGTATTTGTGATCTCAGTTATATGTGAGTCAAAGATCATGAGAACTTGGACCGATCAATTCAAGAGACCAGATTGGAGAACTGCATATGTATAGAGGTGAGGGGATTTACCTCCAGTAAGAAAGTGACCATTAAGAGGAGAAGTAGCAAGTAGCAAGATCCAGTCAGAGTATGGTGTTATCATGGGTAATATACATTTCGATTGTTATGCTGGATGAAACTATACGCTGATGTGATAACATAATATCAATGTTGATGCAGAGACTGTTGCTGCTTGTGTGAATAACAGACCATTTCTTTGAATCTTTGTGTCAACTTGTATTGAGTAACCTGGGGCTCCGGCAAACCTAACACCCAGTCTCCACTCACTGAGCTGATTAGAATGCAGGGAGAAGGCAACTGTGATATCAGATTAAATAAATGGCAAGAGTTTAACATAATCTGAGGAATAGATTTTCTCTATGGATGCTGGTCAGTACTAAAATTGGGCCTTACAAATTCCAGTCACTGAGGATTGACAACTCCAAATAATTTAAACCAATTTAGAAGTAAGATTGACACATTCAGAAGATCCTTTGCTCATGACTGAAAACAATTCAGGATCCATCATGAGTCAATTAAATTGGCTGGCACAATCTCAGGCTTCCTAGATCAGTAACTAAATGTATTAAATTCCTGAGCCTACATCTGTAGCACAATGGACTGGTCACATGGCTACGAGATCTCTATAAATGCTTTACCCCATGGTGATGAAGTACAGTAAACTAGTAAAAGTCAACCCACCTTCTTTACATGTGTTTTAAATTTGATAAGGGTACACCAGCATAATTATAGTTATATTCTGTGAGCGAGAATACAATAACGGCAAGAAAAATATCACATGAATACATAGGAGTCAATAAATATACTATATTTTAAAAGGAAAAAAAGGAAAAAACATACACCAATCTGCCGCATCAATAATCATTGAAGAAAGGGTTAAATTGCACGGAAATGACATGAGCACCAGAAAAAGTGCCTTGGGACATAATGAGTCCCTCATGCAGGGAGCCATGACCTGCTTGAGAGAATTCTGCTCTAAGAAAGAAGTTCCATCGTTTTTTGCACCTTAATGTTGGAATAAGAAATTTATACTTATATAGCAGCTTTCATGTCGGAGGGTGTCCCAGGCACTGGACAGACAAGGGATTTCACCCAAGCTGGGGTGGGAGCTGATGTGGGTAGGATGGGGAAGAAGAAACAACAACAACAAAATTATATTTGTAAAATGCCTTTCACATCAGGAGGACTTCCCAAGGCTCTGAACAGTTAAGGATCAGGACCCGAGGGTGGAGGCGGGGCAGGGTTGGGACATGGGAGAGCAGAGTGGGTAGGAGGGCGACTGAAAGCACGGTTGAAAAGGAGGGTCATAAGTCATGCCTTGAAGGTGGCAAGAGAGGGAGCAAGGCAAAGCGATTGTGGGATGGAGTTCCAAATGGTGGGGACAGAGAGGCTGAAAGCCCATCTGCCGATGGTAGGGCGGGAGACATGGAGCAGGCTGGAGCCTGCTGAATGGTGGGAGCGGACAGGTTAATAGGGGGTTAGCAGGTCAGAGAGGTAGGTGGGGGCAAGTCCATGGAGGGCCTTGAAAGTGAAGATGAGGATTTTGAATTCTATCCTCTGAGGGATGGGGTGCCAGTGTAGCCGGGTGAGGGTAGGGGTGATGGGGTCACAGAGTTTCAGCAGGAGAGAACACAAGCTGCAGAGTTTTGGATGATCTGCAGCTTGTGGAGGGAAGAGTTTGTGAGACCAACAAGGAGGGAGTTTCCATAGTCGAGCCTTGAGGTGATGAATGTGTGTCTGAGGGTCTCGGCGGCCTGAGGGGTGAGACAGTGGTGGAGTTGGGCAATGTTGTGGAGGTGGAGGAAGGCAGAGAGGGTCATGGAATGGATATGGGGGAGAAAGGACAGCTAAGGGTTGAACAAGACGCCCAGGTTCCTAGCTGGCTTGGTGAGGTGGAGCGTGCAACTGTGGATGCTGATGCTGCCTGAGGGGCGGAGGCGCTGGCATGAGCCAATCAGTGGGGCCTCGGTCTTGCTGACATTCAGCTGTAGAAAGCTGGCTCTCATCCAGGACTTGATGTCTGACAGTCAGTCTGTCAGGACGTCATTCGTCTTGGAGTCAAGGGTGGAGGCAAAGAGGTAGAGTTGGGTGTCATCTGCATGGAAGTTGACCCCATGTCTGCAGATGATGTCACCAAGGGAGAGCATGTAGAGGTTGAAGAGGAGGGGACTGGGGACAGAGCCCTGAGGAACACCAAACAACACTGTGCAGGGGCTGGAAGGGGAATGAGCCAGAGGAGTAAGGGGATAGAACAGGTAAGGTCCTGGCGATGAGGGCCACACCGCTGCCACAGAGGTTGGGACATGGGATATGGTGGGAGGTATAGCCAGGTGGCCTCATTGAGGGGGAAGGTGTCACCTGGGGTGATCAGTGAGGACCATGATGTCAATATTTTTATCAACGATGAGGTCATTGATGGTCAGAGCCTTGTGGCTGAGGGAGCGGACATTTTGTAGGTAGGTGCGGAGGGGACAGTTGCCAGGGGAATTTGTGTGACTGGAGGGGATGTTGGAGGGATTGGCAGACAGGGTGGGAATGAGGATGAGGGAGAAAAGTTTGACCCCCGGGGTTTGGGTCTGGAGGGCATGGAGTGATAGTGGGGAATGGTGTCACTGCTGCTGGACAGCCAATGCCTTATGCCACGGTGGGCCTGGCAGAGGATTCCCAGGCTGGAGTAGAAGGTGGCTGTGGAACGGTCAAGTGGGTATAGGAGGTGGGGAGGACAGAGAGAGAGGAGGACAGAGCGGGAGAGTTGCAGGGATGGAGGCATTTTGGGGGAAAGACACCTCGAGTCAGGGGCATCAGCCAAGGTGCGCACGCCAAGGCAGGCGGTTAACAGGGCATAGTCAGCCTGCAAACATGGGGACTGCGGGGGCTAAAGGCATCATAGAGGGGGCAGGCCAGAAAGATGATTAAAGACATAGTCGAAGAGGAAAAATCTTGAGATGTACCTTGAAGGAGGTGAAGGATGGGATGTGTTATAGGAACTCCAGGATGGAGTCCCAGAGAGTGGGGGCATAAAGACTGAAAGCTTGACTATCGGTGGATGGAGGGGTGGGGATATGAAGCAGACTGAGTGGAGGAAGTAGGTAGGTTTGTAAGGTGTGAGATCACAGGGAAGACCATGGAGCCATTTAAAGGTTAGGATGAGGATATTCATCTATAACTAGATCTGCTGGGGGATGGGGAGCCAGTTGGGCTGGTCGAGAATGGGGGTGATAGGCTCACGGAGCTTAGTGCAGGAGACACCTCAAGTACCACAAATAATTACTAATAATTACATAATAAAATAATTACATAGTCACTATTTTTGCAGGCAAATGCAACAGCTGTTTGAGTCAATAGTGTCCCACAAACTACTGTGACATAAATGATCAAATGATCTGGAGGATTGTTGGCTAGGACATTGTGGAAACCTCTTGACTTTTCAAATAATATCATGGGATAGTTTGAACAGTCAGATGGGGCCTCAGTCTAACTTCTGATCTGAAAGACGACACCTCTAATGAAGCAGCATTCTCACAGTGCTCTTACTTATTTAATGTAGCTTTAAATTTTGCTGCCCTGTATTCCACTCTCTCCACATCCACCTGGGTATTTTGTCTTGTGATGAGAATGGGACTTTAAACTTGGTTTGTTAATATGTTTTAAGTTTGATTTACATTACGTCTGAGTAATATAGTACTTGGGTTGAAAAAGGACCCCTTAGGAAAGCAATAATGTTACTGGCATCTTGTCATCTCAGTCAAGGCCCTTACAGCTTAAACTGTAAATCACGCTGACTTGCATTTAAGCGAGCATTCAAGTTACATCCCGAGGCACTATTTGTAGTAGTGAGGCACCAATATAGCATTGGCACTTTCTGAGGGATGTATTTCAATCCCAATAGCAGAGTTCAACTAAAGTAGGTTAGAAAATTAAATTATATATTTCTTGCAATCTCACTTCTCTACCTCCACCCAATCCCTCCAGCATGTACCCACTTCTATCTATAACTAGACTTTATCAAATCAAAAGTATAAGAGTCAAATTGTATAGATGCTGTTAGTGTGGAGTCCTGTAGCTCAGTGGTTAGAGCACTCGCTTTGCAAATGAGAGACCTGAGTTCATTTCCAGGCAGGGCGAAACCTTGGGCAAGTTTCCTTACTCCACAGGCCTAATAATAATCCCTCCAAAAAAAAAACAATAATGAATTGGGACATTGCTGTGCGCAATTGGCTGCCGCGTTCACCCACAAATATACAGTCAATTCACTTTACAGTATATTCTGTGAAGTGCTTTGGGACGTCCTCCCGACGTGAAAAGCGCTATATCAAATGCAAGGATTATTATTATTATTAGTGTTCATAACATTCGTTTAAAAAAAATGAAAGAAGCGTGGGAGTCACCAGTTAACCAAGTGATAGATGGCAAGAGTCATGAGATCCTAAATTCAATGATGTGATATTCCATGTATTTTGTTTCTAATTTGTGCCAAACCATCACTAATAAATTTGAGAGCATGAAGGGAGGAAAAACGTGAAGGTTTTGTTTCCACTGGAAAGCAGCCAGTTCATGGGAACCAAACACAAAGCAAGGCTATTCAGAAAAAATATCATGAGATCAGGTACATTTGCTAAATTAAATGAGGGACAATTGAGTCATAGGTGCCTCAACTAATGTCCTGATAGCAGATAAATGTCCAGTAAAGTCAACTTGTATCCTTTTAGTGTTTGATATACCAAAAGTGGAGGTGGCTCAGAGAGATACCTGACCATTTGAACTCATATATTGCAGAGAAGAAACTGACCACTGATCTCAAGTATCTCAGTGAGATACAAGAAACACCTGACTATTTATCTCATATAGTTAATAGAAGAACCTGGCCATTGATCTCATATGGCTTAGAAGGGAATCCAACCATTAATTCCACATATTTCAAAGAGGAATCTGATCATTAATCTCACATATTTTAGAGAGGAACCTAACCGCTGATCTCAAATATCTCAGAGAGGAACACGACTATGAATCTCACATATCTCAATTGTGACAAGACATGTTAGTGAAACATCATGTCATCCTTCATATTATGCAGGAAGCATATTATTTTTCCTAAAGATCTGATTCAGTTTGAAAGACTTAAGGTAATTTGCTTCCTTTTTCTAAATATAGTATATTACACAAACAGTTGAATACCAGTTATGTGGTCTAACTAACAGATGTTAACAACTCATACTCAAATAACATCAACTATAACATCTTAGATGTCCAAAATTATCAAAACAGCTTTAAAAATATTGTTTTAGAAATATAACATTTAACAAAAACAAACTATTGAGTCCCACCTTTGCAACACTTTCATTTCATGTCATCTGTCATTTCTATGGCATTTCTGCACCTTTACCATCATGTTAAAAACAGATGTAAAATATAGCAGACCTGAAAGAGAATGACAGAAATGAATTATCTGCAGCACATTGCATGCTGCACATCGAGAATGATTTATTTGATTTAATTGTATCAGAAGACTTTAAAGAGAAACAGCTTGATGCTATAATGGGAAGAGTGTAGGGTGGGTGCATACCTTTCTTATAATGAGACACATTTGAAGCCAGAGCAGGCGAGGCTGAATAATGCATTTCTCAATGTAAGAAACACAGGAAAAGGAAAGAAGCAAAGAAAAGAAGCAGCTCAGGTGCAATTCATAATAAAAATGGACAAGAAGCCAATTTGAGCTAATTAAATCTCAATTGAGCAAACTGCACTTTAAATGAGAAGCCCATTCTGAAAAGGTGCACATTTTATACTAGACAATAGAAAGATGGTAGGTATGCAATATAAGAAAAATATTGTATCTATCTTCTCTTTCAAAGAAGCGAGTTCATTATGTAGTTGTCCTACTTATTGGGGGTCAGCTTAAAATAAATAGAAACATTGCTAATACCAGACTAATGCTACAGCACTTACTTGAATTGGAGATTCCTGCATTTCATAAGATTCCCTGTTGATAAGTGGACATGGAAATTAATTCCGCAAATCCATCATTTTATATGACCTACTTCAATCTCCAAAATTGTGATGCTTCTGGCATTAACTTTCAAAATAGCACCACCATGCAGTAAAATCAAAAGTTGTGCTAGCAACTTTAGCTTTAATAGAGTTCCCACAAATTGATAGGGATTCTAACTGGATTCCATATATTTAAAATGTAAAAGCAGTCTGGCAGACTACATGGGCTCTCTTCAAAATTTGATCTTAAAAAGTAGGTTTTGCATTCACTGTAGACATACAGCAACCGGTGTGAAGCTGAAACAATGGTTACACAATGAACATCAAATATTGAACAGCTGTCGCTTCACTGCACATTTCGGATCATTGAAAAATGGATGAAATGTGTAGTGAAACTGCACTACCATTGATAATCCCATCTAAACTGTATTATATCCCTTGTTAAGGATCATCATATGACAGAGAACATTAGAAATCACTCCTTGCCTCCACCAGAATTAACTTTCTGGGAAAATAGCGAGTACCTGCATATCCAGATTTTCTTGAACCACATGTTTTCAAGATGCCTACTTGGCTGGCAGCCAAAGAGTTTTGTGACAAAATCATTGATGTGAGCTGAAGGGCGCCAAGCCTTTGATGACAATAAGTAGTTTTAATTACTGTAATATTTTAGAGCTTTGCTGTTAACATACAATCCAGATTGCATGCAGTCCTGAATTATTTATGAAAGTTACTTTTTTGGAAAGTCCTGTAGCTCAGTGGTTAGAGCACTCAGCTCACAAGCGAGAAACCTGGGTTTGATTCTCAGTGGGCCGAAACACTGGGCAAGTTTCCTTATGCCACACGTCTCTGTTTACCTAGCAGTAAGTAGGAACCCAGTTGTTAATCGATAAGCGGGTTGATTTTCTGGGGGTAATAAATCCTTCAAAAAAAAAATTGGTCACTCAATCCACGACTGTTTGTGGGACACTGCTGTGTTTCACCCATAAAATATACAGTCAATTCACTTTATTCAGTTATAGAATTCAATATACTCTGTGAAGCACTTTGAAAAGTCTCGAAGACATAATAAGGAACTATATAAAATTATTGCAAGGATTATTATTATTAAATACATTTTCCAGGTGATATTTTACCATATAACCAATGCCAAACTGACTTGGATCACTGCATAAACATCAAAAGTAAAGTTGTACTTCAAATGGATAGTATAAGAATAGCATGCGTTTATGCAAATGACCTCTGTTTAAACTTTGAAATGAGTGAAGGAATCAGGCCTTCATTATAAACTAATTTAAATTGCAGTTGTGATTTCCTCTGATCCTTTTGCCTTTCATCTTTCTGAAATCTCTACCAGTATTCTCAATGACTACCAAGGTTGGCTGGTCAATCCCAATGTCTAAGGTCCCCTGCCTGTTGATCACTCTGAAATATCTTCTTCTTCTCCGCCCTCCGTGCCTTTCACTCCCTTTCTCCTCTCTTCGACCTGTTCCATCCCAAAAAGTCTGCTGAAATGTCCTGTCCACTAATGCCCTGCACACACACTGACACAGATAGTGAATGGAGATCAAGCCATGTGTCGTTCTCAGGCCAGGGAAAGCACTTTGCAAGTATTCCGAATACTGGGAGAACCTGATCACAAATAGAGCAAAGTCAATGAAAAACTACAGTAGAAGGTGTCAACAGGAAGGTATGAGCTGAGACTGCCTCTTCAACGGCCTATATTGGAGGGATGGGTCTTAAATGCCATTTACAGAAAATATTGACTAGAAATTCAGATTCAGGTGAACATTCAGATGAACACTATTTATATGGGTGGAAGTCGACCTGTCATGACAAAATATGTGAGCAGATTTGTAGTAGTTGTGAACCACTCTCCCACTTAATTCAATATAATGGTTAGATGTGAAGCTAGACTGAGATCTCAGTGTCACTATTGTTGTTATTGAGTTATAAATGTAAATCTATATTAATAAAACAACAGTCTGTCTGTCTGTGCTTCAAGAAGGATCTCAATAATCAATTGATGTAGAAACATGACTTACACCTCATGAGAAAGGTCTTCTATCTGGGAGTGACATGTGCATATTTGTTTTTGGGTATCTCATATAGTTCATGGGTTATGACCTAAAAAGTATTTCAGTTTTGCGTTTTTTGCTGCAGTTACACCTGGTAGCCACCGAGTCATAGTGGTGCTGTGGCATCATACAGTTACTGACCATGCCACCTGACAGTGGTCCGATGGCATTGTGTGTCACAGAGCACGCACACAGCCAAGCGGCGTCAGGAACGAAATAAAGAACACAGACGAAGCTAAGCCGCGGCAACAACAATTACATTTTTAAAGCGCCTTTCACCTCGAGAGGACGTCCCTGTGATTAAAAATTATACATTTATATTGATCGCAACAAAGATGCCGAAGTAAAAATCAAACCTTTCAAGGATAAGTAAGTGTGTCTGTCTGTGTCAATCTACAATCCATATTGGATCCTTTGGTTGTAAGAGTACAGCTCGTCAATTATAAAATGCTTATGACAGTAAATCATGTAAGCTTATTATAACATGCTTGTAACAGTAAATTAATTATAGAAAATGCTTTCAGTGGTTGTGCACAGGAGATAAGTAATAAACCTAGGTGTAATGAAATGTCACATATTCGGTTCTAAACTGAATTGCGGTATCGTCTAAGTGTAACAGATGTCACAAGATAATTGGTATAACTGGATAAAACAATAATAAAGCTATCAGAAAATATCAACATGCTGGGAATTGTAGTATAAAGATTTAAGTTAGTTAAGAAATAAATTAATATATTTATGTCTATGGGAATTAAGGTTTGTTTGTGGGTGTGTGTGTGATAAGAATATACATATGAATGTCGGCTGCAAGCAAGTCAAGGAAAATGGGGAAACATGTACCCAAGCTGAACAAATAGTTGATCCAAATGGAATGTGGTAAGAGTTTGGGTAAATTTGCTGATTGCAGGTCAACTAAGATATTTTGTTCACTCACCCTTGAAACCCTATGTGAGCAATAATGAACCTAAGTTGGACTTTAAATGCATTTGCAACTTTGGGTATAAATTAGAGTTAAAGTAATAGTTCCATAAACAGTTCAGCAATAAATAAGGAGTTATGTTTAAATGTACGTGGTTTCAGTTCCTCTGTTCCCAACTCTGCTGCAGAGATTAGTTAGTTATAATAATAATAATAATCCCTGCATTTGATGTAGTGCTTTTCACGTCTTCTAGATGTCTCAAAGTGCTTCTCAGAATAGACTGTAAACTGAATTAACTGTACATTTGTGGACGAATAGTTCTATTTTAGCTGCACCTAATTGATAAACTGTGTGGAGTGGTTACTTCTACTTTAGCTGACTTCCAGGCTGCACAGAGTGCTGCTTAGTTCCATTCCAGATGTTCCTTTATTCCCAACAGAATGGAGTGTCAGAATTCAGTCAGCCCTCTGCGGTGGTCTTGGTAGTCCAGTTCTTGAGTCAAGCGTGTCCGCAGTATTCCACGGCACTGTTGATCACAGCACAGCCAGCCTAGCTCTTCGGCAGGATTTGGAAGGGCAGACCAGTCACTGGGGTCAGGGAATCCTCCCACTCAGCTCCTGTTAACTGTACAAGCCAAACCCTAACTTGTTGGGTGGTCAATAGCTGGACCGGAAGCAGGAAGCCAGTGCCCTCATTTACAAATTATGCAGTTTTAGCTGGTAAACCTCCAGCAGTACCCCAGTGCACACTCTGGGGTCCCCAAGTCTTGGCTCTTGCTAGCCTGTGCCAAATACTTTCCAGAAGTAGGTAAGCAGGATTCGTCCCTCCAGGGAGAGAGTGCGCATTCCATTCCAACAATCTATCTCTGGGATTTCCATATGTAGTGGGATGCATGGAAATCTCAGTTTGGTTTGGATACTCTAAAGCTCAGTGATGGTTTTCTGCATGTGTCAGACACCCAGCTAACCAAAACAAAATTAAACATGGGTGATAGGTTTCTACATATGTCAGACACTCAGCTGACCAAAACAAATGTGGATACATTTAGCAAATGTCATTGCTTTTGCTGATATTATTGGTGGTTTCCTATTATTTTTACTAACCCTGTAGGGTGGTATTTTAGTTCCACTTTCTAGATCATGGGTACTGGCTTAATTGACTGTGACTTGTGTTGTAAGGTAATGATTTGAACAATTTTAAACAGGAATACTTCTGAGGTCTGTATCCCATTTTCTTGTAATGTTGCATTGATTCTTGTGCTAACTTACCTTGTGCATTTCTTACATCACATTTTATTCTGGAAGTTATACTTCACACCATTACTGTTGTCATAGACATGGTATAAGATTTCTGTTCACACAGCTTCGGGTGGGGGGGGAAGGTAAGTGAAGTGAAACAATCTGGGACCCTACCTGCGTGAAGGGTGCTATATAAATGCAAGTTATTGTTGAAGTGTGATCCAAGTTTTTTAAATCATGAAGGGAATCGGTGAACTAAGTGTGGAGAAGTTGCTTGTACTAAATCAGGAAACCGTAACCAGAGACATTATTTTGAGCTGAGGAACGCATAACTAAACACAATGGGGAAATGGGATTGAAAAAAAAGAATTGCCATTATCTAATAAAGTAGCAGTCTCTAAGGCTAATTGGCTACTCTTGCTCATGTAACTTACAGGATAACTATTTCAAAGGTGAAAGTTAACTTATGTACATTGAATGCAATGAATCCATACTCAGTTTAGGTGTTTGAAAACACAATGAACTGTTTCTTCAGTGTGTAGGAAATGAAGGAGAACAGAATTGGCAGCCAAGCCTGATTGTCTTAACTCACACCTGTTGCTTTTTTTTAAGAAGAAACGTCTACCCATATCGGAGTCGTTTCCTACAGAATTTGACATCTGGAAAAAAAAGTGCCGAACAACAACATCGTCATTTCAAAGTTACACAAGAAAGTTTTGCAGGAGATAATAAGTGAAAATAGATGGAAAAATAATAATAATCCTTATATTTGAAGTTGGCGAGGATGTCTCAAAGCACTTCACTGTAAATTGTTGTGATTGTTGATTTTGTAAGTGAATGTGACAGCAAATTTGCACACAGTAATGCACAACAGTCATAAAGTGAATAGCTAATTTAAATTGGGGGTATTGTTGGCCAGGGCATCAGTAGAAACTGAAACCAAAAACAGAAGTCGCTGGGAACACTCAGCAGGTCAGGCAGCATCTATGGAGAAAGGAAAGCGAGTCAACGTTTCGGGTCCATGACCCTTCGTAAGAACTCGGGCATGTTGGAAGGGAGAGGCTTTTAAGGGCTAACAGAGAGCGGGGAGGCAGGGCAAGGAAGCCAAAGGAGAAAGTGGGGTAGAGGACATGGGGTAGAGAAAATGGGGTGACTTCTGTTTTTTTTCAGATTTCCAGCATCTGCAGTATTTTGTGTTTTGTTCACCAGGAGAAACTTCTGTGTGTGCCGGCTCTTTGACTCGCGCAAAAACGGCCTTCTACTCCAACATCATCTTGGAAGATAAACACAACCCTAAAATCCTTTTATCCACCACCCACTACCTTCTCCGTGCCCCTTCTCAGGCCTTCTCAATCTTCATATCAAATGTCAAGTGCAAGGAGGTCATGGACTTTTTTTCATCTAAAATACACAATATCCGCCAGGCAGCCTCATCCACCTACCTCTTGTCACCCACTACCATGCCCTTTCTGTCCCCTCACCCTCCACATCATCTGCTCCTACCACCACTCCCATCCTACATTCCTTTCTCCCCATCTCTCCCTCCTCCCTCTCACCCACCATCACCTCCATGAAACCCACCAGCTGCTGCCTCGACCCCCTCCCCACCAACTTGCTCATCATCAAGCTCCCCTTCCCCTCCCACTACTGGCTGATATCATCAACCAGTCCCTCTTCTCCGGATCAGTCCCTGCCCCCCTTAAAACTGCTGTCAACACCCCCCCTCCTCAAAAAACCTTCCCTAGATCCCTCAATCCCTCAAAATCTACACAAACGGCTTCTCCTCCTGCTCTCACTCGGTTACCTGTGGGGTACCCCAAAGAACCATCCTTGGCCCCCTCCTCTTTCTGATCTACATGCTCCCTCTTGGGGATGTCATCCGCAGACATGGGGTACATTTCCACATGTACACGGACGACAACCAACTCTATTTTTCTACCTCTCTTTGCGACCCTCAGTCCCCTGATGTTCTGTCAGCTTGCCTGTCAGACCTCAGGGGTTGGATGAGCACAAATTTCCTTCAGCTGAATGTTGACAAGACAGAAGCCATACTCTTTTGCTCTTGTCAACGTCTAAAATCTCCCAGTTCTCACCTCCTCCACCTACCCGACCTCCCCCTAAAACTCTCCAAACCCGTACGCAACCTAGGCATCAGGTTCAACCCCCAATTATCCTTCCTTCCCCACATCCGGTCCCTCATCAGCACCACTTTCTTCCAACTCTGACGCATTGCCCTTCTCTACCAATACCTCTCTCCGAAAGCCGCTGAAACCCTGGTCCATGCTTTTGTCACCTCTCGGCTGGACTATTCAAATGCCCTCCTCGCTGGACTCCCCTCCACTACCATCCATAAAATCCAGATTATTCAAAACTCTGCCACTCACATTCTCACACGTACCAAACTCTGCTCCCCGATTACCCCAGTCCTTGCCAGACTGCACTGGCTCCCTGTCCCAGTGAGGATTGATTTCAAGATCCTTACCCTTGTCTTCAAATCCCTCCACTCCTCTGCACCCCCCTACCTCTCTGATCTCCTTTCTCCTCAAAACAGTGCCCGTTGCCTTCGCTTCACCGGGTCTGGCCTCCTCCTTGTTCCCCGAGTCCTCCGCTCCACCCTCGGTGGCCGTGCCTTCAGCCACTATGCCCCGAGGTTCTGGAACTCCCTTCTTTACTCCCTTCGCCTCGCCCCCTCTCTTCCTATTTTCAGGTCTCTGCTGAAGATCTTACTTTTCGACCGCACCTTTGGCCACCTTCCTCCCCCTCCCCCTGGCTTGGCCCCAGGATCCGTTACTGTGAAGAGCTCTGAGACGCCGTCCGGCGTGGATGGCGCTATATAAATCCAAGTTGTTGTCGTTGGCAACCCATGATCTTCTTGCTCAGAGGCAAGAGTGCTACCAACTGAGCCAGTCTGACATGCAAGATCACAAGATTGGTTTTAATGGTTGATTTGATCTCATCTCATCCTTCCAGATTATCTCGCAACAGTCCTCCCATCACAGCATCAAACCGGCTTTTTAAAATCAGTCCAGTGTCATGGCCTCAAGCACCCTTCCTGGCAACCTTTTCTCATTATTAATTACCCTCTGAACAATTAAACATAGAACATATATTAGGAAAACTTTCTTTACTGAAGGATTGATGAATGCTTGGAATAATAACAAGAAAGGTAATGAGGGCAACAATAGTGAAGTTATTGAAATACTAAACTGCTATGACTTAAGAGCTAGAAGAAAGAGATGTTGTGGGAAATTTCATCGGTGGTGAGTCTCACACTATGTAACATTTCAAAGTGTTCAAAATTTGGCAAATTGTTGAATTCAGTCTTACCTTTGAAGTTGGTGGTTTTCTTTAGTTCTTAAAAAATATTACAGCAGACCTGGTTTAAAATAAAGGCTGCATTTAAGAAGTTACACAGTAATACCCCAACTGTGTATCCTGTGAAGGTCTTGATGATATGGTAAGGCACTATATCAAATGCAAGGATTATTATTATTATTATAGAATTTGTCAAATTCTGGATGCTCTGAAATACTACATAAATAGAATAAATGCCAACTTGAGTGAAATTTTCTCTCCTTGCATTTTATAGTACTTTATCACATCTAAAACGTTTCAATGCACAGTGTAGTGATTGTTTTTGTAGGCAAACCCAGGAATCATGTTGTGCAGAGCAAGCTGCCTGTGGGTAAATGTCCAATTTTATCTGGAGGATTGGTGACCAGGACACCAGGCAAACTCCCTTCATGGGATTTTTTATGTCTGCCTGAGGAAAAGGCAGACAGAATCTTAGTTTAACATCTCAACTGAGGACAGAACCTTTGAAAGAACAGCAATCCCAGTATCAACATAGATTATGGGCTCGTCCAATGTTGCACTTGAACCCACGACCTTTAAGTCAGAGGCAAAAGTGCCACCAATTGACCAAGGTAATATACTGGAGGGATAAGCTTCAGTGAGTTGAATGCCCTTTTTCTCATCAAAGACTATCGAAATTGTTTTGCACCTTATTCACTGAGAATTTCCACATCAATATCTGCAAAACACTCATTCCTTGCCATGTGATTTTTCACCCAGGGATAATGGGAATGCAGTGTAACAGAAATAATGACCATAACAATAAAAACACCAAATAAAAAAATGTCAATAAATAGCTCTTATCTATATATTAGATGTAACGTTAACCATTCTTACAAACAGCCAAGAGCAGACATGACCTAAAAAATCAGAAATAAAACACATTCATGTTTTAAAATTGTTCATCTTCTAATTAAAATTACATTTTTGGGCAATTTCTTTCAGCCCCACATTAGTTTAATGAGTTGCCCCGAAATAAAATATAAGATTTTAAAAGTCAGATTGTTTTAACTCACTGTACGGTGTGCAGTCTTCTCACTTAAAAAAGAGAATATAGAAACAAATTTCACCAAATACCAGGACAACAAATACTTTCCTTCTCCATTTTTGTATTATTACCTCACCTGATCTGATGTTCCTGTCAAAATTCACCTACAAAATACAGTCACTACACTTTACAACATATCCTGTGAAGCACCTTTGAGATGTCTTCTTAATGTGAATGGTGCTATATCAAATGTAAGGATTTTTTTATTATTTATTATTAAAATAGGTGGGGAGGGAAGAATTGTTCTGTCTGGTTAGATCAAGAAACTTAAATACAGTTAACAACCTAATTTTAAATAGCGCTACGTATGTGAAAGAACATCTCAATGTGCTTAATAATGGTAGTGATGAAGATAAGTTTACAGGTGGCCAAGGGCACATTTGAAAAGATTGGACCTTAGGAATGTTTTGAAAGGAGGGAGCAAGGTACTGCGAACCCCAGTGAAGTGGGAAGTGTAAAACAATGGAGAGAAAGTGGAGGAAACAGGGCCCAGTTTATGTGCTGGGTGAAGAGAATGAGAAAGCTCACATGTGGGAAGCAATTTCACCTTGACCTTGGTATACGTTTACTCCTAAGTGAAGGTTTATTTCAGAGGATGTAGAATTAGGCACATTCTAAACTTAGCCTTAATTGCAAAGTCATTTTTTGTACTGCAAGTTCTTTTTAGAAGTACACAAAAAGCGCTTTCAAAGTTAAGCCTAAATTCAACAATTTGCCAAATTCTGGACACTCTAAAATGATACGTAAATAGAGTAAATAAAAATAACCCTTGCATTTAATTTAGTGCCTTATCACAACCACAACAACAGCTTGAATTTATATAGAGCCCTTCCCTCAGGGCAGCGTCTCAGAGAGTTTAAAATGTCATTGAAGTATCTCAAGATGCTTCAAAAATTGTTATTGAAGTGTATTTACAATGTATATTTGTAAGTAAAATATAGACCCAGGTGGAATCTTTCCTTAGTTGGTAATTTTGTCAGGAGATTTGCTTTATGAGGTACAATTCACCTTCAAATTTACACATTTACACCTATTTACACATTTAGAATAAAACAGAGCTTTTGACAGCATGAGTTTACTACAAAGAAGGGGCAGGGTTGTAGAAAGTAAAGGAAATGAAACCATCTCATTTCAATAATTAGTTTACACACAGACATATTTAATTAAGAGGTTACATTTGCAGAGAGAATGACATACAAGAGAGCAACATATTGAATGGTAAATGGGCACTACTGAAGCTTGAAGTTTCAGTAAAGAGACAATTGCAATGAAATTGAATCAGACCAGCTACACATTATGCTTGCTGGATGCACAATGTGTGACAAATTGCCTTTGCTAAAAACAACAATAAGAACTTCACATCCTTCAGCAATTAACACACTGTATATACTGCTCTGAAACAACAGGATAAATTGGGTTCCATTTGCCTTTTGTACGACCTCAGTTCCTGAGATTTTAAATGAGATGGTTTAACCAGGAAATCAAATCACATTACCTCAGTACAAACAGGGGTCTTCAAATATATTCACTGTTGCTTAATAATGGTCCCATGTACAGTAAACTTTTATATTCTGAGTTTGCCTGTAAAGTCAAGGAAGCCCCGGAATGAAAAGCTGCCAAATATTCTTGTATTTCTCTTACTGAATCTTGACTGAATCATCCAGTGAATTACTAAAGAATAATCACAAATGTGAAACTCGCTCTCCCCCTCCTCCCAAAGTGGTCCAGTGGTCCCAATGGTCGGACCCGAAGCCAGTCCCATCATTTTGCAGCGAGTTACATTTGTTTTCAGTATGAAAAGTTGCTTTAGTGGAGTAAAAGATCACAGGGTATCATGCTGGCTCAACTGGCAGCCTTCTGACCCCTGGGTTGGAAGGTCATGGGTTCAAGCCCCATGTTGGGAATTTTGAACTCATAGTATAGGCTGACACTCCAGTGCAGTCCTGGGGTTGTACTCCATTGTCGGAGGTGCCATCCTGTAGATGAGGCATGAAACTGAGGTCCTATCTCTGCTGTTCAGGCCGATGTTAAAGATCCCACAGCAATGTTCAAAAGGAGAAGGGCATCTTGACTAATAACTAATCTGCTACTGTGTGCTGCTGCTCCGGGTGGCTGAACAGCAAATGGCAGCTGTTTCTTCCCCCCTCCCCACACACACACACACACACAGACTATTTACTGTCATTTCGGTACACGATCGACAGCATCATTAATGCATGGAAAGTCTACCATTTGTTTTCCCAACCAGCATACCTGCCACTTAAATAATAGTCACCTGATATTCAAGGGCAGGTCTTGATTGTTACCCTTTGTGCAAACAGTCATTTTTTATGTTTAAAAGTTCCTGCAATTGGTTCTGTGTACACATCCTCACCCCCACCCCATCTCTATCACTCCCTGGAGCCTTACGGACCTTCCGCTTCCTCCGCTCAGCTAATGCTGGTCTGCTTCGTGTCTACTGCCCTATCTGTCCTACCATTAGTGTTCGAGCTTGTAGGCATTCTGCCCCCAATCTCTGGAACTCTATCCCGGAGTCCCGCTATCTTCCTTCCTCTCTCCCCACTTTTAAAGCTCACCTCAATACTTACCTCTTCGAGACACTTTCAGCCATCTTTCCTTCCCCCCACGCATATTCTTTTCAACTCCCACCCCTTGTTCAGGTGCCCAGCCTGCAGTGTGAAATGCTTTGGGACGTTGTCCTTGGGCAAGTTTCCTTACTCCACGCACCTGATAATAATCCCTCAAGAAAAAAAACAATAATAAAATGTTCACTTCAATCCACGACTGTTTGTGGGACACTGCTGTGCGCAATTGGCTACTGCATTTTGTCTCCAAATATACCGTCAATTCACTTTACAGTATAATCTGTGAAGCGCTTTGAGATGTCTAGAAGATGTGAAAAATGGCTATATCAAATGCAAGGATTATTATTATCATTAAATCGTATTGTATGTGACACAGTAAAGTTAAGTGTTCTACTCAGCTGCAGGTACCCAGTGGACACTTTACTCCATTGACTGCCACTTGGAGGAAAAGTAGCAGAGAAGTTAAATCTTTGCAGAAAGTGATTATTTCTCCTTCTCAATCATGTTAGTGTAGATTTGGTGGTAGAAGGATGTATATATGTATTATATGGAAGAGATGTCAAAGTGAGAACATTTGAGAGGGTGAATACAACTAGATTATTTTTGCATTGAAGTAATCCTACCAGTAGCTAAGTGCTTTGAGACACACCTTGTGCGAAGGCCCTATATAAATACAAGTTGTTTTTGTTGTTGCAGTTTGTCATGATTCACCCACAAAATATACAATCAATTCACTTTACAGTATATTCTGTGAAGTGCTTTTGAGACATCACAAAGACGTGATAAGGCGTTATATCAAATTCAAGGATTATTATGAAAAATAAATGATCATGACACTTCTTTAGATTTAGCTAAAACACACCTGATTGAAGCAGTCACTCAACTGAAGCACATATGGGACCGTTATACGTTGAATACGTTATACGTTATAAGTACATACATAGACCCATTAAACCTGCGTCTACAAATCTTTTAAACTTGCTTCCTGTTGAGACCCTCACATCTTTAACCGGCATCAAATATCACAGTCGCCAACACCACTTCTAGAGCAGGAATGTCTGAACTTCAATGTTGCACCCAGGAATGCCACTTTCTTCAATTACCGAGCCGAAAAGACCTGAAACATGCTGTATCAAAGCAGAAACACAGGTGGCATCTGTTATGCGAGTCTGGAATGCCATCTGCAACCTGCAATTTGCTTTCTCTCTCTCACAATGAGCTGTTCGCATAAGTATATTTGACTGTAAAGAAATACAGCCAAATGGTCACAAAACACATAAACGCCTCTGTCTCGAAGATGGGATAAGGCGCTATATCAAATACAAGGATTATTATTATTAAAACATCACTTTATTGAGGAGAGACCGCGGAAGTCCTTTACAGACTAATAATAATAATCCTTGCATTTTATATATAGCGCCTTATCACATCATTGAGACATCACAAAATGCTTTACAGAATATACTGTAAAGTGGATTGACTGTATTTTGTGGGCGAAACGTGGCAGCCTATTTCGCACAGAGAGGCGAGCATGCTAACCTCTACGCTACAGGACTTCACAATAGTGGACTAGCACGTAGAGGGGTGTGTTTCAGAAAACAGTGATTTGTTTTATTCTGATATTAAATCCCATTTCTAACCCCAACTATCATAATTGCTGAACAATTTTTACATTAAATGCTGTAAATCCTTTTCTGTTGTGAATGTTCTAAGTCCCACATTACAGAATGAGCTCTCTAAGCAACTTCTAACCACTGCCAAAAATCACGTTTAGAAAAAAAATCCAATCTGTTTACAGCTCCAAATCTTTTGCACTAATTTTGAAGTTGATATCACTTGCAGTTGATCTGCAATACTTGTCCTAAATCCTATTTGAAATGCAATCTGCAACAAAATTTCTTTAACTCTTCTTTTAAGTGCGATCGAATCAGTTAAAAGTTATTGTTGTCAATTCATTATTTTGCTTCACATGTCCCTTGTATCAATTTGTAGCTTTAGAACTCTTTTCCAGTGAGTAAGATTCATTTTTTTTCTTGTGGGATACGAAAGCATTGGTATTCTTTATTCCCTGATATATTGCTTTTTATTGAATTGGCATTTGTCTGTTACAGATATTTTGGTCTATAAGGTTCAGATTGTGATTTGTTTTACTGAGCGTCAATATGTACACTTACAAAATTTTATTTTGTGTGCTTACAAATTAGTGCAAATGGGAGCCGGTTAGATTTATTGGATGCAAAATAACTATTTTAAGGCATTTTGCTTACACTAAATCTAATCAGATTATGCTAAATCTAACCAAAACACTAAATCTAACGTTTCACACGCAAAATACACAGTCAAATCATTTTACAATACATCCTGTGAAGAAATTTGAGACGTTGCGACGACGTGATTAGTCGCTATATCAAATGCAAGGATTATTATTAAGGCTACAAGAATGAAAATAGGTACCCATCACCGATATCATGTAGGGCCTCTAAATACACTGCTTTATGGCCAGGAACAGACAGCGCTGCCTCTCAGGTTGGTTCATCACCAAGCTTGCCATGCTGACATATATGCAGATGTCCAATCCACAGTAACCCTTGTTCAGAGCATGCTTCCATAACGCGGTACCATAGTAACAAGATAATTCCTGTGTAACAATATTTAGTTAGCTCTGTAAACAATTTGAAATTGTCTAATGTCCAATTACCCACTCAGTTTGCTTATCCACACTGGGGCCAGTCTCAATTAATGCGGATTATAGGCTCTTTACTGTATTCCTCCTCCAAAATGCTCCCTAAAATCTTCAAAATAAATGGATATTTGTTGCACTCTGGAATTCCTTTTGCCTATTCAAGCTCATATCAATATTCTTTACATTACAGTTTCAGCAGCTGGGTGCCAGCAGGAAAGCAAAGATTCTGTTAAGTTATGTCACCAGTTGGATTAAATTCCTCACGTGCAAGCCTTTTCTTTGTGTATAAATCAGTCCCTTGAGGAAAACAATCTTTATAGTTCACACACTCCCAAGCAGTATCTGTTTGAAGTTTGGCCTGTACTTTTCTTCTTTCTCTTCTCTGTGTTCTCGCCGAGACCACAGAAATTATATTTGTGGTTATTAGCAGACGTTGCTCTGATGGCAACGGTTGGCAGCTTTGCAGTAATTACAAGCTCAATAACAGCTGCTCCCAGGACCAGATTCCTCTCTTCCCTTTGTGACACTTGGATTTTCATTCTTATAATGACAAAATAAATAAGTCCATCGAGACGCTGCCCGTATTTCTGGGACCCCATTCAGCACATCCCTTTTACAAAATAGTTCTGAGGTGCTATAATAGGTTCCAAGTTTCAATGTGAGGCTTGAACCCACAATCTCCCGACTCAGAGGTGAGAGTGCTACTCACTGAGACAGGCTGCCATCCATGAGCTGGAGTTTACCAGTATTTACCTCTGAGTTGGGCAGGAATCTATAGAGAGTGAGACTGCAGAGTAATAATAATAATAGTCATAATAATCCTTGCATTTGATATAGCGCTTTTCACGTCTTCGAGACGTCTCAAAGCGCTTCACAGAACATATTATAAAGTGAATTGACTGTATATTTGTAGGCGAAACGTGGCAGCCAATTGTGCACAGCAGTGTCCTACAAACAGTCATGGATTGAGTGACCAAATATTATTATTTGTTTCTTGAAGGATTATTATCCCCGGAAAAGTGATCCGCCAATCGACTAACAACCAAGTTCCTACTTACTGCTAGGTAAACAGTGGTGTATGGAGTAAGGAAACTTGCCCAACGTTTCGTCCTGCCAAGAATAGAACCCAGGTCTCTTGCTTGTGAGGCAAGTACTCTAACCACTGAGTACCCTCTCCAGCTCCTTTCTCAAACCCTGGAATCTCATCATTACCACAAATAGCTTCCCATTTGTACCAATCAAGTGCATGTGGGAACTTGAACAAGTTTTATTTGGTTTTAAGCCAGCAAGAGCATCAAAGGAATCCCAGGTTCTCATCTACTGATAATAATAATGGTTGCATTTGATATTAAAAAAACAGTAATCCTTGAATTTGATCTATACCTAACCATGCCATTCAAAATGCTTGACAGGATTTTACAGTGTATTGGCTGTATATTGTAGGGGAACACAACTGCCGATTTTCACACAGCAATGTCCCATAAACAGCCATAAAATGAATGAATTTTATTTGGTGAATTGTTGACCAGGAGAAACTCCATCCATTTTTCGACAAGTGCCACGAGATCTTTAACATCCACCTGAACAGAGATGGGATCCCAGCTTAGTCAAAGAACAGCCAACAATGCCGTGCCTAATGCTATCTGGAATTAGATAAGCAAGGGTGATTCCTTCCCAGGAGAGAGTACGTATTCCATTCCAGACACTGAGAGATTTCCATGTGCAGGTGGCATACATAGAACTTTCAGTCTGGTTTGCATGCTCTTAAGCACAGTGATGGGTTTCCGCATGTGGCAGACACCCAGCTGACCCAAAATAAGCTAAGTGGCAACCTCTTCATTGGTATCCATGGCCACAAAGGATGTCAATCAAAGTTCCACCATACGGAATCGAACATTGGTAAATCTTGTTGCTGACGTCAACTGTATGGATCCCTGCTGGAAGGAAGGAAAAATAACACATTTTAAATATCTTCTGCAAGATTGCACCTTTTTTAAATCTCAAGGAACAAAAAGAAAGGTTTGCCAAAGCACAGTGGCCTTTTAAATCAGATTTCGCAGGATTCAAATACATTTCTTCCTCTTTGCTTAAATATTAAGACCAGGAAATGGGTTCTTGCCAATTGATTTAATCAGTGACTATTGGAAAGATCATATTTTGTAATTGAAAATCTTCCTGAATTTTAGCTTTTGAATTTGCAGGAAGCTGGTTCCTTGAGAAAGTTGTAGACTTCAGTATGTAGAATATTAGATATCTGGGGGAGAGTTAGAAGACTGTAATTAAATCAAGGATTTCTGATGATCTTGGATCCGGAAAGAGCAGATTATGATGAATGTTGTTAGAACTCAGAGACTGAGTTACAGCCTTGCCTTACCTCCTGGGTGTTTCTCTCTTCAGACAATAATTTAAAGGAATTTGGTGTCAAAATTAAAGTTTGCCCCTTACTGCTGCTGAATGGTTTTAACATGTGAGCAGTCTGTGTTGTGTTACACGTGATTACATATGTGCCAGTTCAATTTGGTGAGCTATGGGTTGTGTAATTTTATGTGTATAAATAATAGGAGTGGGTGCTGCTGGGCAATGAAACTTCTTTTAAGAGCAACATATTAAATGTGTTAAAGAATTTAACAGTGCTAAGTAAATGTTCTTTTATTGCTGCAGTTGCCATTTATACACTAGAAAATGTTTTGGCAGTGCTATGCATAACGACTGGTTCGTGAGTAATAACTAGGAATTGTATGGTTCCAGTTTTGAATGACCATTCTTTCCAGCGCAGTCTCTGTATTAAGAGACAGTGGGAATCAATTTCTATGAAGGATCATCTCAACATACGACAGGTGCTGCTAGATTATATTATTTAGCAGCGATTTATAGAGTTATAAACTACAAATTCATACATCAGAGCTGTTCGTTTTTGTAATCTTTTTCCAGTCTCATTGTTCACGCCTTCCTATCTCCAATCAGTCTGATCCAGCTCACAAACATTTCTGTGAGCAGAGTTGATCCTTGACTAATGTGGGACAGATCTCTTCACAGACAGTTTTCCCTTCATGTCAAGGTGACTGACAAAATCTAATCTCTTTGGACATATCCACTTGTTACTATAATTTAAGACTAGTGTCTGCGCTTGGATACCATAGATGAGAGTTCGGTGTTCTTGCAGTATACGTACCAAAGCACAAATACTTTTAGCCAAAGGCTAATATCAAACCACTGTCCACGTTTTGTTTTTTGTAATTACAGTATAAGGTAAAGAATTTATGATTTGTTTCAGTGTAAGTGATTCCAGTACAAACAGCTTTTACAATAAATAGGATCTAGATCGAGAAGGGACTATATATAAAGGTGTAATTTGCAGGAGTATGGGGAAAAGGCAGATAAATGGGATTGAATAGATTGCTCTTTCAAAAAGCCAGTACAGACACAATGAGCTGAATAGTCTGCTTCTGTGCTGTACGTGACTATGATTCTCACTTATTCCGTCCTATACAGAGCTTACTTTACTACACAGAGAATAAAGAGAAGCAAAGAAATTATGAAGCATTTGACACTTCTAATTTGCGGTCATCTATATCCATTCATAGAATCATAGAAAGTTCACAGCACAGATAGAGACCGTTCACCCCGAGTCTCTGCAGGTGGTAATTCCCTGGAGCCATCTATTCTAATCCCATACTCTTACTCTTTCCCAGACTATTTCATACTCATCCTTTGGATAAGATTTTAAATCAATGTCCTATCAGTAAAGATTCTATTGCACTATTTGAAAAGATATAAGAATTTCTCCCATTGTCCTGCCAACAACTCCCCCAGATAAACAAAATTGGTTATTCACTTCATGGATGTTAAAATGGCTGTTGGACATTGCTGACTGCAAATTGGCTGTTGCATTTACCTACAAAATACACAGTCACTACAGTAAGTCCTGAGAAAAGCTTTGGGAAGTCCTCCTGACATGAAAAGTAATATATTATAATCCTTACATTAAATATAAGGATTATTATATTATTTTATCTTAATTAATTTTGAGTAGATCTTACAATTGTATGATTGCTTTATGATTGGCTTTTAGAAATTATAGATTTCATAATGGTGAATGATATTGGGTCTGAATATGGTTAGAAATAGAAGCAGATTTCTCAATCACACTTCACTGCTTTGCATCAAGGAAAGCCAATCTTTTTAAAGCTAAACAATCAGAGAAGTCAATCCATCAATCCACCAGGAGGACATTAGTAGCAGTTGGACATTTCCACAATTGTACAGCATCTAATATAATAATAATCCTTTGGTATCGTGGCTTTCATGTGAGGAGGACATCTCAAAACGTTTCACGGGATATAATGTAAAGTGTATAGACTGTGCGTATTTTGTGGGTGAACTGAAAAAGAAGATGCCAGCCAAATTATAATAATCTCTCAAGAAAAAAAATAAAATAATAATTTGCTCACTGAATCCATGACTGTTTGTAGAACACTGCTGTGCGCAATTGGCTGCTGTGTTTCACCCACAAATATTCAGTCAATTCACTTTACAGTATATTCTGTGAAGCGCTTTGAGATGTCTAGAAGATGTGAAAAGCACTATATCAAATGCAAGGATTATTATTATTATTTCTCAGTTATTTCTACAGCTCGAAGCACATTGAACTCTAGAATTGTCATTAAGTAGTCTGCCTATTTGTTGTCTCCTGATGGAACTGTTATTGGGCTTTGTGGTAACATAACTTTGCAGATCTTGGAAAGAGTATTGATGATTATGGCCCCAAACCTTGCATTTGCTATGTTTCCAAAAAAAATGAAATAAGGAACTGACCTTTCCTTCACATCCCCAGCATGATTTAGAACTGAATTCTCATCAGAAGCGTGCCCAATGAAGAACTTTATAATGTGGGAGATGATGAATGGCCCTGTGAACTGCAGACTATATTTGTTTCCACCTCTTCACTGTTTTCTGAAATGTAAACCTTTTAACATCCTTCTGTTGCTTTACGATGTGCCTTTCAAGACAGTGATAATGAAATAATTGTTCTCTTGTTCCTTCTTTAATTTATAGATCTGATCTCACTCCCTCTGCACACAGATGACTTATAGCCAATCTAAAATTATCTTCTTTTGAAACCTCTGTATTTGCATAAATTTCACAAATTTTACTTTAGCCTTTGATCATTTTATAGAATCAAATAGTTTGTATGTAATGGTTATAAATTATTACAAACTTGCTGACCAAATTTGGCTGCTGCCTTCGTTTTGAGTTAGTGAGTAGATTCTTTGCTGCTTGACTTGGAATTCTTGTTTAGAATGACCATTTGGAAAGGATTTAGGAATCCAATTAATTGCTGACTAACAACATGTTCCGACAAGTAATTCCACGAATACCTCTCATTCAAAACCTCAAAAGTGTTTATCTACAAAACACCCTCCACCCACCACCCCACTATTATCTTATTTCTAACATTGTGAGGTTTTATCTTCATATAAAAAAAATCAAGAGTAATGGAAGTGTCTTTTTTCTATAAGAAAACAAGAAAGAATTAACAATCTCATAGGATTGCATTTGAAATAAAAATGCATTTCAGCAGCTCAGTGAAATGAATTACACCAGCAAACATAAAGTAAAACTAACAAGTACATTTTGTACTTCAAAAATTAACTTTACATTAAGAAAACTTACAAAATTAAAGAATTGACCCCAGATAGCTGAGGTCTACTATACCAATTAAAGAGCAATATTTGAACACAACCCTTTTTACCTTTCCGTGCGCCTAATAACATTTAATCCCATTCGGGGAATTTGCAAGCATTAGCAAGACTGACAAAACAGATTTCAGTATTCTTAAATTGAATTAGTGATCTTCACCATCAATATTCTTTGAATGCTGTATTGTATAATTAAATCAGTACTTAAACCTGGGTATAGAGAATGGTCGAAGAAAACATATTATTTTATGTGTTCTAATGTGTTTATGTGTCAACAGGATTTTGTTACATATCCATTAGATGTGATGGCGCCTCTGCTTACATTACTCCACTGCCGTCTATGCTATTTTATGATTTTAATCTCTATTTCCCCTTCCAAACTTCTTCCATCCTGTTCTGAAAGCATAAACCCATGCTAAGGTATAGCTCCAGGAAAATTAATTGCTTCAAAAGGAAGATGGATAAATAAATGTCTGATTGGGAACAGGATTGCAAATTGTAGGAATGATATAGTGGAGATAGGAGGCAGCATGAGTATTTTATGATACAGTGCAAGTAAAAATAGGAAACATGTGTAACAATACTAGGTAGAAGAATAATGGGGTATTACTGATGTGATTACAACTTAAGAAATAAGGAACTAGAGAAGATCAGGAAATATATTAATCTACTACAACAACAACCTCAACATCAACAACTCTGACCTGCTCCTGCCCGCCTCCCATCCCTTGCCTCCTGCAAGGCTGTTCTCAAGACACTCCTCTTTGAACGTGCCTTCTGTCGCAATACTTCAATACTTTCAGTTTAAAAGCATTATTTCCAATTTTAAGAGCACATACAAAAGATTTACAAAGAATATATGGAAACAGGACATTCAGCCCAACCAGTTTGTGCTGGTGTTTACATGAGTCTTCCCCATTCCTTTCTCCCTCTCATGCCCTTCTATTCCCTTCTCCCTCATGTGAAGGTCTAGCTTTCTCTTAAATGCATTTACACTCTCTGATTCACCCAATTTTTCAGAGAGTATGTTCCATAATTTCACTGCCATTTGCATGAAGTAGTTCCTCCTAAATTCTCTTTTAGATCCTATATGTGAGCGCAGGTAACATTTGCCTACAACATGATTATTTCTGGAGCTCACTGGTCCAATGACACCACACCAGCACTAAATTTCCCTGGGCTTGGTACCTGCCTCATCTATCTGCCTTGGATGCATTTGAGATCATACACTAGTTCAACATATGATGTTAAACCGAGAATCTCTTCCTATACAAAAGTAGTCTTATTACAAGATGTGTTTTTACTCTGTAACTAGTGGGAGTATTTTGACCAAAAGGTATTCCCTCTCAACTTTGTTTTCTTTTCACCTCATGGTGAACGCTCCACCCCTGCTTTTGTGAATTGATTTCTTTTGGTCAGCTGGGTGTCTGACACATGCAAATATTTGTCATTGCTTAAGAGCCACCCTTAAGAGTATCCAAACCGGAGAGTTCCCCTGTGTACTCCACCTTTCCCTGCATTTGGAATGGAATACACATTCTCTCCCTGGGGTGAGGCACTCTGCTAACCTAAGAGTATTGGGTGTAACTTGGTGAAAGCTAACTCTTGGGGACCTCAGAAGGTGTGTCAGAGTACCGATCGACTTCAACTCGAACAATAATAATTAATAATTCTTGCACAAGATGAACAACATCTTATCATGTTGTTGAGACATCTAAAGAGCTTCACAAGATTTCCTATAAGTATAGTGATTGAATATGTTGAAGCCAAATGCGTTGGGCAATTTCCACAAACACCATGAAGAGAATGACCAATTTCATGTGGAGGATTGTTGGCCACAACACTGGGAGAAACTCGCTTCTCTGTTTAATTAGCGGTGAATGTTAAGTTTTTCCTTTGTGAACAGACTGCAAGAAGATACAATCCTAAAGATGGGTTTTGTTGCCTTCTTCAGACAGGATATTCAAATGTGGATGAAAACGTACATTAGTGACTCTGAATTTTAATGATGAAGCTATGTTAGAAAAAGTTAGTGTTAACAGGTTAACCAATACAGCATTACCCTGCAAGCAGCACCATCATCATAATAATAATAATAATCCTTGCATTTGATATAGCGCTTTTCACGTCTTCTAGACGTCTCAAAGCGCTTCATAGAATATACTGTAAAGTGAATTGAATGCATATTTTGTGGGCGAAACGCAGCAGCCAATTGCACACAGCAGTGTCCCACAAACAGTCGTGGATTGAAGTGACCAATTTATTATTGTTTTTTTCTTGAGGGATTATTATCAGGCGTGTGGAGTAAGGAAACTTGCCCAAGGTTTCACGCAGCCAGGAATCGAACCCAGGTCTCTCGCTTGCAAAGCGAGTGCTCTAACCACTGAGCTACACTCCACCATAATACCTCATGAACAAAAGAGAGGAGAGGGAGAAAGAGAGGGTTGCATTGTTTTTCACTGTGAATAAGATATTAAGGAGACAAATGAGAACCTGCTACTTATCGCACGGATAAGTGACTGGTTCTTTTATATAGAGAAGACACATTTCCAATGCAACAGCTTAGCAATAGTCGAGGAATGAAACACAGACTGAAAAGAGGCAACTTTCCATGATTAGTTCTCAGTTAAAAATGTCACATTGAACAAAAATGACAAGAATTTAATTAACAATAACTTCAAAAAAGGGTCTTTGGAAAGCCTTTTGGTGTTTTTGCTGCAGATGGTGACACAAGGGCATGTGACAGTCACACCAGGAAAGCCTGCATTAAGATGATCAGAAGAAGTCCTTGTCTTGGTTTGTGACAAGGAAAGCAATGTTCTTTGATATAAGATGCAGTGTTACATTAACCCTTTCAGGATTGCAATATTATATTTGATAAAATAGTAGGTGCTTCACAGGTTTTGTCAATTATTGAAACGTTGCAGTACGTTTTCTCAGCAAGCGACCTTAAGCAATGCTGCAGCAACATGTCTTCACTTCTTCGCTCTGCTCTTTCACTGCAGCCTCTTTTGAATACTTTAAGACCGTGGCTAACATTCAGTGCGGGTAGAATGACTTCAAAAGACTGTGTAAACTGAGCAAATCCTAATGATTCCATTGATCACATTGAATGTATTCACTTCACAGCAAGAATCTGTAATCTCAGTTAGTAACCAGCTGTCATGCTTTATATGTGTTAATACCTTTAATTCTCTATGAATTGAATCCCCATTTCAGATTGGTCAATCTAATGTCTATCCCTATGAAAAGAGTGACTTGTGTCACAATACTTAATTTATTTATCAACAGCATTGAACATAATTTAGTAAATTTAATTTGTGGCATTTTAAATCGGATTCAAATCCTTGGATTTGCTCCATAGACTACGTTAAAATGTGTCAAAGTGCTGAACAAGTAGTTGCTGTCAAGTATTTATAGGCAAACACGACAGCAAATCTCACAAACAGTCATGAAGTGAATGACCAATTTATCTGGATTGATGGCCAGGACATTGGGAGAAACTCGCTTCTCTTTTTGAATAGTGTTATGGAATCTTTAACATCCACTTCAACAGGCGTAATAGATCTTGGTTCAATGTCTCATCAGTGGAATGGCACTTCCGACCATGCAGCATACAGTAATTCACTGGAGTGTTATCCTAGACTATGAGTTCAAAATCATCACAGCCTTCAGTCCCAGAGCTGCGAGTGCTATGAACTGAGTCAGGCTAACATCTTTCATAAGGAATTCAAGATGCACAAAAAGGGACTCCTTCCATTGATTGGATATACTTTACGTCAACCTACTCTCACAAAATCCATTTCCAGAGCAGAGTCCCCATAAAAAGGAATAGTCCACACATTGAAATGAATCCCCCACAAACCAGTGTAACAACCAGTTTACATTAAATGGGCTGCGTTACAGAAAAACAACAACAAAATTACATTTATAAAGTGTTTTTCACGTTGGGAGGATGTCCCAAGGTGCGGGATGGACAGAGTTATGGACCCGAGTTGGGGGTCGGGCTGGGGGAGGGTGGAGGGCAGGGGGGAAAAACATTTACAGTGCAGTAAAACTATAATGTGCAAAGTTGAAATCAAGGAGTTATAAATCTGGGATGCACTAGCTTATTAAGCATCTTAAGTGGTTAAAAGTACAAAAAAAATTACGCAATGCAGGATGCTGCCTCTTATACAAAATAAAATGAGACTCATTTTCCCAGAGTTTGAAAGTGGATCAAGGGTAAATTATTCAAATGTAATAGCCATGGATGGAGCTTCCAATTGGAATATGCCTAAAATAAAGACAAAGGCCAACCATATGTCCCTATTTTACATTTATTGAGTATGACACACGGTCTTAAACATTGATATATTTTTAATTTCTAGATAAACACATGGATTTCCCTTCTAGATTCTACAGTGTGCTTCTGTAGAAAACTGTGTAGAACTGATAGTCACCACCAACATCGTACAGGGACTTTGGGAAACTATTAAACAGACAAAATTCTGTACCATGTAATTTATAGGGAAAGCACTTTACTGCTCTGTACACTAATTGAAGTCACAGTTAAAAACAACTAGAAAAACTTTGTGAAGATATTGGCATTTTAATTAGTGTTAATGGGGTTAGCATTATTTTGGCAAATAAACCTCCTGAAGGGTTTACTGCCGAATAAAGTACAAATTAAGGAGAAAAGAGGAAACATTCCAAATATGGAGTCCTGTTTTGTACAAAACGTGTTGTTCTAAAACAAAGTTGGAATAAAATACAGTTCTCACTGCTTAACCCGTCCTTCGAGCACCTTACCCTCTACCATCCCTCCAATTTTACCCTCAAAATTCTTGTCTATCACCCGCCCCCTCCCCCCCAACCCTCTCTGACATCTGTACCCTTCTAACTCCTCTCTGCCTCTGCTTTGAAACCACCTCATCCTCAGTGACTTCAACCTGCACTCTTGCTCGAGGAGATGTTGGACTTCCAAAGTCGAGGCGATCCACTCAGTCGCCTCTGCCCTTCCAACTGGTACTTCTCCCCATCTACATAAGTGGAGTCCTGTAGCTCAGTGGTTAGAGCACTTGCTTTGCAAGCGAGAGACCTGAGTTCAATTCCAGGCAGGGCGAAACCTTGGGCAAGTTTCCTTGCTCCACACGGCTAATAATAATCCCTCCAAAAACAAAACAATAATAAATTGGTCATTTTCAATCTACGACTGTTTGTGGGACATTGTTGTGCGCAATTGGCTGCCGCGTTCGCCCACAAATATACAGTCAATTCACTTTACAGTGTGTTCTGTGAAGCGCTTTGGGACGTCCTCCCGACGTGAAAAGCGCTATATCAAATGCAAGGATTATTATTATTATTATCTTCCCCTCATACTCTCTACCCATCTCTCTCTTCACACCTTCAACCCTGTCTCTCCCTCCTCTCTCACCATCATTATAACCCTTATGAAACCCACCAGCTGCTCCCTCGACCCCATCCCTACCCCTTTCCTTACCTCCCAGCTCCACCTCCGTGCCCCTCTACTCACAAACATCATCAACCGCTCTCTGTCCACTGGTACCATTCCCAGCTGTTTAAAATCAATTGTTATCACTCCTATCCTCAAAAATCCTTCCCTGGATCCATTACCATCGCATTTCCAGGCTGAAGTTGCTTCCCAGGTTTGCTCCTTTTCTCCCGCCACTGCCTAGACAAACCCCTCCAATCGGGTTTCCGTGCTGCCCACATCACAGAAATAACCCTGATCAAAGTGCCAAGTGACATTTTGTCCATCTGTGACCAGGACTCCCTCTGTCTCCTCATCCTCATTCTCCTTGACCTCTCTGCTGCCTTTGATACCTTTGACCACTCTATCTTCCTCCACGCTACTCCTCTCACCTCAACCTTTATGGTTCTGTCCTTTAGTGGTTCAGATCCTACCTTTCATTCCGTCTCTCGGTGTTCTGTTCGACCCTGAGCTGTCCTTTCTTCCCCACATCCGCGCCACAGCTGGCACTGCCTTCCACCACCTCCGGAACATCGCCAGACTACGGCACTACCTCACCCCTCACGCTGCTGAAACTCTGGTCCACGCCTTTATCACCTCAAGGCTGGACTACGGGAACTCTCTCCTCGTCGGCCTTCCCGCCACCTCCCTCCACAAGCTGCAGGTCATTCAGAACTCTGCAGCTCGTGTACTGTCCCGCACCAGGCTTCGGGACCACATCACTCCCACCCTCGCTCGCCTCCACTGGCTCCCCATCCCCCAGAGGATCAAATTCAAGATCCTCATCCTCACCTACAAGGCCATTCACGGCCTCGCTCCCTCCTACCTCTCCGATCTACTATCCCCCTACTTACCTGCCCGTACCCTCCGTTCCTCTGGCTCCGGTCTGCAGCACATCCCCCATCCTAACCGCCCTACCATTGGTGGCCGGGCTTTCAGCCTCTGTATTATATTTTGTAAATCGGTCTAAGCAACAGTTTGTATGTTTACAACAGTATAGTAAACTGGAATTTAAATTTTCAAAGAAAAACTTATTGCTACTTCAATATTACTGTTAGTGACAGTCCAAGATAAATTACAGCTCCAGCACATGAAGTTGTGTTAAAGTCCCCCAGCAATTTACACCCTGACCTAGTATGTTTGCAACAGTATGTTTTTAATTCAGTACAAATACTGCAACATCATGGTTATTGCCATGAAATGTCCCAGAATTGGACCATTACTATATTCAATAACAATAATCCTCAATAATAATCCTTGCATTTGACGTTGAAGGATGTTTAAAAGCGCTTCTCAAGATTTACTGTCTCTGTCTGATGACCATGTAATTTGTAGGTGAACACAACCGCAGCCAATTTGCACACAATATCCCCCAAACAGCCATGAACTGATCTTCATGAAGATAACCTTGGAATGATTAATTTGACACATAGGGTTTTCCAGTTCAAGAGTTATTCAGTGAAATCTATGATATCCAGGTATAATCTAAAACAATTTCAGAGACCAGTTAATAAAATCCCTGAAAGATTCATTGACACTACAACAACAACAACAAGATTCCATTTATAAAGCGCCTTTCACGTCAGGAGGACGTCCCAAGGCGCTGCACAGTTGGGTCATGACCCGAGCAGGGGGGAAATGGTGAGGGGAGGGAAGGGAGGGAGCGAGGAGGGGGGAAATGGTGGTGAGGGGAGGGAAGGGAGGGAGCGAGGAAGGGGGAAATGGTCAGGGTGAGGGGAGGGAAGGGAGGGAGCGAGGAGGGGGAAGAGAGTCGAGAGGGGAGCTGAAGGCACGGTCAAAGAGAAAGGTTTTGAGACCGGCCTTGAAGGAGGAAAGGGAGGAAGCAAGGCGAAGGCACTGGGGGATGGAGTTCCAGAGCCTGGGGGCTGAGAGGCTGAAGGCCCGACCACCGATGGTAGGGCGGTTGGGGCGGGGGACGTGGAGCAGACCGGAGCCAGAGGAACGGAGACTACGGGCAGGTAGGTAGGGGGATAGTAGGTTGGAGAGGTAGGAGGGAGCAAGGCCGTGAATGGCCTTGTAGGTGACACTAGGGACACTCTGCCTCTTTCTCATGCCAAATGTAGCTGGTCTGTATAAGCATTTGAGGACCATATAAGAGATACTACTGTATGAGCTTTTTAAAACTTTGGGACTGGACAGATCGACTTCAATGCTCTTTTCCAGTTTGTTACAATCCTGTTTTCCCATATTTACAATCCAAAGGACTGTTATTCCCAGATGTGCTGTGTTGGAAGAGTCTGCATTGTATTTTAAATTTATTAATAACAAAATGAAATGTTGATTTATTTTCTGTTGCTAATAATTTACTGAGCAGGATTTAGAAGTATATCAAAGGCAGCCAACGGCAGTTAAATTGTATTGTTTTGATTTATTATTGAATCACACTGTGGGTACAATCTTCATAGCTTGTCATTGAAGAATCATCTTTCGAACTTGCTGATGTTCCACAGTATCACTTTTGTGCAGAGTTTTTGAAGTGTGAAACATTTTAGAACTCTTTTAAGTCGTGAAAATGATTTCTGGGTGCAGCAAATCGAAACACTGAGCAATAGCTACTCCACAATTCTGAAATATAGTTACACACATTTTCATCTCCACATGTTTTTCCAAGGAGCTGTCTGGGGCAATTTATCCCACCATGGAGTTAGAGAAAATCTTACACTTACAATGTTTGAAATATCTGTAAATCCTCCACAAAGCACATGAAAGGCAATCTGTTCAGTGTGTTCAACTATTCATCACAGCTGCAAGAACTTTATCCATGAGAAGACGGCCAAAAAAAAGGAGGAAACATGTGCTCCCTGAGGAGCACATCTAATGCCCCAGAGTGATTGCTCAGAAACCAAGTTAACATAATTATTATCGTAGTAATCGAAAAATATTAGGCTCTATGAGGAGTTGAAGTGCGCCTGGAGAGCCTCAGAGAGGGAACTGTGCCCTATCCTTGGTAGTAAAACTATTATCTTCATTTAAGTATGTAATTCTTTCAAATCTTAATGGATGACACCTTGAGTCTCCATTACCGAATCTGTTACTCATGAAACAGCTGAATTACTCAAAAGAGCATGTCAATATATCAATTTTCCCAGAACTAGCCAACAGCAATAGCAGCCTGTCAACTAAGAGCTGTATGCCTATCTGACTTTCACATCGTCCTTGGTTCCGCCGATGACACACGTCTTGCACTTTGAGCATCTTGAAAGATATATTTGTAACTGGAAATGGTTTCATATATATATGCTGGAGTTTTGTGGTGCCAAGTGCAGAACTGAAGCTGATAACTGAATCCCAAGTATTATGCCATGCATTTTAACCCACTCAGTTTTAGCTAGCAAAATTTAGACTATGATCGTAGGAGCAAAAATGGAAAGGCTTACAGATAACGCGCAAATAGATTCGCTCACAAAATATACAGTCAATGCACTTTACAGTATATTCTGTGAAGCGCTTTAAGATATCTGGAAGATGTAATAAGGCGCTATATCAAATGCAAGGATTATTATTATTATTAATAAATAATCCTCAAAGTAATTGAGTAAAGGGTGACTGATCCTGTTTTAAACTTTATTTAGTATCAGAAGAGGGTTACTATTATTTATGACTTCACTTTCTGCTCTTGAATAAAGGTATGATCATGGTCACAATTGTATACATTCAGTGAATGAGGGGACTTCTGGCGCCTTCATAATGCATTTCAGATGCCTTGGCTATTCAAGGGTTACAGAAAAGTATGGGCCTTACAACGTGTACCAGATTTTCACAGCATGCTTTATTCGGCAAAGCACTGATGATAGCTTTGGGATCGAGGCAAACTTTGATCAGTTTAAGAATAAATCATGAACAGATACAAACAATTATTTACAGTCTAAGAAAGCCCCCCCACAAATCTTTGATTTCTTTCAAAAAAAGTAACATGACGGTTTACACAGAAGGAGCCTATATAATTTTTTTATAGAAGAAAACTTTAAGCATTCAAACTTATTGCTTGTTTGGGCATTTTAGACATGGGCCAGTCTATAATGTGGAAAGTGAAGCCCAACTGGAAGGAACATTATATGGAGATTCTTATATGGAAATTTTTCTTCCATTTGAATTATTATACAGTACAGTTTAGACTTGTACAGTATTTAATTTAATTTTATAGATAACACTGGGTACTTACCTTGCAAGGCAGAGAAGTAAGCAGCTGGTGCTGAAGTTCCCTACCTTCAACCAGTGGAACCATCACATGGGTAAGGGATAAGTATCTAGAGTTTGGCCTGGAGAATGGTGGCGATGCTGTCACTCATTTTATACTTAGTTGTGCTGTTCACCATGTGGCTTTCAAGGAGTTCCTAGTACCTGTTTCGCCCACAAAATATACAGTCAATTCACTTTATAATACATTCTGTGAAGCGCTTTGAGACATTTCAGCAACATGATGAGGTGCTATATCAAATGCAAGGATTATTTTTGTTATTATTACCTGCTGTCCATCTAGTGAAGGCTCAATCCTGTACTTGTCCGATGTATAGTTATCAATTAGTCTTTATCCTCCTTGGGGAAAGGCAATCATGATCTCTTCAGGGCTGAGCTGGCTCCAAGGTACCATGCCTGGAAATGGAATATCGGCATCTGGCCAATCCTCTGTGGCAGTCTCAGTAATCCAGTTCCTGAACCATGCAGGTCTGAAGTCTGCCAAGGCACTGTCGATGATGATAATAATAAATCCTTGCTTTGATATAGCTCCTTATCATGTCGTTGAGACGTCTCAAAGCACTTTATAGAATATATTGTAAAGACTATATATTTTGTGGGCGAAATGGACCTGTTAGCAAAACTTAGAGGAAGAGGTCAGTCATTGCGATTCTTCTCACTCTGTTTCTATTAACCCTACGAGCTAAAGCCCTAACGGTAGGGTGGTCCCAGCTAAACAGGCAGTGGGAAGCTATCCAATATTCACAATAGCAAGTGGTGCAGTTTTAGCTGGTTAAACTCTAGCAATACTCCAACTGCACCACAAGCATTCGCTCTTGCCTCTCAATCTGTGAAGAGTTTCTGAACACTCTATTCCAGACTGCAACTCAGTAGTTTGGTCTGGAGACCTTTAAGTATAGTTCTCTATGTGTCAAATGCCTGGCTGATCAAAAAGATTTTTTTATATGTAGGTAAATGTGATTTATACATACTGTTTCTCCTTCTCATTTAATTGGGGCTCCACTGTGATGTGCAGATGTATTAATTGGCACAATATTAAGGTGTCAGTGCGGCACAGTTGGCAGCACTCTCACGTTTGAAGGTTGTAGATTCAAACCCCATGTTGGGACTTTGAGCTCAAAGTCTAGGCGTGACCCTCTTGTGACCCTCTATTAAAACAATTTTATCAATTTTTAACACTTTCAACACTTTTAAACACATTATCTTAAGTGCTATTCATTGGATTAAAACCAAGATCCCATTTGCTTGTTCTCATGGACATTAAAGATTCACAAGATACGATTTGCATAGATGAGGGAGCTTCTTTCTCAGAGTGGCTCTAATTTTTCCCCAGATAACTTGGTCACTCACTTCATAGCTGTCTATAGGATCCTGCTGTGCACAATTGTATCTACAAATATGGAGTCACTTCACTTTACAGCCATTACCTGTGAGACAGTTACACATGATTGGTGCTATGTCAAATGCAAGTATTACATAGAATGATACATAGAATGATACAGCATGAAAACAGACCATTCGGCCCCACTTGACTGTGCCAGATTATAACTATTTTTGCCTCCCATAATTTTTGGGGATGGGCATTTAGTCCGACTTAAGAGCTGTCCGAGTTTAGCTGAAGTACCATTCCTACGCAGCAGAGGTACACCCGCCGACGCCGTATGATAATATGTAATAATGTTGTTTTACTTGAAGCAATGTTCACTAACCAGTTAAAGTTAAAATACTAAACTCAACTCAAATACTGGCTGCAAAATACAATATTTTCCAGTGGTCCTTCCTCCGTCTTATGGACGGGAAGGGGAGAAATGGGAGCGGTGCTGAGGTGGTTCACAGCCTAAAGCCACTTGTGAATGTTTGGGTTCCAGTCATTCAGAAGCTGCTCGGCTGTCAATCAATTGTGATTTGGCTCCTTCCAATCCCTCCCTTGTTCTTCCCCGTTCATCCGCCTCCTCTCTGATTGACAGCACAACTCCAGCCGCTTGTGAATGGCTGGAGTCTGCAGTTGATCGCAATCTGACTCCTCCCATCTACATCCCAGTGACCCTCATGGCTGAATGGATACACAGAAGGCCTGATTGAGTATATTCAGTGGTGACCAGCACCACATTTTGCGATTAACTGGATTTTGGGCTGAATTAACAGGTATATTTATAACAGGCAAGAATACAAATGAATCGGGGCTTGGCATTTTATTCGATTTACCTGACTTCCAGAGTTAACCGGCATGCGGCAAAAGCGGATTCCACTGTACTTTACAAATTTTAAAAGCGACAAATAAAAGCAAAATCAACACAATGAAAAAAAATGTTTTACATGCAAACGGGTTTGGTTTGCTAAAGTTTACCATCTGTACAGATACCCGTAAAACTGGACTTTCCGGACCAAAAACAGATGGTTGGCAACCCAATTACCAGCCCACCTCAAACTGACTACCAACAACAACAATTTGCATTTATATAGTGCCCTTCATGTGGGGTAGCGTCTCAAAGTCCCGAGTCGGGGGGAGGGAGGAGGTGACAGTAAGCATGGGGCGAAGAGGGAGGTCTTAAAAAGGAGAAGAAGAAGCAAGTTGGGAGGATTGAGGGAATGAATTTCAGGGTGTAGTCGATGACGGCACAGCTTACAAAGGTGGAGCGGAGGGGAGGAAGAACAAGCAGATGGTCAGAAGGTGATTTTTAAATACATATTTAAGTGTACTTCTAGCAGCTGGTACTGCAGCACACCATGATAGATTTATTAGATTTTCTCATCAACATTTTAAAAAATATTAAGAAGGTGTCAAAAGATGGAGGTACAGAGTTCAGTGCAGGTTGAATTTGTGGATAGTGGAGCTGGGGAAATCAGTAAGGAGGGCATTGGGAATATTGAAGTGAGAAGCTCACTTCAGACTGACTACCAGCACACTTCAGATACCAGTTCTTTTCAAGAGCTATGAAGAATGGCTTCCAAATTAAAAGTGAACCTAAGAATTTTCTACAATTCAGTGCTTTATTAAATTTTAAGCCAAATTGGTTTTACAGATTTAAGAATAGATGGAATTTTGGGCTGCAGATCTGTTGAGAAACACAGCATTCATCATCCCCAAGGAGACTAAGGCTTTTTTGTATTAGTAAATGGGACTTTTAAGAGATCACTGTCTGATTATGTGTGTATATGTGTGTGGGAATGTCTTTACTTTCAGTGTAACTCCTGGCTTTTGTGAAGTATTGGAGTAAAGGTGTCATATCGATCCTATGACACCTTTTTAATTTTTTTTTGGAAACTTGATGAGGAAATCTAATAAATCTATCATTGTGTGCTGCACTACCAGCTGCTAGAAATACGCTTACATATGTATTAAAAAAAATTCTGCAGCCATTATGACTCCTATAAAACATGAGGAAATAATAAGAGTATTGATAAAGGGAGTGGAGTTGATGTTGTGTATGTGGATTTGAAAAAAGACATATAATTAAATTCTTCAGAGGTGGCTTGTTGAAATAATTAAGGTGTAAAATATTAATGGAAATGTGGCAGCAAGGATAGAAAGTTGTCTAAAGGACAGAAAATAAAGATTAAGAATAAATAGATGTTTTTCAGACAGAGAAATGTAAACAGTGTTATCCTGCAGGAGTCAGCAATAGCTCATTTATACAAATGGATTTGACTCATGTGTAAAGGGCACAATATGAAAATTTGTAGATGATTCAAAAATAGGGAGTATGGCTATGTGTAAAGAGAATTGTATACAACTTCAGGAGGCAGATCGATGTCAAAATAAATTTATTGCAATTAGGTGTAAGGTAGTCACAAGATCGTTTTGGATATAGAAGGCCCATTGATCCATCAGTTCTCATCCTTGCAGAACATCCACGTTACTTGCTTAAGGCCATTTACAATCTTAACTCCCTCAATAAAGGGTGCCCTCTGAGATAACAGTTTTCAAGATCGAAGAACTTGTCTAATCGTTGTTCAAAGCTCTAACACTGAGGATCCGACTCATTATTCACTCTACACTACCTTTAGTGGTTGCATAATCCCCCTAAATTATGGCAAAACTGTAAACAGTGTGCCAACTTTAGTCTGGTTAGAGCACTGCACTGCCTGAGAATGGTTATGGGAATTTAAACTGAACTGATTTGGTAATGTAGCCCAGCATCCCATTTGCCATGTTTATTGTTGCCTCTCACTGTTTTGACATGAGGATTGATGAGTCAACCTAACACCCCTACATCTCTTTCAGCTTTTCCCTTGGTGAGTTCTGTCCCATTTACAGAGCACATGTAGCTCCCTAACTAATTATTTTCCATACGACCACTATTGTTTTTAGTGCACAACAAAATGTCATAAATTTTATTAATGACTCATCTATAGAGCACACTTCTCTTCAATGAAATGGAACGGTTCTATTAATACTGCAGCTTGTAAATAGATTAGTGCAATAAACAGACTTTCCAAGTGAGCGATGTTATTTGTAACTTCCACAAAAAAATTAATGTATGGCAGAAAATAATTTTAGCAGTTCATTCTACTAGAAGATATCCTATCTCCTAACACAGAAGCATTGAGAATATTTTACATGTTACATGAGAACCTGAAAATTCTATCACTGACAGCTGAGGCGATTAAGATACTGAAGGGACATAACAGGATGGATGGAGAAAAACTGTGTTCTTTCTTTTGGGAAATAGTGACATTATGATTGTTAGCTGAAAAATTAGTGGAGATGTTAGAAAATACTTTACTCATAGAGTTAGGTTTGGAATTTATTTCCCAAATGGCTATTGAGGCTGGATCAATGGAATCGTTCATGAAGGACCTGGATAAGCATTTGACCATTAAAAACATTGAGGGATATGGGACAGGGCTGGAAAATGGGATTCATTTTTTGTAAAGTCTATTTTAGGACAAAAAAACAAAGCAATAATAATAATCCTTGCATTTGATATACTTACCACTCCGCCCTTGCCTCCGCTAAATTGTCGTTCTACCCCATAACAATCTTGGAAGCCAAGGACAACCCCAGGCTCCTCTTCTCCATCACCAACCAGCTCCTCCACCTCTCATGCCTCACCCATCCTCTCCTCCAACGCCAACTGCAAGGAGATGCTGGATTTCCTTGAGACCAAAGTCAAGGGGATTCTCTCAGCTGCTTCTGCCCTTCCGACTACTACCCCCTTCTCATCTCCGGCCCCTACCCATCCATCCCTCCACACCTTTGAACCTGTCTCCCCCTCCTCTCTCATAACACACATGAAACTGATTACCAGCTCCCTCAACCCCATCCCTACCCCTCCCCTTATCTCCCAGCTTCACCTCCTTGCCCCTCCTACTCGCAGACTTCATAAACCTCTCCCTGTCCACTGCTACTGTTCCCACCTCTTTAAAAACAGCCTCATCACTCCTATCCTTAGAAAACCTTCCTGGATCCAGCCCTGCTCTCAAACTACTGACCCATTTCCAACCTCCGTTTCCTTTCCAAGGTCCTGGAATGAGTTCAGTACTTCCCAGCTTCACTCCTTCCTCTCCCACCACTCCCTTCATGAACCCCTCCAATTGAGTTTCGGTGCCGCCTACAGCACAGAAATAGCTCTGGTCAAAGTGACAAATAACATTCTGTCCATCTGCGACCAGGGCTCCCTCTGCCTTCTCGTCCTCCTTGACCTCTCTGCTGCCTTCAACACCGTTGACCACTCTATCCTCCTCCACTGTGTCTCTCTCATCTCAACTCTTCATTCTGTCCTTGAATGGTTCAGATCTATCTCTCACACTGTCTACATTTCATCTCCACAAATGGTTTCTCCTCTAACCCCCACACCATCTTGTGGAGCATTCCTCAGGGCTCTGTCCTTGGTCCTCTCCTCTTCATTATCTATATGCTCCCTCTCGGTGACATCATCCGCAGACATGGGGTCAACTTCCACATGTTTGCAGATGATATCCAACTGTACCTCTCTGCCTCCACCCTTGGCTCCAGGACCACTGCTGTCCTGACAGAATGTCTGTCAGACATCAAATCCTGGATGAGAGCTAACTTTCTATAGCTGAATGTCAACAAGCCGAGGCTCTCCTGATTGATTCCTGTCAGCACCTCCACACCTCAGGCACTGACAGCATCGCCATCTAAGATGCTCAACTGTCCTTTCTACCCCACATTTGTGCCATGACCCACTCTACCTTCCCCCACCTCTGCAACACCACACAGCTTCACCTCTGTCTCACATTGCAGGCCACCAAGACCCTCATGCACGCATTCATAACATCCAGGCTTGACTATGCAAACTCGCTGCTTGTCGGCCTCCCCAACTTCTCCCTCCATAGATTGCAGATCATCCAAACCTCTGCAGCTTGTGTCCTCCTGCACCAGGCTCCGTGACCCTATCACCCCATCCTTGCCGGACTCCACTGGCTTCCCATCACACAGAGGATACTGTTCAAGATCCTGGTCCTCACTTTCAAAGGCCTCCATGGCCTTGCTCTCCCCTATCTCTGCGACCTCCTAACCCCCTACCACCCTGTTCATTCCCTCCGCTCAGCAGGCTCCGGCCTGCTTCATGTCCCCCGCCTCGCCTGCCCCACCATTGGCAAGTGGTCCTTTAGCCACTCTTCCCCCACCCTCTGGAACTCTATCCCGCAGACCCTCAGCCTCGCCCCCCCCGCCTCCCTTGCCTCCTTCAAGATCTGTCTCAAGACCTTCCTCTTCAACCTTGCCTTCTGTCACCGGCTATCCTCCACTCTTCCCGATCTCGACCCCCAGCCAGGATCCGAAACACTGATTGTCCAGCGCCTTGGGACGTCCTCCCGACATGAGAGCCACTATTCAAATGTAATTTTGTTGTTGTTGTTGCAGTGCCTTATCATGTCATTGAGACATCTCAAAGATCTTTACAGAATATACTGTGAAGTAAATTGACTGTATATTTCACTTTATAGTATATTCTGTGAACACAGAGGAGGAGACATGTTGGCCCCCTTTGTTGTAGAACATTTCCATGTTTCTATGTTACGTTCTCTCTGATTGGTACCATTTTCAATCTCTCTGTGTTTCAGAACTAGCTGCCGCACCAACACACACTGGATAATTCCACTAGAAGTGCAATTAGTTAACCTGCCTTGACTGCATGACAGCGGGGAGATAGGATCTGTGCAGTGGGTGGGCCACTGTGATGGCACATCACTTTGGTCACTATTTGCCATCTCTGTGTGTCTCCAGGCGAACCTGTCAGCTTCACAAATTAGACCTGTCAGTACATGCTGAGCAACCTCTGCATAGAATTCTGGGTCATTTAACTCGGAGACTTGCAATGGGAGTCCGTAAAGCACATTAGCATGTGTGACAGTGATATTATACCTTGTCACACACTGCTATACATAAAGACTTGCTGAATTTCAAATTTCAATCAATTCTTGTAGACATGAAGCCAAATCTTGATAAATAAAATGTAGGAAGAAAGCAAGATTGCAAATAAGGCAAGAAATATTCAGGAGAATTTAAATACGAATAAAAATAGATGAATTTAAAGGTTACATTGGAGAGTGTCAATACATACCAAATTTAATCTATAGTTATGTGAGCAACAAGGGAGATAACACAGTAAGAACACAAATGAGACCTTTTCTTAACTGTACATCTCAACTATAAATATACGTGTAGAAGAGAACAGAGATGATTGTAAGAATAAAGCAAATGAGACCTAGAGCTAAAATAGAAAATGTGATTAAGATTGCAGGAAATATAAATTACTGCACAATATGAAAGGCTTTTATAAATATATTGTAGCAAACAGGAAGTTGAGGAAAGAGTAGGATCCCATAGGGGACTTGTCATCAAATGACAAAGGAACAGCAGATGTCCTCAATTAATTCTTTCTGGAGTGAAATGCATACTGTCTTTCCAAAGCAGAGTAGAACATCTTGGACGATGAAGAGATTTTAAGAACGATAGGTATTAATCACAAAGAAGTGACAGACAGGCTGAAGGTACTAAGAAAGAAACAACCAGCACTTTTATAGTGCTTCTGACTCGTGGACCTGAAACATTGACTCACTTTCCTTTCTCTATAGATGCTGCCTGACCTGCTGAGTTTTCCCAGCTCTCTCTGTTTTTGTTTCAGATTTCCAGCATCTGCAGTATTTTTTGATTAGCACTTTTGTCGTACTTTCTTGTGTCAAAATTCTTAAACGTACTTTACACTTATTTTTACTATATTTACTTAATTCCCAGCATCAAAATCCAGCATTGTGCAAGAAAATCCCAAACATCACAAATATGTTTAACCTGGTCACAAGCTTCGCAACAAAGGACACAAACTCAAGCTCAGAAAAAAAGGTGGAAGGGGTAGATGAACAAACACATCATTAATTACTTTCCACAGAGAGTGGTGATTACGTGGTACAGATTACCCTGTGAAGGTCAATTGTGTCAATAAATTCAAAAGGAAATTAGACAGATATTTGATGAAGAAATCAATTAAGTGGTATGAGAATTTGTTTTCACTTTGGTGGTTAGAATTTGTCATGTTGCAGTGCAGATTGTCCACAAATGGTCTTTTCAAGTGCAGTATATCTTGATGTACAGTAGAAATGCTGTGTGGTAGCTGGTGCCAACTGTTTATGTTTATTCACATGGGCTTCAATGTGCAAGTAGCCAAAATCAGTAGATGTATGGGATAATAATAAAAAAATCCATACATTTGATATAGCACTTTATCACGTCATTGAGATATCTCAATGTGCTTCACAGATTATAGAATCAGAATCCTACAGCACAAAGGGAGGCCATTCAGCCCATCATGCCTTTGCCAGCTCCTTGAAAGAGCCCCACATTATATTGTAAAGTAGATTGATGGTGTATTTTAAGGGGCGAAACACAGCAACCAATTGTGCACAGCAATGTCCCACAGACAGTTGCGGACTGAGTGACCAAATTTTTTTTTAGGGATTTTTACCCCTGAAAAGCAATCCGCCAATTGACGAACAACCGGGTTCCTCCTTAACCTACATAAACAGAGGCGTATAGAGTAAAGAAACTTGCGTAAGGTTTGCCCCGCCCGTGAATAGAACTGAGGAAAAAGAGAGAATGCAAGAAAGAGAGTGATAGAGAGGAAGAAGAAAAGAACAAAGGAAGCATTTGCTAGATAATGGTTAAGAGCAGGAAGCCTAGCTAAAGGAAGTCATTCCAGTACAACCCAACCACCAACTCAACAGAAATCAGATGCAGGGGGATACACAAACCGTTCCAAAGGATTTTAGGAAACTAGAGAGCTACGATATGGAATTGTGCAAAAAACTACATTGATTTACATTACAAATCTTAAATGATACAGAGATAACAGGAGAAATAAATGCAACAGATCATTTGGTGAATAAAAAGAGATTTTTGCAGTAACTTGAAGCAGACAAAATAAAGAATCTAAAAAGTAAATTATGGAAAATATTTAAAATTTGTGCTACAATGTAAATTTCTTTCATGATAGAAAACAGTAAGGATTCTGTTTCATTGTCTGGTAGGATGGCAGATGCATCAGCGATTACCAATTTAGAACTAACAACAACAAAATTACATTTGTAAAAATTACATTTGTAAAGCACCTTTCACGTCAGGAGGACGCTGAAATAACTGCTTCATGAAAATCTGGAGTACTTGAAGCTTCATATAACACCAAGGCCAGATGGATGGGATTTAAGAGTGCTTGAATAGATGAGAGAGGAGGTTGGGAGAACTCAGCTGATATTTTCACAGCGCATTAAATAGAGGTGGATGGAAAATAGCTAACGTTTCAGTTTCTTGTTCTGAAAAATAAAGGTCAGAAATCCGAAGCTAGAATTATAGCTCTGGAACTTTGATATATACGGATTGAGGAAAACATTGAACACTTAATAAGAGTAAAAGCAACAGTCATAAACCAAACTATGTTTATGCAAGGTAGATTATGTGCAAGAAATTGATTTTCTTGAACCTATTTTATTCAAGGTTCAAGATTCTGCTTCACTAGGTCGTAATTTGGGTGCTGAATAAGAAACTGTTCTCAGTTTAAGGAGAACAGATATTAGCAAGTGGCTACTTATATAAAAAAAACAAATGTTTCACAGATTGGTGACAGACTGGTGAGCTTTGCCATTGTCAGATATACATGCATGTGTAAAATCTTTGACTTTTCCTGTGCATTTTTGCTTGTACATTTTTTCACTGTAATGATGTCTACGGAAATAATTCATTTTTTTCCCCACGCTAAATTGACTTATTGGATTATAGATCTATTCTTGAAATGTGCAGATTCAGGTAAATATTCAACACTTTTCAAGAGTAAAAGCAATATTTACAAGCCATTGTGGGTTTATGAAAAGTAGATTATGTGCGTTGTATTGATGTCTGGTGGCTGTACTGAAAGGTGCCAGGGTAAGTGATGTTTTGTGAAGTGCTTCTACTTGACTGATGAATTTGCTTTACATTCACTTTGAGTAAGGTCGCAGCAGAGTGGAGATCTATAAAATATAGTCAATTCACTTTACGGGATATTCTGTGAAGCACTGTGTCTCGATGACATGATAATGTGCTGTATCAAATGCAAGGATTATTAATTACTGGGTGAATTAGCATTTGTAATTTTCTTGCAGTTGTTGCTGTCCTTCATGCACTTCTGACATTTTCATTAATAATAACTGCATTAACGTCAATAAATAAATAACAATGTGGTCACTCAATCCACGACCCTTTGTGGGACACTGCTGTGTGCAATTGGCCCCCGCATTTCACACCCTAAATATACAATCAATTCACTTTACAATATATTCTGTCAAGCACTTTGAAATGTCTCAACAAAGTGAAAAGACGCTATATCAAATGCAAGGATTACTTTATTATTCAGACGCTGTGCATGCAATGGTTTCACTGAATGCATAAATCACTGAATGTAAATAACCACAATAATCCAAATTTATGACCTGCAAATATAATAATCCTTGCATTTGATATAGCGTCTTCTCACGACTTGAAGACGTCTCAAAGCGCTTCACAAAACATACTGTAAAGTGAATTGACTGTATATTTTGTGGGCGAAATGCCTACAAAATTGTGTGAAAATCATCTGTCCAAATAGTTCCTGTCCATTCTTGTGTTTTTCATCCCCATCCCAGCCACATTCATTTGTAATCCCTGTGGAGAATTGTCTAAACACTTCTGAGTGCAATCACACAGCCAAACAGCTAAACTCAGAGATAAGGTGCATCAAACCCACATCCCACAACTCATCAGCGCATTACTTTGGTGCACAAACATTCTACACAATGATGGCTTCAATACAGATAATCCACATGAATATTTTGCTCTGGATAAATAAAACAACTTTTGGCATTACCATTAATTATCCCGATGAGTGCATGATTCATCTCCTTTATGACAGAGGTAACCAATCCCACATGTTCTGGCACTTTATGTGTAATTGTACAAATTAGCTGCACTCATTAAAGTAGCTTTCTAAATGGAGATAAATGTGTTTTATCTCCAGCAAGGGAATTGCCAAGATTTAGGAATGTACCAAGAAATGCAGTCTGGAAACGTCTCACTGTTAATGTACAGATGTACATGATTACAATACAATTTATAATAATAATAATCCTTGCATTTGATATAGCGTCTTATCAAGTCTTCAAGACATCTCACCATCCATGGTTGCACCCTCCACCTTGCTAAGCCAGTTTGGAACCTTGGGGTCTTGTTTGACCCTCAACTATCCTTTCTACCCCACATCTGAGCCATGACCTGCTCTGCCTTCCCCCACCACCGCAACATTGCCCGGCTCCGATACTGTCTCACACTGCAAGCTGCCGAAACCCTCATACATGCTTTCATTACATCGAGGCTCGACTATGCAAACTCATTGCTTGTCGGCTTCCCAACTCCTCCCTCCTCCTCCCTCCATAGGCTGCAGATCATCCAGAACTCTGCAGCCCGAGTCCTCTCCCGCACCAGGCTCCGCGACCCTATCACACCCATCCTCGCCCAACTCCACTGGCTTCCCATCACACAGAGGATACAGTTCAAGATCCTGGTCCTTACCTTCAAAGCCCTCCATGGTCTTGGTCCTCCCTACCTCTCCAACCTTCTAAACCCCTAATATCCTGTTTGCTCCCTCCACTCAGCAGGCTCTGGCCTGCTTCACGTCCCCCGCCTTGCTCGCCCCACTATTGGCGACCGGGCCTTCCGCCACTCTGCACCCACCCTTTGGAACTCCATCCCGCAGTCCCTCCGTCTCGTCCCCTCCCTCTCCACATTCAAGACCCACCTCAAGACCCTCCTCTTCGACCGTGCTTTCGATCTCCCTGCTTCTCCCCTGCCCTCCACCCTCCCCCCAGGTCGGGTCCGTAACTCTGTCTGTCCAGCGCCTTGGGACGTCCTCCCGACGTGAAAGGCACAATACAAATGTAACTTTGTTGTTGTTGTTGCTGTTGCTGCTTAACACTACTTTCTTGGCACTAACCCATTGACTGGAACAGGTTTCCAGGAAAGGTAATAGAAACCAGGACACAAGACTCATTTAAAAAGCAGCTTGGTGCAGCGATGGGGGGGGAGGAATAAGATCAGATGGAACAGCTTCATCTAGACCAATCTTGTGATCTAAGTCTGAATTAATTCTTCATTTTACTTATGTCTTCAACCATTGCAATGCTAACACCAAGTTCCAAATCATCGGTCGGCTTAGGGACTTCAGTTTCTAAAGAGTTAATCAAACATTCATGGACTCTATTCATCCTCTCTATCTGTGACCAGGGCTCCCTCTGCCTCCTTGTCCTCCTGGACGTCTCCGCCGCCTTTGACACAGTCGATCACGCCATCCTCCTCCACCGCCTTTCCTCTGAGATCCACCTCAGTGGGACCGCACTCGCCTGGTTCGAGTCCTACCTCACAAACCGCCAGCAGTACATCTGCACAAACGGCTTCTCCTCCCGCTCTCACCCGCGGGGTACCCCAAGGATCCATCCTTGGACCCTTCTCTTCCTAATCTATATGCTCCCTCTTGGGGATGTCATCCGTAGACATGGGGTACACTTCCACATGTATGCGGACGACACCCAACTCTATTTTTCTACCTCATTTTGCGACCCCCAGTCCCCTGATGTTCTGTCAGCCTGCCTGTCAGATCTTAGGAGCTGGATGAGCGCAAATTTCCTTCAGCTATATGTTGACAAGACAGAAGCCATACTCTTTGGCTCTCGTCAACATCTAAAATCACATGGTTTTCACCTCCTCCATCTACCCGAGTTCCCCCTAAAACTCTCTGAACCTGACCGCAACCTAGGCGTCAGGTTCGACCCCCAATTATCCTTCCTCCCCCACATCCGGTCCCTTACCAGCATCGTTTTCTTCCACTTCCGACGCATCGCCCATCTCCGCCAATACCTCACTCAAAAGCCGCTGAAACCCTGATCCATGCCTTTGTCACCTCTCGGCTAGACTATTCAAATGCCCTCCTCGTCGGTCTCCCATCCACTACCATCCATAAAATCCAGGTCATACGAAACTCTGCCGCCCGCATTCTCACCCGCACCAAACTCTGCTCCCCGATTACCCCAGTGCTTGCCAGACTGCACTGGCTGCCTGTCCCAGAGGGGACCGATTTCAAGATCCTCACCTTGTCATCAAATCCCTCCACTCCTCCACAACTCCCTAGCTCTCTGACCTCCTCTCCTCAAAACAGTGCCCGTTGCCTTCTTTCCTCCAGGTCTGGCCTCCTCCTTGTCCCTTGAGTCCTCCGCTCCACCATCGGCAGCCGTGCCTTCAACCACTATGCCTCGAAGCTCTGGAACTCCCTTCCTCACTCCCTTCGCCTCGCCCCCTCTCTTCCCACTTTCAGGTCTCGACTGAAGACCTTTCTTTTCGACTGCACCTTTGGTCACCTTCCTCCCCCTCCCCCTAGCTGGGCCCCGGGATCCGTTACTGTGAAGCGCTCTGAGATGCCGTCCAGCATAGAGGACGCTATATAAATCCAAGTTGTTGTTGTTTTTGTAGAGGATAAGAACAAAGTGGTTTAACAAGGCATTTAACAGGAGTAAGGAGTGCTACATTGCATTCACAATTATTCAGCAGATTGCAAGAGCTCCTTTCATTATGGCAGATAATTGAGGTTTCATTTAAAATTTGTAACATGCAGATCATACTTCAGGCTTTCTCAGGCTTTGAAGGTCCCCTTTCAATAGGATTTTAAAACTAAGGAACTTTTATACAGCCAATGACATTGAAATATTTCACAATAATTGTCACGTGTAATGACTTTTTAGTAGACTTTGTTCAAAGCAGGTTTGTCAGAAAACAGAGCAGAATGAACAAATGATTCTATTAGGAAGTCCTCACTCCTTTCATGTTCTTGTTCAGTTTTATTGTTGAAAAGAAAACAAAATGTTAAATTTGCTTCTGTATCCATTTCTGACTGGATGACCGCCAGCTTTCAGTTTAAAATCTAAAGCTTTATGTTATAAACAGTATATATATATGTATGTATATGACAACAACAACAACTTGGATTTATATAGCGCCCTCCACGCCGGACAGCGTCTCAGAGCGCTTTACAGTAATGGATCCCGGGGCCCAGCCAGGGGGAGGGGGAGGAAGGTGACCAAAGGCGCAGTCGAAAAGAAAGGTCTTCAGCAGAGACCTGAAAATGCGAAGGGAGGGATCGAGACAAATAATTTTCCATCGGTAGCAGGAAACCCTTTATCTAGATACTGAATCTTGTGATAATCTGGAGATAGATCTAGAGATTATATTTGCCAATATAACAGTTACAAGGAACATAGGAATATGACTAATCCATTTGATCTGTATAATCTGTTCTGTCACTTTATTAGATCATCACAGATCTTTTAAAACATTTTAAGGCTGAAAATCTATTTAGCTTCAGCCAATATGATGATTTTGTCTTCAATTTTAAGATTACGCATAATTGTTGAAAAATATTAATTTCAGTTTTAATTTGCAAGTCAGTTCATTTTTAAAAAATTTGGAACTGCTGTTTCAAATTAAAATAGGATTTGAGAATTTTCCAAAGTTCTGTGCAAACCTAAATATTTAAGTCAAAATTGTCTTAAAAGGTTAAGACTTGGTGGAATTTCAGGTAATTTAAATCTTGTCTCTTGCCAAACAGCACCAAATACTTTCTGGGATTTTAGAATTTTTTTTTTGTCAGCTGGGCATCTGACACATGAGGAAACCCATCACCATGTTTAAAATTATCCAAACCAAACTTGAGAATTCCCACATCCCACATACGTTTTTTAAGATTCTGATGGGACTAGATAATGTAGACCATGATAAGCTGTTTTATTTTGTCCAGAACAGTAGAAAAGAGAGGACACAGTCTGCAATTGAAGGTAAATTCAGAACAAATCTGCGGAAATACAACTTCCTTGAGCGAGTAGTAAACATATGGAACAGGCCCCCTTGGGAGACGGTGGAAGCAGAAAGTGTTAGATAGATTGCTTTTAGGAAATAATATCTTGGATACAGTATATCTAAAAATAAAATAAAAATAAACAGTCTCTGTTTACCAGCAGTAAGTGGGAACCCAGTTGTTAGTTGATTGACGGATTGCTATTCTGGGATAATAATCCTTAAAAAAAATAATAATTTAGTCACTCATTCCATGACTGTTTGTGGGACACTGCTGTGCACAATTGACTGCCGCGTTTCACCTACAAATATACAGTCAATTCACTTTACAGTGTATTCTGTGAAGCGCTTTGAGACGTTTAGAAGACGTGAAGAGTGCTATATCAAATGCAAGGATTATTATCATTATTATTTTTATTATACACATGGATATTCCAGAGATAGATTGTTGGAATGGAATGGGCACTCGTCTCCTAGAGGGATGCATCTTGTTTACCAAATTAGGCCCAGTATTAGGCCCAGGTTGGCAAGAGCCAAAGCTTGGGGACTCCAGAGTGTGTGTTGGGGTACTGCTGGAGTCTAACCAGCTAAAACTGCATAGCTTGCCATTCATATATTTGTATGACAAGATTTCTTGCTGCTTGTCCAGCTAGGACCAACCTACGGGTTGGGCTTTGGCTTCCAGGGTTAACAGTAACTGAGTGGGATGATTCCCTTCCCCCAGGAACTGATCTGCCCTTCCAAATCCTGCCGATGAGCCAGGCTAGCTGTGGCATCTTCAGCAGTGCCCTGGATATACTGTGGCTCAAGAAGGGCCTTCTTCATCAAAACCAATCTTGTGATCTTGTGATATCAAGTTATTTGCGAAGAAATTGCAGAAATCTTGAAATATGAACAAACATAAATAGTAGCTGAAAATACTTACAATACAGTTAGAGTAACATTGATATTGATATAGCACCTGTCACAAATGGAGGACTTCTCAAAGTGTTTAGGTGTACTTCATTCAGAACCTTTATTTTAGTGCTTTGTTACATTCTAACTGTAATTTTACAGAATTAACAACTTTGAGCAAAGTTACTGATTGCAAATATGATCAACTGGAATCCGAATTTTTACTTCAATCTTCGGGCAGAACAGCACAACAGCACGGACAAATAAATTAACTCAATAATTTAAATTTGCCCCCTAATGTTATACAATAGATACGTTTGAACAGATGTTGCCTGTATCAATATTGCTGACGAGATTTACGTGAATTTGGCAGTGTCAAGCGCGTTGTAACATCCTTCTGACATATAAGATGCAGTATAAATGTAAATATGTATGGTGATTTTATATTTAATTGAATATAATTTTATACTGATTTCTACTAATTTTGTTTTAATTGTTCCTTAGCCCATATCCTCTCTTGCTCTATGCTGCACTACCTCACAATTCTCACCAAACTTTGCTGGCTCCCAGTTTTTCACCATCAAGCTAGACTTGGAGATCTTTGTCCTTTCTCTATACTTTCTTGTCCCACCCTATCTCTGCAATCTTGCCCTGCACCCTCCTCTCCTTCAATTCTGATGTAGTGCTTTTTCTATATCCCACCGTCGGTGAATGACCTTTCAGCTACTATGCCACAACTTTTTGAGACTCTCTCCCCAAATTCCTTTGTCTTTTATCTGCCCACCAAACCTTCAAAACGTCCTCAAACTCCCACTCTTTCTCGTACCACTCCGCAATATGCATTATCTTTTAAAGTCATTTAGTACATCATCTTATAGACAGGTGATGTGTAAGAGCAAGTTCATATTTTTTTTAAAAAAACGATTTATGAATTTTCCAATCTCACAGATTCTGTGTATGTAACCCTAACTATAATGCAACTGGTCAGCACTGGAAGTGCTGATAATCTCTTGTCACCAATGATCACCAGTATTCACAAAGTATCTTGGTCAGTAGTCTCTGACTCAAAACAAAAAATCTTTTAAAAAAATAAACATTTCCATATTTCTGGAGGGAAGAAACTAGATAAATGTTTCATATCCCATTTTAAATCCTATCAAATATTCAAGTAAAATAAAAACTAACTATGAAAATACAAAAGAAAGCTTACAGAAGCCAGGAATATGGATGTATTATTATTGGTGATTTGAGCTCAAGTCAAATAATTCAGACCTTATGTGTTTCTTCCTGGGAAAGGTAACAATAAACTTGCACTCTTCACAGTATATTTATGCTTGTGCTAAACAGTCAAGACAAGTAGTTATTATGAAGTCTAATGCTGTACAGTTGTTTGTTTTTCCAGGCTCATCTCAGCAGCCATCAAACCTCGGCCTATCATGGACTTAGACACAGGTACATTGCAAAGGCCAGAATACAAAATTGTGATTCTTGTGATTAAATCTGAAACATAATATTCGCAAGATTGAATTTCAATTATTAAATCTGAGTTGCAAACAGCAACTCCTGCCTGAACCACACTAACCTTGGGATTTCCCTTCTAGAAATAAATTGCTTTGGAGCAGAGTTACTGAGAGCCAGGCATGATATATTTACAATTGTGTCTATTTGTGACTCCTACAATAAATGTTATTGTTTCTTATCCATTCATGTCCAAAATGCAGAATACACCAATGATCAGCTATAATAATGTCATACCAATGAACCATAATATTGTGTAGACCAATGAGCAAACCTAATATTGTGTATACCAATGGGTGAACATAACACAGTGTACACTAATTTATGCAGAATAAAACCATTGACTTCTATTAGTAGTTGCTCATAGTTTATGGTTACAATAAATAACTCCCCCCCCCCCACCCCCCACCACCACCCAGTGTGAGTAGGTACAAGATTAAACTGTGTTTCTTAGGAATGTCTGTATACACTTGAATTGTATTTGATCTACCTTTAAAGTTTTTTCAATGTATGGAGTCTTTTTAGAAAGGGAGCAGGTAACACAGGTAACAAACTGCAAAGCACATTTCAAGTATGAGGTGGAGCATTTGAGCTCATAGGTTGCAATAGGCCAGTCTACTGACCTGTAGAACACGTACATGTCAAGAGAAAAGAACTGAGATAATAGTTTCACTAGTTAATTAAAATACAATATTTATTGGGTTGAATAGGGTTCCAAAATACATAGTTGCCATTTCTACACAGCAAGGGGACCAGGGAAAGCAATCTTTCATTTAAACATTCTGAAGCTTTTCCCCCCTTCTACTTGTTTACGTACAAGCACAACACAAGAAGGAGAAACTAAAGAACACAGCAAACAGACTTGACATGAGTTGAGCACCCAGCATATAGCAGCATGACATGGTATTGACTTCAAGCAATGAAATGCCACAATGGCTTTTGAGTGCCATTATACAGATGCTCTTTCACTTGAAGTTAAATTACTTCCATTGTATTTTGAGAATCAATTGTTCGGAGATAACATTCAAAGGAAACATTTGGCCACCTGAGGATAATGAATTGTTGTTCACAAGTGACAGATTCTAAAGGTAAAGGAAAAGTTAGCTTGAGCTCAGAAGTATCATCACCTCATCAATACAACATACTGATTTAACTTTAGCCAAAGGGGATACATTCCTCCCACCTACTCATCAGTTCTCCACCTTCAGACCTTATGGCAGAAGATCCTAGAGGCAGCAGATACCATGGCTGTTCTCGGAACCCACCCACCTTTCAATTCAGTCGGCTGCCATTGAGACATTAACAACAACAACAACAACAACTTGCATTTATATAGTGTCCTTAATGCAGGGTAGCATCCCAGAGCACTTGACAGTGGTGGAGTCTGACGCCGAGCCAGGGGGAGAGGGAAGGGGGAGGTGACTGTAAGCACGATCAAAAAGGAAGATCTTAACAATAATAATAATGATAATAATCCTTGCATTTGATATAGCGCTTTTCACGTCAGGAGGATGTCCCAAAGCGCTTCACAGAACACACTGTAAACAACAACAACAACAACAACAAGATTCCATATATTGAGCGCCTTTCACGTTGGGAGGACGTCCCAAGGCGCTGTACAGTTGGGTCAGGACCCGAGCAGGGGGGAAATGGTCAGGGTGAGGGGAGGGAAGGGAGGGAGCGAGGGCGGAGGGGGTAGAGAGTCGAGAGGAGAGCCGTGAATGGCCTTGTAGGTGAAGGTGAGGATCTTGAATTCAAAGTGAATTGACTGTATATTTGTGGGCGAACGCGGTAGCCAATTGCGCACAGCAATGTCCCACAAACAGTCATAGATTGAAAATGACCAATTTATTATTGTTTTGGGTTTTGGAGGGATTATTGGGCGTGTGGAGTAAGGAAACTTGCCCAAGGTTTCGCCCTGCCTGGAATTGAACTCAGGTCTCTCGCTTACAAAGCGAGTGCTCTAACCACTGAGCTACAGGACTCCTTAAGGCGGGATTTAAAGGTGGGGAGAGAGGGTCAGTCTCTCAGCCCTGAGCTGTGGCACTGATCAATCAACATATAATAATAATAAATAATCCTTGCATTTAATATGCCTTATCTTGTCTTTTTTGTGACGTCTCAAAGTGCCTCACACAATATACTGTAAAGTGAATTGACTGTGTATTTTGTTGGCGAATCCTGCAGTCAATTGTGCACAGCAGTGTCCTACAAATAATCGTGGATTGAGTGATCAATTATTATTTTTTATTTAAATTATCTTTTTTTTGAAGTGATTATTACCCCTGGAAAAGCGATCTGCCAATCGACTAACACTGCAAGGTAAACATAGGTGAGTGGAGTAAGGAAATTTACCTAATGTTTTACCCAGCTTGGGAATCAAATCGATGTCCTCTCGCTTGTGAGGCGAATGCTCTATCGACTGAACTACAGGACTCCACAGGATATTCCAATCTCAGTGAATAATGCATAGAACTTTGCATAGAGATTAAAAAACACACAGGGAGTGCAGGCCACCTTCCAGGCACCATCGCAACTTCCTTTCCTCATGCCTCCACAACCACAGGGAGCCTGAATCCAACCACTGTACAGAGAGGTTCCAACCACTCACCAGCTGCTCAAACACCTGGAGTGAGCACAAGACCATAAAAAAAATCTGCTACTGAATCGTCAGACTACGTTCCCTGCCAAAGGAGTATCGCACTCCTGACAGCAAATAGTACCAGACAAATGTATCAGAATATGTAAGACTCTCATTGTATAGGCATCAAGTACTTCATACCTCACTTCTAGACAATGAGTGTATTTTATATAAATTCTGTTGAAACACATTTTCAAAAACGTATGCTTAATAACGTATTTGGACAGATCCTATAGACAGTTACAAGAACTTTTATTCTTGTAGAAAAGTGAAGCTACAATAGTTAGCAGTTAGTGGTTCTCCTTACTAGCAGCTCATACAGCATCTGCTCTTCATTCCCCGCAGGCTAGGTGACATATTGGTGACGGTTGGCATTCCAACACTGTTAGCATTGCGTATCAATACAAGAAGTTGAATAGTGTGATATATGAGGCATAAGTTTTCTTTCTTTAGCACGTGAATTTAGTTTGTGTGTTTAGCAAACCTGTATTGTGTAAACAAAGCGCAGAATGTCACAAATTCCCGAAGCTGGCCTCCAGCTCCTTCTGAAATACCTTCTTGAAAGCAATAAGCAAGGTTGCCCAGAATCGGCCCATACAGTACTTGACTTTTCAAGAGTCAATGCAATAGCTTAGTGAATGCTTCATTGCAAGAAAAGCTTTCTGTTGAATTACTGATCCCTTATACTTTCCCAGTGGCATGTCACTAATTTTTTAATTGTCTGGATCTGATATTGCTGTAATTGTTGTAATTGTTCGACAGTCCTTTGCTATACATAGTTTCAAAACTTAGCACTGCTTTTTAAAACCTGCCTATCAATGTTATTAGGTGGTTTGCTTTGAAATTTGTAAATTAATTCATAACATATGCTCATTAAATCTTACCAGAACTTATATTGAATTATTTGGAGTTTTGTTTTATATAAAGTTTAGGTTCTGCAATTTATTGTGTCTCTGTAGCATTGTTCATTTAAATATAGTTGCAGTGAATCAAATTTCTCCAAAACGTCAACATCTGTAGAATGGCACTCACTAAGCACTAATGACACTTTGTCCAACTGTTCAATTCCATTCATCTTCTAATGTACATCTTACAGTACATCATGTATTCATAATGTGCATTGGTTAAGATTAGTGAAGACTGCATGACTGTGGTGAAGATAACATTTTAATATGCATTATATGGTAGTACATTGCACTGCAGTTCAGAACATGAACTGATAATCACATTATTTTCACAACAATAGCTTGCATTTATACAGTGCCCTTCACTTAGGATAAAGTCTCAGAGCATTTCACAGAGACAGTATCAGACGCTGAACAAGGAGGGAAGAGGAAAGAATGGAGACTAAGGACAACCACAAGAGAATCAGCCACTATGATGCCATACATTGGGCTTTCTATTGTAAACACATTTGAAATGGCACAAAAATCTCTTGTGGCAATATGCAAAATGGTTACGTTCATCAAATTAAGACTGCGTTTAAGAATTTTTCAAAATTTTGTTTCTTAAATTTTAAGATGATGGCTAAGTCCATATGAGTTTTGTACCTCTGATTCTTAATTATTAATCTTTGCACAATATTAGAACTTTTACCTCCTTTAAGAGGCTTTTTCCTTTATTTTACATGGAAAAATGCATGATCTGCCCATACTAATTTTCAAGTAAACAGTGACAGAAACAAACAAATAAACAACAACTTGCATTTATATAGCGTCCTTCACATAGGGTAATGTTTTGGGGCGCTTGAACACAAACACAATTAAACATAAGTTCTGATGAAGGGTCGTGGACCCAAAACGTTGACTCATTTTCCTTTCTCCATAGATGCTGCCTGACCTGCTGAGTGTTCCCAGCGACTTCTATTTTTGTATAAGATCTGACTTAGGCTGCAGCCAGTGTGTCGCTCATCTGTCTCTTGTTTGTTACAGCAATGAATTCAGATTGCCTCTAAGCTGCATATCAACTTTGGGGAACAAAATGGAGTATATTGCTGCCAAAACATGTATATTGTGCTTATTAAATTACCGATAAAAGTGCTGAATAAAAAATATCAGCAACATGCACGTGGTAGGGGGCACTTTTGCAACAAATTGTAAATGCAACCTTATTTAAGTTTTAGCCTGTTAATTCTGATTCTTTTAACATTTAAAAATCCACGCTCTATAAGCTATAACCAATGCCACGGCATTGATAAGTAGCACCCACTGGTTTTATAAATGAGCTGCCATTCCTTCGCTCACTTTGTTAATCCTGCATGTGATATAGTACATAGATGTTCATACTTTCACATGTTCAAAATGATTTTTGCATGCTACAAACATGGCAACAGTAACGGTTTAAGGCAGGAATAAAACATAGGTCCATCTAGCCAACTCATTCCGACTACTAAAATCTTCCTCGAAAGAGAGACAAGACAATGAAAGCGGCATGCACAATAAATATTAACATAATTTGAAGCATCGTATCTGATTGCATGACCCATTTCAAAAATCCCACGCACGTTTCACAGGACAGGGGATAGGAATAAACCTAGCACATAAATTGAATGACCCATTGAATCTAAGTCTCATGAAGAGTTTCTGAAGGAGCACCCAACATATGGTGTACATTTTGATTAAAGTTACTGCTAAGGAAAAAAAACTTTCTGCTCCTCTAAGTGCTGATGTGAGACCGTGAATTGGATATTACACTTTACCTAATATTACTGACAGCAAAACTAATTGGAGTTTTACTAAAAGTGAACAGCAAGTTCTGCATTAAGTAGCTTATTCATCCATTTCATTTATAGTTCAAGTTTAATGCTAGAGCTTATTTCTTTTCTCAATTTTCATGTTATAGATCTACCAGGTTAAAAAAGTGAAATTGAACACAGGAATCAAAAAATAACAAACACCACTAAATGGCATTTGCTATGCATTTAAACAGCTGCACAGTACTGTTCAACCTTTCATTTCATCAAGAGAGTCTCTTATAATTTGGAATGAGTATTCTGATTTTGCATTACCTATTTGCAAATGTATTGATTTATTTGTTGTAAAGCTGCTATTTAATATAGCTCTCAGAAAGGTGATTTAGAAATGTTTTAAAGGCCAATGAATAATAATTGCAATTCAGCACAAATAGTTGAATCGTTTTTTGATACACTGCTGTAAAATGTAATATTCTGTGAGGAATGATGTCCATTAGAGCACACCAAAAGGATGAGTGAATTCAGTGAGTACAATTTACTGAGGTTTTGAGGAGGTATTGGCACTGTATTCCTGTCCGTGATTGACAATGCATAGAACAGCCAATTTCACTAATCCAGATGTTGCCAGGTCACAAAGTGCACTCACATCTGGCCCTAATTCCCTGGTGAGAAGTGAAAATGACATTATAGATTGACGTAGGTGTATTTATGATGCTTCTTATTAAGGTTATGGTTACAGATGCTGGGAAAAGAGCAACAGTAAGGGATGGAGAGTGAGAAGCCTCACTTATACATTATACTTCATTTGGGATGGAAAATATCAAACACCAGATTGGGTGTTTGTTTCAAAGTTATGAGAGAGCTGTTTGAGTGATCAACTTTTGAACAGTGTCCAAAAAATAACTCAATTCCAATTACCCTTGAAATGCGATCCACCAATCAACAAACAACTGGTTCATACTTACTGATAGTAAACAGAGGCGTGTAAAGTAAGGAAACTTGCCTAAGGTTTCACCCGCCCGGGTATCTATCCCTGGTCCTCTCACTTGCGAGGCGAGTGCTCTAACCACTATACTACAGGACTCCATGATAGAAAGAGGGAGAGAAATAGCTGTATGCCTGTGGACAAAGCTACATTGTGGTGAAGAGTGAACATACACATCTACTGACACTATGAGAATTTCCTCACCTAACGTAGGTGCTGCCTGTAAATTTTGGAATCCTCTGAAATGCTAGATAAATAGAGTAAATATAACTCCACGTGGAATTTCTATCCCCCAAATTTTGCAATAGAGTTTTTTTCAACCACATAAGCCACTTAGTGTAATACTACCTTTCTGCTCACTCCCCATTACTAATACGGTATTCACTTTCTTCAGCTCCAGTTTGATTAATGTTATCTGAGCACCTGTTTATACGGGGCACCAATAGGTTTTTATTGGCTCCAACACTAGGCTGTAAATCCAGTTTTGAGCCTTTTAAAAAAACACAAATTGCTGTCAACCGTCCCAAGTGATCAATAGACAAGAGAAGCTGGAAAAAGCAAAAGGTAAAGTGATGGACTTAAATACATCAAATAAAACAATCAATAGGAAAGAGGCAGAAAAAAAGATAAAAGACAACCATTCAGGGGAAGAAGAGGAAACAGATGGAAAAATAAAGAGCTGGGCAAGTACATAGGTTTGATTTTTTATTTGTATTTATATATTATTTTGAAAATGTTTAATGGTTCAGGGATTAAATTGACACAAATAAAGCTATCTTGATGAATTTCTGAAGCACCAAAGTTGAAACACTGTATCTAAACCAGGCGTTCAAGGATAAGGAAATTCCAGGAGTCAGGATAATACGTTATCCTTATATATGCTTCAAGTACATATCTGTAATGCTTTTTAAAAATATTACAGTAAAACAGCCAAAGGATGGGAACTCTTTGGGAGAATGTCAGCTCCCCATAGTCTCCAAGTATGGCCCTGTTCATATAAGTGGTCAACTCAGGGGAATCACAAATTTGAGTATTGCTCCCATAAATTGGCATCTCAGATTTCCGGAATTAAGAAATCTATTAAGAAACACTGCAAAATCAACCTCAATAATCTTACTACCTTCCCATCTGCTTCTTAAATACCTCACAATAATTCTGCATATATGGCTTTCTGAGGCGGCTTTGTATATCTCCCAAAGCTCTGCATGAATAATTGTCCTCTGGTTTCATTTTTTTTAATGGGTTTACCTTGAATTTTCAGAGACAATAGGTAATAATAGATTTGTTTTAGAAAAAAAGTGCATTGTGTGCACGTGTAATTTTTGATAGTTCTACAGACCAATTAGATAAAGAGGTAAGTGCACGTTTGGTGAATGCAATCGCATATTATGAGGGGACATTATACAGATAACACAATTTAAATACTTGTGAAAAGACAACAATAACTATTTGCAAGCTTTCAATGGGAATTTTGTTCCCAAGTGCTGGGTTTGGTCTGTACCTCCGGTACACAAACTGCAACAAGTAAGTGGAGACGCTATCACTTAAGCATTGTTCTTTGTGCAGTCGTAATTTTTTCTATACATCTATCTAAGTAATCTAATGAAATAAAGGTGGCAGAGCAGGTGAGAGCAAAGTCTAAATACAGTGTCAGGCACCTTCACTATTGGTCCCTTTTCCCAGTTTCTATGACCATTATTTAGTCAGCAGACCCAAGGTCAAGAGAAGTCACCATGCATTCCCTACTGATATTGACTGTTCAGTTGTTTAACTGCATTATGCAAGACGTATGGAGACAATTTGGAAATGAATCACTCCAGACTGTTAATTTATTTAGCAGCATCCATCCCACAGCATTTCCATTTACACAATATGAAAGCGAAACCACAGTATTTAGTTCAAGTCAATTCTTCCTCTCAGTAACTATTTGGCTCAGTTTATAATTTTTGTGCTAATTAAGCTTTATTTAACCTTCCATTTGCTTTATGAATAGGAAATTTCCCTCCTCCCTTACATTATATTAATGCTGAAATTTGCAAAATGCAGGACTTATCAACTGTAATCCTTCATTGGAATATTAGATAATACAAAAGGACTCCAATGCAACATAAAATCGGCTTTACCCTTGTTCCAGTAACTGGAAGCACATACCAACCAATGTGCAGGAATTCTGCTCCATCAAAACCTATTTCTAGAATGGCGTTGCCATCAGTCAATGGAATTGTAATGGGATTATCTTGCTTACAAAAAAATCCTCAAATGATACCCTTTGTTCCTTATTAATTCAGAAATAATCCCTTTAGCAAATTCCTTGGTGGAATACACTTCTTGTAAACTCCTATAGTATTCCATTACACCCAATCAAACTTAACATCAACTCTCAGGTCAATTCTTTGCACAGATGAACACGTTGGACTTTCTCAGTCAATTCATTTCAACACTGTACTTTCAAATCAACATGAAATTCCTGAAAAGCTTTTTTTTCAAACTTAAGATCATATCAGGGCTTCAAAATTGCTCAATTTAAAACACACCAGGATAGAATCGCATTGCATGGAATATTTAATAGCATATTATCCAATGAGTCCAAATCGACCTCTTTGACCACACGTTCGGTCATCTTTCCCTCCCCCAACCCCTCCGACGTCCACCCCTAGCTCAGCTGCCCAGCCAGCAGTGTTAAGCACTTTGAGACGTCCTCCTCCAACAAAAATAAAAATTGTATTGTATATTGGATTTATGTCTATGTTCTAAGAGGTTTCAAAGAGCATGGTTCTTCATGTGAACACATTTGCAGATATTTTAGAAAGATTCTGTAGAGTACTTCTTTTCGAAAACACACAAGGGAAAACAGAATAGGAATAACACCAAAATAACACCACCTGGAGGGCAAGCTCTATGTTTTCAATGTGTGTTTTACATTTAGAGTTTTTGCTGTTATTTTCTCACCCTCCAGGGCAGCACTATCCCTCTGCAGCCCAGTAGAATGAACAGCTAGTCTGGCAGAATCAGTTAACAGTGTATTGGCAAAGCATAAATATGTATCCATTTTAATAAACAGGAAAAGCAGAGTAATTTCATTTCATAAGATTTTCCGATATTATTTCATTTATAACCTTGGTGTAACATCTTATTCGAAGGATGACGCTTTCAACAAAGCAGTATACCCCCAGCACTGCACTGGAGTGTTAGCCTAGACCTGATGAGGAGCTTGAACTCACAATCTTCTGACTCAGAGGCAAGACTTCTGCCAATTGATCTAGAAGAACACTAGGTTGACATTTGCAACATATATTAAATGTTTGTGTGTCTGTGGCTAGAACCTACTTGAACACAATAAGCCAAAAGAACATTTACAATCAATTAACTTGGTACAAAAACAATCGCAAAAAAATATACTGATGCAATTTTGAATTAGCCTGTGTTCATCTTTATCAAGGATTTTGTGTCTGTTTTGTCTCCAACACAATAATTTAACTTTGCAGCATTTGTTTGAAAGAAGACATATCTGTCTTAATAATAATCATCCTTGCATTTGATGTAGCGCCTTATCACATCTTCGAGGCGTCTCAATGCACCCACAAATATTTCGCCCACAAAACACACAGTCATTATACTTTACAGTATTTCCTGTGAAGCACTTTGATACGTCTGGAAGACATGATAATGTGCAATGTCAAATGGAAGGATTATTATTATTATTATTATTAATATACTGTAAAGTGAACTGACTGTGTGTTTTGTGTCTTGTCTTTGGTCCCTCACATTACCAATTTATTTCTTCTTCTCTCTGACAATTTCCTCATACAATACACCTATTCTCTACATGCACAATATCAATATCAATCTTTGTCCAATAAAATATACATCAAAGTACATTTCAAAAACAACTGGCCAAGACTTACCAAAGACAAATTTGATCAATTTCTGATCAATTGTAACATTCACAAAATGTACCACAACATAAACCAACCAAAGAATTCCACATTCTCATATCTGTTTTCCATTTATAAGGCCTTTTAACCACAGAAATAGCCGCAGTTCTCCTTGCTTTCAAAGACCAATACATGACTGGCGCTCAGGTCTGAGCCATCATTGACCTGTATCTCTTTAACCTCATGGAAGCCAATGAATGGATTAGGGTAATTCAGTAATTTGTAAGATAACAGTAATCTTTGCTTTTGATATAGCATCTTATCATACTGAAACATCTTAAATTGCTTCAACCTGTCCTAAATCCATAAATGTTGAAAATATTTTGATTTCACATCCTAAATTAATTCTGTGAATCAAACAAAGATCTCTAATAATGTGTTATTTAATTGTTTATGCAGCAATAGAATTTTTGCGGCTAGAATTGGTATTTAACTTTATGAAAAATAGGAGTCGCATTGATTTAAAGCACTAATGCGGATGAATTTAATCCTGCCACTAAATGTAGAGACTTGGAAGATCCATGTTTAGAATAGGATTTTCTCATTGCTATTGGACATCGCAAGAGGATCTACACTTAACCAGAAAGGGAATTTTTCACAGGATGGTATTTTGCCATTCACAAATGTCTTGGATTCCTACACAGTTGGAACACTTGGACGGCTGTGATTTTCCAGTGCAAATGAATATCATACAGTGCAATTTACAGCATATTTATCCTTTGAAATGGGAAAATTCTTCTTGTAATTCACTGCCAAATATCCCAACATTCACAAAGTGCTGCATTGTGGATTTAAACATCAACTCACATAGTTTTAACTGCTATGCAATAAACAATATAGGATGCCTAGATTATGTTCAATGCCAATGCTTCAGGCAGTATCAGGACTTGGTTGATGAACAAAGGACTCAATCTTTACTCCCAAGGCATATTGAATGGACTGCTGTATATTAATACAGTGCTACCCGGCCTTAAGCCTCTGCACATTGCCTTACTTTCAGAGCATAGTTCATTCCTATTGAAGAGATGAATAACATCCTTTATAATATTCAGAAAATACCAAATGATGCCAATGAATATAAATCTGCATAGCTTCCACCTGGAGGCTTAGAATCAGTTAATAGAAAAAAAAGGTGGAAAAAGATGAATGTAGGCAACAGAAACAATACATCTGATGTCGGCTGGTGTTTAAGACTGACTCAGATATCTGGCACTTAAAAAACCCCGCAAACTCAATAGTATCATTAAGGCTTTTAACTTAGCAAGATACTCGCACACTTGGTTGCACTGAATCAGCAAGGCATATGAATATTGCTGTCTTGAACAGGGCTGCTGCAATCCAGCATTGCAGTTCTTGAAACAGTATTGTCAAACAAATATTTTCTAAACCTAAACACAGCGATACTTTTGCAGTTCAAACTGTACAACAATGGTATAAATGCCTTGGTAGCTATTTTGGTTTTAATTGAAATCATAGAAATTCCTTTAATAATTTTTTTTGAAAAAAAAGCGAGGAAAGAAAAACATTACAAACTGTCATTGACTGTTACCCACTAGTACAAATCCACTACAGGAATACTCCAGGATAAGTCCTATAACTGACCTATCCTTGAGTATTAGGCACATTTCTACACGTCATTTTTCCCACAAACTTACCGTAAGGTAGTGACATAGGCTCAAGGCTGAATTTCCAAGGCTGGGCTCCCACCACCAGTGAGCGAAAGATTATTGGTACCCAAGGTTTGGTAACAAACCATGATGTTTCTAGGTTTGATTTTTGCTTATACAGCAGCAGTCACCCACAATGGAAACACTGAGGGCCCTTTCCTCGAGTATTCCTTGAACTTTATTATAAGGCAACATCATAATAATCCTAACATTTGGTATAACGCCATTCACGTCGGAAGGACATCTCAAAGTACTTCACATGATATACTGTAAAGTGGAGCGACAGTGTTTAGGAGTTTGAGCCAAAGTCTGTTCTGTGGTCGACTTATAATTGAACCTGCATGTATTACCCCTCTTTTTATTGATGTCTAGCATCAATGCCAATCTATCTTTCAGCAATACCAATGCAGCGTTGAGCTTTCTAATACGTAGTCCAGCAGCAGCAGCTTTGTTTATGCTTTTAACGAAAGTCTGGAGTTTGGTATTAAAACAACATGATCTTTTTGGTGGCATATTGATAATAGAATCGCAACATATAATTATTAGTATATTGCAAAATGGTTTCCCTCCTGAAAACAGAACCCACTTTATTCCGTTTTTTTCCTAAAGTAAAGACATTAATATGGGGCGTCAATCCGATTTCTTTTGTTTCATTAGCATTATATGGTTCACAAATGGGAGGGGGGAAGGAAACCAATTTGATTATTATGGATTTTGCACATTACAATATATAATATAACATTATGACACCTTTGACAGAGATGATAAGCATGGAATTCACAAAGCTACCCAACCAGTCAGGCATAATTCAGATTTGTAAAACATTTCAAGACGCTATACAAATTAATTTGGAGCATCATAATATACAATGTAGCTGGACTCCAATCTGAATTGTGGATATGCGATTACACATTCTATGTTACTGGTCTGCTAGTGAATTTAAGTTTTTCCACCTCTCTAAAATCATTCATTTTCTATTAACAACCTTGGACGAACTACAGCAGGGCCTAATTGTTTTTTTTCTTCTTTTGAAACCTCCTCTGAGAGGAATGTCTTAAAAACACGGTATACAAGAAAGCATCTGACAGTGATAGGAACTCTTGCAACAACACACCATGGGGTTTTCAGAAAACAGCTACAGAACAATCATGCTTCATGACCTTCAGTCCTTGGAATGCCATTTTGTTTTAAACATCCCTTTCCTTCAAGTGATCATCAAAGTGAAAGCTGGATGATTTGCTACACCATATCCAGGGAGCAATCAAAGTACCTGCATCCACCACAGGAGACTCACCTGACAGTGGGGAAAACAAACCTTTGGGATTCAATTGGATCATATGTTTTGGATCTAAAATCTCCAGTCAGAATGACAATATTTAAAGCCTCCAGCAAACCGATTAAATGTTTCTAATCAAAACCTCCCAATTGAGCGTTGCACTTCTGGTTCGGTCAAGTTAATCCGTTACAGAATACAGCTCGGCAGCAATGTGGGAGGTGAAATCCTCTGACTTTTCTCCTAAACCCTTTCCTTTGAAAACTATCCATGCCAGAGTTAAATGTTGACTGGAACATTCCACTTGCCAACTAGCCTGGAGACAAGCTCCTTTCCAGCTGTCAAATAAACCGTAAACACAAACAGGCAGTTGGACAGTTGAAACATAACCAAACGATTAAAATGAACGAACCTCACATAAGATTTCAGACCAGAAGTAATTTCCCTCCCCCAGACTGGCAAATATGCAGAATATACTCCCAGACAAATTTCTTTCAGTTGGCACCTTTGGAAAAGAGATGAGATTCAAGGCTATAAGGATAAACACAGATATAGATGATTGAATGTTGTGTGAGATACAGTGATTCTTGAATTGCTAATACAACTGAAATGTCATCAAAACACTAAACTGTTCAAGGATGAATAACATGGGTGTTAGGTTACATCGATATTTTGGATTTTGCTTGATTTACTCTTGGGGGCAATGAGAAACTTTGCAGAACGTTTCATTGGTGGATAAATTGGTTGTAAGGTGCGGCCTTGATGTCCCAAACAGCCTTTTCTATTTGTTGTTGTTCTATTGTCCATATTTTATGTTTTTAACTATACTGTTTCATACTCTTCCATACTGTGTGATTGCCCAATGTTGTTCTCTATTCATTCATTGACCAGCTCTTTCTCTTCACCAAAGGCATATTTTAATTATTTGTTTCATTTGGTGAAGGTCCAAACAATGACTTTTAGTGAATGAATAATTAATTTATGTGGGTCCAAACCAACAAAAAACTTTGTCAAGCAGTGATTTTCTTTTCAGATACTGGTCCTGATATTTTACATAGAATTACACAGAACATTGCAGAATGGAAACAGGCCATTTAGCTGAACTAGTTTATACTCCACAGGAGTCTCCCCTCTCCCATACTTCATTATTCCATTAATCTCTGTAATATATTCTCAACGTTCAGCCCCAAAGACTGACAATTGTGAATGATAGATCCTTGTGCAATGGGCTGACTACCAGCAAACACTCATTTGAGAAACTAGTGAAAGGGAAAACAGTCTACCCTCAAATAATATTTTCGATACAGAATAACTTCCCAAAGTGTGGATCACCAAGCAAGAAGATAAAAAGAATTTATGAAGGTGTTGACAGAAGGCACGGTCAAAGAGACACGTTTTAGCAGGGTTTAACAAAACAAAGATAAATGGAGATGGAGGAAGGTATTCATGATCAAGGACTTGATACAGGGCTTGTAAGAGAGCTAAGGGTGAGGCAAAACTCCAGGTGGTCTCAGAGTGAGCAACCAGAGAGGTTGATGGCTTGAACGAGACAGAAGGAGGTACTGGTGAGAGACAGCCAAACAGGATGGCTTTGGTTTTATTGATGTTCAACTGAAGGAAGTTAAGGCTCGTCCAGGATTTGATGTCACGGAGATGATTTGAACACAGTTTTTCAAATATCAGGAGCAAATTATTTGGAATTTTAATGTTGCCAACTTGCAATTTGTATGTTTGTTTGGATTAGATATCCAGAAAGCCTCAAACAAATCCATTAATGTTTGTCCTTATCAATTTTAATTAAAAATAGTCTCCTCATCATCAGTACCAGGGGTTAAAAGGAAATGTAATAAAATATAAATTGCCAAATATGAAATAGATAGCAGCAAGTCACACAAAACAAATACCACTGATTCAGTAGTTAATCCACTTCAATTGCCAAACATTGAATGGGAAATGTATTTGGCTTTGTATATAACGAAAAACAATTTCAAGATTCTTACAACAGACTTTTTAATGATAGAAAACGGTACGAAGTTGGTGAAGATGAAAATAACTCATGCACATATCTAGAGGACGATTGCGAATGTATCCCTGTGCCAAAGCCCTTCAATGAGCCGAGCCGGAAAGTTTTCTTCAGCAAAAGATTGTTTGTTTTCGTTTTACATTCACATGATGGTGTCTTCAACAGCTGAAAGAAGTGTGGGTCGAATGGATGAGCATAGGTCAAGTATGATTGGTTGCTTTATATAGTCACTGTGCCTGTAAGATATGACAGTAGAGGGAAGGACAAAGCAAGAAGAAAAAGCATTTATCAATGAGTTAATTTTGTGGTGACGTTATATTTAGTGAGATTAAATAGTCTGGCCTGAGAGACGAGGAAAATGCCAGTATAGATTGTCATTCAATCAAACATAAGTGTCAGAGACAATCAGTGTGAGTTCATCAAAACCTAAGCTGAAAAATCAGACACACCATATAATACGGGTGTCCATGTTTTCTTACAACAACAACAAATTACATTTGTATAGTGCCTTTCACGTTGGGAGGATGTGCCAAGGTTCTGACAAATGCAGAGTAGTAATTTGAGGGCCAGAAGTTAGACTTGGAGATCCAGAGGATAAAGAAATGAAAGCCAGCATGAAACCAAGCAGTGAAAATTACTGGGAGCACATCTAAGCCCTGGCTCTTTGGATTTGGAAGCAGAAATAACATATAATTCAACATCTGTTGTTTGATAACTTTTTACGGTCTGTGCATGGTCAGTGCACAAATTGGGTTAATAAGCATCATAAATCAACAAACGTAGATGAAGGGATCGAAACTGCAGTATTTGAAAACTGGTTTCAACAACAACAAAATTACATTTGTATAGCACCTTTCATGTCAGGAGGAATTCCCAAGGCGCTGGACAGTCAGTGTTTCAGACCCGAGCAGGGGGTCGGGATCGGGGAGGGTGGAGGGCAGTGGGGGGAAGGAGGGTGATCGAAGGCACGGACGAAGAGGGGGGTCTTGAGGCAGGTCTTGAAAGATGCAAGGGAAGGGGTGAGGCGGAGGGACTATGGGATGGAGTTCCAGAGGGTGTGGGCAGAGTGGCAGAAGACCAGCCCGCAAATGGTGGGGCGGGTGAGGCAGGGGACATGAAGCAGGCCGGAGCCCGCTGAGCGGAGGGAGCGGGCAGGTTGGATGGGGGTTAGAAGGTTGCAGAGGCAGGGGTGAGCAAGGCCATGGAGGGCTTTGAAGGTGAGGACCAGGATCTTGAACTGTATCCTCTGTGTGATGGGAAGCCAGTGGAATCAGGCGAGAATGGGGGTGATAGAGTCGGGGAGCCTGATGCGGGGGAGGACACGAGCTGCAGAGTTATGAATGATTTGCTGCCTATGGAGGGAGGAGTTAGGGAGGCCGTTAAGCAGGAGTTAATTCAGTGTTAATTGTTTGGGAATATCAGACTGGAACATTTCCAGTGAGAACTGTGAATAGTGAATCCTAACCCGGCAAAGTCTGTGAAAAAAGCCAGCGTACAAAACATTGTCAGTTCACTCACCGGCCCTTTTCAGACNTTTTTTCTATCTGAGATTCACAATTCACACCATTTTGCAAATCGTGCAATTGATAAACTGGAGTTGCAAATAATACAACACACAGGATTTGTGAACATTACATTTTAGTTCTCCGTTATCTAATATAAGGTATATATTGTATACAGGTAAGATATAAACTATATAAGAAAAATGTATAGCCCCTCCAAGAGTTTTCGGGATCATTAGCAACAAAGAATGGTAGCCATGGACAAACTTGCCTACTTACTTGAATTATTTTACACCTTCCATCTTCCTTTTTAACCTGCAACAAGAGAAAGGTATTTTTATAAAACTAACTACCAATAGTCTTTTAAATTCTCTATTTCAACTACATTTCTGTAAAGTTGAGAGTTCTGAACTTGGTTACTTTCAAATCTCCGATCCTTATTGTGGGTTTTTTATATTCCCAAATCATGTCAAGTTACATGTTAACCGTGTTTTAACAGTCTCTTATCGTAGATCGCTCATCATAGAACATTTTGGCAGATGAAAATAGTCTTCACAGATAAAGGTGCTCAAACATAAGTAAATGCATCGATATATTAAATTACTTGGCTGGATCTATCATGTTTAATAGGTTTAATACTACTCAGCTTAACCTTCTACAATCAACCATTTGTACACCTTACTGTTTTGAACAAGAATAATAATAATAATAATCCTTGCATTTGATATAGCGCCTTACCATGCCATCGAGACATTTCAAAGCGCTTCACAGGATATATTATAAAGTGTTTCTTTTCTTGACTACGTATCTTGTGGTGAAACACACAGCCAGTTTGTGCACAGCAATACCCCACAAACAACCATGAAGTGAATGACCAATTTTATTTGGGGTGATTATTGGCCAGGACACTGGGAGAAACTCCCTTATCTTTCCGCATCATGCCATGGGATCTTTAACATTCACCTGGCAGACAGACGGGACTTCGGTTTAACATTTCATCCAAAGGACGGTACCTCCAACAATCCAACATAACCCCAGCGTTGCATTGGAATGTCATCTTAAATGATGTGATTCCAAGTCCTGGTTCAGAAGTTTGTGGCTCAAGCTCCATGTCAGAACTTTGAACTTACATAGCAGTGTTGGGAGAGCGCTGTATTGTTGGAGGTGTTGACTTTCAGATTAAATGCTAAACCGAGGTCCCAACTGCCTGTTCAAATGAACGTCAAAGATCCATTGGCACTGTTTGCAAAAAAGAAGGCAATATCCCCCTTTGTCCTGTCCAACAATTCCCCAGATAAAATTGATCATTCACTTCATGGCTATTTATGAGACATTTGCTGCACGCAAACTGGCTGTCGCATTCGCCTATAAAATACCGCCATTACACTTTATAGTAAATATTATGAAGTTCTTTGACATGTTCTTCCTCCATGAAAGGCGCCATATCAAATGCAAGGACTATTATTATAATGTCCGCTCTCTCCGCTCAGTAGCCTCTGGCCTGCTCCACGTCCCCTGCCCAGCCCGCCCCATCATTGGTGGTCGGGCCTTCATCTTCTCTGCCCCCATCCTCTGAAACACCATCCCACAGTTCCTTCAACTTGCTCCCTCCCTTGTCTCCTTCAAGGCACGTCTCACGACTTCACTTCAACCACAGCTCTGGTCACCCTTCTACTTCTACCCTCCCTAGCAATCCCAAGACCCTGCTCAGGTCTAAATCCCTGTTTGCCCAGCGCCTTGGGATGTTCTCCCGACGTGAAAGCCGCTATACAAATATAATTCATTGTTGTTGTAGCTGTTGTATTATTATAAATTAGAATGTGATATCACTAGTGATAATTATCACATTAAACAAAAAATGCAGTAAAAAGCAGTCAATAATTACTAGTCTAGAGGGGAGGAAATTTTAATGCCAAATCCATTGTTAACCCTGGACTGCTGTTGACCAATTTTTTTTAAAGTTTGCTGTGATAATTATCACTGATGATAATTATCACAAATGTCATGCACTTCATTTTCAGCTCGCAGCCTTGATCCACTGAAAGCTAAAGCTGATCAGAAAGTGTTTAAGAACTAAAATACATTTTCATTCCTGAAAAGAGATGAATTTGGATTGAAAGCTTGGCTCGGTCTTCCCATTGGTCAGATATAGCAAAATGTTTCCAACAATTATATTTTTAAAGAATTAAACTGGGATAAGGTCATACAAATGTCTTTCCATGATACCCAGGAGGATCAGAGATTAATCCAGGTCACATTGCTAATCCTTGGCCTTCTAGGTGCAATTGTGCAGTGTTTCAATCTGAGCTGCCACCTATTGGTGGGATATGGTGGCTTGCATTTGGGCCAATCTTTTTGTATCTTTGCATTTGATCTTCTCAATATATATTTTAACCAGAAAACAAAGATAATTCTCCAAAGATTAGGAAGATTAGGCCCAAAATATGACCAATATTTTCAAAATAATAACGAAGGGGGGAAAAGGAAACGGATGTAAAAGACTTCTTTTTATATAAAAGTAAAACTGATGGGCATGTGGAACAAATTAGCAGCACAGGTGTTGAAGCTAAAAAAAAAACACCAAAGAGTTTCAAAAAAGAACTAGACAAGTTAGTTCCTGTCAACTGAAAGGGATTCACAGTTAACAGATTTAGGGATAGGTACATGGAAGGAATCTGGGTCAGACTTGTTGCACTGTCAACCTTCTGCCTGAACCTGTTACCACGTTAGTAAGCCTGGAGTGAAAGATGTGATGTCTGTAACAGATTTTGATCCAGCAATTACTCCGTTGAATCTGTGGCAAAACATCCATTTTTCACCCATTTCCAAAGACTGGTCACGGAACACAAAACCCCCTCTGCAACCTTGAAACAGTAGTTTGGCCTGAAGTTTCTTTCCAAAATTGTTTGACTTCTGTTTTAGAGGCTTACAATTGTTTTTATCCTATCCTTGAGCTTGCGCGTTATAGCTGCTTCAAGTTCAGGAATACTGATCAAGTTAAGTCAGTATCCCAACTTTTAACTGCACTCAAATGCCAATTTTTGTGTTCAGGAGCAGAAAACCATACAAGGGCATAAACGGATTAAGTGAATGGGTGGAAGGATGGCTGGTGCAGTTTAATGTTATCTTAATAATGGTAGGAGGTAATACATGCTACGTGGGGAAGCGCTGGTGGATGGTGTAAATCATTAAAAGATCTGGGAATAATTCAGATTCTTTTATATACTAGAAGGTGATGGAACAAAATTCCAGCCATAAATCTTAAAAATAAACACATGTAGCAATCAGCTATTTAACCCAGTTTTCGATTGTGGGATCATTCTAAACTGTTGTATTTGATACTGGTCACAAGTTCCTGCTTGTTCTCAGGCAACTAGTTTCATTCACTGAGTAAATCGGAATTGCATGTGACACAAATATAAACAAACAAAACCATTCAGAGAAAAGTTTTAAACCAGGTCTGGCTCTATGTTGGGCTCCACTTTACTGAGCTTGCTTACCACGTTCCTTTCCATTCTGCAGCTTCTCTGCGTCTTCATCTTCCTCACACCCTTCATCTGCTGAAAGAATGGCACGTAAGTGACAAGACAGGTGTCACAGAGGAGAAACAAAACAGTGCACTGCAGCCACCCACCCACATAAGGCTAATCTTCTTAAATAATCATCAACATCAACTTGCATTTTTTGGGCCTTTCACACTGAGTAATATGTTGGACAACTTTACAGAAGCATTGAATAGGGGGCTATGAGGGAGGTGACCATAAGAATTGTCAAAAAGGTAGAGCGAGACAAAAGAGATTCAGAGAGCGGGCTCTTAGTGGCTGAATGTTGGGCCGCCAACGTTGGGGTGCAGGGGACAGCAGGGTATACATGTAGCAGGCCAGGGTTTTCCAAGTGGACGATGGGGAGGGGTAACAGAGCCAGAACAGAAATTAAGAAGGGCTGTCATATTGATGCTCAGGAAGTAAATTTACAAACATATGCTAGGCATTGCACATTAATCTCCACTTGTCTATGAAAGTACCAAACATTGGTGCTGTAAGCTTAAAACAGGAAGTCACAAACTACATTTGTTCTGAGGTTCCAACTACAGGTGTCTGCCGTCTGTGATGGCAGGGAGAACAACAAGCCATAACAGCTGCCAAATGCAAGTGTGCCTGTTCCTTTTTTTTAAAACATTCACACCTAACTTGAAATACTGCATATTAAAACAAGATAAGTAAAATAGCCTGCTTTGGTTGAGAAATGCAGCAGATACAGGGATCCACACTTTACACATAGGTGGTGTTTCTGATTAAATATCCAGTGGAAGGTAATTTTACATGTTTTTGTGTGTATATGTTTGTGGATGTGTGTGTATGTGTGCTTGTGCATGAAAAATGTGTTACAAAAATAATCTTTTGCTGCGTCACTGTAAATCCTCTTTGTCTCTATGCTCTACTGCCAAGACCTTGACTATTCCAACAAATGGAACGATGTCCAGTGGATGAATGTTGAGCCATTTAAAGCATCAAGCTTGGTCAGCAGACCTAATTGCATTTCCAATTTCCTCTCGTAGTTAAAGTGAGACAGAATGTAATGGAAACAGAACTTTGCCAACTCAATAACATTAGATATAGATAGATAGATAGATAGATAGATAGATAGATAGATAGATAGATAGATAGATAGATAGATAGATAGATAGATAGATAGATAGATAGATAGATAGATAGATAGATAGATAGATAGATAGATAGATAGATAGATAGATAGATAGATAGATAGATGCTCAATACAGTTTTGATACGGTGGTAAAACAAGATGATTATTTTTTTAAAATCAATAGGAGAGAACTGAAGAGCAAACAAATGCAGTACATGTTTCTCCTTGGTAGATCCATTGCAGCTTTAGAACTGGTCAAATCAGATTGGTTGCATCAGCAGAAAACATCTCACAAGGAGGGATTAGCATAACTGCATTTCAAAGTAGTATGTTTTCCTCAACAATATAGAACAGATGGAATTTTTTTTGCGCAGTCACATTAACAGTTATTTAAAACACACAGCAGAATGGAAAATGTGCTGGAACTGATTTATACAAATTGCACAATTTCAGACTTTCACTGAATTCCTTGACTAAGTCTCTTGATCCTATACACACAAATAGATGGATTTCTTGAGCACAAGCCAGGTTGGAAAAGCTGTGTAATATTAGATGAAAAATGACTGGTAATTCAAGTCACCAAACTGAAGCCTGCCTTTGATTAAAGTAGTGGGTTCCTTTTTTGAGTCTAGCCTTAGAGCACTTCAAAACTAATGAAAATTGCAATCCACTCTTAAACAGAGGAGGGCACATAATCAATCATGTGATTGAAGTTTTCACACATATGAAAATTCAAGTGCTTGTGAGTTTAGCCAAATTTGGTTTTATATGAAGGAAAGTTTCAGCTTCCAATGGACCATTGGGGAGTCAAGTCCATTGTGATTTATACCAGAGTTCCCCCTTTGAAAAGAGAGGGGACTTTCTCCTAGTATTCTGGCCAATTTTCTTCTAGAAAAAATTGGTCGTTCACTTAGTGGCTTTTTGTGGGATATTGGGTGTTGCATCCATCTCCAAAATATAGACACTACCGTTCATAGCGAAATCTTGTGAAGCACTTTGAGATGTCTGATTTAGATGATAAAGCACCATATCAAATGCAAGCAATATATCAAATGCAAGGATTAATGGTAGCGTTAGTTAGTATGCAATACTTGACATCTGCTTGCACAGGACAAGTCTCAGGTACACTTTTAAAGTGATTCAGTTGAGTTCAGCTATAGGTAGCACACCTACAGATTGCAATTCTTTTTCAAAGTTCAGTTCAGGCAGATAACCTGAAGGCCCACAGAACACTTGCATTCTTTGATTCGAGTCTTTGATTGCATATGGAAAATCAAGCAACTGCAACTCAAGGGGATTGTAACTGAACTGGAATTCTGCTTTCCTCATATGATCAAACCATCAGATATAGCTCCCCGATTATACAGTAAGTAGCTGAGTCCTACACGCACAGGTATTACTATTGACCCCAGCTTCCAGGTTCCGCAGTACAAAAAAGGCCCTGATTATGACACATTATGACTTCCTTGAGGTACCTACATGCATGTGTAAACATTAGCTGAGGACAGGACCTAAAACATTTCCTGTGGTTCAATAACCTTCTAACACTCACTGTCAAGGGTTCACACATGGCCACTTGGGTGTGGTTGTGGAGAGGAACTGACAACCTTAGAACTGTAACCTTGTAGTAGGAACAAGGAGTCAAATGCCTTGAGGCAAGAAAGTTGATGAGTGAAAAACTTCCTGGAACATATAATCACAGCAATTATTTTCTTTGGCAAATGTTCTTATTGTGCAGCTACTATTTACAATACTGAGAGCTATATCCACTGCAGTCATAGTTGCAGTATAAATAATCAACACGTTGACTTCACAAGCAACCCCATATTGGGACTTATGGTGACAGGCTACTTAGTCTGACACTGCAGTGTTGGGGGAGTGCTGCAATATTGGAGGTGTCATCCTTGGATGATACATTAAAACCAGGCCCTATCTGTTTGTTCAGGTATACGTTAAAGCTCTCATGACACTATTTAAACACCGAAGGGATTTTCACCAGATGTTCTGGTCAATAAATCATGAGATAAATTGATGATTCACTTCACAGCTGTTTGTGGGACATTGTGTGCGAATGGGTTGGGAAGCACTGTGGGATGTTTCACAATATAGGTGCTATATCAAACACAAGGAATATTCTATTCATATACAAACCTTTTAAAGAATTAATGCTCATGCAATGACAAATGTTTGTATTTTCTGAAAGTCCACAAGATAAATATTCCACTCTACTTGTGTCAAATATAACATTGGATTAATATTACAGTAACATCAGAACATCTAAAATGCTACCATAATTTCAACCCAGTTTGATTTGATTCAACCTCACAGTCTATCTAGCCTGACATTCCAAAGCATTGCTAGGTGAGCACTGCATTGTCAGAGGTGTTGTTCAGATGAGATATTATATCTACTTGTTAGGTGGCTGCTAAAAGCCCCATGGCACAATTCGAAAAACGAGGGAGTTTCCCCTGGTATCCTGGCTAGTCGTCCCCCAGACAAAATTGGTTATTACTTCATAGCTGTTTTTTGTACACTGCTGTGCACAAATTGGCTGTCATGTGTGCCTAGAAATATACAGTCACTAAAGATTCTAGTAATTTCTGTAAATCACTTGAAGACACTTAATGTCATAGTAAGGCCCGATAATCAAATGCGAGGATTAATATTATTTAAGATCTAAATGTGTGCAAATCGCGTTGATCTGATATAGATTGGTCACAGTCTCGAACTGGTAGATGTTGTGACATTGTGTACATTAATTCAAGAAAAATCCCGCTGTGGAATCAAGTTAAATCTATTCTGTAGTAGTAATGGGAGCATGAACAGCCTCGTGTCAACAGTACAGAATGGATAGGTTAGGTTTTTTTCACTAGACATGCTTAGTGCCTAAAAGTGTCTAATTAATAGGAGTTTAAAATCATAAAAGGGTTGGATAAGGTTAACACCAACAAGAGAACTTGACAAGAGGGTAGTGAGATAATGGAAATCACTACCTGAAGCACTGGTTGAATCAATTTGTATAGATAGATGCATTCAAGAGGAAGCTAGACCTTCACAAGAGGGAGAGGGCAATAGAATGTTATGGGAGAGCGTATGGAATGAATGGAGATTCATGTGAAGAATAAACACTGACATGGACTGCCTTGGCCAAATGGCCTGTTGCTGTGCTACACATTCTTTGTAATATCAGTAACAGAGGAAGGCAGTCTTTACAGAGACACCTGGAGATAGAGAGAGTCAAAAAAAGTTCCTCACTATCTAGTTAACTCTAAAAACAGGCCTTTTCCTCACAGGATGGAAAACATGTCTGTGCTGCTGTGTCTGCTTTGGATTATTGGGAGACATTCTGACTTTGCCAGTTGTGTATCATTGGAGCCAGATCAGTTCCAGGCAGACCATTTTCCCTTCTCTTTCTTAACCCCCAGCAGGATATTTTTGACAAGGTACTTAAAGACCTTGGAAGTGCAAATGACCCATCAGGATTCAAATCCCGAGCCTTGTGAAGAAGTGACGTGCACAGCTTACAAATCTCCCTCTCTACACAAAACCAGATAAAACAACATGGTCCAACTCGCAGCCCACGTGCCACATCTGGGCCGGCGGGTGATTTTATCCAGCCCAAGATCATTTCCAACATTCCAACTTCAGCTCCCTCCCTCCCTGGTGAGGGCAGGGGCAGGGGCAGAAGCCAGTGGTTGGGAGGATGCAGCGCAGAGAGTGAAAATAATACTGGCCGTTACTGAAGTGTATCAGGAGGGCAAGGGCATCTCTTTCCAACTGCAACCTTAGCAAAGAGGGAGAAGGGAGACGGGGGAGAGTGTGTGTGAGAGAGAGGAGGAGGGAGGGGAGGGAGTAATTGAGGGGGGCAGATAGAGAGTGTGAGAGGAAAGAGAGTGTGATCAAGGGAGAGAGAGCATGAGGAAGAGGGGGAAGGGAGAGAAACAAAAAGAGTGAGAGAGCAGAGACAGAGGAGACTAGAGGGCAGTATTTGGGGTTTACTGTCAGGCCAGACGATCAGAGTCTCCCCCGACACCTTAGGACGGGGTTGAGGACGGACACAGAGTGACGGACAGATTCCTCACAGAAAGCTCCCTATTTCCCCAGTTAAAAAAAACTTCTCTATGTCCCTCATTCCCCCTACCCTGCCCCCCACCTCCCTCCCTCCACACCTCTCCAGCCTTCCAACCCGGTTGTTCCTAGAGCAAACACCATTGGCAGTTTGCCACCCACTATCTGGAGTACCATTCCTGGAGTCCCTCCGACTCGCGCTCTCCCCTTTTTCAAAGCACGTCAAACCTAACTCTTTGACCACGCTTTTGGTCATTTTTTCCTACCCCACCTTTCTCGACTCCCACCCCCCGCTTAGGTGCCCAGTTGGCAGTGTCAAGCGCTTTGAGAAGTCCTTCCAACATGTGCTGTGTAAATGTTGTTACGTTTTTGGAAGAGAAACACAAAATATTGCTTATGCGGCTTGTGGACCCTTCTCAAATAGGGAATCCGGCCTGCAACAGCCAAAAGGTTGGACCACCCTGACATAAAATAAAGAGCAAATAATAGCGAGGATAGACAACAAAGAGAATACAGCGAGAAAGATAATGAGTCCCCGAAGTGGCAGAGACAGAGGAAGAAATTCAGAATGGAAATATTGGAACGAGAACATAGCAACAAAGAGATAGATATCATATCGATGGGTAGATGAAGAAGTTAAGTAGAGAAAGCAAGAATTAGAGGTAAAGATGGAGGAAGAAATGGAAGCAAATTGCAATGAGAATAACATTCAGTTGGTGCCTCACTGGGACCTGGCCTGTGGCCAGCGTCTTAGAGGTTAGCCAGATTCTGCTCAAAGGAAATCATTCATTAAGAAGTCTGTTATCTTTCAAATAAAGAGCTAATAATTAGTGGTCATGGATGGATGGCAGATCCGTGAGGGGTTTTAGTTTAACTTTTTTTAAAAGCAAAATAATTTAATTAGAGGAAATGAACTTTCGGATTCAAGAGGCAAACGGTTCATTAACGTACATGTTGGTTCTCACGGGGAGGAGGGTGTATATTATATTTGTTAACTAAATGGGAGGGAGAAACTAAGATGTCTATCTAAGTAAGCAAAACATTATTATCTGCTTAAATATTAACCCACCAAGTGCCAGAGAGTTTACAGTCCAGCCACTGATGTGTTGCTGAAGAGCAACTGATTGGCATCCCAGTCAGCTATTTTCAACAACTTTTTTGAGGTTTCAATCATTGCCCAATTGGCAGTTATGCTATGGACGTGTTAATCATTGGGGTGCAGGGTTTTGAATTCAGGATTATCACCGAGGGAATAAAAGGAGAAGTTTACTTCTTTTCTCGGAGAGTTGTCAGGGTATAGAATGGTTTTCCAGGGGTGGCTATTAGAGCAACGGCAATTTAAAAGAGAATTGAACAAGCACCTGCAAAGAAAGAGTATTAGAGGGTACAGGGAACGAGCAGGGAATTTGGATTAGGATGGATGGTGTCTTTGAGGTGCAAAGACCAACATAAAAAAATGTTGTATTTCTAGAAGTACAACACATTCTACCAATGTACTTCTGTAGTTCTGAGGTTTCGATGGGCAGGAAAGTGGCTGTCATAAATCTCCGTGAGATGTTATCGTGACTGAAAAACACTACTCTATATAGGAGCAAGTTATGAGAAAATTATCAGAAAATGTTTCCTTTTCTTCCAGTGCCCACATTTTGGAGGCTTGGGAATTTATTTTAAGGAAAGGCTTTGAGCCTTCTTGGTTTATATGGTTCAGTACCTCACCTTGCACTTCCAATTTACTCACCAAGCAATTGTTGAACTTAAACACAGACTTTCATTTAACAAAACAAGTATTCATAATTCGGCTGCTGTAATGATGTCCATTTCACAAACCTATATATCAACTGTTTATTGTTAAATACTGCTGCAATTTGTGCCCAGAAGCTATTAACTAAGAGATGCTCCATCTCACCATAACAATACATCTTTACTTATCCAATGTCTTTGCATAAGTATATCCTAAAAACTTGCACTGCAAATACATGCCCAATCCTCGAAAGGACACCCACCTCCTTAGCATGATCCCAAATAAGAGACAAAATATTGCCTGATAGTAATCAAAATAAATTGGCACTCTATCGTAGTGCTGGGGTGTGTTGCATTGTTGGAGGTGCTGTCCTTTGGATAAATGTCAAACTGAGGCCCAATCTGCCTGTTCAGGTATATGTTAAAGATCCCTTGGTGTATTTGAAAAGAGTACTCAAATCACTCCAAGTTACAGTAAATCTTGTGAAGTCCTTTGGGACAACCACCTGACATGAAAGGAGTTACATCAAATGCAAGGATTGTTATTATATTTACCCTCAACTTAAGCCCAACATAAAAACACAGGAATACTTACGATAGCATCTTCAGATAATTCAGGTGGAATAAAATGTAATTAGAGATCTTAGTTCTCCAAAGTCTAGGGTATTTCTTTCTTTCACCATTAAAGCTGACTTAATTAAAATAAAAACAAGACCCTATGAGTTCTGTTTGTTCAAAGGATTCGATTCACCAAGTCATTTTACTGAACCAACTTGGTGCTGACCCGTGGAAAGATTTCATAAAACATGTATAAACATAGATCAATTGTGTTATTCACATGCTCAGTGCATGGTTTCAAGGTGTTTTATTTGAGCCTGAAGCAACTTTATAATAATAATAATAATAATCCTTGCATTTGATATAGCGCTGTTCACGTTGGGAGGACGTCCCAAAGCGCTTCACAGAACACACTGTAAAGTGAATTGACTATATTTGTGGGCGAACGTGGCAGCCAATTGCGCACAGTATTGTCCCACAAACAGTCGTAGATTGAAAATGACCAATTTAATTATTATTTTTTGTTTTTGGAGGGATTATTATTAGGAGTGTGGAGTAAGGAAACTTGCCCAAGGTTTCGCCCTGCCTGGAATTGAACTCAGGTCTCTCACTTGCAAAGTGAATGCTCTAACCACTAAGCTACAGGACTCCATGCAACATCTAAGATTTGTACTTGTGATCCATAAACAACAGCATTATTCAATTAAATGTTTTGAGAATTAAAAGTCTATTCCAACCCCTCTGAGTCAAAAGACGCGGTGATATTTAGTTCCATAAACAACAACAGAATTACATTTGTATAGCGCTTTCACGACCCAAATTTAAATAGTTTTACATTCTTATAGGTATCAATTCCTTGGATAGTACCACATGAGGCCCTTCTTTTGATAAACAGGACCCAAGGTTTATCACTCTATTCTACCACTAGAAATAATAATAATCCTTGCATTTGATATAGCGCCTTATCTTTGAGATGTCCCAAAGCACTTCACAGAATATACTGTAAAGTGAATTGACTGTATATTTTGTGGGCAAAAATAAATTGGATGCAGATTTGCCAGAGACAATCCAACACCAGCAGCAAAAGTGTTGAGACCATCAGCACTAGACTGCCATAGATAGGGCACATTCCACCCATTGCCCCCACACATATGCACGGCCTCTGCATGTATACAGGTACATACAAACAATTGAGTTTCACTCTGGACTAATGTGAAAAAGAAAGTGACTGTAGCAACAGGCTGGAGAAACTAGTGTTTGTGATTTCATTTAAAATGTCCTTCATGACAAAATTGGTCACTTCAATCCACGACTGTTTGTGGGACACAGTTGTATACAATTGCCTTCCATGTTTCACCGACAAAATACACAGTCAATTCACTTTATAGTATATTGTGTGAAGCGCTTTGAGACGTCTAGAAGACGTGAAAAGCGCTATATCAAATGCAAAAATGATTACTATTGTTATTATTATTATATATATTCCACATTATACCTAAGAGGCTGTGAGCCCCAGAGTGAATTGCTTACCTTCAATTACAAATAACCTTGGCAAATTTACTCAGAAATAAGCAAAGCCATGATATAAATTGCTCTGGTGCACACCAATGTGTCACTTGTAGATAATGTTATTGTGACAATAAGCCCCTTCTCTCTCTCTCTCTTCTTCATTCAACCCCCCCCAAAAAAGTACAATAAAAAAACCTTTTGAAATCATTTTTATGGAAGATAAAATCGCTCTAAACAATGAAGACCCAAAAGCATGTTTTGGTGCGATGAATCATACTACGGTGTAATACATTGAAATTTGCACTTCCATTAACAGGAGTGACACTGATCTGAAAAGTGTTTTGAAACTATCTGTATGTAAATCTTCTATTTTTGGAAATTGGCCAACTAATAAGGCAATTGCGCTGACAGCATTGATTTGCAGAATTGTTGAGCTGCAGCTTTGACGTTTAGGATTCCCACAACACAGAAATGGGATTAATCACACTTTGATGCTGCATCTGATTAAACAGAAAACTGGCTGGATTTAGTGATAAGGTAATGCATCCTTCACAAAGCGTTGCAGGAACACTGTCTGTCCACTAAAATCTCTCAGATGACATTTCAATGTTTCTTGATGCAGATTAAATTTTCCACTAGGCCATTTTTCAAAAAGATCTATTAATTCTAACAACAGAAAATCTCCTGTCAAATCTGGTAACAATACCGCAGCATGTGCTTAACACCGAGCTTCACACGCAGACATGAAAAGTAACAAAATTTTCTTGAAAAGTGGCTTGTTCGCAGAGCTCTAGGCTGCCCATTTTGAAAAGAAATATGTGACAAAATACGTGCCAATACTCCAATGCAGTGCTGACGGTGCGCTGCATTGTCAAAGCTGCTATCCTTTGGACGAGATATTAAAGTGAGGTCCCGTCTTCACTGTAAAGTGTAGTGACTATGTATTTGTAGATAAAGCCAGCAGCCAATTTGTGCACAGCAAAGAACCACAAACAACAACAAAGTGAATGACCAATTATTATTTTGGGGATTGTTTGTCTGGACACAGGATAAACTCCCTTCTCTTGTTGAGTAGTGCCATGTGATCTTTAGTGTCCAGCTGAACAAAACACAACCTTAGTTTAAAATTTCATCCTAAGGACGGCAACTCCAACAAAGCAGCAGACTTCCAGCACTGCATTGGAGTGTCAGCCTAGACGATGTGAATTAAAAGTCCCAATGTGCGGCTTGAGCCCAGAACCTTCTGACTCAAAGGCAAGAGTGCAATCATCTGATGCACAAGAATATCCTAGTGGATCTTTGAAGAATAGCCATGTTCAGCAAGAAATTGTAGTCATGGGAGCGGGGAGAGAAAGGTTTCTCCTGGAAATAATGTGGCAGGTTTTGACTCTTTTGACTCTGATCCAGCAGAATAATAATAATCCTTGTATTTGGTATATCACCTAAAACATCAAAACACCTCAAATTTTGACAATGCTATTTCCTAACAACTATGAAATTCATTAAGAACTATTCTAAAGTTGACATCTGCATTGCAGACATCTCAAAGCGCTTCACACAATATACTGTAACGTGAATTGACTGTAGATAGTCATTTTCTTTTTCACATTAGTCCAAAGTGAAACTCAATTGTTTGTTTGTACCTGTGTACATGCAGAGGCTGTGCATATGTGTGGGAGGAGTGGGTGGAGTGTGCCCTATCTATGGCAGTCTAGTGCTGATGGTCCCAACACTTTTGCTCCTGGTGTTGGGTTGTCTCTGGCAAATCTGCATCCAATTTATTTTTGCCCACAAAATAGACAGTCAATACACTTTACAGTATATTCTGTGAAGCGCTTTGAGACATCTCGAATATAAGGCGCTATATCAAATGCAAGGATTATTATTATTATTATTTCTAGTGGTAGAATAGAATGATAAACCTTGGGCCCTGTTGATCAATAGAGATTTACATACAGCCCACGGGATTGATCTCCTCGGCTTTTTAGGCATTTGAATTTTATGGATTCTGAAACTAAACACTCATCTCGTAATTAACCAAAATCTGTTAAATATAAAGGTTAGAAGCAAATGTTTTGAACAATGTCTCTGGTTAGATGTCATACTGTTGCTGTCGTTTGACTCTATGCTGAGATTCTATGACTCCAGCACCTCTTCGCCAAGCAGTTGCGCTGGTTCCAGCGTGTGCTCCTACCTGAATGGAGCTCCTTGACCAGCGAGGACATGGTGTTTGTAATGGAGTCAGCTGCCACCAGCAAATCATTTCGCAGGTTTCTCCGAGCACCTGAGCAAAATAAAAGGAACAATCCTGGGAGACCAGACATGGGCAAATGGTGTAGAAATAATAGTAGCCATTTGTCCAGTGAGACATCAGTTACTTGCACACTAGTGAGAGCTCATGTTTAAAAAGGACAAAGAGCAAATCTAAATCTCTGGACCCCAACCAGAAGAACAGTGGCAGTGCTTTTCTGTCACACTGTCCAACACAAGAATTTTTCTTTGCATCTAAGAAGCTGAATTAAGCATTACGTGATTATACAGGGGAGACTCTGAAGTCCTTTCGGTTTTAGCCTGCAAGACTATTTTTCAGCAGCCCTCCTACCTCCTCTGCCCTCCCTCATCCCAACCCTGCCCCACTCAATGCTCGGGTCCTGATCCCTGACTTTTCAGCGCCCTGGAATGTCCTCCCAATTTGAAAAGTGCTTTACAAATGTAATTTTGTTGTTGTTGTATTTTATCTTCAAATTTAAAGTCACATTGACTTGTGGAAAATTCTGTCTTGATTTGGAAGCTGGTTCTTTTTAAGAACCCAAAATAGTCTTACTGGTTAAAACTAGGTAAAATATTAGGTCTTAAGGCAATTAAACTTAAAACTACACCTGGCCCTGAAATGTTTATTTTATAAAAAAAATCCGTTGAACATTAACGGCTCCATTGAAAAATGTGGACATAATAAAGAAATAGAACCCAGTTAATGATTTTGTTTTTATTTGGTGTTTATAACTTGTCTCCCTATTTTTTTAACAATAAACATTGTAAAAAAATCCACTGGAGATGAAAATATGAAAATTTGTGATTCTATTAAACACAATCTATCAACTATCTTTGTATTTCTACAAGTGTTCCCAGTTTTGCTACGTTCAATAAGTGAAAGGACCCTCCACTTGGACTGGCTGTATTTGCAATATTTCTGAGGTGTTTTCAAGGGTGCTCTGACTCAGTAAAAAGTGTCTTCTTAGTGACAATGAAAATTGTAGGATCTGACATTTAAATAAATCCATTAGAGGGCATCATCCAATTATTATGTATTCCTCACCTCAATATTGACTTTGCCTCTAAACCCTATGAAGTGCTTTGAAATGGTTTGACCACATAGTAATAATGTCATCTCAAATGCAAGGGTTATTATTGTTGTTATATTTCACTATGCAATCCCCCAAAATATTTTTAATTTTAGAAGCACATAAATCTGCCCTTTGTATTACTGAAGTTGTTGCAAAAAATGATATAGGTTGAATTGTAAAAGATCATTTCTCCCCTTTATTCTTCTGGCAAAAATCCTCAATTAATGCTCTCTTGTTACCGACTCAACAATCTTTGGAAATATTCTTTCTCCAATTACTAATATTAGCACTATTAGAATTCCCCTTACTACAGCTAAAAACAGTTTCTCCACCTATTTATAATATGACTTCCCTGCTATCATCCGAGAGAATCTTCATTGTAACTTCTTCAAGACTGTATCACTTGCTCAGCCACAGTCAAAGTCCCATGACTTCCTTTCTACAATGTGATGCTAAAAAGTGGTCACCATCCTTCAACTGTAGCCTATCCAAGGTCATGAATAATTCGAACATTACCTTCGTCCTTGTATTGAGTGTCCCTACATATAAAACCAGGAATTTTGTTTGCATGGATCCTAATCCATTGATTTGTTTGCAATGTTCAGGTAACTTAGTTGCTATTACATCTAAAGCAGCATTTGAAATCTGAGAAGTTGTGAAATCCATCTTTAAATTTAATTTAATCCATCCAGATTTTGTGATGTTCTATGTGATTATATTTCTGAACAATTGAGTGTCTGAATACATTGCTAATAAAGAACCTTGGTAATTCATTGCTTTTTAAATGAAATGTGCTTTACTTAAATTCCTCCACTATGTGTCTGCATGCACAGTCTTGCTTCTTGATTTTGTAAATGTGCAACAGGTTGGAATGTACACCGGAAGATGCTTCTCATATCTGCACTGTGCAGAATGACTTTATACTAACCCATGGAATTAGAACAGGCTTGTTTGACAATGTAGTTTGATACTACAATATAAGGTTGAAGCCACAACCTTCTGACTTAGAAACAAGAGTGCTACCAACTGAGACAGGCGTGGGAGCAAAGAAGGGAAACAAAGGAAGAAGAATATTGCTTGTAACTATTTTGTTGACCAGTCTCCTGGGTAACACAGGGTTAATTATTTCAGATGTGATTACATGTGGAATTAAAATCAAAGCTCTGTACAGCCTTACAACAATTAACATTTTATCACAGCGGCTACATCTCCAATATCCTGAAGGATACAAATGTGTGTTTAGTTATTTTTAGTAGAAGAACATATATTAACAATAATTTCAGCTCATTATAAAACTGCCCTTATAAATATTTAATTACCGTTCTTCTCAGGAGTAATTAGTGGCCTGAAAATAATACCGGAAAAAACACCAGGTGGTATAGCCTCACTCTTAGGTTAACCATTGCACTGCCTCTCGTTGACTTCAACCTAACTATTACATTTTTATCACCATCTTCTCCTCCAAGCCAAAATCCAGTCCCGGGGGAGAATGGTGAAGGTGTTTTCTCACTAATGATTATTAAAGGCTCATGATTGAGCTGAGTTCACAGTATCTGGTCATAGGAAGAGCCCAGTCTAGGCTGTATACTAACAATGTCTGAGCAGCATGGTGTATGAGTGGAGTCCTGTGGCTCAGTGGTTAGAGCGCTCACCTCGCAAGCGAGAGACCTGGGCAGGGCGAAACCTTGGGCAAGTCTTCGTACTCCACACGTTTGATAATAATCACGCAAGATAAAGAAAACAATAATAAATTGGTAACGTCAATCCACGACTGTTTGTGGGACACTGCTGTGCGCAATTGACTACTGCGTTTCGCCCACAAATATACAGTCAATTCATTTTCCAGTATATTCTGTGAAGCGCTTTGAGACGTCTAGAAGACGTGAAAAATTCTATATCAGATGCAAGGATTATTATTATATATGATACATCATATTATATTTTCCAGTTTGGGCTGCCCAACCTGTTAGAGCTCATAGGGTTTACTACTGTACATGTTTGCATCTCCAGGCCTATGGAACATGACTTGTTTACCAGCTATGTTTCCTTAGATTTAGCCCAGTCTCAGGGAGTGAGACTCTCCAAATTCCCATTTCTCATTTAATCAAGCTTGAAGTGGTGGAGAGTTAAGTGGCTCATGAATTCAACTGCACGATCTGAAGGAACCAAATCCAGGATAAAGTAACTGAGCAATGATACAGATATCTTGGTCAAAAAATGGCAGAAGAACCTAGGAAAGCATTTTATGTTTTCACTTTGAGTTTCTGTTACTTCATAAGTGTAGCCTTGGCAAGTTCCTCTATAGTGGCGTGACATACAGTGGTTAACCTAGGAAAGCATTTTATGTTTTCACTTTGAGTTTCTGTTACTTCATAAGTGTAGCCTTGCAAGTTCCCCTATAGTGGCGTGACATACAGTGGTTATAGTGAGAATTCCCAGTATTCCAATTATGTTTATTTTTAAAAACAGTCATTTTGGTTTTAAAAGAAAGAACGAAAAAGAATATTGCTGGACTGCAAACCTCAATATGAGTAAACAGAATTCCCAACCTGATAAACAGTCCTTACTGCACTTCACGATGGAGAAGAGAAGGTTGATGGGTGATATGATTACGATCTTTAAGATTCTGAACGGAATAGATAATGTAGACCATGATAATCTTGTATTGAATAGTAAAACCAGAGAATATGGCAGGTGATTGAAAGAAGGGGGTAAATTCAGAACAAATCTGCAGAAACACTACTTCAATCAGCGAATCATAAGCTTATGGAACAGACTTCCTGGGGAGATAATGGAAGCAGGAAGTGTTGTTTCTTTCAAGGACAAATAGGGGAAATTCCATGGAATAGAAAAGGGGGTGTTTAACAGCCACCAATACCCAGCGATCTCTCAAACACCTTCACTGACACCGAGAAGTCTTTTAGAAGAGAAAGTGATGTTTTATACACAGACATTGGTTCTCTATATTGTTGACGGTGTCTATGTGACTGGTATGAAAGCCAGTGATAGCTACTGGTCTGTCTCCCCACCACCTCTCCTCTTTCTCTCTCTAACGTTGTGTTGTTGACTATAACATGTGGGTCATAGCCATCAATATACAAATGTGTGTTTTGTTATTTTTAGTAGAAGAACATGTAAAGGGATCAGAGTTGAAAATGTGGACTCATTCAGAAAACTGGACCTGTGGGAACTCCACTCCAGAAATAGATCTCATGGGAGAAGAGTGGGGTCACGAACTGCCAGTTACTGGAATAAGTCACTTTTGCAAAGCTGAGACCTTTCAAAGAGACTATTAGAAATCAAATGTGTTGTTTCAGTAACCAATGTGCAGCAGAATTACAACTTACCTTGTGCAAAAGCTTCCTGCACATCTCCCCCAACCCCAGACAGAGAGTCCTGAGGACCGTGGGTTGGTGTGGAACATGCAGACGTGGACCTAACGGGCATTGGCATGGGATGACTGGCACCGTGGCTGGGTGAGGAACGCGGGGAACCAGCTGCTTGAGCCTGCAGGATCAGAATATAAGAAGAAAATTGGCCATCTGAGAAAACAACTGCAAAATATATTATACATAGTTTAATTAAACAAATAAATCTCAGTGTGAAGAGACACAAAATGATCATGTCATTCTCCAGCCAAACTACTGAGTTCAGTAAAATGCAATTGCTTAATATTTATCTGTAGTTCTTAAGGTGACCTTCGTGATGGAGAAGAGTGAAAATCTATTGAGTTCTATTTTACTACAAAAATGATGAGAAAGTAATCCTGAATTGACAGACAATTGATTTGACTTGCGGAAAGACAGATTCAGGAAAAGATAGCAACTCCTCAGCAGTACATCCCTTTGTTTGCAGCACAAGTGCTCTGAACTCAAGGAAGATCACATCACACAGACACGTGTCATTACAGGTATGAATTGCAGAATTCTAATGGTTCAGTTGGTAGCACTCTAATTTCTGGGTGAGAAGATTGTGGATTCACACAAAGCTGACAGTCCAATACAAAGCTGTGAGAGTACTGCATTGTTGAAAGTTCCAACCTTCGATTTTCTGAAAATCGTTGCAAAAACGTATTTCCCTATTTCCCCCCTCATACTCAACAGTCATTCGCCCTCCCCCAACCCACAATCTACAAGCCCTCCCCCAAACCCCTCCCAAGCCACCATTCGCAATGTTCTCCAAAATGTCCGCTCCCTCTCTAACAAAGCTCTTACAATTCACGACTTCATCCTGGACGAGCACATTGACATTGATATTCTCGGGCTCACAGAAACCTATCACTTGGTGATCCCATTCCCCACTTCGAAGCCTCCATACCTGGCTAAACTTTCTCTGCCCCCCTACCCCCCACCCACCCAATGTGACATCGGAGTGACTCACCTCATCTCCCAAACTTCTCTTGGTCTAGCCCCCTATTCCTCTGACTCCTTCCTCTCCTTTGATCACCCCATCCTGTACATCCCTCCCTTCTCACCTTCAAAATCTTCCAAGTCTACCCCCGCACCAAAAACACCTAACTCCATCCTCTCCTCTCAACCCTCTGCCTCTGCACTGAACCCCTACTCATAATGGCCAATTTCAAGCCAACTGCTCTGATTTTGCTGCCCTTCTCTCCTCCCCAAACCTTGCCCTCCACATAAACTCCCTGACCCACAAACATGGCCACCTCCTCGACTTCATCATTATCCATGGACTTTAAGTGCTCCAAGGCACTCTGTCAAATGCTAGAATTATTATAAGAATGAGTCACGGAAATAAGAACTAGTCCGTGACCCCATGGAATATCACTCCGATTCACGACAGCACATTACACTGAGTCACAGGAATTATGTTAAACCCACCTGTGGTAAGTCTGCTCTGACACAGTTCTGGAATTACTGCATTTTAGACCCTATCAATTATTTAGGGTGAAAGTGGTTTCAGCAAACATGTCGAACTGTTTTCATATGAAACCATTTCTCACTAAAATAACCCAAATCACTGTCAAAAGTTTAGCCAAACCTGACGTTTTAATTCCAGCACCCTTCCCCTTCTTTTGGCCTCATATTTTAGCGCTCAGTGGAGTAGGGTTTTGTTACTCTTTAGTATTGCAAGCACAAATAAACATCAGAGCTAAGGAGTCCATTAATTCTGTTTGTGGAACCAGACTAATAGCTTTTCTCAGGCATTAATAAAGCCACAAAAAACTTATTGCAAGGCTGTCTCATAGCAACGGCCTGAAAGGCCCACTTTGTCAATATATTCTCTGCCTCAAGCATATGGAAACAAGCCAGGTAGCAGATGGCTAGCGGGTATAATTAGCCTCATTTTGCTGCGGCAAGCTGAAATGGAATAGTTAATAATTCTGCTAACTTCTCACTGCTAATATCTATGGACTAAACAGTTACTTGCTGTTGCTGCTAAACAGTGTCGGTTGATGCAGCTACTTGTGAGAAGATGTTCATTATTTATGAAGAGCACTCATTCAAAAGAAAAGCGTTAATGTGTGCAACAAGGTGCCTTACTAACAGTGTCCCTGACTTTGCAGAATCATTTTTGTTCCATTGGACAAAAAGAGATTTGCATCCTTCTGTTGTCTTCCTCCACTGGAAACCTTATATGTACAATCCACAATAGGTATCAGAGCAGCTGATAGCAATGTTGCTGTGCGCAATTGGCTGCCGCGTTCGCCCACAAATATACAGTCAATTCACTGTGAAGCGCTTTGGGATGTCCTCCTGATGTGAAAAGCACTAAATCAAATGCAAGGATTATTATTATTATAGTCACTGCACTTTACAATATATTCTATAAAGTGCTTTGAGTCGTCCTCCTGGTGTGAATGGCATTATATCAAATATAAGGATTACTATTAATAATAATAAATTATGCTACCCGCGTTGCAAGGTACAAATCAAATTACTGCACGTTAACCCACTATACATTATGGGTTCTCTCTTTCAAAAAAAATGCGACAAACCTTCCTGATGTAAACCTAGGGATTGGTCATAAAATACTGTGATGGGTGCTGAACAAAAATGCACCAGTATCAATAGTAAACTATTTCTTTTTTATTAAGCTGTCTCTGCCTTCTTGTCCTTCTTGACCTTTCTGCTGCCTTTGACATTGCCGACTATTCTATTCTTCTCCACCACTCTTTCCCTCAGCTCCACCTTCTGTCCTTGCCTGGTTTCATTCAGTAGACCACTGCTGTCTTGATGGATTATCTGTCAGACTCAAGTCCTGGATGGGAGCTGATCAGGCCTTAGCTCCCGTCAGTGCATTCTTACCTCAGGCACAGACACTGTCAATCTACATGGATGCACACTCCACCTCACGGAGCCAGTCTGGATTTTTGCATCTTGTTCGACTCTCAACTGTCTTTAAACCCCATATCTATGAATTGACCTATTCAGCTTTCTCTCACCACTGCAACATTGCCCACCTCCAACACCATCTCTCCCCATGGGACGCTGAGACCCTTATCCATACTTTTATCACATCCAGGATTAACTATGCAAATCTCTGCTCGTCGGACTTCCCAATGTTTCCGTCAACAAGCTGCAGACCATTCAGAACTCTGCAGCTCGTGTCCTCTCTTGTACAAGGTTCTGCAAGCCTACGACCCCTGTTCTCGCCCAACTCCACTGCCTCCCAATCCCCCAGATGATGATATTCAAAATCCCAGTCCTAACTTTTAAATCTCTCCATGGTGATGCCCCACCCTACCTCTGCACCTAACTTAAACCATACTAACCCGGCTGCTAGCTTCACTCAACAGACACTGTCATGTCCCCCACCATGTCCACCCCAACATTATGGTTGGGTTTTCAGCCTTCTGCCCCCACTTTCTGGAACTCCATCCTGAAGTCAGTTTGTTTCTCCTTCAAGGTCCATCTCAAGATTTTCCTCTTTAACCATGCTTTTGATCACTTCCGATGCCCACTCCTCCCAAATCCAACTCCTAGCTCAGGCGCAAACTATCGACTGTCGAGTGCTTTGTGATGTCCTCCTGATGTGAAAGGTACTATATAAATCCAATTTGTTTTTGTTGTTTATCTACCAACTCTTAAGAATGACTTAAAAAGTCTATGAAATTCCTTTGTGGAATGAGAATAGTGATAGGTTATGGATTCAAACACATAATGGCAGCATAAAGTCAAATTTAAAGCATGCAGATAACACAAGATATACTCCATACATTATACAGTATACTACAAAACACAATATATACCAGGAAGTGAACTCCAGGACATAACTTAAGTGAGGGATTTAGAAAATGGTTAAAAGTGCACAAGGTTGATTCTCACAATTTATCATATCCTCCAAATTCTTCAATTGAGAGTATGACTGCTCGTAGGTACCCATCCAATATTTGATAGATGCTCATGGAGTAATATTCGTAACAACAACAATTCATATTTATATAGTACCTTACATATTGAGAGGATGCCTCAAATTGCTTCATACAACTGAATGATGGGTGCCTGAGATTGGGGGGGAGGGGACAGCGCAGTTGAAGAACACAATCCTGAGATGGATTTTGAAGACAGGAAAAATTAAGGACATTTAAGGAACAGAAAAAGTGCATTTAGCTCAAAGAACCTCTTTCATGTTGATTTTGTGGAGTCCTGTAGCTAGGTGGTTAGAGCACTCGCTTTGCAAGCGAGAGACCTGAGTTCAATTCCAGGCAGGGCGAAACCTTGGGCAAGTTTCCTTACTCCACACGCCTAATAATAATCCCTCCAAAACCAAAAACAATAATAAATTGGTCATTTTCAATCTACGACTGTTTGTGGGACATTGCTGTGCGCAATTGGCTGCCGCGTTCGCCCACAAATATACAGTCAATTCACTTTACAGTGTGTTCTGTGAAGCGCTTTGGGATGTCCTCCCGACGTGAAAAGCGCTATATCAAATGCAAGGATTATTATTATTATTATTTTCAAGTTATCCCTCAATTACCTATTTTGGCCAGAAAAGCAATGGCAGTTGTTTTTTAGCCAATTCACTACAATGGTTTGCCCAGCAATATCGTGAGCACTGTAGGGATGGAAATTGCACCTGAGACAAGAGTTACTCTATTTTCTTAATGTTTCAGACTGTCCAAAATTTGTCAATTCTGAAATTCAATCTTAATTTGGAAGACGGTTTTCTATAAATTGTTTCAAGGCCTACAGAAACCCAACTTCAAAGTGAGACTCAATTCAACAATTTCCTATATTCTGAATGCTCTAAAATGCTAAAAACAATTCATATTTCTCCTTCCTTCTCTCTCCACAACTCCCCTCCCCCATGTAAGGATCTATATAAAGTGACTTAGATGAGACGTTGAAATTAATTCCATTCTCGCAACATCGCTACATATCTACAATCTCTAAAAGTAAATTCCACAGTTGACAAGCTAATCGAGCCACAGCCTTTTTGCTTACTTGAATGGTGGGCACCAGGGTACCTGACATTCCAATTACACAGCTCCTACTTCTTACAGAAGCAGGTTTGCATTTCCAAATAAAGCTCCACAGATCAAAAAGGATTACTGGTGGCCTGTGACGTTGATCAAATTAATATCAATCAACGCAAGGTGGATCTTAGCTTGTACACAACACTCCAGTAATCTCTGTGACATAGTTTGAAGGTTCGGTTTCTACTCCTTCACTGAACAGACAGTTTTCCAGTTTAATTAGTAGTGAATTCNAAAAACACAGGCACACAGTAAATTTACAGGCACATTGCCAACTGCCTCCATAAGGAAAACTACAAGAGATAAAAAAAAGTCAGAGAAACGGTTGAAGTTTTAACGGTGCTATAATTTCTAGGCGTTGAAATGGCTAATCGTGAGATTGGGAAAATTGGCTCAGCCAAACGTGAGTTGCACAATTTCAGATAACTGGAATAAATACTAGCAGGATGATTATTTATATATTGGCACAGGAAGGGTCAGTAACTTATTTTCTGTGTTCTTGTTGTCATGGAGAGCCTGTTAAGAGGAGTAATGGCGAAGCTGTGGAATAGTTTCCCTTTGAATGCCAGTGTGAGGCACTCCCAGGTTAGCTATGGCATAGGTCATCAGCAATGTTGGTGCCATTTAAGTTATTCCAATCCCATTCTCACGGAACAAAGCATCTCCACAAACAATGGGAACAGTTGTTGAACTGCAACTCCTTGATGAAACATTCAATTTAGCCAATTGTTCATGAAAATGGACAACTGCATTTCCTTATTAATTTTTACCATCACATAAAACATGCAGCTGCTAGGATTATTCTCCTCGAGCAGAGAAGAATGATGGGAGATTTAATAGAGGTATTCAAAATTATGAGGCGTTTTGATAGAGTAGATAGGGAGAAACCCGTGGACACAGATTTAAGATAATTAGCAAAATAACCAGAGGAGAGATGAGAAGAAATATTTTTACCCAGAGAGTTGTTACGTTCTGGAATGCACTGCCTGAAAGAGTGGTGGAAACAGATTCAATTATAACTTTCAAAAGGGAATTAGATAGATACTTGAAAAGGAAAAAGTTTGCAGGACTATAAGGTAAAAAAGCTGGGGAGTCGGACTAATTAGTAGCTCTGTCAAAGAGTCAGCAAAGGCCCGATGGGCCAAATGGCCTCCTTCTGTGCTGTAAAATTCTATCAAACATGACTGAGGCAATTGCAGGAATGGCGGACGATTCCCAGCAGCACTGCTTTTTGTTTTTCATTGATTGAGGGAAGTAGCATTAATAGTTAAGGCCGGAAGGGAGTGGGAATAGGCATTTTGAATGTGTTGCAGCCATTTTGAAAGGTTCACAGATTCTGCAGCATCTAGGCCATAAAATGTCACTATGGTTAATGACACATTCAGCCTGGAAACCAAAAGGTATGTGACAAAATGTATCCTCCCCTCATATAATCATTGCCAGGACACAGTTTATGCCTGTAACCGCTGGAAAGGGAGAAAATAAAGACTGTGCTTCTAGTTATTTGTAATTCTGTGGCAGCACCTCAGCACAAACCCTCAGCACAATCCCTCAAGGCAAATCTCTCAGCATAAACCTTCAGGACAAACCTTCAGGACAATCCCTCAGCACACCATGTAAACTCCAAGATGCCTAGAGGCTGTTTAATAGAAGCACTGAGCAGCCAAGTCAATTTTTTTTAACAATGTACCAGCCTGCTCCCCACAGAGTCGGCATTCCAAGCAGTGCGGCACCAAAACAAATTTATTTTCTGCTCTACGGCTCCAGCATCTGCTTATATTTTATTAGTCAATATAGAATCAGTCTCTCAATGATCAAACAAATGAAGCTAAAGAAGAAGCCCTTGATGGATGGTTACCGATGTGTTAAGCGAACGTATTACACATTCATGGAATGACTCAGGTGTTTTCTAACTTGCTCCGCTCTTTAGTGATCCCACTGCAACAGAAACCCATCAATAACCTACTCTTTTGCCAATATTTCTTATTTTCCTCCTCCATCTACAGAATAACAATGATACATTGTTAAATAAACAAACGTCAAGGTTTCGCAAGTTAAAATAGCGCTCCTTTCTCTCTATCCTAACAACAAAAAATTACATTTGTAATAATAATAATCCTTGCATTTGATACAGTGCTTTTCACGTCTTCTAGATGTCTCAAAGCGTTTCACAGAATATACTGTAAAGTGAATTGACTGTGGGCGAAACATGGCAGCCAATTGCGTACAGAGCAGTGACCCACAAACAGTCGTGGATTGAAGTGACCAATTTTTTATTTTTTTTTGCAAAGTGCATTTCACGTCGGGAGGATGTCCCAAGGCGCTGAACAGTCGGGGATCAGGACCCAAGAGGTCAGGATTGGGGTGAGGGAAAGCAGAGAGGTAGGAGGGCAGTTGAAGGCACGGTCGAAATGGACGATCTTCAGTCGTACCTTGAAGGAGGCAAGGGAGGGAGCAAGGCAAAAGGTACACCCTTAACCACCTCTTTCAGAAGGCATTCCTTCTCCATCATTATCAATTTCTCCATTTCCCAAACTGAAATGGCCTCTCTGAACGACATTGCAAATTTAGTGTCAATGTTGTACTGAATTATGTGGTATGGTCACATTTCTGTGGTATGGTCACAAGTTATCTAGGAACTGGATTGAAATATATAATAAAATAATCCTTGCATTTTGATACAGCATATCTTCGAGACATCTCAAAGCGCATCACAGAATACATTGTAAAATGAATTGACTTTATATTTTTGTGGGCGAAACACAGCAGCCAATCGTGCACAACAGTGTCCCACAAATAGTCGTAGATTGAAAAAAAATCTATTTTTTAAAGGATTATTATCTCTGGTAAAGCGATCCACCAATTAACTAACAACCAGGTTCCTACTTGCTGCTAGGTAAACGGAGGTGTGGGGAGTAAGGAAACTTGTCCACTGCTTCACCCCACAGGCCGCCAAAACCCTCATACAATCAGGCTCGACTGCCAGCTCCCTGCTTGTCAGCCTTCCCAACTCTTCCCTCCACAAGCTGCAGATCATCCAGAACTCTGCAGCTGGTGTCCTCTCCCGCACCAGGCTCCATGATCCCATCACACCCACCCTTGCCCAGCTCTCCATCCCTCAGAGGATCGAGTTCAAAATTCTCACCCTCACCTTCAAGGTTCCTCACCATGATATCAACTCAAAATGTTCCTCACCATGGACTTGCCCCCTCCTACCTCTCTGAGCTGCTAACCTCTTATCAACCTGTCCGCTCCCTCCGCTCAGCAGGCTCCAGCCTGCTCCATGTCCCCCGCCCAGCCCACCCCACCATTGTCAGTCAGGCCTTCAACCTCTCTGCCCCCACCTTCTGGAACTCCATCCCACATTCCCTTCGCCTCGCTCCCTTCCTTGCTCCTTCAAGGCACGCCTCAAGACCCTCCTCTTCAGCCCCCCACTACCCTCTCTTCCCTTCCCCCCACCCACCATTGTATTGTCCAATGTTTTGCCCTGCTCGGGAATCAAACTCAGATCCTCTTGCTTACGAGGCTAGTGCTCTAACCATTAAACTACAGGACTCTGAAAGGAACAAGGATAGAGACAGCACTGAGAAGAGAGGTTCATCCCCAAAGAATGGGCTAGAATAAAATGTGGGCCACAGAGTTGAATGGTGATGTGGTAACTCTCTGCACAGTGAAATCTGAGATTTCCAGACAAAAAATTTAAAAGAAAATATGAAATATCTGCAACATTAATTAAATTTGACATATAAGAAAATGGAAACAGCAGAAAAGCCATTCAATCCATATAGGCTGCTCTTGTGGTGTTGACCTTTCATCTGATTCTTTAAATTTCCTTTAACTCCCTTACTAGCTTCTCCCCGATCGTTAAACCTGGACGACTTGCTATGGATTTCTAACATTTCCAATTTTACTGCAGATTTCAGTTCTTTGTGTACCTATATATTGGTAAAGAGATTTTTGTACAGATAATTCCTTGATGATCAGTGCCCCCAAGTGAGGAATTGCAGCCCTGTATAGCTCAAGAGGGGACTTCCAAGATACTGTTTGAAAGATACAAGGCACATCAGTCCCAATCGTTGATTCATAATGGTATTTGGGGTTGGGTGGACTTGTTTGATCACTGTCCTGAGAGACACTGTCCTGAGAAGGGGCAAAGGGCACTCTGGTCATTAGTGTCTCTCTTCAAAGACAGTAAAGTCCCAATGTAGGTTAAGCTTGTGGCATATAAGACCTGGTCCAAAATGTTCTTTGTGATTGCCAGAAAGTGATTTCGAAGGCAAGCAATGTGTTTTTTCAGCTAGCTAAACTCTAGCGGTACTCCACCGACACTCTAGGTTCCCAAAGCCATAGCACTTAACAACCTGCACCTAATACTCTCCAGGATTAGGTAAGTAGGGTTTGTTCTGCCAGGGAGAGAGTGCACGTTCCATTTCAGTCTATGCATAGGAATATTTGACAAAAAAAAGGTCAGATCATGCAAAACTTTGCATCTCATCTTGATGTGCCCCAAACTCATTTAAAAACCTAGTTTGATTAATGTAACCTGTTCAAGAGTCTTAGTGTCGAAGAGAAGTACAGGTGGAAACAATCATGTCTGAATGCTATATTATGTTGCAGTTTTCTTTATGAGCAGGAGGGAAAGGGTGCGGACTATTTCCAGATATTGTGTTCCTATGATTAAAGCACCTACATGTGGTGCAACTTATTTTTGGTCCACACTTAGTAACCCTCTGTTTTCAAGGCAGGGAAAACAAGTCTGAACCACTTACCTGTGGACAAAATGACTCTAAGACCCAGCATTATTACCGCTATGTCTGCTCAGGCTAATAATACATCAGATTTTTATTTTAACAACATTCTTCTGAGCACTGTCAGAGCATTTCTGTTAACATCAAATGAAAACATACAATGTTCAACTGTGTGAAAGGCTGTGAGATGCCCTCCCGGCATGATAGAGCTATATAAATTTAAAATGTTGTTATTGTACGACGGGGGTGTTTAAAGAACACTGAGTAAATGATGCTTTGTAGGGACTATACATTCTGTAAGGTTCTGCTTATTCATACTGGATGTTCACCAGAGGATCTTGTTTTTAATATGGAGATGTCCTCCAGACATGAATAGCGCTATACAAATGTAATTTTGCATTGTATTGTAATATAATGGTTAAGGGAAATGAAAATGAATGTATGATTGAAATTAGCAAAGCTGTTTAAATAGTCAAACAGCTTCTCCAAACACAAAGTAGCTAAAACAGCATAACATGTTCGGGCAAAATTTCAGTGAGCGGAATATGCATTGCCTTTGGACACAAAGAGGCGTCCTGTAGCTCAGTGGTTAGAGCACTCGCTTTGCAAGCGAGAGACCTGAGTTCAATTCCAGGCAGAGCGAAACCTTGGGCAAGTTTCCTTACTCCACACGCCTAATAATAATCCCTCAAAACCAAAAACAATAATAAATTGGTCATTTTCAATCTACGACTGTTTGTGGGACATTGCTGTGCGCAATTGGCTGCCGCGTTCGCCACAAATATACAGTCAATTCACTTTACAGTGTGTTCTGTGAAGCGCTTTGGGACGTCCTCCCGACGTGAAAAGCGCTATATCAAATGCAAGGATTATTATTATTATTATAAAGAGAATTTCGCATTATAATTACATGCCATAGATTGCTGTGTTGCGCATAATGCTCACAGGAATTTCTCCCAGGTATTTGGAGTGGCTGAACAGTCACAGTTTGGAAGAAGGGAATAATTTTCATGCATTTTCATTCAGTTAAGACAAGATTTCAAATTAGAATCAATTGTTCAGAAAGTTTTTTAAAACAAAAATACAGTTTACAATTCTTTGAAAAGAGCATGGGTTCCTCAGTGTTTGGAAATTTGAAGCAAAGTGAAGTGCTGCTATTGTAAATTCCTCTTGAAGGGAAATTATAGATTTTTAGCCTTTCTATCATTCCAGTTGCGAAACAAATACCCGGCAAATCGATATCTACCAGGAAAATAGGATCCAAACCAATTAATCCAATTCAATCTACAGCCTCTGGAAACAACTTTTCACCACAAATTACTGTCATAAGGAAAGGCCACATTTATATACTCAATGCTTCAATATGCACTTCAAATCATTTAATTATCAACTCTGCATGAGTAGAAATCTCTGTTTTCTAGATACTTTACTAAATTAATGTGAAATGCTATCAAAAATGAGTACATGAATTTCTGGAGAAGCTTAACCCAGAACTGCCAATACAACATAATAAAACAAAACTGTGGAATAAAATAATTAAAAGTCTGTTTGTTTGTAATAAATATAAATTGTAGACGGTTGGATTGTCTTGCCAATACACCATATATGTGACACATATTTGACAAACAGGGCACACAATTATGGGCTGTTGAGTTCATTCACTCTGCAGAGTGTTTAAACAGTGAGCTTTTCTTCATATCAGAACAACGGCTCCATCTAGAGTTTCAGCTCCAACACATAAGGACGAGACTGGTTACTTATTCATGTCTAGGTAAAAGTAGATCTAGTTCTCAGCCACACCAACATGAGCCAGATTCAATACACAGATACTTGTAACAATATCTTATTCTTCATTCTTCGCCTTGAGCCAATTTGGTTTGAAATAAATACCTATTAAAGATAAGAGATTTTTCTTTATTTGATTGTACTTCAGGTGTCCTTCTGTGAACAAGCTTAGGATAGTACTCCATAGTTTCCAAATGAAGTGAAAGACAGTGAAACAAAAATAAGGAAAAATAATTTCAATCAAAATCTCTTTTTATTCTGAACCAACTAACAAAAAGCACAACTTGAACGGAAAGTCAATTAAAATAGCGTAGTTAAACAAAAAATAAGATAAATTAAGCAATCAACAGGTTTCTAAAACTGTCAATCAACTAGCAAGTCAGGGATGATGGCATGAGGACATGGAATTAATGATTGAAATTAAGTTGAATTGCTTGAGTCCTCCTATTGGTCTTCATGTCAGTGACCTCCCTTGGATTTTTCTCTCCCTAACACAAGTATTCAACTGAAGTGCAACACAACAGATTGACAATCAATTGCAAGATCTATAGGCAATGGAAACTTATCATGGGGTTCCAGAAGTTTTAACAAGATCTGCAGAAATTAAGGGCTTATTTTGTGTCCATTCATGATTTCCAGATATGTTGCAGGCCTGAAGTTTTCAACATAGGGATCAGATGTTATGCTGTGTAATCATCACATTTACCACTGTTAATCCACTATAACATTTAATGACAGTGGACAACATTTACTTGCCATAGACAGAATATCATGTTCAAGGATAAAGTGACTGATCCTGGATGGAAGAAGAATTAGCTGTAATATCAGAGGAGGGTGCAATTATGACAGTGGCTGCCTTTCATTTTGGCAGTGAATCATTTCCTTCACTTTGTATATTCTTTTTATTTACACATACACACACAACAAATGTGCTTTCATAAAGCAAGGTTTCAAAGTCAGAACATCTGTTTCCTTCTCAGAGAGTTTGACTTAAAAGCCCACCTTGGAGATCATTACTCAAACCTATAAGAGAATATGTGGAGTGAGCTTGATCATTTCTTGATGGGATAGGGGTGTATACCTTGGAGAGGAAGGGAACAGAGGAAGTGACAATGATAAGAGTGGATTGAGTGGATGGTAGTCAGTTCTAACAATAAGCTCTGGAGAAACTTGTGTGTGAGATCATGGAACGGTTTCTTTAAGTCGAAGATAAAGGAAGAGAAAGAATTGAGTAATAACAATTCAACATACAATGCTGTGTTAAGAAAGTGAATTGTATGAGAACCAGTTAAAATGAGCTGAGACTATACAGACACCTCAAGAGTTTCTTATATACAGGAATAATTTGTACCGTAATTTTTTTTAAAAAAACATCTGCAAGTTCATAATCAACGGGGGAAAGAAACTGTTGCACAGAAAAGCCTCACAATTGTTCAGTTTAAAAACAATATTGAGAATCACTGAGCCAATCCAAGCTACACAGTATGTTTGACTTTAGCTCTTCAATTTAGTACATATTAAAAATTAAAATGATTTGAGAAGCAGATTTGGGATACAGCTAAAATCTACAAGAAAAAGGAGAGTACTCTTGAGTTAGGGATTGATTTCCCACACCCACGTCTTCTGAAGCAGAGCAATTCACTCACTAAACCACTACAACTTGGGAATACAATGGAATAAAATGGAGAACTCTGAATGAGGGATTTCTTAAAAGCATTCTTTAATAAGAAATTGCAGACTTGTGCAAATGGGACTCCCAATAACTGTAAGTAGATAATGCTGCCCCATGGGAACTCCACTCCCATCTACATCTAAGCAAAGTTCTCCTCTGGTCAACTGGATTTTTAACAATTAAGAATCCTTTTTTTAAGTCCCACATTTTGGAACCCTCTTAGGAGATCTTTTTCCTGAGTGAATCAGAGTCACTGGGATGAGAACAATTGAATGCTGTCAGCATCGGAAATCACAAGCCAGTAAGGAATAGAATGAAGGGGTGCGGAGAGCGGCCAATGTCAGTACAAATATGGGAGGTAAGGTTTATGATGAATACTTCAGGAGCATCAACATAGTTAGATACAGTGTTGTACAGTGGAGTTAGCACCGGGATAGCCTCAAAGTATTAATCGTCTTTCCGTATGCTGCAGTTTCTATGAATTCTATATATCAAACTAACTTTGCAAATTGATTGAATTTAAGGAATTGCCCGGATGTCAGAAGTGGATACATCTACCCCCTCTAAAAAAAAATGCCTACATCCTTGAAGCATTTTGTGACTTTTGACTGCCTATTAATGGCATAGTGTCTTTACTCTCGAGTATTCTGTTTGCCAAAAGGAAATTATGTAATCCTTTTGATCGGAAGTTGAAATAATAATCCTTGCATTTGATGTACCGCTTTTCATGTCTTCTAGACATCTCAAAGTGCTTCATAGAATAGACTGTAAAGTGAATTGACTGTACATTTGTGGGCAAAATGCGGCAGCCAATTATGCACAGAATTGTCCCACAAACAGTCATGGATTGAAGTAGCCAATATTATTATTGTTATTTTTTCTTGAGGGATTATTATCAGGCATGTGGAGTAAGGAAACTTGCCCAAGGTTTCACCTTGCTGGGAAGCGAACCGAGTTCTCTCGCTTGCGAGATGAGTGCTCTAACCACTGAGCTACAGGACTCCAAAAAGCCTCAATCTGGAAGTTAAATGCACAACCCAGTTTTGTGGACACAAACATTAGGGTGGGTCAACTTCCAGCACATCCAGTTAACTGCTATTTGATATTTCAGCAAATTCTAAATGTAAAAGTATTGCTTAATATGGCACAATATTGGCACGATCAGTTATAAGAAAATTATTCACCTATCTGAACAGTAGTGTTTTCAATTGTTCACATTAAATACTGTGCCACTGCACTGTAAGCAAACATGAAAGATATCAGGAGCTAAAGAAATAAGGCAATGTGGAAACTGAGATGCAAAATCCTCCACCTGTGCCTGAGGCAGTAGAGATAAATGTATCTTCCTTGGAAGTGAGCTCGCTCCAAGCTGACATGTTTGATAAATGAATGCCAGAACCAAGTCAATCCTTTTCTGGCGGGCTCAGTGCTCCAGTTTCTGAGCCAGGCGGGTCCACTGCACTATCCTTGCTCATCCACAAGAATTGGAGGAATTGATAGGGGCCGGGATTCTTCCCATTCGGTTCCTGTTAATCCTGCAAACCAAACCCCTTATAGTCTGAACTGGTCAAGGAGTGGGAAGCTTGCCAGAATTGTGTTTGATAACCTACTTTGTGACCAGTGAGTTTCTGATCTTGTGTGGAAGGGGAAAGACTAATTTAAATGCTCTCATTGTGTGAATTGTAACTTATGTCTGTTGGTGATGGAGGAAGTGTGCGAGAGTCTCTTGCCTGCAGGAGAATCATAGAAACTTCACAGTGCAGAATGGGCTATTTTGCCCAAAGTCTGAGCAGGTCTGGCTCGCTCACTGGAGAAATCCATTCCAATCCCATTCTTCTGGTTGCTTGCTATAGCTTTTATTATAATTTTCCTCAAGCATTTAACCAATCCCTTTTCAAATGCTTCAACGTGAGGGGATCTAAAGTTTAACAATGCAAATCTTTGTTTTGAAGGTGTGGTCCATAAACCCAAACATGTTGAGAATTTAGTGGTGGGAGGGAGTAATAGTGCTCTGGAACGTGACACCAGAACATATATTTCTAAATATAGAAAAACAATATAAATACAGTCTGCAGCTGGAGCTGAGTGATGAAAACCATACAAAGAATAATAATATTTAAGTGTGCAGATCATGGGGCACTTCAGTTTTAATAAATACTAGAGGTAAAGACTATGGCAGACACACAGCCTGGCTCAACGGCAATCTTTTTGCATCAGGAAGATCACAGGCAGCACTGTAAACAGAAATTAAACATTTTAATGAAACAAAACATAAACCTCAACCGAAATAGAAACTAAAGCTAACACATTAACTTAGCGGGAACTGAATCTACGTACACACATTATACAAGACAAAGCTAGAGAGAGTGATCTGTGGGGTGGGGATTCATGACTGAATTATTGCTTTTCTATAATTTGCTGTATTTGAAAATTAATTTATTTTCCTAATAATTCATATATATACAAGATGAAGCAGTGCACCTGGAGGCTATGCTCAGAATACATATTAATTACACCTTAGTGCTATTGTTAACTAATTTTCCAATCACTGGAAGGAATTTACATTGGGAATCCTTGATGGTGTGTACAGATAGCCCTAGTCTATAGTGTAATAAATATGTGGATAATGCAGCACTGCATTATAAATAAATATAAATATAAAGCCAATAAAGACTAGCCTAGTCTCTACAGAAGTTTAAAATTAACCTCAAATGGTATTTCTACTTTGGAAGCAAGTCATTTATCATTATTTTGCTTAATAAAAGCTGTTTCACTATAGATGAGTATAGTGAGGAAGCATTTTTCACTCAAAGTGTGGCAGAAAACTGGATTTCTCTCCCCCAAAGGTCGTGGATGCTGGATCCATCTACGCCTTCAAGCATGAGGTTGATAGCTTTTTGGTAGGTCAGAGTATTAAAAGATATGGGGAGAAAGCGGCAATTTGGAATTGAAAGGATTAGTTGAGGTACAGATCAATTATGATCTAATTAAATGGTGGAAGAGGATCGAAGGGCTGAATGGCCTCCTCCTGTTCCTATCTTCCTACCTTCCTATGTAGATGTATACAAGAGCCAAATGAATTTAGAAATTAAACATAACTAAGGGTTTGATCTAAATTGTTAAAAAACATCAAAACTGTCAAATGATCCAAAAGACAATCAATACAATTTCCTATTGTCTCCTGTCAAATCAATTGGGGAATTAAATTCAGTTACTGATTTTGTTTTAATGGTAAATGGATTTTATAAAGTTTTTAAGCAAATAATTCACTGTATACAGTCAGCAATCTAATGACGTTAATGAACAAAAACTTCGGTGTTTGAATTGGACCCTGCAGAATTTCTCTATCACTCCAGCTTAAGCTTTTAGTCTGAGAAGGACAATTTCAACACCAGTAATGCTGGAAAGGAAATGCATTCATTTGAACACAAATTCCCATTTGCATGACTATGAGCAATAGATTGTATTGCCAAAAACAAGGATACTTAATGCTTCCTTACAGTTGTAGACATGCATGTGTAGTTTTGAGCTTTGAGAGAAACAATGAAATCTAAATAGGCTGAACTGTGCACCAGAGCCACATGAGCAGACACTGTGAACAATGCAGCACTGCACAGTTTAATATCTACAACATTATTCTGTTTTAAAGCTGTTTTCCTTTCATTTCAGCGTCCTTGCATGCATATCAAAATTGCAGAGCACTAAGTGCCAATTCTGACCAGCAGTCCTTTCCCTATAGAAAGGTGTAAAACACTGATTCCCAGCAGCATTCCTTAACTTTCCTCCTGACAGCATGTCACATCGCCCTGCAGGACCCTGAACCAAAAATGCATCATATTGGAAGGAGGTTGCCATGTCAACACACTCCGATTCCTTAATAATAATAATGCTTACATTTGATATAATGCTTTACACATCTTCTAGACGTCTCAAAGCGCTTCACAGAATATACTGTAAAGTGAATTGATTGTATATTTGTGGGCAAAACGCGGCTGCCAATTGCGGATAGCAGTGTCCCACAAACAGTCGTGGATTGAGCGACCAAATTGTTATTGGTTTTTTTTCTTGAGGGATTATTATCTTAATAATAATAATCTTAACTAAGAAATCTTGTTTTGAAATCACTCCATTTTGGACCCAATAGCCAAGAGAGAGGACATGCCATGGTACTCAAAAAAGCAGTTTGATTCTTACTAAAAGGCACAGTTGGCTCAGTAGTGTCAACTAACATTTAGCAGTTTACACTCCATCATTATTATTCAGTGTACTGACATTGCCAGGCTATGCAATGTACTTTTGCTGCAGCAGTATTACTTTTCAAAGTTGTAAAAACGCTTCTGGTGCCTGAAGGCAGAATGTTTTACTGTCATTTTTCACATAAATTAATTATCTTGGTTATCGCAGAGAGAACATAAACAAAATCCGAAACCGTAATGAGAAGTATGGCTCACAGCCACTTTCAGTTAATGTGAGTGGAGGCTGCTCCACACAAAACTGCCACATTGTGTAAACTCCTTATCAATTTGGCCCTATACTTATAAAATATGATGTGTTGAAGGCAAAGCACAGACAACTGGGCAGTGAGATCTAAATATAAGCGTAATGAGATGGAAAGCCTCTCTGAGGATTGGTTCTGGACATCTGCATCTTCTTGTTATTTGCTTCATTCACCAGGGAGGCCCAGGCTACAAATATTGGAATGATCAGTGCCGAGATCACCTCAAACACTGTACTTCTCTGAAATTCCCAACTTATTGGGATTTCTGGCCTTTTACAAAGTTTGACAGCTTTTGGAAATCCCAGTTACCATTTGCAAGTATCGCAAATTAAATTGAAGTCACAATTACTGTTTCCCAGTCCCTTTTGCAAATATCAGCAGTGTGGAGCAGTTTAAAACATCCTCCTGATGTGAAAGGTGCTATATAAATGTAATTTTTTCTACTATTGTATATTGTACTATTGTATATTATTGCACTATTTTATATTGTATTTTACCATTGTATATTATTGTACTATATTTTACTATTGTATATTATTCTACTATTTTATAACAAATCATCATTTGATAGACCCAATATGAAAGAAAAGTTCCAAAACAATTCCAATGTAATTCTACTGACCATTTTGTGAAGCTGGGTCATTTTTATAGGAATGCAGCATGATAATGAAGGTAGGAAGGCTATGCATTAGAATTGTAGGAAAGCTAAGTTCAACATGCAACAGTAACAGACTCAGTGAAATTAAAACACCAAGATAAATGCACCAGCCACAGTAAAGTGAAGGAGGGTAAGGTTAGGGAAAAAAAGAGAAAACAGACAGAGGTTTAAAATATTTGCTGGCAATGAGAAACTTTCAAAAGAGTTTTAAACTTTTTGTGATATCTATTCAAATTACTCTGAAATAACCAAGGTTTATAAATGACTGTACAAACTTTACAACATTTGTATCATTAATTGTCCATTAATTAGAAATTTTAGGGTTCTCTAAGCAAAACCACTATTTTCTCTCGTGTTAACCTCCTGAAAGAGCTCACCTCAAAGCAAATTCATGTGGCACATTGCTCAATTATAGACTGCGAACCAACCTGACAAATGGCCACGAAAGCCCTACTGATTTGTGTGCAATACATCAATTCTATACAACTTATAGGTTATTTCTTATATAAATGATAAGCAGTATCATCTTTGCTTATGCGTTACTTAGTTCTCCATACCTCCATTACCCCCCACAAAATATACAGTCTATTCACTTTACAGTATATTCTGTGAAGGATTTTGAGACGTCTCAAAGATGTGATAAGGCGCTATATCAAATGCAAGGATTATTATTATAGGATTATTATATTACCCCAGTCCTTGTCAAACTCCATTGGCTCCTTGCCACAGAGCGAATCGATTTCAAGATCCTCACTCTTGTATTTAAATCCCTTCACCTGCTGGCACCGCCATCTCCCCAACTTGCTCTCTCTACACTACTACCTCCACTCGATTGGCTGTGGCCTCCTTGTCCCACCGTCGGCAGCCATGTTTTCAGCCACTACGCCCCAAAGCTGTGGAATTCTCTCCCTAAATCCCTTCGCCTTGCCTCTCTCTCCCCATTTTCAGGTCGCACTTGAAGACCTTCCTCTTCGACCGTGCCTTCAGTCACCTTCCCCCTCCCCCTGGCTCATCATCGGGCTCCCCCACTGTTAAGCGTTCCAAGACGCCGTCTGGCATGAGGAACGCTATATAAATGCAAGTTGTTGTTGTTGAGCTCGCTGGCTATCACCAGACATATTTGTTTTGTGATTAATGCAGACAAAAAGGAGCCACCGAGACATTTGGTATTTTTATAGCTTAAATTCTATCTCCCATTCACCCACCATTCCCTCCTCCCCAGATAGAAGCTCTAGATTTCATTACTCAACTTGGTTTACTCAACTACAGAAAAATAAAACCACTAGCAAAATCAGATGCCATGCAACTTACTGCCTGCTTCTGCTCCTCTTCCTACGTGAGCCAGCGTTTGGAAAGAAAAAAGAGACGAGAAAAAAAGATGGATTAATAAACAGTAGAAAGATAAGATTTCTTGAAACACCAAAAGGTGAAGGAGCCTGGAGGCAGGATTGTGTGTTTATTCACAGCAAAAGATCAATCTCAGGAACAAAGAATATGAGGAACTCCACTCTGAATGTAGATGGTCCTGGAGTGGACTTTTCATACGTCTGTTTGACATACTTCCGGAATCCTGACTTTCAACTTGAGACTCCTCATTTTTAATTTGGAATCCTTATTGAGAAATCCCATTTGAAATTGCTGCCGTTTAAACCCCAACATTTGCTTGTGTTCTCTTGAAGGTTTCTTTAGGTCTCTCAAAAGTCCAATCCATAGCTACCAAACCAATATCTACATTGTCTCCACTCTTCATTCTTCTTCATCTGGAATTCTTGGCCTCAATATCATTTCTATTCTCTAATAGAATAGAACTATCTTCTCCATTATGAAATCTGCTTCAATGAAACGACTGTCTGTTAGACATCAAGTCCTGGATTTGAGCCAATTTTCTACAGCTGAATGTCAGCAAGACTGAGGCCCTCCTGATTGGTTTGCACCAGTGTCTCCGCACCTTTGGCAGTATCAGCATCCATGGACGCACACTCCACCTCACCAAGCCAGCTAGGAACCTGGGCGTCTTGCTCGACCCTCAACTGTCCTTTCTCCCCCATATCCATGCCATGCACGACCCACTCTGCTTCCCCCACCTCCACAACATTGCCCGCCTCTGCCACTGACTCACCCCAAAGACCGCCGAAACCCTCATACACGCACTTGTCACCTGAAGGCTCAACAACGGAAACTCCCTCCTCGTTGGCCTCCCCAACTCTTCCCTCCACAAGCTGCATATTATCCAGAACTCTGCAGGTCGTGTCCTGTCCTACATCAGGCTACGTGACCCCATCACCCTCACTCTCGCCCAGCTCCATTGGCTCCCCATCCCTGAGAGGATAGAATTCAAAAAATCCTCGTCCCCTCTTTCAAGGCCCTCCACGGCCTTGCTTCCTCCTACATCTCCGACCTGCTCACCCCCTATCAACCTGTCCGCTCCCTCTGCTCAACAGGCTCTGGCCTGCTCCATGTCTCCCACTAGACCCACCCTATCATCGGGCTTTCAGCCTCTCTGCCCCCACTCCTTGGAACTCCATCCCACAATCCTTTCGCCTTGGTCTCTCTCTTGCCTCCTTCAAGGCATGACTCATGACCCTCCTTTTTGACCGTGGCTTCAGCCGCCCTCCTACTGCCTCTGCTCTCCCTCACCACAACCCTGCCTCCCCCATGCTCAGGTCCTGATCCCTGACTGTTCGGTACTTTGGACGTCCTCCTGATGTGAAAGGCAATTTATAAATGTAATTTTGTTGTTGTTGTTGACAGTCAACATGAACTCTTCTAACTTTTGCTGAATGATATGAAGATGTGCCACAACAGAAACCATTCTGCTCTTTAACTAATTTTTTTCAAAGCAATTGCAGTATATTCTACAGGGTACTGGGGGATAGATGGCCAGGACAACATGGAGAAATTCCCCTCCCATTTTGAATAATGGAATCTTTAACGTCTATCTGATGAACAGGCAGACAGAACCTTGGTTTAACATCTCATCCAAAGGACAGTTCACATATAATGAATGAATGGTGTGAGGTATCAAAGTTCTGCTAGCACTAATGCACCAACATGAGTCAATAGCTGTAGCAAGGGGACAGATGAGAAAGCACTATAAATAATACATCCTTTAATATAGTATAATTACTTTAACTATAATAATTTCCTGAAAGCAGACATATCCATTTCATAATATCATACTCTTCAGCTCCTATATAATATATATATTACATATATATAATACATAAAACTTCATGGGATATTGAAACTATGCTGGTGGGAGACCTAATTGGATTCCAGCTTTCAAGAAGTCTGAAATATGTCCAGTTGCAGAGAATGTAATTTTAATGGTTTTAAAATAGTGTCTGTTGAAGATGGAAAAACAAGTTTTGGTGGTCATATTTGACAGGAATATATAAATATTGGATATCTTGCAACTCAAAGACATTTTTGTTCTGAATAATGATGCAATACCCAAGTGGCTCAATTCTCAGATATGAAGCTCATCGCATCTGCACATCAGTGTTTGTGTGTCACAGTATTGGTTTGATGAATTAAGGACCAAAACACTTCTGTGCATTATGAATGTGAGCCCTTGGTCTTACTTTGTCTTACTTACAAGCTCAGCAGTTACTGAGAATCTGGTCCTACTTAAGAAACTGAAAATTGATGAGGATTATCTCATGGAAAGCACTAGTGCATTACACTCCTGCAGAGCACGTTGGAATAAAATGGCTTGAACAATGGTATTTTCACAAATGTGTGATTAACACATGGGTGCACATTTGCCCACACACCACAGAGTCATTCCACGCTACAACATATCCTGTGAAACGCTTTAGGATGTTCTCTTGACCTGAAAAGTGCTATACCAAATGCAAGGAATAGGGTTATTTTATTAAATAAAAAAATACAGTACACAGGTATCCATTCAATTCTTCATCATTGCTATTTTAAGTGTTCCAATACACAATTCTGTGTGAAGGGTGCTATATAAATACAAGTTGATGATGTTGCTCCTCTCCTCAAGGTATGATTCAATACTGGAATATATTTCCTCACATGCTTGTGCAGGGAATTCCCAACCTCTGCATAATGATTGAGAGTGAAAAATTGTCAGTTCCATTGCTGCTCCTGATCTCAGAGATAGTAGTGATAGACCTTCAGAATTACTAACAGAGGATCTTACTAGTAACTGGCTGTACATCATGGCCAGCTCATGGGTTTCCTGTGAGTTAATTGAGACATACTGCCTGTTAGTGACTTTGAATCTCTATTGTGAATCCTATTGTGAACAACAGCTTGTTCAACCCTCTTTAGTGGAAACAATGGCAAAAGGGCACCAAATTACAGTCGGCAACTCACAAGGCCCTAACAACAACAACAACAAAATTACATTTATAGAGCGCCTTTCACATTGGGAGGACGTCTCAAAGCGCTGACAAACTTGTCTGACCGATAAAAAACAGTGAAATATTACAAAACAAGATTCCAGAGAAGGCTCAGAATAGAGGGGAAAAGTTCAATTCTATGATTTTATTTACTTTAACATCAGGCGTAGTGTAAATGCTCCACAATGAAGCTTTGAGTTAGCTTTCCTTGTCAGTTTGGGTGCCTCACACAGCTATCCTTCCTTCACAACACCAGCCATTCCTTATTTCAGAAACTACCTTGGTTCTAATCATTGAGAAAATCTGCTCTTTTGCCAGGAGTTGAGGGAGAGGGACCCCTTTACCTGCTGGGAAGTGATGAAGTCTTTGCTACACCTCCTCGTGACCGGCTAGTGGTGGGGTGTGGAGAGAATTGTTAGTGTGAACCGCTTGCCCAAGCATACAGTTGTAGAACACTGCTGTTGCAGAGCTGAAAAACCCTCAGTCATCTGAAGAGCTCATCTCATTAGAGGGGCCGTGAGCAGAGGCAACCAGGCAAGTCAGCACAATGCAGTAATCACATGTACACCAAATACAAAGGTAACAGAGCTTGGGGGAAAAGCCTTACAAAATACTTTGCTGAATTGTGATGAATCAGTAAACTAAAAGGCAAATTGGTTATAAATGATTTCATAACAAGTAAAATCCAGGACAATAAAGCAGAATAATGCAGAATTCCGCACACAAAGGAAATCACTGAAGCAAAAGTGTGTTCAGCAGCAGGGGGTATTTCTTACCTTGAGTAGCTTCATCAGTCCTTCGAGCTGCACCATCAGCTCTCGACGACTTTCCTGCAAGGCTGACATCCGCTGCTCAAGCTCGTCTTTTCTTTGCCTGTTGAATGAACAGACAAAGAAATGAAGTGCCAGTCTCTGCTGGAAAGCACTAGGGAAATCAGGCACTCAGGGAGTCTGGTTCAGTACTAACTGTACGTCAAGGGCAGCTCCGGCAATCTGCTGTAACACCGACAAAGAAAACAATAAAGCAAAGCCACACATCAACATGGGCTCTGGCGCTGAATAAAAATTCATTAAATCAAAGATGAAATGTGCCAAGAGACTATTATGTGTTATTTCAAAATGTTCCTCGGCCCGGGCACTACTGACAAGGAACATTGAAAATCACACATCTTGGCTGCTTAAGGGCAAAAGGAAAAAGAGTACAGTTTGCTAATGATGCTTTGTGAACCAAGGGACCAACAGGATACAGACGCAGGTGAAGATTAGCTGAAGAAAGAAAACTCAACTCTTCAAAATAAGATTATAGGTAGCTGCCATGTGAAACTAAAAAGTAAAGAAAACTACTCCCTAATCTCTCCAAATAATGGCAGATTTCAGGATCCAGAGAGTTGACCGCTTTGTTATTTATTTATAAAGTGCCGTCAGTCAGTGTATAGAAAAAGCTGTCATAAGAAAAAAACTAAAGTAAGGATAATAACTCCGGCTCTCACTGAAGACCAATTACCAGAGTTCGGGAATCACATACCTCATCTCATTACTCTTCACAGAATGACTCAATTCAAATTTATTTAGCCACTTATTTCAAGCTGTTGGAATAATAGTTAGGCGCTTAGAAACATTCACTGAGAAAATAATGAAAGGGTAGCAATGAATTGATTTACAATAAGGCAGATGAAAGAAAAGGCACTGCAATAAAAGTATTAGTCAAGTTATTAAGTCACGAACAGTCAAAAATGCTAGTAATATATTTACTAAAAAGCTGGACTAGCTCAATGGATGTCTATGCCAATTCTGTTCACATCTACAATGAGCACAAACTACTTTTAGCCCCCCCTCTCAATAACCTCCGATTCCCCCACCGCAAATAGATTGTTTGCCCCTCGGTGCCTTGGTAAACATTTCTCCAGACTGATTAGTAATTCACCTTATGGCTGTGTGTGGCTTATTGGTGACACAAATAGCTGCCCTGTTTGACTAAAATTATTCACTAAACTCTGCAGAATTACAGTACCTGTGAAATACTTTTGAGACGTTTGAATCTGATAAAGTCCTATAGAAATATAAAAGATTTTTATTTTTTTTGCTCTGGAACTTGATATTAATACAGTTCATAAAATTAGGCTGGATGATTGGGTTTTTCTGGTCCCCGAACTATCACAGTATAACAGGGCTCCACTGTATAATGAGACACTGTGTAAATGAAACCAATTCTTAATGTGAACAAAATAGAATTGATGGGGATGTGAGTTCAATTTATAAAATCATGGCAAGATCAGGGGCCTTTTATGATATTATTAGAGATTTTACCATGACGGAGTCCTTAATAATATTAACAATTACCCACCATAAGACTGTGAGCAGGAAATCTACACTAGGTTTCTTGCTGCCAATCAGTTTATTACTGAACCAACCAGAAACAAATCCTTTCCAGAAAAATAAACTGGGCTTTAGAATTATCAGTCTTTGCAACAGTCTCTGGCCAAGTTCTATGAATAACACTTCAGTCCAAATCAACTGGATACATTCATGGTTCAGTGAAGGGAAGAGTGAAGTGGGCTTGAGGAAGAAATAATAATCCTTGCATTTGATATAGATCCTGATCACATCTTCGAGACGTCTCAAAGCGCTTCACAAGTGAACTGTAAAGTGAATTGACTGTATATTTTGTGGGCTAAATTAACAGTATTCCATAACACAATGGCCATTTCTCACGAGTCCAGATAAGTCCGTGTTTGATCCTTTATTTTCTTGATTAAATATTTCTTGATTTATGGCATAGCGTGCTTCTCCCAGCCTTCAATTTCCCACAGCCATCTTTCTCAGTCAGTTGGTCACTTACTGATTAAAAAACAACTTTATATATTCATGGTTTTGGTGTTGCACAGAAATATTAATGCAAGTTCATATATGGAATTCTAACTGGTGAAATCCCTTATATGGGTTTATATGGATTTAAAGACTTAAAGCCCATCTCTTTAAGTCCTTCCTTGAATCCTATTTTTGACCCTCCCCCTCCCCCTTCTCTCTTGCTCAGCTTCCAAAGCCGCCCTGTAAAGCGCACTGAGACAATTACCCTATGTAAAAAGCGCGATATAAATGCAAATTGTTATTAGAGACTTGAGAGGAAAAATTGTGGGTATTTTTTCACCTGTTCCTTGAATTGGTTGAATAGCTTTTAGTAAGAAGAATAACAATCCTTGCATTTGATATGGACCCTTATACTTCAGGAGGACATTTTAAAGCTCAGCACAGAATTTACTGTGAAGTGTAGCGACTGTGTATTTTATAGGCAAATAGCTCCTACATTTTTGTGACAATTCCAACTCCTGCAGTGCGTTTTTCTATTAATCTGCAATAATTGTGCAATAGGTTGTTGCCTGTGATAATCCACTTGATTAAACAGCAAGATTGTCCTCTATCTTCAATTCGCTGTTACAGTTCAGATCTCATTATTACAGATCAATTATACCTACTGTTGCTATTCAGTTAGCTTTAGTGTTCAGACTCTGGCAGTTAAACATTAAGTTCTTTCATTGCAAAAGGGAAACAGATATCCCACTATTTTCTGTTGTTAAAATGGCAACAACTTCACTGCATGGTTGAATGGGGCAGTTGGCAAAGTATACAAATGTTTTGGGGTTGTGGCAAATAAAAATAAAGTAATCATGGGTCTCCTGCTAAAACCATTGGGGAATGGGAAAGCTATTTATATGGCACCATTTGGGGGTCAAAACTGCAGTATTCCTAAACACATTCAATTAAGAAAATGTTTCAGCCTGGTTTGGGTGCTACCAATATTGAGAAATCAGAGATTCTTAATTGAGGAACAGAATATGTTCAGGATTACCAACTGGGGTCAGTTGATAATCTTCCTACTCAGTTCCTGTTAACCTGCAAACCAAAACTCTAAGAGGTAAGCTGATCCTAGTTGGATAAGCAGTGGGGAAAGCCTGCCAGATGGTGCTTTTAATAGCAAGCTGTGTGTTTTTAGTTGGCCAGATTCCAGCAGTACCCCAAATGCACACTCTGGGGTCCCCAAGCATTGGCTCTTGCCAACCTGTGCCTAATAGTCACTAAATTAAGTAAGCAGGAAGCATCACTCCAGGGAGCCAGTGCACATTTCATTTCAATACACTGAAATCACCATGTGTAGCTTGGAGACATGGAAATCTCAGCTTGCTTTGGACACTCTTAAGCACAGTGATGTTAGGATTACCATAATTTTGACTTAACTACCATAATCTGTTCTTGGGTTAAGATCTTGCAATATACTCCAGAATATTTTTTTCTTGGTGTTTAAGAAATAGAGATTGTGCAACGTTGGCAACTATTCACAGGGCAGTCAAGGAAGACAGTAATGGTTGGTGGTGCCACTTGGTTGTGTTTTATGTGACTTAGCAAATAAATGTGGCAGAGAATTAATTTACTGCTTTTACTGCTTAAAAGCTGATTATACTATATACAGGTAGAGATCATTATTATCAATGATCTAACCTCAAGTGTAGGAATGTGCGGACAACTTGCATCTCCTTTTGGTCTGTTGAAATATGCAGTGGGTGATATCAGCAAAACAGGCTTGCTGCATGATCTCAGCTCCGGATTGTGGATTGAATTTCGTACCTTTCAGACTTTCGGTTTAACTCCCAATTGTGGTAGTGGCTTTACCAAATGAGCTCAGGGGAGGGCTTCAGGAGAAAAATTTGTTTAAACCGCAAAATACATTCTTAGTGACATTCATCAATCAAAACAGCTAAATCGACATACATACATGTGAAAAACTATCAAATGTGTCAATACAATATTTTCCTGTTCTGGATAGAATTATCTATCAGTTAAGTAACTACCAGAAAAATCAGAGAGAAGGAAAATTAAGACAGATTTAATATAATCACATCCTTTTCAGGTGTCTATTGTTTCCCAGTTTTCTATACATGCGACATAAAGCTCAGTGGAGTGTTCAGAGCTATTTATCTTTCTAATCGAGGGCGAGTTTTAATAAAATAATTTTACTTGGTCCTTTCGTCGGCCGGTTATCCATTCTTTCCTCTCCCCCACCCCCACCACACCCACCCCCACCTGCATTCATTGTGCGATTGTACAGTTGGCCACCAGGAGGTGTGTTGATTCAGGTAAAGTGCCTGTTCTGCTTGATGACTTACCCCACCTAGTGTTTCAGTTGCAAAGTGTTATTTCCCATCTCAAAAGAGCAGTAAGATTCAAGTTTTGAGCACCAGAGGGACCTGTGCTCAGAATCATGCAGACAAGTGCCAAGTATTCGCCAAGCACGGTCCAAAACACACAGGATAATCAAATAGAATATAGGAAGCACAGAGGAGAAGTGAAAAGGGAAATAAGAGGGGCAAAGAGATTGTACAAGAAAAGACTAGCAGGAAACATAAAAGGGAACCCTAAGGTATTTTATAAGCATATGAAAAGTAATAATAATAATAATCCTTGCATTTGATATAGCGCTTTTCACGTTGGGAGGACGTCCCAAAGCGCTTCACAGAATACACTGTAAAGTGAATTGACTGTATATTTGTGGGCGAACGCGGCAACCAATTGCGCACAGCAATGTCCCACAAACAGTCGTAGATTGAAAATGACCAATTTATTATTTTTTTTTGGGTTTTGGAGGGATTATTATTAGGCGTGTGGAGTAAGGAAACTTGCCCAAGGTTTCGCCCTGCCTGGAATTGAACTCACTCAGGTCTCTCGCTTGCAAAGCGAGTGCTCTAACCACTGAGCTACAGGACTCCACAAGTAAAAGGTTAGTGAAAGGTAGGATGGGTCCAATTAGGTCCAAGTAGAAATCTTCTTGTTGAGGTAGAGGGCATGGCTGATGTACTGAATAAGTACTTTGTAATTATCTTCACAAAAGAAGACAATGCAACCAATGCCACAATATCGCAGGCGTGTGAACAGAAATTGGATATGATAAAAATCAACAGAGAAGAGGTACTGTGGCACTGTCGGTGCTCAACCTAGATAAGTCACCTGGTCCGGATGGGATGCATCCTAGGTTATTGAGGGAAGCAAGGGTGGAAATAGTGAAGGCTCTGGCCACAATCTTTCAATCCTTCGTTGGACACTGGAGTGGTGCCAGAGGACTGGAAGGTTGCAAATGTTACTCCCCTGTACAAAAAGGGGCAGAAGGATAAACCTGAGAACTACAGGCTAATCAGCCTAACATCAGTAGTAGGGAAACTTCTGGAGACTATAATTTGGGACAATATAAATTCTCACTTAGAAAAATATGGATTAATAAAGGACAGTCGACACAGATTTGTTAAAGGCAGATCATGTCTGACAAACCTAACAGAATTTTTTGATGAAATGACTAAGAGGGTGGATGAAGGTAGTGCAGTAGAATTAGCTTATCTAGATTTTCAAAAGGCATTTGACAAATTGCCACATAAGAGACTTATAAACAAAATAGAAGCCCATGGTATTAAAGGGACTGTGGCAACATGAATCCAGAACTGGCTGGGAGCCAGAAAGCAGAGAGTGGTAGTAAACGGTTACTTTTCTGACTGGAGGGAGGTGTGTAGTGGTGTCCCTCAGGGGTCGGTATTGGGACCATTGCTCTTTTTGATCTATATTAATGATCTGGAACTGGATATAGGGAGCACAATTTCCAAATTTGCATGTGATACTAAGCTAGGAAAAGTAGTTAATGGTGAGGAGGATAGCACCAGACTCCAAGAGGTCTTTAACAGATTGGTAAAATAGGCAGAAATGTGGCAGATGAGGTTTAATGTGGAGAAATGCGAAGTGTTGCATTTTCGTAGGAAGAATGAGGAGAGGCAGTTATAAGCTAGATGGTACAATCTTAAAGGCGGCAAATGAACTGAGAGACCTGGGAGTCCACATAAGCAAATCTCTGAAGGTGGCAGGACAGGTAGATAAAGCTGTTAAAAAAGCATACGGGATACTAGGTTTTATAAATAGGGGCATAGAATTCAAAAGTCAGGAGGTTATGTTGAGTATTTATAAAATGCTGGATAGGCCCCAGTTGGAGTACTGCATTCAGTTCTGGGCACCGCACTTTAGGAAAGATGTTAGGGAATTGGAGAGGGTGCAAAGGAGGTTTACCAGGATGGTACCAGGAATGAAGGACCTTAGTTATGAGGAGAGGTTAGCAAAATTAGGATTATTCTCCCTAGAACAGAGAAGATTAAAAGAGGATTTAATAGAGGTTTTCAAGATCATGAGAGGATTTGATAGGTTGAACCGGAAAAAAATGATTCAATAACAACTTTTAAGAGAAAAGTAGATGGGTATTTGGGGAGGACCAGATTGCAGGGCTTTGGAGAGAAAGCAGGCCAGTGGGATTGAGTTGGATTGCTCTTTTTGAAGCCGGCGCAGACATGATGGGCTGAATGGCCTCCTTCTGGGCTGTATGATTCTATGATTCATTCACTCGGATTGAAAAATGACTCCTCTTTTCACCTACATTAAAACAACTCCTCTTGAAGGGTTACAACAACAACTTGCATTTATATATCGCCCTTCAAGTCTCGGAGCGCTTAACAGTGGCCGAGTTTGATGCTGAGACAGGGAGACAGGGACAGTGACCGGAGGCACAGTCAAAGAGGAAGGTTTTTGGGTCTGAACTGAATACCAAATTCAGGGATTATTCAAATCAGGCAGCCATCATCAACAAATCAGGGATTATTTGTTAGACAGTAAATAAAATATGTTCAATAAAATTCAGCCCATACTCTTTTATATTTTTATTTTTCAAATTTTATTAACTCCCATTCCTCTGTACAATGGCACAGCAACCTCCCTCAGTAATTGTCCCTCACTGAAGGTCTCATTAAAGGTCTAAACTGGTCACATTTCTGTGGTGTTGTGTGTTAATACCTCACCCCGAAAGCAGCTGAAATCCTGCCTCAAGTACTCCAATGCCCTCCTCATCAGTCTCCCTAGCTCCATTGCCCACAACTACAACTGATTCAGAACTCCATTGCCCATATTCTCACTCACACTAAACTCCGTGCTCCCATCAAACCTGTTTTCGCCAGGCTCCACTCGCTCCCTATCAAAGAACAGATAGATTTTAAGATCCTTTCACTCTTCTACAAATCCCTCCACACCTTGGCACCTCTTTACCTTTCTGATCTGCTTTCTTCCCACTCCACTACACGCTGCCTCTGCTCGACCGGCACTGGCCTCCTGCTTGTCCCTTGTCCCCTCCGCTCCACCACCGGTGACTGACGTTGGAGCCACTAAACCCGAAGCTTTGGTACTCTCTCCCCCAATCTCGCTGCCTTGTCCCTTCCTTCCCCTCTTTTAGATCATGACTGAAGACTCTTCGACCATGGTTACGGTCACCTTCTTCCCTCCCACGACTCGGCGTTATACTCCACCACTGTTAAGTACTCCGAGATGCTGCCACCATGTGAAGATCTCTATATAAATGCAAGTTGTTGTGGCTGTTATTGTTAATATTAAATATGCTCAGCCTCACCACATTGAGTCATCACTAGTCATCTCATGTTTTGTCAAGCCTGGCTTGCAGGCGGGTTACAAATTCTAAAAGAGATAAGCAGCAATTTATTTTATTAAAGAAGACAAGGAAGACATGTCATTCGAATTTCTACATTAAAAGATGCAATTTATATTAGTAAAATTTGGCCTGTGTAAAAAGCAGGAATATCATCTGCTGAGTTGATAAACTATAAATAAATACTATAAATACTACAGATGAAAGAAAACATACTATTGTTTGGAGAATTACCTTTTTTTGAATCAACAAACATAAAATGCAAAATGTACCTCTGAACACTTGGTAAATACGGAGCATTCTCTGGCAATGCAGGTTGTGTACAGTTGGTGAATTAAACACAAGACTAAATTCCAACGATAACTGAGGATAGGGCAGGTAATTAGTTTGGTCAGAAGATCAGCCATGATCTTATCGAATGGCAGGGCAGGCTCGAGGGGCCGGATGGCCTACTCCTGCTCCTAATTCTTATGTTCATATGTTCTTATGTAGGCATTCTGAAACTGACAGATTGCTGCTTCGAAACAAAGGCGCAGTTAATGTCACGTTATGCATCTTTCACATTTAATATTCCAGCAAAATGAAAGCGCCCACAAAATTAATTTGAAGCCAATTGCTCCATTTTATTGATCAGGTCTGCTGAGCACTTTTGCAAAATTAGTTTCACCACGTGCTCCCTTCCACTTCCCACTTTACAGAGTTTCACAGTTCTTACCGCTATTTAATTAATTGCAAAATTTATTCTGCAGCACTGTGTTTTCTTGCAGGGATCAGCACTTTATGACAGTACACATTCAGAATAAAAATCCATGTCTGGTGTATAGAGTTTTGTTTTTTTGTTGTCTTACCTCAGTAGCCTCAATTCAGCCAGCAGGGTAGGATTCTGCTGTGCCTTCTCTGGGGTCGGTTGTGAGGCCTGCTCATGTTCCAACCTGAGACGTTGGATTTCTTGTAAGATTTCCCTGAAGACAAATAAAAGAGTTACTCAGAAAGGTCATTCCAGTACCATTCCAGTATCAACAAACAGGGTCTCTGCAATTCTCTTGTATCCACTCTCAACTGGCCCATCCATATGTGTCAGAAATGTTAAATACTTTTGGAATATGATTCGAGAATAACATTATAGAATAAAAATGTGCAGTGTCACACAACGTGAGACCATCTTCCAGGAAAGCAGCCCTCGTTTTGATGAGTGCACTGTGGCAGCGTGTTACATTGAGCAGGGCAAAAGTGCATTTTTAAACCTAGCCTCTCAAAAACACAGGGTCATCCTTCACCTGGGTTGGTGTTTACACCTTTCTTTTGCTTCAATGGTTCATTATTTTTTAAAATTAATGCTGACCTCTCCCCTCATTTTAAAATTCCCACACTTGCCCTACTGTGTAATATGGTCCAAGAGGCGAGTGGAGAAGTGGTCCACTTTCATCCTCTGCTGTTGCAGAAGGAGTTACTGGAGTAGTCAGGGTGGCTATTTTAGCAGATTTGATTGGAGTATGTAAATACAGATAAGTGAAGGAAGAGTATTATATGGTACAGAACAATAACGACTTGCATTTACATAGTGCCCTTCTAATTTCAGCTATGATCTAATTAAATGGCAGAACAGGCTCGAAGGGCTGAATGGCCTCCGCCTGTTCCTATGTTACACACTCGCTAGGCTGCCAGTGGTTGCACAAATAAACAGCAATTTCAAGGATATCCCTTGTGGTTTTCTTTAAATGTGCTGTTGTTGCTGTTCTGTGTCACTTCCAGTATAGACTTGCTCAAATCAATTGTTTTATTGACATTCCAAGCCCAGATCCTCTGAATACAGCTGAAAATGTCACGTACAAAGTTGGACTGTAAATCAATTACCTTATTTTATTTCACCAAAGGTACAATATTGGCACTGTATTCAAACACTATATTCCTTAGAAATTACACTGGCCTGAGAGAGGCTGCAGCATCTATTTTCTAGAATGATTCTTGTTATCAAGGGCCTAAATTACGATGAAAGAATGGATAAATGTGGAGTCCTGTAGCTCAGTGGTTAGAGCACTCCCCTTGCAAGTGAGACACCTGGGTTCAATTCCAGGCAGGGCAAAACCTTGGGCAGGTTTCCTTACTCCACACTCCTAATAATAATCCCTCCAAAACAAAACAATAATAAATTGGTCATTTTCAATCCACGACTGTTTGTGGGACACTGCTGTGCGTAATTGGCTGCCACGTTTCGCCCACAAATATACAGTCAATTCACTTTACAGTATATTCTGTGAAGCGCTTTGAGACGTCTAGAAGAAGTGAAAAGCGCTACATCAAATGCAAGGATTATTATTATTATCTTGAGTTCAGGAGATTGACAGGTAATCTGGCAGAGATTATGAAGAGATTTGACAGGCTGAAAAGTGAGCAATTATTTCCATTTGAGCAAGTATTGAGGACGAAATAATAATAATAATAATCCTTGCATTTGATATAGCGCTTTCCACGTCGGGAGGACGTCCCAAAGCGCTTCACAGAACACACTGTAAAGTGAATTGACTGTATATTTGCGGGCGAACGTGGCAGCCAATTGCGCACAGCAATGTCCCACAAACAGTCGTAGATTGAAAATGACCAATTTATTATTGTTTTTGGTTTTGGAGGGATTATTATTAGGCGTGTGGAGTAAGGAAACTTGCCCAAGGTTTCGCCCTGCCTGGAATTGAACTCCGGTCTCTTGCTTGCAAAGCGAGTGCTCTAACCACTGAGCTACAGGACTCCACAAAATAGTCTTAAACTTGAGGCTAAACTGTTTAAAAGTGAAATATGGAAGCACTTTTTTTTATTGGTGGGAATGTGGAATTCACTCCCCCAGAGGGCGGAGCAGGCAAAGTCAACTGAAGGCAATTTAAAAGGCAAATAGATAAATGGTGGGCCAAATCCTGTTCCTATATATTTTAAAAAATAAATTGCTAAACACAAAGTTCAAGATCTGAGGCCAGAAATTCTATTTAATTTTACCCCGGGATGATTTTGTCTAAATTTTAAGATCATACTGAATTGTGTAAAATTCAAACTCATTGTTAACTTGGAAGCTGGTTCTTTTTAAGTAGTATGGCTGAGTTAAAGAATTTTTTGCAATTCTGTATGATCTTAAATATTAATAATAATAATAATTTTTGCATTTGAATAGTGCGTCAGTGAATCAGTAGTGAATCAGTTCGTCGAGACATCTCAGAGAGCTGCACAGAATATACAATAAGTTGGGTTGATGTGTGTGTTTTGGGGGCAAAGACTAAAATAATCTTTCAGACTATCATTTGGTGGAATTTTGGGCCACTGAAGCATTTCCACAGAGACCCTCCCACTTTCCTTCACGGGCTCTCAGATGTTTGTATTGGATTACAACATAAACAGATATGACCTGAAGCGAGAGAGCCAAACAAAACAATACACAAGGGCAGGACAGAATTCTCTTTAATTCTCGGCACTGCTGGAAGCCAGTTTCTTGTATCATTGCAGAATGTCCATACAACAGTATTCTGTATCATGCGGCATCATTTGGGAAATACCTCCCTTATTCATCAAAAATCAATATTCTTGATGTGTTGGTTGTATGCGCAAGACATTGACCTTGACTCTCTGGTCTGCTATTTGAGGTTTGTGATTGTCAGAAACACAGGCCAAAGAGCAGGCATCAGAACTAGAAGTGCACAAAATGTGTGCATTAAAATAGGACTGTCTGCTGTAAAAATAAAAACCTCTTAATAGATGCCGCAAGGTACAAGTACAACAACAACAACTATTCAACGAGCACTATATAAATGCAAACTGTTGTATGCATTGCTTTCAATGGAAAAACTATTAAAGTAGATCCACTCAACCACTATCTGTATATGGTGGAGGTTTAATAATGTGAATTCAACAACTTGTCAAATTGTGGAAAATCCAAAATGCTGCATAAATAAGAGCAAATCTAGACCTAGGTGGAATTTCTTCCCAAGCGAGGTTGTGAGGATTTAGTTTGGCTATGAAAATGGGCAAAACACACTGAAAGACGTGAAGTACAGTATTACACACAGGTTGCAAGGTGTGGGGCATAAATGTACAATGAATAAAATATAATTAAGCGAGGGACATTTTGTAAAGAATCTAGGAGCAATAACTGATCCATCACTTTTGATGTTCAAGCAATGTGATGAAACTAGTTAGAAAGTTAATAGAATGCTAGGATGTACAGCCAGAGCAGCAGAATACAAGTCAGCCAAAGTGGTTTCAATGCTTGCGGTGACAGCTCAGATTGTGTGATCATTGACCTGAGGCCACCATCAATTTCAGCAGCTTTTGTGTGTAAATTATAGCATTATTCATGGGTTGTTCCTTTGTGCAAGACGCCTGCTGGTATTTCAAACATTTAAAGTGAAATTTTGATTAGGTAGAATTAACACTGCAATTTAAAAAAAAACTCTTGTGCCCGATAAATGAACCTGTAACATGCCTGAGAACACCTTATTGTGGTTCCAATCTGTTTGCTGACTTTGTCTAAAATCTTCTCCACCCCCGTGATATCACAAGGTTCGTTGAACTTTTTGGTGTAAACTGTGGAATACACTACCTCAGATGGCAATAGAAGAAAAATCAATTGGAAAATTTAAAAGGCAGATAGCCAGATAGCTAGATCCTTTTGAAAAAAAATAAGAAAATTTGATGTGCTATATGACCTTCTCTTTTTCCTATTTTCCTAACTGTTTTGTATCACATTACATTGTGTGTGTTCACTGTACAAAAGTGGAACCTCAGTGTCAAGGAGACAAACAGTTGAAGCTGAGCTTTAAATCAGTTGCCGGAAGAATGGCCTATGCTTTAGACAGTTTAAACAGACTGCTGTCCTGAAAACAAACTGGAGCCATAAACTACAAAACAGATGTTCCAAACAAGCAGAAGTTTGTCTAAGGGAAGATGGCCACGTCTACAGCATTTGGCTGAAGCTTATTATGGATATTGAAGCAAAATCACATTGACTGGCAACACAATGATCCAGCACGCTAGTACTTTCACAAATTACAGCTCCTCACGATGAGAAATACCAGGGAATTTTTATTATTTTCCTGCTTGTTTTATTGAGAGACAAAAAAGCTTTAGCCTCCACAGCAAATTTCGAATAGTTTTACTTGGAAGCTCCTTTCCGACTGAGTTAATATTTGAGGCCTCAATTTATATCACGTCTCTCCTAGTGGTTTACACAGAATAAATTAGAATTGAGCTGCAAATTGTGAAAGTGAATCATAGGAACACAGGAACTTGATTCAACTCTATTAGTTTATTGCATCACGCCAGATCTTTTAAATCCATTTCCCCAATCATGTTGGAGATCAGGGCTTGTGACCACTTTTAGTTGTTTTGGCTGCACAATAATTGACACAGCTGCAGTAAAAATACAGCGGGAGGAAATCAATTTAGTGGTCAATGAAAAGTTCTTGGCTGCTCAAGAACTGTTAAAGGATCATTTTTTAATGTCAGTAATTGCCTGCTTTTGAATATCAGCACTTTGAGACGTCCTCCTGATGTGAAAAGCGCTAAATAAATGTAAATTGTATTGCATTGTATATCTCTCCTCAAATCATGGCCAATGTAATCAGGAGAGAGAAGTACCATTCAGGCTTTTCACTTCCAATTGCTTTACCGTGGAAGCAACGTCAGTTAACCCCATGTCTGCGGATGATGTCACCAAGGGGAAGCATATAGAGGGTGAAGAGGAGGGGACCGAGGACAGAGCCCTGTGCGCGCGCAAAAAAAAACAACCCCTCTGCGCCCCCCCCAGGGCTCGCATCAGGGACCACCATGGTCCTGTTGGGTTGGCTGCCCCAGCCCATGGGCTAATGCCATTCACCTGACCGCTCGCTCCCGGTCCCCGCATGTGCATTATGACTGCCGCTCTGACCCGAGCCCCCTCACCCCCTCCCTCCCTCGCACCTCCTCTCTCCCCCCAAACCTTCCCCTCTCTGCATCTCTCCCGCTCTGTCCTCCTCTCTCTCCGTCCCTCTCGCCTTCATCCCCACTTGACCCTCCCACAACCTCCCTGCGTTCCAGCCTGGAAATCCTCCGCCGGGCTCACCGCGGCGCTCGGCGTTGGCTGTCCAGCAGCAGCCACAACAACTGCCCCATTCCCCACCACACTCGACAGCCACCCCAGACACAGACCCAGGGAGCCAACCTCTCCTCCCTCATCCCCATTCCCCCCACCCCTGCCTCACAACCTGGACCCCCCCTCCCTCCCCACACACCCTTCTGTCAACCGCTCCCTCCACATTGGATTACAAAATGTCTGCTCCCTCTGTAACAAGGCCATGGTCATCAACGATCTCATCCTTGATGATAGCGTTAACATCATGGCCTTAACAGAAACCTGGTTCACCCCAGGCGACACCTTCCCCCTCACGGAGGCCACACCACCCGGCTACACCTCCCACCACATCCCTCGCCCCAACCGCCGTGGCGGTGGTGTTGCCCTTATCTCAAGGACACCACTTGCCCTATCCCCCTACTCCTCTGGCTCTTTCCCCTCTTTGAGCACCTCACACTCTCCCACCCCTCCTTCCTCTCACTCAAAATCCTCCTCCTCTACCGGCCCCCTAAAACCTCTCCCACCTTCATCTCCGATATTTCTACCCTACTTACATCTCTCTGCCTCTGCTCTGATCGCCTCATCATCCTGGGCGACTTCAACCTGCACTTCACCCCCTCCTGCTCCATCTCCTCAGACTTCTCCTCCCTGCTCTCCTCGCTCAACCTCTCCCTCCACATCAACTCCCCCACTCACAGTCACGGCCACCCACTCGATTTGGTGATCACCCGGGGCCTCAGTGTCTCGGATGTCACCATTACCGACAAGGCCGTCTCCGATCACCACTTCATCTCCTTCACCACCTCCACCCCCCTCCCCACCTCCACCAGACCCACCACCATCTTCTACCGCCCTGGAAGAAGTTACCCCCACAATCCCTAACCGCTGCCTTGGAGTCCTCTGAACTCCTCTCCCTCTGGCCTTCAACCCTCACTGACCCCTCTTCTGCTCTCACCCTCCTCCACAACACCCTCTCCTCCACACACGACACTCTTGCCCCCATCACCTTCCGTACTGTCTCCTACTCTCGCTCCTCCCCGTGGTTCACCACCCACCTCCGCTCACTGAAGAGCCAGGTGCGGGCCACTGAACGCACCTGCGTCAAATCTGGCCTAACGGTCCACCGACAAATCTGGCTGGACCTCCTCAAAATCTACCGCTCCACTCTAGCCTCGGCCAAGTCGTCCTTCTACTCCAGGATAATCCTGGAGGCGAAGAACAACCCCAGGCTTCTGTTTTCTACCACATCCCGACTCCTCCGTCCCCCCCGCCACCCCGCGCAGGTCATCTCCTCCAACCTTCACTGCGAGGAGATGCTGGATTTCCTTGAATCCAAAATCAAGGGAATCCGCTCCGCGGTCACTTCCCCTCCAACTTCCACCCACCCCCCACCCCTTCCCTCCCACACTCCGACTCCTACCCATCCTCCCCTACACACCTTCGAACCCGTTTCCCCACCCTCTGTCACCAAACTCATCCTATCCCTGAAACCCACCACCTGCTCCCTTGACCCCATCCCCACTCCACTCCTTATCTCTCAGCTCCACCTCCTTGCCCCACCTATCACAGACATCATCAACCTGTCCCTCTCCTCTGGCTCTGTTCCCATTCCCCTAAAAACTGCCATCATCACTCCCACTTTGAAAAAACCCTCCCTTGATGCGTCGCAGCTACCAAGCTACCGGCCCATCTCCAACAACCCCTTCTTGTCCAAGTTCTTGAAAGAGTTCTCGCCTCCCAGCTGTGCTCTTTTCTCTCCACCCATTCATTATTCAAACCCCTTCAGTCAGGTTTCCGTGCTGCCCATAGCACAGAAACCACCCTGGTCAAGGTCACCAATGACATCTTGACCATCTGCGACCAGGGCTCCTTCTGCCACCTCGTCCTCCTCGACCTATCGGCAGCATTCGACATGGTCGACCATGCTATCCTCCTCCACCGCTTGTCCTCCCACCTCAACCTTCAAGGCTCTGTCCTTGAGTGGTTTAGGTCATACCTCTCCCACCGTCTTCATTTTGTTTCCACAAACGGCTTTTCCTTCAGCTTTACCGTTGATCAGGCAAGACATACTTCTTCTGAAGCTCTTATGTATAGTTTTAGGTTATTCACGCACAGGTATTTATAAAGTGGCCTCCAATACCAATGTTACTCCATTTATGTTGACTCTTATTTTCTTACCTATTTTTATTTTCCAGTTCTGCAATTAGCTGCCGCTGCTGCTTGTTGGCATCAAAGTTGAAGGCCAGCTCCGAGGCAGATCGCTGCTAAAAAGAAAAAAAGTGAACAAACATGACTCAAAAACTGGGCTTTCCATTCATTTTAGTCCCTTTTCCAGCTGCGCATCTCCTCAGTACGTCACTGTATATGGAATGGAAGAGATCAGTGGTACCGATTGCACTCTGTCGTTCTGTTTTACTTAGTGAATTTTCTTCCGACTTGTCCAACACCCAACTCGCTGGCCTATGGCTCGAGATGCTGGAGAACAACCAGCACACTGCAACTCTCATCCTCTCCTGCACTGTTCACCACTGACAACAACTTGCATCTGTATAATGTCCTTCACTCAGAGCACTGGGCTCCATGAGCCCATCTTGCCCATCCTTGCCTGTCTTTACTCCCCCAGCAGAGCAACTAAAAAATCTTCATCGTTAAGTTCAAATACCTCCAAGACTTTGCCCCACCATACCTCTAATCTCTCCCACAGCTCTACTCTCCAGCTACTCCCTCTGTCGTGCCAACTCTGGCCTGTTTTATGGCGACCAATTGGTGGGCATTTTCAGCCACTTTGCCCCCACCTTCTCAAACTCTCTTCTAAAATCCCTCTACTTCGCCTGCTCCCTCTTCACTTTCAAAACCTGATTAGAAACCCATGTCTTTGACCGTATTTCCACAGATAGAAGACACGGCAGGTGAATGGCGGCCAGGCAATCTAGCTTTTGAGTCACAAGGTTTCGGAACTTTATTTAAACTTATGTAGACCAAGCCCACACTCTAATGAAGTGCTGGGAGTGGGGTCACTGCGAGAGGAGCCGTCTTTTGGATGAGACATTAAATCAAAGTCGCCTTTCTTGATCATCAAGTTATCAGTGATATTTTCGGCTTCCAGCATGGAAATTATGGATGCATGGAACCGGGTGGCTTCCTGCATACTGTGTACATGTATCTGGCTGGTCTGTGCCCAAAACAAAAAGTTTACTGTATTTTCAGTAACCACAGATCAACATCAGACATGTGAATTGACACCCCAGTGAAACTGTATTTTCGTTCACAAAATATACAGTCAATTCACTTTACAGTACATTCTGTGAAGCACTTTGAGACATCTCAATGACCTGATAAGGCACTATGTGAAATGCAAGGTTTATTATTATAAGTGTTAGTAATGGGTGGTCCCTGGAGTCAATATCATTTGTTGTTCTGCCCAGACACCAGCTCAAACAAACTATATTTTTCAAACCAAGTGCTCAGTCATTTTAAAAAACATTAGGTTTAAACACCATCGTACCAGCTTCTGTTGTTTCTAACACAGAGCATCTATCATCGACAATTGTGCAAGAGTTGATCCACCCAGTAAGTGGGCTCCAAATAGTTGTTATTGTAAGTCTTTTCCACCATCGCTCAGCTGCCACTGCAACCCTCCCCGCCCCCCACTGAATCATCTCCGAAAAACATGATAAATGTAATGTACTTCTTGAATGTAAAATTCATTACTTACTCCTTCATTTTAAAATTTAAAAAAATTCTAAATCACAATGAACGCAGCTGCCTCTGCTAATCTGCTCTCAGCTGACATTGTGTTGAGAGTGTCTGTGTAGGGGGCTTCTGCCCACCCAACAGAATTCTACTTTGACACAATCTCATTTTCCTTTGAACTTGGATCGCAGCAAAAGAAGGTTTCTACTGCCTGTGTTCTGGGGGGTTGGTGTGAGACGCACGAGGTACATGTGCCTTTCAAAAATCTTACAAATTATTTCCCCCCGCCCTCTCCCTCCTCCCCACTCCCCAGTCTAATAAATATGTGGAAATCGTAACGTACACTATGCTCTTCAGTGCTCACACCATGTTCTGGTTAATATTCTCATTTTGAGTTTATTTTTATATCTTGTTAGAGTGCAAAAACCTTCCAGCAGCATTACGTCTCATTGTTATAGGACGTTCTTGTGTTTTGCCGAACGTGAGCTCTAATTCTTCATTAACATGAAATGAATTTTGAAGATTGGAGGTCAGAGACAATTCTCTAGCTCTAATGAGGATGAAGCACCTGCCATGCTTGAAATAGCCCAAATTAATGCAGACTCATAAATTATATCGAAGATTGTTTAGTTTCTAAAGGATTTTAAACTGCACTCAAATCACAGTGGAATGCAGATTCTATTTCTTGAGCCAGCACACATCCATTTTACTCATTAAAGAAGTTTGTCGTTTCTGAGTTCTTCCTACCTCATGATATAAATTTCCTATTTCTACTAGGTGTTCAGTGCTGTGTAGTGGTTCTCCTCCTAAAATGTTCTCCCTCTTTTTGGGAAGGAACTGGCTCACTTGAATTTATAACCAACTCACTAATTTCCAGACATTCTCCAATGCTCATTCCAAGTGTGAAACAGCTAATCGGCATCTCTTGTGGCCAACTGTTTCACTCTCCCATCCTTCCTTCCTCATACCCTCCAGGTGGCCTTTGGAATTCACCGAATCCAATCCAACCTCTTAGGTAAACCATGGAGCAAATTGAAGTACATCACTGATGACCCAGTTGAGATCAACTAACTAGCATAGACAGTCAGAAGATCAACCCCTCTGCATGATTCAATTTCCTCTCTTTATTAAACATATATAAAGATGGATGATTTAGCCTAAGTCATTTATGCATGTCAAGATCAGCAGACTGAAGTACTGCTGGACTCTATATTTACCACCACCTGTCGTATCCTCATTTCTTCCTCGACACTGATTTAGGTGGCCAACATCACTAAAAAATAAAGCTCTAGCTTAATAAAGAATAAATTCTACTATCACTAACAACACAATAAACTTATAGAAACTTTGTTTTAAAGTAAGAAACCTAGATGAAGGGCCATGGCCCACAGTGCGGTAAACCACTAAGGTTGAAATCAGTCGGAGAGGGAAAAACAGATCAGTCACGAAAGAAAATAATTACACTGCTTTCAATGTCTCATAACAGGGATCTTTCAATCACTGAGTAACACAGTCATAAATATTGACGCCTACATTCTTTCCATTGGCAATCACATGTAGGAGGGATCCATTTACCTAATACTGACCTCTGACTAATGCTGTGAATCCTGCACTCTGAATTAATCTAAGCATAGAAAACAACACAAATTGACATTTATATAGTGCCTTTCAAGTCGAGAGGGTGTCGCAAGGAATTTAACAATAGTTGTGGGGCATTTAAATCTGGGGATGGGAGTCTGGGGGCGGGGAGTGGGAGGTAATAATCAAAAGCATGGTTAAAGAGGTAGGTCTTGAGACATATCTTGAAAAAGGTGAGAGAGGGAGCAAGTCGGAGGGATTGCAGGATGGAATTCCAGAGAAATGCCCAAAAGGCCCGTCCACCGATGGTAGGACAAGCAAAGTTGGGGACGTGAAGTAAGTTGATGCCTGTTTAACGAAGGGAGTGGCAGGGTTAGTTGGGTTTACAGAGGTAGAGAAGTTGGGTGTGGCGAGACCGTGGATGGATTTAAAGGTGAGAATGAGAATCTTGGTAATAATAATAGTTTGAATAGTCCCACTTTGAAAAAACCCTCACTTGATGCATCGCAGCTATCAAGCTACCGGCCCATCTCCAACCTACCCTTCCTATCCAAGGTCCTGGAACGAGTTGTCGCCTCCCAGCTGTGCTCTTTCCTCTCCACCCATTCATTATTCAAACCCCTTCAGTCGGGTTTCCGTGCTGCCCATAGCACAGAAACTGCCCTGGTCAAGGTCACCAATGACATCCTGACCATCTGTGACCAGGGCTCCCTCTGCCTCCTCATCCTCCTCGACCTATCGGCAGCATTTGATACAGTCGACCATGCTATCCTCCTCCACCGCTTGTCCTCCCACCTCAACCTTCAAAGCCCTGTCCTTGAGTGGTTTAGGTCGTACCTCTCCCACCGTCTTCACTTTGTTTCCGCGAATGGTTTTTCCTCCACCCCCCGCACTGTCTTGTGCGGTGTCCCTCAGGGCTTTGTCCTCGGTCCCCTCCTCTTCACCCTCTATATGCTCCCCCTTGGTGACATCATCCGCAGACATGGGGTTAACTTCCACATGTATGCGGATGGCACTCAACTCTTCCTTTCCTCCTCTGCCCTCAACCCCACGACCACCGATGGCCTGACAGCCTGCCTGTCCGACATTGAGTCCTGGACAAGAGACAACTTTCTTCAGCTCAATATACGCAAAACTGAGGGCCTCCTGATTGGCTCACGTCAGCGCCTCCGCACCTCAGGCGCTGACACCATCAGCATCCAAGGCTGCACTCTCCACCTCTCAAAGCCAGTCAGGAACCTCAGCTTTCTGTTCGACCCTGAGCTGTCCTTTTTTCCTCATATCCGCGCCAAACTGGCACCGCCTTCCATCACCTCCAGAACATCGCCAGACTACGGCATTACCTCACCCCTCACGCTGCTGAAACTGTGGTCCACACCTTTATCACCTCAAGGCTGGACTATGGGAACTCTCTCCTCGCCGGCCTTCCCGTCACCTCCCTCCACAAGCTGCAGGTCATTCAGAACTCTGCAGCTCGTGTACTGTCCCGCACCAGGCTTCGCAACCACATCACTCCCACCCTCGCTCGCCTCCACTGGCTCCCCATCCCCCAGAGGATCGAATTCAAGATCCTCATCCTCACCTACAATGCCATTCACGGCCTTGCTCCCTCCTACCTCTCTGACCTACTATCCCCCTACATACCCGCCCGTACCCTCCGTTCCTCTGGCTCCGGTCTGCTCCACTTCCCCGCCCCAGCCGCCCTACCATTGGTGGCCGGGCCTTCAGCCTCTCGGCCCCTAGGCTCTGGAACGCTATTCCCCAGTGCCTTCGCCTTGCTTCCTCCCTTTCCTCCTTCAAGGCCGGTCTCTAGACCTTTCTCTTTGACCGTGCCTTCAGCTTCCCTCTCAACTCTCTATCCCCTCCTCCCTTCTCTCCCCTCACCCTGACCATTTCCCCCCTCCTCGCTCTCTCCCTTCCCTCCCCTCACCCTGACCATTTTCCCCCCAAGGCTCGGGTCCTGACCCAACTGTCCAGCGCCTTGGGACGTCCTCCTGACGTGAAAGGTGCTCTATAAATGGAATCTTGTTGTTGTTGTTGTAATAATAGTAATCCTTGCATTTGATAAAGCTGCTTATTATAATATTGAAATGTCTCAAGGTGCTTCACATGATATACTGTAAAGTGGATACACTGCGTATTTTGTGGTGAAATGTGGCAGCCAGTTGTGCACAATAGTATTTCACAAACAGCCAATTTTATTTTAGGGATAATGCTATGGGATCATTAATATCCACCTGAACAGGCAGATGGGACCTCATTAAACTGCGATTCCAAGTCCGCCGTGGAGCTTGACAACAACAAATTACATCCCAGAGAGGATCAACTTCTAGATCCTCACCCTTGTATTCAAATCCCTCCACTCCTCTGCACCCCCTACCTCTCTGACCTCCTATCTCCTCAAAACAGTACCCATTGCCTTTGTTCCGCCAGGTCTGGCTTCCTCCTCGTCCCCCGAGTCCTCCGCTCTACCCTCGGTGGCTGTGCCTTCAGCCACTATGCCCTGAGGCTCTGGAATTCCCTTCCTCACTCCCTTCGCCTCGCCCCCTCTCCTATTTTCAGGTCTCTGCTGAAGACCTTTCTCTTCGACCGCGCCTTTGGTCACCTTCCTCCCCCTCCCCCTGGCTCAGCCCTGGGATCCGTTACTGTGAAGCGCTCTGAGACGCCGTCCGGCGTGGAGGACGCTATATGAATCCAAGTTGTTGTTGTACATTTGTATAGCGCCTTTCACGTCAGGAGGATGTCCCAAGACCCCAAACAACAACAACAACAAAATTACATTTATAGAGTGCCTTTCACATCGGGAGGACGTCCCAAAACCTGACTCAGAGGTGAGAGATCTACCACTGTGCCAGGCTGACGAACAACAGAAAGAAAGAATTCTATTGATCTCGATCTGTTGAGAATGGGAATTAATGGAGCCAGGCAACGTTGGTGCAATAGACTCATGGAGCCTCAGAGATCATAAGATAATTACTGGAATAAGTCTGCACGGAAACAATTACTAACATCAAAGAGTTTCCAATTGGAGAGTCAGCAAAGTTAAATGAGGCAGCTCCACTTCATCTACACAGATTCATTAAACCTGGGTTAATGTACAGAGCCCATGAATAAAAAAAGGCTTGAAGTATATAATTCCAGAATGTAATATTATATAAAATTGATCATTCAATTCATGGCTGTTTCCTGGACATTGTTTGTGCAAATTGGCTTGTCACTTTTACTTACAAATACATATTTATTCACACTTCACAGTAAAATCTCATTAAGCCCTTTAGACGTTTCAAATTACATGATAAAGTTCTGTATCAAATGCAAGGATTACTATATTAAAAAAATACACCCAAAACTTTAGTTTTAAACATTCCTATTAAATATATTGGAAAGATAATAGCTGTTTCATTCATTTCTATTGAACAAGAACACTTTGATTGTCATTTAAAATTAAATTTAAATTTCCATTCATTTCTTTTTCATATTTCCATCTGCAACACTCAAATTCATTCCCTTTACTCTAATCATTTTTCCTGGCTTCTATCTCCTTTCACATGTGACTTATTCTGTTTCAGTTATCTACCTTTTGACCCATGGCTTCCAACAGTAGTGTTGTCTGTCTCTGTGCTTAGGTTCCTGGTTAAACGTCATCTGAGCACTCATGCACCTGTCATCTTTCTTCCCCTCACAACATTGCCTGCCTCCATCACTAACTCTTCCCTTGAGTTACAGAGACTTTAATTCAAGCTTTTATCATTTTCAGGCTTGACTATTCTAATGCCTCCTCGATGGCTAACCCAGCCACTCCCATCCTGGCCCACCCAACTCCTCCCCAGCCCACCCAGCTCCTCCCCGACCCACCCAGCTCCTCCCCGGCCCACCCAGCTCCTCCCCGGCCCACCCAGCATCTCCCCGGCCCACCCAGCATCTCCCCGGCCCACCCAGCTCCTCCCTGGTCTATCAGCCCCTTCCTGGCCGACCCAGCTCCTCCCTGGTCTATCAGCCCCTTCCTGGCCCACTCAGCTCCTTGCTGGTCTATCAGCCCCTTCAGGCCCACCCAGCTCCTCCCCGGCCCACCCAGCTCCTCCCCGGCCCACCCAGCATCTCCCCGGGCCACCCAGCTCCTCCCTGGTCTATCAGCCCCTTCCTGGCCCACTCAGTTCCTTGCTGGTCTATCAGCCCCTTCGGGCCCACCCAGCTCCTCGCTGGTCTATCAGCCCCTTCCCAGCCTACTCAGCTCCTCACTGGCCTATGTAGCAATGCAGATATTTTGACGTCCTGGCCTCTGTCACCTTTCCTTACAACCTGTTCCAGTTGTTGATTATGCTCTGCGTAAAGATAAACTTTCTGGTATCTGTGCTGAAATTGGTTTTCAACTCTAAATCCTTGTGTTCTATTGCCTTGTTGTATCCCAAAGTATTAATAGAATCATACAGCACAGAAGGAAGCCAATCGGCCCATCATGTCTGTATTGATCTGGGTTTACTTTTTCAATCCCATTAAAAAATTTATAAACCTCACTGAGGGCCTCCTGAGTTGTCTAATCATTTCTCAGAACTCATTTCTCTAACACTGGGGATTAATTCTCATTGCTCTCCTCTGCAGTTCATCAAGGGTGTGGGCAGCCCCCTTACGCCACAGTGACCAGAGCCGTAGTAGTTCTCTAGACACAGCCTGATCAGAGCACTCTGCAGCCCGAGTATGACACCTGGGGATCCAAACTCACTTGGTGTCATCTGTAAATGTAATTATCTGACACTGGGTCTGTGAATTCAGATCATTAATTTATCTGAGGAACAGGAGAGCTTAATATCTCTCCTCATTTTGACCTAGTTCCCCTATCAAAGACCCTTTGCTTCCTCCAGTCTCCCATCAAAATGGTCACGATGAAGGAGTCAATATCCAATCCATAATCTCCAACAACTATTAACATGGAACTCTGCAAATTGGGTGACATGTGCAGCAGGTTTGGCTGGTCAGAGCTGTCACAGGAGTATAAATGCTGTGAGGTTTACCTTCTATTACCACTCACTCTTACACAAATATTTCTTGTTAACACATACCTGACCATTTGCCCCCGTACTTTTAAAGTGCTCCAAGATTTTACCCTACATGAAAGGCACTATATTTATAAGACTTTTTTGTTGTACTCAGCCAGCAGAAAATACATTTTGTCCAGCTTTTGTGCTTAAAAACTAAAAAATCCTGCCTTCCTCAGATGAGTAACTCAAGTGTCAGATAGCACCAGAGTTCCAGCACGCAGCTTCAGATGGGACTAACACATTTTCCAGGTTACACAACCGAGCCTTCAAGATATAAATCAGATATATAAATCTCCTCGGTCAGTTCTGACAAATGCTTATTATTTAAACTAATTATTCCCGATGGATGGCAAGTGTTTGACAACAATTCTTTTAGAGTTTGACCTGAAATGGCAGCCTCCCTCTCCCAAAATCTAATTGTGAATTTTTTTAAAAAAAGGCTCATGAGAAATGGCTGTAGAACATGTCTTACTTTCAATCTATTAAACTCTATCCTATTTATCTAAATCATCTGGGACATTTTTTTTAGTCCTGTCTCATCCCATGCCTTTCTCCATCCACTTACAGTAAAAGGTTCTAGACATGACTGAACTTTTTGTTAAGAAGATCCCAACTCACCCAACAGTGCAACTTTGACCACAAGTATTTTATCCCCAGTAGGTTCAGCTGTTTACACAAGCGATTCAGAGATGCTGATCTCCTCTCTCGCTTAGTTCCCCCTTCAACAGTGTTCTCAGGTGACTATTATAAACTACTCATACTTCACTTTCAAAACTCATGTTATTACTTGAAGCCCTCAATTAGTTTACAGAGTATCTCTGCCAGCTAATCATTCTTCACTTTGCACAAACCCAGTCATGCATAGTTTTTGCACTGGATGGCTGTCATTTGTTGGACACTGGAGACTTAAAGGATGTAATTGCTGGAGAGAAACAGATAAACTGAAAGAGGCAGCAATCAGTACTTACTGTGTTTCCAGCTTCTGCAGCCAGTCTAGCAGCATATCTCGCTATCAGCCTGTGTTCTTCATCCAATCTGCTCGGACTATCGAGGACACTGAACACAAATAAAGAGAAATTATTATACAATCCACCAGAAATTAGCTGTAATTGTTATGCAAATATTCTACAACATCAATTACTACAGTATATAAATAACATAACAACCCGACGCTCATCAAACAACGCAAAATATTTTGTCTCTTATTTTAAAGTTAATGATAATATATTTACAAAAAAACTTTTAAGAATTATGAACAAGAATTCCTAAAGCTGTGAAAGACTGAACCAGAAACACATTGCATGATCTTGTATTGATTCAGAATATACTCAAATAGATAATGGGAGGATTTTTTGCTTCTGTGACTTTAAAGGACAGTGATAAATGCATTTGAATGTACTCCCATGTAGCAAAAAGAGATTCCCATGATGAATGACCAAAGTAAAAACCTGCAGCTTCTGCTCCAACTCATAACCTGCATCAGTTTGTGAAATGTCAAGAAGAACGTTTGGTTTTCAGGAGCAAATCTTCTAAGTTTGTCCTGTTTTTTGCCTGGGAATGGGAATGGAAGATTAAGGCTGAACAAGCTGGCAGAGGTTCTGAGTTCACTCCAAAAGTCTATTCTGCCAAACTTGAATTAAGCAAGATGTTTTCTTTTCGTCGAATGAAAATGACTCAAAGTTCCCGAAAAGCAAAAGTGGGGCCGGGCTCAGAGCACCTCACAGGCACCCTCTGCGCTCTTCTAGGACTTTAGTAAAGTTCTTGAGATATTCTGAAGCGCAAATAATATTGAATTTGCTAGGTGGAAGGGTGGCAGAAGATGGGAATAGGAGATTTTCCAACAAAACATAAAAAATAAAATCTTACCAAATATGATCTGAAGCAATAAAGGTTCCAAATGGTCTGTCTGATTTATTCAACCCTCTTATAATTGGATAATTAAAATAATTGTCACTGGAATGATTACAACTCATGTGTTCAGCAGACCTTCAAGACTGACCTATATTCTGAGAATCACAATTTTGTTGAAACAAGTGGAATTTCTCATGCCCTTTCAATAAGAAAAATAAGCCTCTTCCAGTTCTATTCATTTCAGCAGGCTTGCAATCAATGATTCCCCATCAAAATTCTTACAGCCTGACCTTGATATTGAAAAATATCTAGATTAATGGCTATAACTAATGGTACTTTTGAGCATTCAGCCATGAATATACTTATTCTGGAAGAGAATACTCTGGCCAAGATTTCTAAGAAAAAGATTTAACAGGGTCACCATTCAGGCACAACTCTGATCAAGGGATTTCAAATGATAATCTGAACTATTAGACAGTCCAAGTATATTATAACAGTCTTCCAAATGTTGCAATTTCATCACTGCTTTGATGAAATCACTGCTACTTTTATTATAGGAAACTTAATAGAAAACTGAATGAAGTCATTCAATCTCGCTTTGGGTACCAACGACATCATTGTGGATATTAATTGTTAGTATGGCCTAGGTAACTACTGTGTGATGGCATTCACACAGTGAAGGATTAATGACCGGGGTAGAATCAGTACAAGTTTATTAAACAAGTATTTGCAACTTATTACTGGGAATTTGACTAGTCAGTAAATCTAAGTTTATTCTTAGGTATTTTACAATTTAGTTCTTGTGTTCTTTGAATTTAGCATGAGTTTCTAATGACACATTTACTTTATACCATGTAAGAAGGAGAAAGTGGTGCAAAAGATGAGGTGCTGAATTTGGGCATAGTTCTTTCTACTTAATGGGCATTAAATGCCTCAGTTTCATTTGAACCTGGTCAATATACCAGTTTCATTCTCTTTCCACATCAGGCCTACAGAGATTTCCATGCAGACCACATATGTCATGTGAGATATGTTGTATGTTCAATTTCTCAAAACATCTATGCAATTCTGCCATCTAAACTGGTATGAATAATGTGTCTCAGGTCACTGTGACAAAAACAAATCATCCTTTTGCCAGTTGTCTCCAATTATATGCCAACTTAAAATATGACTCAGGAACCACAATCCTGTTCAGTGACATTTTGGGGGACTGCCGCCAGCCTATTTGATTTGATAAATATATGTGGATCGCAGATTTCACCCTATTAATGTTATAATCACACTTGATAATGAAAGCCTCAGGTAGGAAATGGTAAAGGTTACTAACTTATTTCACTAAAGGAATTCCAATGAATGAGATGGCTCATTCAACTAAATGAAAGCTTTTTGCTGTGTGTGTTGATTCAAATGCATTATGTATTTATGAATGAGATCAAAAATTCTCTTTGAAGAGAACATATTTTTTAAAAAGTAAAATAAATTCTGAACTTAAGGGGTTAAATTTATGCTGCATATTTTCAGTGTATGTTCATCGCAAGGGGAACGATCAAAACTCATCAGTTTTGATTTCCACTGGCCCTCAATATTTTATGCTTGTCAGAAGAACTTATTATCCAGGATCCTTAATGGTAACACCCACATGGTGACAGCAAAATGAATATTGTTAGAAATGTATATATTACTGTCTAGAACCCTTGTGATTTCAGGACCAATGGACTTTCAAGCTAAAAATTCAGTGTTAAATTTTCATTCCCAAATATTTCTCTGGTCCATGACCCTAAATTTCCTTCCACTGGGCATCAATCAATACTGTCTAGTGTCCAAAATGTTGCATCATCATCATTCTTCCCTTCTTCCTAGATGAAGTGCCCGAACTAGAAACCTAGCTTTGTTACACAACAAGTACACAGTCGTTGCACAAACTGTCTGAATAAGACTGCAGGGCTTTTATTCTTGAGCTACTGCACCTTGACTGCCTAGTGCCACTGCCATCAAGTCTTTCAAATTATGCACTGTTTGTTTGTTAGGGCTATTCTATGATTTGTATCAAAAGTGAAAATGCAATATGAGAGAACATGTATTGTGAAGGAAATTAGATAGGCTTCTTTGCTTACTTTAGAGTAGTCCTTACACATTGTTTTTATTACATTTTAAATTCCAGGCATAGCATTACCAGCAAATCTCTAAATGGTCACAATCATCTTAAAAATAGTCACAATCTCAGGGTGAAGATTATAAGATCCTTAGTTGCATCAAGAGGAAACGGTTAACTGTGTGGTTCATATCACTTTATAGCATTTGTTTAGCAACTGTTGTTAAATATAAATCTAAGGAAAGGTGTGAAATTAAAAATTCTGCATATCAATCAGTTATTGCTTATACAGCTACTTTTTTTGGCCCAATCAGCTGTCTGAAACCCATAACGATACTTAAAAGTATTGAAACCAGATAGAGTTCCATATATGCATGCCACCTATACATGGAAATTTCTCTGCAGCTCCCTAAATGGATTCACCTCGCTTACCTTGATCATCAGGATTAAACAGGGTGAAACCTTGAGCAAGTTTCCTTACTCCACACACCTGATAATAATCCCTCAAGAAAAAAATAATAAATTGATCATTTCAATCCATGATTGTTTGTGGGACACTGCTGTTCCCAATTGGCTGCCACATTTCGCCCACAAATATACAGTCAATTCACTTTACAGTCTATTCTGTGAAGAGCTTTGAGATGTCTAGAAGACGTGAAAAGCGTTATATCAAATGCAAGATTATTATATTATTATTATTACCTAACTCGTGAACGTATTAGGTGCAAGTTGGCAGGAGTCAAGACTAAGGACCCCTTAGATGTAATTAAAGTAGATCCTACCTCTGTGACCTGCTAATCCCATATCTACCTGTTTGCTCCCTCCGCTCAGCCTGCTTCACGTCCCCCACCACCATCGACGGTTGGGCCTTCAGCCTCTCCGCCCCCACCCTTTGGAACTCCATTCTACATTCCCTTCGCCTCACTCCCTCCCTTGTCTCCGTCAAGGAACGTCTCAAGACCCTCACCTGCGACCATGCCTTCAGCCACCCTCCTACCCTCCCTGCCTTCCACTCCCCCTGATCCCAACCCGCCCTGCGCCCTCGCTTGGGTCCAAATCCCTGAGTGTCTTCCCGACATGAAAGGCGCTACACAAATGTAATTTTGTATTGTATTGTAAATACAAGTTCTTGTTGCTATGTGTTGGGAAACTGTTGTTGTCTGTCAGCTAAAACTGCAAAACTTGCTACCATGAGCACTGTCTGTCAAGCTTCCTGTTGCTCAACCAACTAACACCATCCTACCCATTAGGATTTGGGCTTGCAGGGTTAACAGGAGTTAAGTGGGAAGAATCTCAGCCCCTAGTGACTGGTCTGCCCGTCCAACTCCTGCCATTGAGCAAAGCTGGCTGTTCTATCATCAGCAGTGCCTGGGAGTCTTTCAGACCCATCTGTAAACCAGCGATGAGCGTATTGGAATAGTCCAGCCAGGAAGTGACAAAGGTGTGGACAAGGGTTTCAGCTGTGTTTGTTGTGAGGTACGAACAGAGGCAGACAAGTGGAAAAAAGCGGCCTGGCCAGAAGACGTGATGATAGCCAAAGAGTATGACTTCTGTCTTGCTGACATTCAGCTGCAGGAAGTTTGCTCTCATCCAGGCCTTGAGTCTGTGAAACAAACTGACAGGACAGCAGTGGACTGGGAGTCGCAGCAGCAGGAGGAGAAGTTGATTTGGGTGTCATCTACAAACATGTGGAAGTTGACCGCATGCCTGCGGATGACATCGTCAAGAGGGAGCATGCAGATGAAGAAAAGATGGGGGCCAAGGATGGAGCACTGGGGTATCCCATAGGTAATCAGGCAGAGGCAGGAGGACAAAACATTTGCCGAGATGTATTGTTGGCGGTTTGTTCAGTAGGACTCGAGCCATGTGACTGCAGTCCCACTAAGGTGGTTGAGGAAGGAGGCGGTGGAGGAAGATGGAGTCATCGACTGTGTCGAACGCAGCAGAGTGGTGCAAGAGAACGAGGAGGTGGAGGGCGCCCTGATCACAGAGAGAGAGAACGTCATTTGTTACTTTGATGAGCGCTGTCTCTGTGCTGTTGGCAGGGCGTGGCCTAGAGAGGTTTGAGTAGGGAGTGGAGGGAGAGGTGAGAGCGAAATTAATTTGCAACAACACGTTCCAAAACTTTGGCAAGGAAGGGCAGGTTTGAGATGAGTTTGAAATTTGTGAGCGAATCGTTAGAGGGATCAAGGGTGTTTTTTTTAAAAAGGAGTGATGACATCCTGTTAATCCCAAAATATCAGGTGTTAAAATGCAATGCACACATCTGTGTTATGGAAATGCAATACATTTCAGTTATCAGTTCAGTTAAGTGTTAGAAACCTTGTTGAAATCTATGTATTCAGCAAAAAGCATCGAGTTGGTAGGGAATAAAAGTGGAATTACAATTCCTGCTCAACTGTATTGCGAATCTTGGAATCTTCATTAATCACTGTCAAAATCGCTGACTTTTTTTTGCCTCTGTAAATGTTAGAATCCCTCTGCAGTTTAGATGATTTATTAAGAAGATTCCTGCTCTTTGAATTGTATTACAGTGTTTCAAGCAGATGGTGACCTTTTTAAAATCAAACAACATTTTACCCTTACTTTCAGCCTGTACAATCAATTTTCTTTCCCAGTGCACAAAAAGTGAAACATAACACAATCAATAATGAATACTGTGGACAGCAAGATACCCAGAACAAATCCCTGTGAAACTCCACTGGTTGCTGCCCCAAAATCAGCACAATTTTCTAATTACTCAACAATCTCAATTTCTCCTTAGTTCCATACCACTTCAGTTTTTTTGTCTCACATGTGGAACTTTTTCTTATTTTCTTCCCTACTGAATCCTTTTCTGACGTAATTTTTCTTTCCACTCTTGTCACCTTTCCCCCAAAAGAGAAAGACACACTGAAAATATTTCGAACAAAAATGATAGAGATTGTTGCACGAATGTTGGATCACAGGTAACAATTGCTCCCCATCACATCACCCAACTAGCCATTTATTTGTGTGAGCTTTGATAGTGAGCAAGACTTGATCTCCTACTCTAGGCAGGACTCCGGTACAATATGTGGGAGTGCTGCATTGTGCAAAAGCTTTCTTTCTCGTGAAAGGTTAGACTGAAATCCATTGTGTTTGTTCAAGTGGATGTTAAAGATCCTATGACAGTGTTCAAAAAGAGGCGTTTTTCCTGATATCCTGAACAATGATCATAGTTGGTCATTCACCGCGCAGCTATCTGTGGGACCTAGATGGCACAAATGGCAGTCATAATCGTCACTGAACAATTATGAAGTACTTTGAGATGTTTTGATGTGATAAGTGGCTATAAGCAATATAGGTTCTCAATGTCTCAAAGTAATAGAACAAATAAAATAAATATGACTAAAACAGAACTTAAACTCTGTTACATATCATGAGCGATAGTACATTAAAAGATAAGAAACGGTGAAGATGAGAAATGGGTATTCAGCCAGCGATGCTCAAAATGCAGGTCATTCGTCTGTCTATTTTTGCTGTTCTACCAGGAGTGTGAAAAACATGGAAAGTACAAGGCACAAGTGGGCTCTGGACATCTTATTTCCAAATGTGATATTTCAGTTATTTCACCGGTATTAACTCATCTGGATTTCAAAACATTTTTTTTTGCTTCTAAATTGTTCCCCAAATGTAACAGTTTGTTGAACTCAAACACTGACCGTGTGCCATTCTGCAGCCGGTTCACATATACTGCTATCAGATCGTGCTCATCAGCCAACCGACTGGCCGAGTCCAGCCCGCAGTGTAACCTAGTGACAATGGAGGTAAACGAAAGAAAAAAAATAGAACCAAAGAATTTTGAAAAATGTATACATGATTTTACACACTCAAATGATTAAACAAAAAATGAAGCACACAGTAATGAAAAGAAATCAAAGACATTGATATGAAATTCTAGTCAGCACACGATACACATTGTGAGGTCTTGGCAACAACAAGTTTATTCTTCACTTTAAAACAGCTGGATTTTTGGCTAGAGATGAGAGATTGGACAGATCTTACTCAGATTCGGAAAGCTCAAGGTTTAGAGGCCTGAATTGAACATGGCCTTGTGCAATATCCACAAGTGTGCCAGGGTTTCCATCCGCATGCAAGCAACAAACACCAGGAAGTTGATGCATAAAGTCTCCTAAGTTCAGAACGTTGTTCTCGTGCACACTTTATTTCTCACTACCAAAACACAAAAGACGACTCTCGATCACCACTGACGCTCATCCCTTCCCACTCAAATTGGCAGCAAACTGGACACATTAACATCCCAAAGCGCAGCTGCCAAGTATTAAAGATTCATCTGATCGGACAAGCAGGTTTAAAACATTTAGAATCGCCAACCTTTGTTGCAGCATGTTGACCATGAACTCAAAAGCACCTTTGTCCCTACTTTACAACCATTACATCTACTATAAGAATTTGAGTTAAATTCAGATTTTCCAAATAAATCCAAAAAAGTTACAATTCAGACTTAGCAGGATAAGCACTTCTGATCAGACTCATTCATATTGCAGGACAGGTAACTACTATGAAATGACATGAACATTAATAGGTAACCCACTGAATGAACATTATGTTAGAAACTATAAAGTTCTCATGAAGAGCTTCCATGGATTTCGTATAAATTAATGTTTAAAAAAATCAAATTGAGTTTACTGTCAAGCCTGAAACAGTCTGTTTTATTTTATTTAGTAACAATTTATTTCAAATCCTTACACTGGATAAATTCATTTTGATGACATTTGTAATAGGCTTCAATAGTAAAAACAGGACGTTGCAAAAAAAACACAATACTTTAAAATTAAAGAAAGAATATGAAACAAGGCATGAAACCAAAAACAAAACAAGAAAGTAAACCATAACAAAATTACGATAGGTCCTAATGAGCACATCATGTTCCAACATGAAATGGCTAGACAGTAACCATTTAGTGGGATTATTTGATACCATCAGGGAAGAAATTTCACAAAACCAGAGCAGGAAAGAGACAAACTGATTTAAAAGCATCTTTGAGAAAAAGACAATAAAGACTAAAGGTGGAACTACTTTCATGAGTATTAAAAGACAACCTAACATAAGTGTGCTGTAAGTAAGTTCTGGTTATTTATTCGATTGGTATTTGCACTATTGAAATCATTTGTTTCCAGCAAAGTATCAAACTCAGCTAAATAGAATTTTAATAACATCTGTGATAATGCCAGGCCACTTGATAGTTCAGAAGAAGGACTTCTGCAAGTAATATTAATCTACAGTAGAACCTGTTGCATGTGTGTGGTACACAGGAAGTGACTAGTGGCCTGATGAGCAGGAAGACAGCCATTGTTAGCATGGAGGAAGCCACACTGTGCACACAGTGTGATGAAATCAGCTGCCGACCCACATAAATCCACCTCATAGAAGCTCTTTGAGACATCTTCTTGACGTGAAAGGATTATTATCATCATTACTGTTAATCATTTATTTCATTCAAAAGATGCCTACAATTTTCAAGAAAAGTAAGACAAAACACGACACCAATGGGATAATTAAAACTGGATAATGAAAAGGGTAGCAGAAATATATATCTCAAGAGTTTGTATAATAAGAATTGCATTTGATATGTAATCTAATAATTTCAAAATGTCTCAAAGTGCTTCACAATATTTACTATAAAACAAAGTGACTGTGGATTTGACAGGGAATGTGCCAGCCAATTTGCACACAGCAGTATTGCACAAACAGCTAGGAGGTTCATGACCAATTTATCTAGAGAATTGTTGGCTAAGAGCCTTCTCTTCTCAAAGAGTGTCAGGGTTCTTTGATGTCCATGTGAACAGACAGTCAGGACCTCAGTTCAACAAATCATCGAAGAACAATCCGATACTCCCCTGGAGCATCAGCCTAGAACATGACATCCAAGTCTCCGAAACAGGACTCAAACCCATAACCTTGTGATCCAGAAGCAAGAGCACTACCAACTGAACCAGGCTGAACCACCTCCATGAATGTGTTATACAAATAAGGAAGACATCAGTGGCTTCAATTAAAACCAACAATGACAACTTCTGTTCAGCTAAACACTCCTTTTATTCTTCTGTTTTACCTTCTATTGCTCATTTAACTCATACTTGTTGTGACCATTGTGTCAGCAAAATGGATCAATGGTGACAACTGATTCAGTGCAACAAAAGTCAAATTACCATGCATCTGTTCAAACAAGGCACTTGTGACTATCAACAGCTTGGAATCTGCCTGATATACATGTGAAAACAATCACTCTTCATGCAGTCAGCCTTAGCAACACATTGATATCGCCTTCATAATATTGACACGTTGCAGGTTATCATAGTAATCAATTCAAATTATTTCTTTATAACATGCCGTGATATGAAAACTGCAATCTTTCAATGCGAACATAGGGAATTCAGTGTGAATGTCATCACTGGAGTACAGGCACACAGCCACTCTATGGACACTCAAAGCTGTCATGAAAAACAGCCCACAATCTGAATGAAACCATTATACTTTATTATGGGTATTTAACAAATAGATATCCTGGGGTGATCTCAAAGCTATCATCTAATCCTGAGGTTCTGGAAATCATTTGAACCTTTCTCTCAGTTTACGGCACCATCTCTCAAATCTCTCATTAGATCGCTGCCTTATAATTACTCTCAGACATCCATTATTCTCTGAGAGCTGAAAGACATCTAATCTCCCTTTAAAGTAATACTCGTGGAGTCCTGTAGCTCAGTGGTTAGAGCACTCGCTTTGCAAGCAAGAGGCCTGAGTTCAATTCCAGGCAGAGGGCGAAACCTTGGGCAAGTTTCCTTACTCCACACGCCTAATAATAATCCCTCCAAAAAACAAAAACAATAATTAAATTGGTCATTTTCAATCTATGACTGTTTGTGGGACATTGCTGTGCGCAATTGGCTGCCGTGTTCGCCCACAAATATACAGTCAACTCACTTTACAGTATATTCTGTGAAGCGCTTTGGGACGTCCTCCCGACGTGAAAAGCGCTATATCAAATGCAAAGATTATTATTATTATTATTATTAATACAAGTTGGAGAACTGTTGGCCTTAATTTGCAATATTTGTTCAAAGAGTGCAACCTCATGTTTAAATGATATAATATTTAGGACAAAGGAAATATTTAAAATGTGTGATTATTTTATTCCCTCCAATCGAGTGCCTTCTGAGTGGAGTTTGATGGCATTTGCTAGATCATATGCTGTACTTCATAACTCTCCAAGTCTTGGAAACGGCACCAACAATGAAGAAATCAGCCATTAGGAATTAAAACATTGTTTTTAAAAAATAATTTCCAAAGAGCTGGCTGATGCTAGCTGATACAATCCCTAGCTCGGGTTCACATCCCTGACTGTCCAGCACCTTGGGACATCCTCCCGATGTGAAAGACACTATACAACTGTAATTTGTTGTTGTTGATACAACAACTTGGTGCACCTTGCCTTTCTTCCCATCACACCACCACCAACAATAAGCATTTAAATAGTGGCAAAACACAAAATACTGCAGATGCTGGAATCTGAAACAAAAACAGAGAGAGCTGGAAATCTCAGCAGGTCAGGCAGCATTTATGGAGAAAGGAAAGTGAGTCAACGTTTTGGGTCCACGACCCTTCAGTACGCAAGGTCAATCCTGATCTTCCGGTCTCCTGCCATTTCAACTCACAGTCCCATTCACAGTCTGACCTCTCCACCCATGGTCTCCTATGCTGTTCCAGTGATCCACAGCGAAAGCTTGAGGAACATCTTATCTATCGGTTAGGGACCCTACAGCCCTCTGGCCTCAATATCAATTTCAGCCACTTCAGACTGCAACAGCTCACCTTTCCCTCCCCACCCCCCCACCTTTTGTTACCAGAAGAGCTATCTTCTGTTATCACTACAATCATCACCCCAGACACTCTGGTGTGTTGCCTGTTCTGCACCATTAACACCTCTTCTCCCCAGTTTTGTTTCAACACACCCCGCCTTTTTTAAAAATACCCTTTTGTTTTACCTCTTTAACCCATCAACTGATACATTCTCTCCTTTGTCTTCTCTCTCTTTTTTTGTCTTCTTTGTCATCTTTGTCCTGCCTCCCCCTCTCAACTTGTCCTTAAAAATCTCTCCCTCCCAACATACCCCAGTTCTGATGAAGGATCGTGGACCCGAAACATTGACTCACTTTCCTTTCTCCATAGATGCTGCTTGACCTAATGAGTTTTCCCAGCTCTTTCTGTTTTTGTTTTAAATAGTGGCCTTTGGGTAGGATAATGTCTCGGAAAGCTTTACAAAAACAAGGTCAGATACCAAGTGAGGGAGAGGGGAGAAGGTGAGATGTTCAAAGGTTGAAGAGATAGGAAGGATTCATAAAACAGTAGGAATAAACAAATGGTAGAGGGACGGAGGTTCAGAGGTCCAGATGTCAGGGGTATAACAAATGAAGGCTTGGCTAATGATGGTGGCACAGAGAGGGCAGAAGACAGACAGCAGGCCCGAGACAAACAAGCAGAGGAATTCGGCAGGAGAAGATCACTATGATGGAGGGTGCTAGGTCATGAATGGATATACAGTTGAGGGTGGGGATCTTGAATTTGACCCTTTGGGAGATGGGAGATAGTGGTGACGTTTGGTATGAGTGAGGATGCAGATGGTGGAGTATTGGATCAGTTGGAGCTTATGGATGGTGCAACCAGGGGGCTTGGGAAGGAATGCATATAAAGAGGCTAGGCAGGAGACACCAAAGGAGTAAAAAGAATTCTTGCTGAAAATGATTTGAGATCAGGGCAGAAGTGGCCAATGTAAAGAAAATCAGTCTTAGTCAGGCATCAAACATAAGGAAAGGAAAGTTTAGGATTGAACCAAGGTTCCAGTATAGTCAGAAGCATCAACAAGTCAAATTTATATGAGCTTATAATGTCTATTAAAATTACTAAATAACTTTATTGGAAAAGTCAATGAAACTTTGGTTATTCCTTCTAGTTATATAATAATAAATGTTTGCATTTGGTATGGCGCCTTATCATATCTTCAAGGTGTCTCAAAGCATTCGCAGAATATACTGGAAAGCTTTTTTTGAAGCAATTATTACCCTCAGAAAAACGATCGACTAACAACCGGGTTCCTGCTCACTGCTAGGTAAAAGTTCCTTGCTAATGGAGTTTTTTGAAAGTCTTGTTCATCTTTCTTTCCACTACTCTGGCACTGATGGTTCAGTTCCATCCTTGGTTCACATTCTCCTCTAATTAACCTTGATAGTGGCAAAGGGACTCCCTCCACAGCTCTCCTCTGTTGCAGCATCAAGTATGAATGATTGCATAACTAAAACCAGATCCTCCACATCCTAATCTCTCCTACTGTCCTCAAGAGATGTAACTACAATTTTGCGCATCATTTGCAATCTTTTCAATCTCCCCCACTGCTAGTTTACCTAACTTTCTCCTTGCAGATTTTCCTGTATTTATCTGTGTTCAAAAAACACAATCCTTCTTCATCCTTCTATCTGCATTCTCTAAATGGAAGGTTGACAATGAACACATCACGATGAACACTCGCCAAATTCACAGTTGGGGTTATTTGTGGGACGGCCACTCCACTGATTTATTTTCCTGGGTATTTTCTGCATTTCTTGCATCTCTATTTTTGAAGACTGTTGAATAATTCATCATCTCAAACATCACTGCACTTTTAGAGAAGCTATCAGGAACATCCACTGAAGGTATATTCATGGCTAATTTGTTTCTTCTGAAATCTTTGTAATGCTCTAGTTAATGGTTCATCCTCTGACATTCCCCCAGGGATCAGCCTCCTTCCCACTATGTTTCATCTTCACATCAATGACCGTCTCCATTACCATCCAACCATATCCACACTTCTGCTGATGATTCTACTCTACATTTATCAATTTTTTTCAGATTGCCTGTCCTCAGTGGACATGACCTTCACTTGCTCAGAAACATTGATCTCCTCCATAGCCTTTCATATGTCTTTATAATCTCGTTTCTTTCCATTTTTTAAAGACACTTTCTTGATATCTCTAACCAACAGCTACTATTTCTTACCTTCAACTGTTTTACACTCAATCCTCTTATTCACATCCCTGGCCTGACTATCTCTTCTGATTCTCAATTGAAGTTCTCACATCTCATTCATTGCTAAAGCAGTCTCCAAGAAGTTTGTATTTTCCCTCTTTCTTGCCAAATATTTTTTCTCATTTTCTTCTTTAAGCCCAAATTTGTCCAATTCTGGAATACTGCTACTGTGTCCGAGGAGGCTCTTTGAGCAGCTCTTTTGCACTCCTGGACAAACTACAAGAAAAGATTGGTGAAACAAAAGGCAAAACATTTCAAATACTGGAAATGTGAAATGGAAACAGAAGTCCCTGGGAACACTCAGCAGGTGAGGCAGCATCTATGCAGAAAGGAAGCGAGTTAATGGTTTGGGTCGATGACCTTTCATCAGAACTGTTCTGACAAAAGGTCATCGACCTGAACAGTTAACTCACTTTCCTCTCCATAGATTCTGCCTGACCTCTTGAGTATTCTCAGAAAAGATTGGTTGATTGATGATTCTCCATTCTCTCATTTCTATCTCAACTAATTATTTCATTTGTTATGTTTCTGATGCAATGGCCATTCATCCTCCAAAATTCTCTCTTGTTCCATCCAAGCTCCTAAAAGCAGTAAATCTGAATATGTGGTTTTCTTACATACAGCTGGCATTTCTTCCCCTTAAATCATAATCTTATGTTATAATCCATAATGTATTGTTTCAGACTTGAGCTTATTCTCTTCCAAAAATTGATACCTACATTTCATACTTTCACTCTTCCCTTCTCTTCAATCTACAATATTTTAAAACTTGGTGGCAGCCTGGCTCAGTTGCAAACAAACTCACCTCTGGGTCAGAAGCCTTTAGGTCAAAATCTATATTAAGACTTGAAACCATAGTTTAAGTTGACACTCCAGTTCAATGCTGGTGGAGCAATGGATTTTTGGAAATGCTGTTCTTGGATAAAACAATAAATTGAGGTCTCGGCTGCCACTTCAGGGGGGTGTTAAAGATCCCATAACATTATTCAATGCAAAAGTTTTTTTTCTGGTTTCCTGATTATCACCCTTAGTTATTATTATGGTACATGCAAATTGATTGTCACGTTCTCAAATACAACAATGACTTTACAGCAATTCCCTATTAAGTGCTTTGAGACATTATAGGCACTATATCAAATGCAACAATTATTATTTTAAAACCTAAGTTTAGTTTCATTAACTTATCTTGTTTTCTCTACTGTTCATTTCAACTTTGATAGTGTACTGAACTATGGTCTTTGCAGCTTTACCTTGGCTCATAATAAAATAAGAGGCACCAAATTAGTTATGTTTCTCTGAAAGAACAGCGCGATGGCTTCTGATGGAATAAGTCATCATTTTGGGGACATGTAAAAGAAGCTTTACTCTGCATTTGGCCCTTTGACACTGTGGACCACTCTATCCTCCTCCTCCACCTCTCCTCTCACCTCAATCTTCATGGTTCTTTCCTTGACTGTTTCAGATCCTATCTTTCACACCATGTCCACTTTGCTCCACAAACGGCTTCACCTCCAGCCACCTCATCATCTCGTGTGGTGTTCCTAAGGGCTCTGTCCTTGGTTCCCTCCTCTTTAACATCTACATGCTCTGTCTTGGTAACATCATCCGCAAACATGGGGTCAACTTCCACAAGTATGTGGATGACACACAACTCTTTTTCTCTACCTTCACCCTCGACTCCAGGACCACTGATCTCTTAACAGAATGTTTGTCAGACATTAAGTCCTAAATGAGAGCCAACTTTCTCGAGTTGAATGTCATCAAGACCGACACCCTCTTGATTGGATCCTGTCAGCGCCTACACACCTCAGGCACTGACAGCATCACCATCCAGGGATACACACTTTACCTCACTGAGCCAGTCTGGAACCTTGGTGTTCTGTTTGACCCTCAATTGTCCTTTCTACCCCAAATCCCCAGATGAAAAGAATTTGTTTTTCATGACTTGAATTAAAGACTTGTCAGTTTATGTATTAATTCACATTTAATAATTTGTAAACTCGTATCCAACTATATCTTGCAGTCTTCCTTCTGAAAGATCCAATATAAGTTTGAAGACTTATGTCAGAAGATTTAGAATTCTAATATAGTAATAAAGCCATGTTTTGTGATTTACGGGGTTTTCTTCCGACATTTAGGGCAATGATGAACAGAATAGCAGCACAGAACAGCAGCAGGAAAAACAAGCAGGCAGAATGTTAATGAAGGAGTAAGGCTTTAACACTGCACTCTGTCAATCTTACACATTAACACAGCCCAAGCACTGAAAGAGGAGATCTGCAGCAGACAGCAGTTCATACTATCGACGAGGATTGCCAGTGACATGGTGCCACAGTAATTGTTTCTGCAGCTGGCATAAAATCAGATTTAGAATATAAACCAAATAAAAAATTATGCTCATTTACACACTGTGACAGCTAGTGTTCAACCTTCTGGAAGTTACTTGCAAATCCTGCCAACTCGTATATATCACATGATTTCAATCCTTCCAGCTGTCGCAGAGTGCTGTATAAAAAGCATGTTTATTGGTATGTGGTGCGAGCAGGAGAGTGCGATTTGACTGGATGACTCATGTGGAGAAAATGAACAGCAAAAATGTGATGGGACTAATGGTTGTCCTGCATTCTTCTGTGACTTTAAACTAACTTGCATTGTGAAACCCTGAATAAACAATAGGGTTAGAGAGATGAAATATGATTTAATAAACAGATAGAATGGAAAAATAATAATTTTCTTTTACTCTCTGGCCTCCATCTTTTAGCCTTCCATGCCAACAATTTAACGTCATAACCATGTGTTTTCATTTTGTTAACCAATTTCTAACAGGGCACCTCAATAAATGTTTTCTGAAAATCCCTATATACATCAATTGGATTCTCTTGATTTTTGAGTTTCTCACAAAATCCAATTACATAAATCAACAATTACCCTCCCCTCACAATTCTCTCAGATGACTGTAAGTGATCACAAATTCCATCTCATATTATGTCTCTAGAAGTTAACCAAAAACTGAGGTGCAACTAACTGGCCTACAATTCCTCAGCTTACCTTTTCTTCTGTTTTAAATGGAGTGCAACATCTAACCCCTCAGTCCATCAGTATAATTCCAGCTTACAAAGAGTTTTGGAAGTTTGTGGCTAGTGCATCTACCACTTTCCTAATACAGTAGTCCAGGGTGTCTATCATCCGAGCCAAGTGACTTTTATACGTTGTCTTTCACATTTTCAATACAATTTTGCCTGTAATAATTAGCTATAATAGATGCTTTGTAATATCTTTCTTTAATGCTCTTTAAGTCCACTTTCACCTTGCTCTGAAAAAACAAAGCACAGTAAGTGTATTAATTAAGTTTTATCAACAATTCTTCATTCTCAACTATGAGATTTCCCTCTTCAGGGTTGAGCAGCCACAGCCTTTCCTTTAACTATTTTCTGAGGTTATAAACGCCTTTGCAATAACTCTTTACATTGAGTACCATTTTTTTTCATCCCACAATCCTTTTTAGACTCTTTGGCATGCTATCGTGAACCCATTAAGCATTTATAGAATGTAAATAAGTTTATAGATGTACATTTGCGTTCAACCAAGACAAACACATGGACTTTGATTTAAGCATATAAAAGAGATCTATGGGATCTAATGTGCAATATTCACAAACTAGATTCAGGGATGTAAACCTTCTAAACCTAGATTGTGCCATCCCAAAGCCAACACAGTCTAAAAAAAGCAAAAGAGCTGGTGTTTCGTTCAGTTTCCATTCACTCCAGTTTCATTCCTTTGTTCAGGCTTTGCATTTAGCCAGTTCTTCCAAATCTCGCAATTTAAAGGGCTTTCAGTACTCGCAAACCAGAAGTCACAATCAGCTCAGCAAATCCAGATTGTGAATATCACCAATTAGATCCTTAGGTCATTGAGTACTGTCCTCCAGATTGAAATAATTTTTGAACAGCAACAGTGCCATTTGAAAAGAATAATGATCAGCTGTCAGAAGGTAACTGACATTCAACTGCAATAGCTTTTACTATTTAAAATCCTGTTTAATTTTGAAAACAAGAGGTGGCATTTATATTATATTAATGATATTATTTAATATTTCTGTGATGAGACCTGACAGCAACTATGCTATTTCAAGTCCTAAGGGATAAAGTGTCATAATTTTGTATTTTGACATGGGCCTCAAAACTTTATGGACAAGAGCCTTTGAGGTTAAGCAAAAAGGCCACTGTTATTACGAGGACACATTCTGTTGAATATCTACAGCTTCTGAAATGCAGAATGAATCTACCTCTTATCTTTCTGATGTCCAAATGAGTAAAGGAACTTCCTAGTGTCTGTGCTAAAAATCCCCTGCACAACCATGAACTTTGATTTCCTGGGTCATATGAAAATATTGTTCTACTTTTACTTTCTCTGTTCCATTAAGTATCATTTACTCCTATAAAAAACCCTCTAATGTGCCTTCTTTCAAGCCTGAACAGTCCGAGCTCATCTAGTTCAGGCCTCATAGCTCACGCCTCTAACAATTGGGAGTGCATTAGATACGTCCATGTTCGATCGGTAGTGTGTTTCTAGGTTTTTCGTGATTAAATATTACTTAATTTATGGTAGTCAGTGCTTTCAATGGCAACCTAGGTGGTTTAACTGGGAGAACTCCAGCAGTACCCCCAACACATACTCAGGATCCCCAGCCCTTTGCTCTTGCTAACCTGTGCTGAAAGCTCTCAGGAATGTGGTCAGCAGAATGTTTCCCCCCAGGGAGAGAATGCACATTCCATTCTAAACACAGGAATATCCATGTGTAGGTGAACTGGTTTGGATACTCTTAAGTATGGCTCTCAGTTTCTGAATGTGTCAGACACCCGACTGACCAAAGCAATCTATATGGAGGGAATGGTTCCTGTGAGCATTAAGTAAATTATTTGGAAAATGTGATCTAAAGGAGTAACATGAATCATGTCACTATGACAAACTGAGGCAAAAAGAAAAGGACAGACTCAGTTATTGAATGTAAATCAACGGTTCTGTTTTAGAGTCAAGACAACTCATATGTGAAGCCAGAATGAAACTCCAATCTACCAGAATACTTCCCATTAATTACCTTGGAATAAAATCCCTGACCCAAGCACAAATCGCAGTTTGCTTCTCCCTTTCATTTACGACTTGATATATTAAATTTAATGAATCCACTCTCAAGCATCACTTAAAGATAACATTGTAGAGATATACCATAGTCACTTGTGGGTGAAATATATTTTTCTCAAGTGTTTTTTGTTTTTATTAGACTGAATTATTGACTGAACAGGTTCCAAATCATTTTTTGTCTGTTGTTTATTGAAATTCTGATCCAAGCGCTAAACTTTTGGCAACTGAGTTATGCATTTAGCAGGATTCATCTGTATATGCAGACACATTAAGAACTGGCACAAAACAGAGCAGGTTGTATATCCAGTCATAGGGAAATCTCCAACAATCCAACTTGCTATTCTGACTCATGGCTCTTATCAGGAATTCACTTTTATGAATTAAATTTGAGTCACTTACTTTTAAGTACATAAACTGTAAAACATAAAACTGTTAATAGCTTGAGAGAAAAAAATCAATACAAACATACAATTTGTGGACCGAGAAAGGATCATTTGGCTCCATCTGGTATGTTGGTATTGCAGACAGACTCATGCGAAATTAATGTCGCACAAAAGCTGACCTCCTCCTACATCTGCTGGATGGCGATTTAAACCACTGCTCTGTCTACCTCTTACTACAATAGAAATCTGTCCATTATCTTTTGAAGAATCCACAAACATATCATCACAATGTTAACAACTTATTAACTCACCTTGCAATCTCCACATTAGTTTTTATGTTTTCATAAAGTACTGTCTTCTGGATGATTGAAATTGTTGTTTGTCTCATTTTGTTATATTTTACGTCTTGTTTTGTCTCCTCTGCTATGCACCACTCCCTTGCTGTCTTGCTGTTAGGCCATAAAACAGCTGAACGAATGTCACAGGGTGTTCCCGGAAGAACCCTGTGATATTGATCTCTGAAGAACACCAGCTAATCACTGCAATTCAGTTTAATGTATGTAAAAGAGTAATGCCTTGATAATCTGAGACACAGAAATGGAACCTGAATCTCAACATTCAATGGCACTGGCTTAATTTGCTTGTTTATATACTCAGGGGAGGGCGCAAACTATAAGACAACAAAGCCTGATTGTGTCAACACAATCAGCTGCAGGCAACATGCAAATTGCCTACAACCCTTACAGTTCATTTGGTCATATTCACCCAGTATTGCTGCATAGTCAACTTTGACTTGAGCTTCAATACATCTCTGCTGCTGGTGTGGAAAGGCTGCTGCATTCAGAAGAACTATTTAATGCATTTGAATGTTTTCTTACTTGTCTTTAGGTCATTGGTGATGTGATTTTGTCATACGCCACAGGGACAAATGGTTGACTGCAAGGTTAACTCAGATCTCTTGAGATTTTGGGACCAAGAATTTATACTTGCAAGAAAAATATCTGCTGTTTAACATTGTAGCATTGATTTGGTGTAAGGGAGGATCTGTAGTTGGATCAAACATGCTATTTTCTGATTTGATCATTAGTACAAAGCTTGTAGTCCTCTGAGGAAAGGAATAAACTCGAAAGCCTCTGGGTTTGGTAATTATGTGATGGTTCACATGAGACTATGGATCCATTTTAATCTGTAAATCAGTTCTAATATGAATGGTGTGTTTATTCTAGGTTGTGCTTTTCTAACAATAACAACAACAGTTTACGCTTATATAGCGTCTTTTATGTTTGAGGATGTCTCAAAGCACTTCAAATGCTGAGTGGGAACCCAAACTGAGTAGGTAGGGAGACAATCAGGATGATTCTAATGAGCATTTACTCTGAGAAAGGAAGGAAGGAAGGAAGGAAGGAAGGAAGGAAGGAAGGAAGGAAGGAAGGAAGGAAGAATTAATATTTTTATAGCATCTTATGTCAAAATATTTTAAATTACTTTTACAGTAACTATGTAGCACAGTAATGTTTTGTAGGCAAACTCCTCAGTTGTCCTGTGCACAGCAAGACACCCATGAAAAAATAGCCATTAGATGAATGATCAATTGATCAGGAGGATTCTAGGTGAGAATCCCACAAATGGAATCTGGTTTAATGTCTCATGTAAAGGACTGCAGCTCCAACAAAGTAATGTTTCCTCAGGACTGAACTGGGATGTCAGCCTAGGCTAGGAGTTCAACGTCAAGTCTTGATGCAGAGTTTGAACCCACATCCTTTTGAGGTGGAAGAGAGAGCACGTACTGTAGTCACAAATTCAAATAAATCGATTGGACCCTCATTGGTGAGGGAAAGAACATGAGTTGATTGATTATACAGAGAATCTAGAATTTATACACAGACAGTGCATAATAGTCACTTGGCTTGTTTCTTATACAGTTTTGTGAATAATGGATGTGTAACTGGGTAATTGATGGCCCAGTCAAAGTTAATGTAGAGTAGCATTTATTTCTAACATAGCTATTGTACCTTGTGTGTTGTTCATTCCCCTCATCCCACTCTATGTAATTGGTTACATTATGATCAAGTATTTTATGTATGAAGAGGTAGATCCTGGACAAAGCCCAGACTTTCACTGGCTGACACAGAGGATCTCAGCACATTATAATCATAATTAAGAGGATTAAAATAGCACTAATTGATTTGGAGCAGGACACAAACTTGCATATATTTTCTGAATAATCGTGACATTTTAATTTGTGCTTTTGTTTAGCTCTAGGGCTTGCAATTTGCAATCAAATGATTTTCATATGAGCAGCCGTACAATTTATGTATCTCTCCCAGTGAGACATATAACTTCAGGTTTAGCAAACCACAGGATATCTATCATAAGAAAAATAGTTTAAATTCAATTTGAATAGATCTGTTTTTCCCGATATAAATAAGAGCAAAGGAAAAACTGTCAAAGTGATCAGCTTTTTGAGGGAGTAAACAAAATCCTATTAATAACAGGTTACCAAGAGGGTGGTTATGCATTAATGACAATCCGATTAATGATAAGTTTCGCAGTTTTAGCTGATCAAACCTCAGTAATACCTACACACACTCTGGGGACTCTAGACTGATTAAACTCAAATCAAACCGATACACATTCTGGGGTCTGTGTGTCAGGTCTGAGTGAGTGGGAACACAGGAACACTCTCGCTTCTGAAACAGAAGGTTGAGGATTCAAGCGCCACATCAGGACGTGGAATCACATAGTCTAAACCAGCCTGGTCCAACAGGAGGCCCGCGGGCCGCATCCGGCCCAGCGGGTGTTTTTATCCGGCCCAAGACCATTTACAACATTCCAACTTCTGCTCCGTCCCTCCCTGGTGAAGGGCAGCAGCAGGAGACACAGTGCCATTGCTGCAGTGTGTCAAGAAGGCAAGCACGTCTCTTGTCAACCATGTCCTTAGCTACCGCTGGCTCCTGCTGCTGCAGATAATGATTGCTGTGCAACTGATTGGGAGAAAGAGGGATTGGGGGTGGTGGGGGTGTGGGGGGGAGAGACAGGCAAGAGAGAGAGGGAGAGAGAGTGAGGGGGTGTAGAGGGGGAGTTGAGAAAGAGGTAGAGGGGCAGAGAGAGGAAAGGAGAGACAGTATGTGTGTGAGAGAAAGGTAAGAAAGTGGGAGGGAGAGAGCGAGAGAGCAGAGAGATTGGGAGAATGTGAGAGGGGGAGAGTGTGAGAGGGGAGGGAGTGAATGTGAGGGAGAGGGGGAGATTGACAGAGGGTAATTGAGAAAGAGTTTGAGGGGGAATAGAGAGAGTGTATGTGGGAAAGAGTGAGAGAGAGTAATTGAGAGAGGGAAAGAATGTGTGAGAAAGAGAGGAGGCGAGGTGGGAGAGAGTGTCTGAGAGAATGCGCGAGATGGAGTGGTTGAGGGAGAGAGAGTGTGGGGGAGAAGGGGAGAGAGAAACAAAAAGAGTGAGAGAGCAGAGACAGAGAAGGATTGAGGGCAGCGTTTCGTGGTTCACTGTCAGGACAGACAATCGGAGCCTCACTTGGCCACCGTGGCAGGGGCAGAGGACGGAAACCGAGTGACGGGCAGAAAGCTCCCTCCTTCCTCAGTGAGAAACTTCTCTACGTCCTTCATTCCTCTCCCCACCCCTTTCTCTGCAACCTCCCGACCCGGCTGTTCCCTTTGCAGAGCAAACACCAGCTTTCTTCATATCCCCCCCACCCCATCTGCCCCACCATTGCTATTTTGCTCCCCACTATCTGGAGTTCCATTTCTGGAGTCCTTCTGACTCGCTCTCTCCCCTCTCCTCTTTGAAGGCACGTCAAGCCTAACTTTTCGACCATGTTTTCGGTCATCTTTTCCCCTTCCCATCCCACCTCTCCCGGCTCCCACCCCCAGCTCAGGTTCCCACCTGGCACTGTCAAGACATCCTTCCAAGATGAAAAAGGGGCTATATTAATGTTGCGTTTCTGGAAGAGAAACACAAAATATTGCTTTGTGGCCCGCAGACCTTTCTCAAATAGGCAATCCGACCTGCGGCAGCTTAGACCGGGGACCACCATGATCCAAGCTGACACTACAGTGCAGTGCTGGGGGTGGGGAGGTGGGGGGTTGTTGCATTGTCGGACATGCTGTCCTTCAGATGAGATATTAAAACAAGGTCCCTACCTAATCAGATGGACGTTAACTATCCCAAGGCACCATTCAAAAAGAAAAGGGAGGTTCTCCCAGTATCCTGGCCAACAAACCCCCAAATAAAATTGGTCATGATTGGAGCTAATTACTTGTGTACAAATTTGCTGCTGTGTTTCATCCGGAAAATACACAGTTAATCCACTTTATAGTATATCCTTTGAGATGTTGCAATGACATGATAAGGTGCTGTATCAAATCAAAGGATTATTACTATTATACCTTGTGTTTTAGCAACCTGCACGTAATACTCTATGAAATTAGGTAAGTAGGATATGTCCCTCCTGGGCAGAATGTGCACCCCAACAACAGAAGCAACAACATTTATATAGCAAAAGATAGGGTTATGGAGCACTTCACCATTCCAGACAAAGTGAAAGATACTATATAAATGTAATTGCTGATGCTGTTTTCGTCTACTTTTGTCTAAAACATGATGATGGGTTTCCATTACACACCTGGCTGACCAAAATAAAAATAATCTTCCTCAGGGAAACTTCCACATAAGTACTCCCTGATTCCTTAAAATGAATTAAGCATTACTGTATTCCATTCATCCCTAGAGTTCCACTATTCAACCCTGACCTGCTGCCCTCTATTGACAATAATCCCCTTTGCTGAATTTATATAACTTCTTCCCCTTGACATAAACACAAGTCATCATGTTTTTCAAATCTGCCATTCCTAGAATTTATTGATTGGCTCAGTATCCTCTAGTTCCCAATGAGAATACACTTGTGGTTGTGTTATAATATTGCACTTAACAAGTCCTGACACCTATTCCTCTGTGAAAAACTCAACCTTGTCAGTAGACCTTCAAGCACATATAAATATAGAAAGTAAAAGTCTTGTAAAGAGAATGCTTGGGGGCTTTCAGGAAATGTTTGAAATATGATGGTTAGTCTAAAATCCCAAGGCCATTGCTCCCATTGACAGTAGTTGGTTGTCTCTACTTTTTATTCATAGCACTTAAATATAAATGTCTTAATTCCTCAAAAGAAATTCCTTCCTCCACATACAAGTAAATGCTCTTTTCGTCTGAATATTTCAGAGGATGTTGGCTCAGACCCTGCACATCACCACTGACTGAACAATTTTCTAACCCACAGGCAGCCTCAAACTATTATACATTTTTTTCTGGAGGTTATTCAAGTATCACTGTTAAAAAGAAAGATGCAAGTTGAAAAACAAAGTCCAAAGATTACATGTAAACCAGAAATATAAATTAATGGAAGGAATCCGCAACACACTTAATGTATTTTAAAACATCCATGATTGCTTATCTCTTTTGCTAATTTCTTCCTTCATTCTCTCTCTTACAGACACTTTTCCTTCTCTTCAGAGCAGCTTCACCTGTACTCCAGAATCTGGGAGAAAAGTCACAGGGTCGTTCTCAGTTGCATTCAACAATCTATTTTGCATTCTCACATGACTCTCCTTCCCCCAGATCTGGATTGAAAACCTCTGCAGGAGAACCCAACAAATCCTGGGTTTTCCACTCATCCACTGTCACCAGTCACATTCTGGTACCATATCTAAGTGGTCTATATATCCAAACACTATGGGACATTACCCTGCGTGAGGAGTGCTATATAAATGCAAGTTGTTTTGTTTGTTGTTGTATGTGGGAGCTGTGACAATCAGTGTCAGAAGACAATTCTAACTATAGGGAGAACTGCAGCTCCGCCCAATTCTGTCTTTACTCACTGCCCACATATGTGCACCTTCAGGAAGTGGTTGGGAAGGCAGGGGTGGGGGTCACTGGATTGTGATAATAAATGAAAAGGCTGGTTGGTTTTCACTCTCTAACTAGAGCACTTGCACCAATTGTAGTACCCAAGTGCCACTCCAACAGATCAGTTAAATCAGTACAAACTAGGGATTGGTTCCCCAGATGTTTAAAAAAGAGGTAAACAGATACTTGAGTAGCAGAGATATAGCAAAAGGGCAGGGTATTGGAGTTAAAAGATCTACCAAGATCTACCAAGATTTAACTGCTGAAACAGGCTTGATGGGCTGAAAGGCCACCTCCTGTTCCAATCTGTTTGGCTCAAGTACTTTCCTGAGCCCCTTGTGGGGGAAGCAGGGGCACCATATGATAACGCTGAGTAACAGATATGGGACATAAAGTGGAAACAATTATGTCCTGGGTAATGCTTGGTTCGTGTTGAATTTTAGTTCAATTATGTATTAAACTCTATACCCCATTACATCAGTTCTAGCCATCCTCCACTGACTCCCTATCGCCGACTAGATTGATCTCAAGATCCTTACACTCGTTTTGAAATCCCTTCATGCCCTGACACCTCCCTGCCTCTCCGGCCTGCTTACCCCCAATCCACAACCAGCTGCCTCCAACCTTCTACATGTCCCTCGTGCCCTCTGTTCCACTATTGGTGGCCGCGCTTTCAGCCACTATGCCCCGAAACTCTGCAACACTCTTCCACTATCCCTCTGCTTTGCCCTTTCCTTCCCCATTTTCAGGTCGTGCCTGAAGATCTTCCTATTCGCTTGTGCTTATGTCACCTCCCCCTGCCCCTGGCTTGGTGTCGTGCTCCACCACTGTCAAGTTCTCTGGGACCCTACCCTGCGTGAGGGGCGCTTTATTGTTGTTCGGGGCATAGGTTGTTGTTGTAAAGCAACAGTGATATTGAATAGATGGCTCTTGCAGAATACCAATGATTTTGGTACCTCAATAGTAAAATTTTTGATAGTTTACAAACTAACTGAAATTCAATTATAGTTCAAGACTTGCCAATTGTGAATAGGTATTGTGATATGATACCTTTCAAATAGGTGTGCACAGTGGATTTTCAATTGAAAACTGACATACTGGAGAGAGAACATAAAAGGTGAGGCTGCTGAACTTATGTTGACAAAATAACAAGATAATTGTTTCATTAGAAATGCAGGTGTATGAAGCAAGCAAAATAAACTGAGCTACCCATTTCACTTTCCTTCATTTGTATCTGAATGGGATATTTAAGATACAAAAAGCATTTTGAGGTGTTCAACATCAAGCACTATGAAATGCTTTGTTTCTTTGTTTCTTTCTTATCTTGCTTCAACACTGATCTTCTTTGGGGTATGCTGGACTGAATTAAAGACCGCTTTAATTTTGGAGGACCTGCAGGCTACCTGACTCCTACACTTCAAGTCGCTAATAGAAATATGTCACCACTGTTTTCCAAAAGCATAATTTTTTCAGGTTGTGAAGCAATCTTACAAGGCAGAATACTACTCTAATGTTGCAATTCAGGAATACAGTGTATTATAAATGAATCGATTATACTGTTTACGGTTCCCTGTATCAGTCACAGGAAGAATTTGTTACCCCTCAGACTTCTGCTCTTTGAATAATCTGATCTTTCTGACAATGCCATTAAATGACGATCTCTTTTCACTCAATACAATGATTGCTTTCTTATAAAAAGGCAGCAAAATAATCCACCGACATCTAAAGCATTAAGAGATGAATTCAGGTGGGAGATGCAATAAATCTTACTGCTATAGTCCAGGAGCCCTTTAATTCAGGGTACTCTTAGGAAACCTTGGACATTGTCAATCACATTAGAATAGTTAAGGGGGATTTACATGACAGCGTATGCATATCACAAACTGAATGCTTTTGTCAGGACAATAGATGGAAAAAGCAGATTTGAATGACAGTACACTATTTATTGTAACATGTTGTTGCAAAAACAGCTTTACAGCTCCATGCACAAAATCTTTTTTTATTTGATTCCTTATATATTAACAGAGCCTTCAGTGTGCATTTAAGAAGAGCAAATCAGAGACTTGCAATCTCTGAAGGTCTTAGCTCTCAGACCATTGCCTTGGAATGACAGATCCTATAAAAGTTTGAAACAAATATTTTCAGCCTAATTTGAAAGCTAGTTTCCTGCAAAAGAACTGCATCACAAGAGAGGCACACATGAAGAAATTATGACGCAGAACCTCATTGCTACTTAAAAATAAAAAGCAAACAATAATAAGACAATAATAATAATAATCATTATTGTGGCTTCTTCAAATCTCACTGGAAACTTTTAAGTGTTATTTTGTTTCCAATTATGTTTTTTTAAATTAGGTATATGTCCAATTGGTAAATTTGTTTCACACAGAATCCTCCTCGTCAGAAAAGAAAGTGTCTGCTAATCTATCAGTGTGTGGAATACGATTGCTTACTTTCATAAAATGAAATTAATAATATAAATAATCCTTGCATTTGATATAAGGCCCTTTGTGTCAGGATGATATCTCAAAGAATTTCACAGGATGTATTGTAAAGTGCATTGACCCTGTAATCTGTAGGCGAAACACATCAGCCAATTTGCACACAGAAATGTCCCACATGCCGTCATAAGGTGAGTGACCAATTTTATTTGGGGGTTTGTCAGCCAAGACACTGGGAAAAACTCCCTTCTCTTTTTGAATCGATAGCCAAGATTGGGGTGCGGCCCAAAGAGGGGGCTGAAAAATATGATGCTCAAAAGAGGTAATAAAGCCTCTCAAGCCAACGTTTGCGATATATTTTTACTAGTTTCCTCTACAATTTTTTTTATTATTGACAAAAAAACAAAGAACAAATAATATTATCCAATATTCATTACTCCATGACCTTGACTTTGTACTTGAGGTTCTGTCTGACAGCTGTATCTTCCTAGATGAATGTCTCTGGAGTCTGGTACGTGCTAAATTAGGTCATTATTCATTTACACTGACAGCATTGGCCAATGGTTTGTAGCTACAAGTGCACTGAAACATGCATTATGAAAGAGAGCGGCAATTGAATATTTCTTGCCTGAGCTGGGGTGCGAGTTAAGGGACTACAATTGGTCTCACAGTCACTACACTTTACAGTAAATCCTGTGAAGTGCTTTGAGACGTCCTCCTGAGGTGAAAGGTGCTAAATCAAATTTAAGGATTATTAGTTCTTGGGCTAGCATAGTTTGATTTTTACAGTCAATACTCCCACATGGGTGCGGTATTGAAAATTAAATGGCACTCGTGGAGCCATATCTCTGTACTTAATAGTAATAGAATAATAATCCTTGCATTTCACACATCACCCAAATGCTTCATAGGATTATATTGTGCAATGTAATGACTATGTATTTATCGACAAATTTTGCAGGAGAGAAGTGTATAATAATGACTATTTACTCGAATATTAAATGCTTTAAATAAGTGAATTCCTGACTTCAATAAATAACTGATAAATCACAATGAAATTCAATGACGAAAAGAGGTATCATATGTATCAATGGTTTGAACAGTGCTATTGTGATCTGTACATCCCAAGGCTTCTCTGTTCATTCTGATTCACTCTTCCATTTCCTGCAAAATAAATGCGAATCCTTCATCTCTCTGCTATTGCTGCCAATCTTCCAGCTCGTTGCACCTTTCCTTTCAAATCATGTTCGACCTGCATCCATCCACCATTGTCCCAAGAGACCAAAATGGGCCAATCTTTTCTTGCCTAGACAATGCCCGTCCCTCCGTATTCAATCCTACAATAACAATACTGGCAGCTATCAATCAAGAACTAGCTTCAGTGTATGAATAGAATGAAATGAACAGAAACCTGGTAGCATAAATCTCGACTGCATTGAAATCCCGGTCCCAGAACTCAACCGATATCAATAATGACAACAACAACTTGGATTTATATAGCACCCTTCATACAGGGTTGTGTTTCAAAGCATTTAAATAATCTAATTTCCTTAGGAAAATATCTCACTCGCTCTAGACAATATTCTTATCCATTTCTCTGCAGTTCTCTTCTCACTATATCTGTTTTCCTTCCACATTGTTCTTTCTCCACATTAGTTATTTTTTGTTGATGATTCTACTCTACCTTCATTACTTCCCTTCAGATCATAGACCTTCAATGTGCATGACTTTCAAGGTTACTAACCATGATTGTATCTATACTCTTGAATGGAATAATGATGATCTAATTTCTCTCAATTCCCCAAGGAGCGGTTCCTTCAAGTTTGTCACTCATTTAACAAACGGCTTGCACCTCTTAATTTTAATAGTCCACTCTTAATGTGATGTGCATACCACCCATCCACTCAATCTCCTGAGGGAAAGTTCAGCAGACATATTCCCTGATCCTGAAAGCTAAAATGCACTACGATATTCATTTATTCTTATGCTCCCCTACTCAACTACAGCCTCTTTCCCTCCACAAAGATTCGACCACTGGAGCAGAGACAACAATATGTCCTGTGAGGTTATTTATTCATCTCAGTCTTCATCCATCACTTTATCCTCCAATACTTGTACCAAGAAGATTTGCAACCCGTTCATCAAATCTCCTAACACCATCGCTACTCAAACTCATTTTTTCACAAAATCTTAAGATCTCCTTATTTCTCTGTCTTCACCTTGTAAACAATCCCATAACTTTCAAAGCTAAATGCATTGTCATGTAACCACTTCTCTGCACTTAATTTCTCTGCTGCTCTTTAGCTCTCTATATGTNAAAAAAATCTGGAGAGCAATATTTAGCCATAAAATTGAGCGCTTATTACAGTACGATACTATTTATATTTATATAGAGCCTCTCATGTCAAGAGGATGTCTCAAAGTGCTTTAATTATTACAACCAAAGAAACTGTAAAAACGCATACGAGACAAATACAATCATGTAGATTGACGTACACAGAGCAATTGAAACTTTCTTTCTGCATTAACTTGTTGACCATTCCCAGCAAAAGGTTCAGCCAATTCTAACCTCACACTCCATGATGGATTTTATTATAACACTCAAATGCTATTTAAAGATTTCTGTACTTTAGAAATAAGCACAAAGTTAAAACAAAAGTTTGGGCTTGATAAGGTATTTGACACAAAGTAATTGATTATAGGCAACTGAAACAAATGTTGCTGTTTCTCTGTTTCCTGATAATATTGAGACGTTTTGATAAAAACATGTTGCAGAGAAGGATTATCAAAAGATTATCCTCCTCATACATACCTTTTAGTAGGAGTAGGTGCTCCGGAGGATAAGACTGAATGGGAAACCACTGCATCATTCATGTTTGGCAAAGATCGTTGAGGGCTACAAAAATAAAATAAAATTAAAATAAAATTAAGCAACAAATTTAAAAGATATTTTAATTTGTTTAAATTGTCGCAGCAGAGTACTTTCATTACACATCCATTTATATCTGACCATCTGCAGATCAGATGCCTAGCCAACTGTGTGAAGCACTTTGAGATGTTCTCTCTATATGAAAGGCACTATATAAATGTAAATTGTATTGGATTGTATATATAGTGAAAGAATATTGCAATGACAATTTGCTAACTTCAAGCACAAATTAACAAGTGTTTAGAGCTTGGGAGGAGAAAGAGAGGAATACAATACAAAATTACATTTGTAAAGCGCCTTTCACATCGGGAGGATGTCCCAAGGCAATGTTTGAAGATCAATGATGCAACTAATTTATATTTATAAAGCAATTGACATGATGTAAAAGAATGTCTCAAAGCACCTAACAATGAATGTGCTGGACAATAAGCAATGGGAGAATTTAGATTTTATTTAGATTATTACCAATGTCATGGTCGAAGAAATATTTTGGCGATTGTTCAAAGTAAGGAAAGTGTCAGCAAGGCAAACTGGTATAAAGAGTTATTACGCTTTAGAGGATAGTGAGCACAAAGACTGTAAAATGAAACAGTTCCATTTAATTTTATGCAAAGTGGCAGACCATCAGTTGTACTTTATAAACAATGTGGTACGAAAGATTTTTTTGGGGAAAAAAGCTCAACTTATTGTTAGATTAAAATATCATCGACTTGGAAGCGATTCAAATGATTCAGCAACTTGGCGTAAATATCGATTAAGAGGTGAAATACACGTGATTCAATTGGAGTTTCCCAGAAATATGAATTGCGAAGTTAAAGGCAGATTTTTAAATATGGCCAATGGCATTTTTAAAAAGATTTTTTTCTCTTTGCGCTTAAAGTCAGGTCTCAAGCACACCATGACTCTGTAAAATGGCAATCATCTTTCAATGCTTCACTAGTTTTATGGCATGTTAACCACAATCAGGTGCTTCTGTGAGGATTTGTCTAAATCAACTGAGCACCTGACTACTCTTATTTCTCTCTCACTCTCTGTAATTTCTGGCAGAACTGATGCAAGGTTCATTTTCACCTATTGTCAGCATTGAACAAAAAAACACAACCAATGCCATTCCCCTACCTCAGTCTTCTAAGTGCTGATAATATTAAACAACCATGAAAGTCAAGAGTTCCATCCAATTTCGATCTGATTATATTTCATAGTGATGGAAATAGGTCACGTACTAAGGTGATTTTATCACCACTGAAATTACATTTTTTTAAAAATCATAACCAAGCAATAGACACATTTTTAAACAAGGATAGGCAGTCCAAAAAAACAGAATGTAAAAAATTAGAATTGAGAGGTAAAATATAAAGAAATTATAAATCCAACCACCAGATAATAGCACTCAGGAAGGACAAAGTCTACTCTAAACAATATATCCTAAAGGTAGAAATGTACAAAGCATGTACAAAAAGATATAGGGTGACATTTTTATATTGTTAATTGCATAAGTATAAATGTTTATAAATTTATTTTCTAACTTGTTTTTCTTATTGCAACATCAAGTTGGTATTGTGTGCACAGATGGGCAGGAGACTACAATGGAGTTTCTTAAGCAAGTTGTGCAAACAGTGCAGATGCATATGTACAGGGTGACCAAAAAGTCTTAATTTTCAGCTACCCTTTCATCTAAAAAAAGTCATAATTTCTTAGAGACTTATTTAACATTGTAATGGTATCACAACTTTTTTGGTCACCCTGTATGCCTAAACAAATGTGTACAGAGGAAATTACAGATACCGTTGACTATATATTTAACACCAAAGAAATTTTTTATTTGTTGATACAATACTTAAATCCCTTTTATTGGTTGTTAATTACATGGTTAATGGCATCTGCAATTTTCTCATTACATGTGCTACACAAAGCACATAATACACCTTTATACAACAAATCTAATAAACCCAATGTTTTCCACAGCCTCCCTCAATGGATATGTCCAGTGATGGACAGTGTCCAAATGAAGTTTCAAGGAGATCAAGGTGTATGGGAAGGAGACAGAAGGAGTGGGAAAGAGGCTCACATGGAATATAAACACCAGCAAGGACTAGTTAAGCCGATTAGTCCATTTCATTGCTATATAGTCTATGTAAAATCTGTAAAATAACAATGCCAAAAACTACTTGCATTTATGTAGCGTCCTTCATATAGGTTAATGTCTCAAAGTGCTTCACATAAACAGAGTCAGACCCCGAGCGAGGGATCCGAGGGGAAGGAGATGTCCATAAGCACAGCTGAAAAGGTAAGTTATTAGACAGGATTCAAAGATGGATAGAGTGCAGACCAGAGATTGGGGTGCAGTGACTGAAGGCTTGGCACCAATGATGGCACGGACAAGACAGGTGATGTTAAGCAAGTCTGAGTTAGCCAAGCAGAGGGGACAAGCAGAGGAGTGAGGGACGGGGTCACATAGATACTGAGGTACTAGGGTGTGGAAGGATTTATAGGTGAAGGTGAGGATGCTAAAGTTGATTCATTGGGAGCCAATGAAGCCTGGCAAGCATTGAAGAGGGGGCATGCAGAGTTTGCATGACATTCATAACAATGGTGAGAGCGCGTTTTACTGAAAAATAAACCACAGTGTAACATCAAGTATTCATGACCCACCCTTCAGATTACTTCACGTCGCAGTGAGGTTTATTTCACAATATTTTAGGGCTGTTGTTGCTTGCAAGCCATTTATTGGATTTTACAAAATGTGTGGCAGTAGAATGAACAAGTACTTTGAGCAGAATGACACCACATCTAGAAAAGCAATGCATACCATTTGAGGTAGTTAAGTGGTGGTTACTCTGTGGTTCTGAGCTTCTACCTCTACATCAAATAAATGCTGCAGCTCTATTCTAAGCTGAATCGGGTCCCAGGTGACACAAAACACTTTTGAAATGGAATCAAATTTTCTAATACAATTCATAGGATAAGATAGGTCCTTTGATAGATTGAGCAGCAGACAGAGTGAAACAGAAGGAAGAGGGAGAGGTTTTCAAACAGGGGAAGGTGAGTGACACACAGAAATATTAATCCGTGGTGTTCACATTCAATTGGATCCCCTTAATAGAGGAAGCTGAGTTTCCATTTTTTTTCCAGTGCAAATGCTTCCAAGAAGCATGGACTCAGCAGTGATGCTATAGCAGCATAAAATAATGTTAGTTTTTGTTTCCCCTGACGACTGTGGAATTAGCCAATCTTTCTCAGGTTTACCCTCAAAGGCATGTATTTTATAGAAGTGTTGGAACATCACAGAGGCCATTCAGCTCTATGTCTTTGCTATCTACTCTAATATTTACAAACTTTATGATCTAAATTTGCCTAAAGTGTTTCAGATCATCGTGAAAATTAGCAGTATAAAGTGCAGAGAATTTATTCTTGTAAATTATACATTATTAATGATAACTGCTCACATATAAAATGCATATAACGAGCATTTTACCGACCCAATAAAAATATTTATATATGCTAACATCTTTTGTAGTGAAGCACTCTTTCCAACAAACAATGCCAAAACAAGGCAGATCGAATGTCATAACCACTGTAAAATTAATTTCCTTGACATATAAATAGAACTGCTTTCGGCTTCAAGAGCTTACATTATCTAGTGCATTAAATGGGATTTAGTGCTCATGAAAAAAAAACTTTCAAAAACATGGAGGAATGAAAACAAAATTATTTTCATTCAGATGCAATTTATTTCAATGAATGTTTCACCGTGCCTCATCCTGGGATAATCCACATGAATAATGGGCCAGAAACAAGCACAATATACTTTGCTTAAAGTATCAAAAATACAGCTTGATTAGGAGTACACAGAAATTTTATTCTCACTATTCTACGACACAATTTATATTTATATAATGCCTTTTATATCCAGAGGATGACTCAAAGCACTCAAATAATTATACATTAATAAAGTCTTCCCTTTCATGTGTCTCATGTTGATGATCATTTCCCACTTTGCAGTGCAACTCTTTAGTATCAAAGACTGGGCCAAAAATCTTTGTAAGATTTTATAAAGCAAGTTTATTTATAATGTAGGTGCCCTATAAACCTGAATTGGGCTTGGGTGTGCGGACCGGCTGGATTCTTGGGCAATAAATAATCACCTATTTCTGGGTCATCGGGTCACCACTGTTATTACCTGGTATTTACATTTGGTCCTGTTTATGTTTGTTTAGAATTTCACATTGGGAGCACACACCGTGACAGCCACAATTGCAAGCAGGATATCTCGCTCCTACATCCTTGTTTTTGGTATGTTGCCATCATGCAAGGGTTAATTGTTGGTGTGGTGAAAAAGATGTAAAAATAAAAGCTAAAGTTTAAAGTGTACACATTGCAGTGTGGAGTATTAAGTTACTCCAGGTGCAGCATCTTTAAATAGAGTTAGCATAAACACAGCAATTAATCTTAATTATTTGCTGTGCCAATTTTGCCCCTCACCCTTCCCAGCCCTGTTTTCCACAGAGCCATCTAACTCCATGGAAAACAGAAATCCTCCCTGGAATATACCAGCATTTAAGCAAACATTTCGCTGTGAAAACAATTCTGCTGCAACTCAGTTCTGAGCTGCTCAAAGTCTCCAAGTCACATAATAAAAATAGCATCCATTCTGCTTTTTAAATCTCTGAATCGCCTCACAGTGGGACTGGATCAATAGTAAAAAAAAACAGGGCGCTGAGAACAATCCTGTCACGGATCATTTTTGCACTGGTCGGGATCGATGTTGATTCCACCCTATAAGATAATCGATCGAGTCCATACTGCAGCCAAGCAAAATATCACCTGTACACAGAAACCAGAGGCGGGCTAATAACTCTGCAATAGGCTGAATGGCCAAAGTTCTCATTTCCACGTCAAATGCCTTCAGGAAAGGAGAGAAAGGAGAGAAAATTGGAAGAGAAAAAAGTGGCGAGGAAAACAAGCAGCACTCTCCTGAATTATTTCATCGCTGAGCTGCAAGCTTTAAAGAAAGGATAGGTTTGTATTGTGCCATAAACTGCATAATTTAAATTGTGCAAATTTGTACTGCTAAATATTTTATAGTGAATCTCACGAACCTATAGCAAAAGCCCGATTTTTTTTAACACGATTGCAAGAAGGTTTCTCACATTAACAGACGTTTATACTATTCACCAGGCTTCTCCCAACGTAAGATTTTGAAACTTTTGGATTAGGAAACAAAAACATCTTTAAGGCAGAGAGTGACAAGGGATGGATTCAATCTGTAATTTCTCACATAATCTGAGCTGAGCTGTCACTGGAAGGCTCTGTCCAGAACCCAGGTACTTTCCATCAGAGAAGCAGGGAAAAGTCTGGGGAACATTCACCTCTCTCCACTGCTCACATACCTCCCAGTGGCTGGACACAACACATTACTGGCAGGAGCTTGGAAATAGGATGGATGCTTTATTCTTCATCGGGAAAGCAAAGGAGTAGGTTATGACAGGAGAAAATAAATGAGTACATTTTAAAAATGATCAGAGGAATGTGTAAAACAGAGTGGAAGGATTTTCGCCCAAATGATTTGTGGCCAAAAATATATGCAACTTTTTTTTGTTTCTTTCACTTTTCTCCCTTCCTCTCCTGAAGGCAGTGATGCATAATAATAAAAATAAACCTTGCATTTGATATCATACCTTATCACATAAGCGAGACGTCTCCTGGGATGAAAGACAAGTCATGTGATTGTATTGGGGAAGAGGAGAGCCACAGAAAGTGAAGTGATTGAATAAGTGAGTGAATATGTTTTAAAAAATTATAAGGTAGCAAGAGAGTGAATTAAGGGAAACAGAAGGATAATAATAAATAATCCTTGCATTTGATATAGACATCTCAAAGAGCTTCACAGAATATACTGTAAAGTTAATTCACTGTATATTTTATGGGCGAAACGTGGCAACCAATTGCACACAACGGTTATAGATTGAAGTGACCAATTATTTTTAGTTTAATTTTTTTGAAGGAATTATTACCCCTGGAAAAGTGATCCGCCTTTTTTGGATGCATTTTGCCCACAAAATATACAGTTAATTAACTTTACAGTTTATTCGGTGAAGCTCTTTGGGACGTCTTGAAGACGTGATACTGTGCTATATCACACGCAAGGGTTATTATTATATATATATATATACAATTTAAGTATTGGGTTAATAACCTAAAGGTTGGGTAAACCATGTGAAAACACTTAAAGCTGCCTAAATTAAGAGTTAACAACTAATGTAAAGGATTACCTATCTAGGCTTGACGATGCAAACTCCTTGCTTGTCGGCCTCCCCAACTCCTCCCTCCATAGGCTGCAGATCATCGAGAACTCTGCAGCCCATGTCCTCTCCCACACCAGGCTCCGTGATCCTATCAGCCCCATCCTCACCCGACTCCACTGGCTTCCCATCACACAGAGGATACAGTTCAAGATCCTGGAACGCACCTTCAAAGCCCTCCATGGCCTCTCTCCCCCCTACCTCTATGACCTCCTAACCCCCTACTAATCTGCCCGCTTCCTCAGCTCAACAGACTCCAGCCTGCTTCACATCCCCCGCCTTGCCTGCCCCACCATAGGCCTTCAGCCACTCTGCCCCGTCCCTCTGGAACTCCATCCCACAGTCCCTCCGCCGGGCCCTTTCCTTGCCTCCTTCAAGACCCATCTCAAGACCCTCCTCTTCGACCGTGCTTTCGATCATCCTCCTTTACACCTCCTGGCCGCCACCTTCCCAAACCCAACCCCGCAGCTCGGATCTGAAACACAGACTGACCAGCGCCTTGGAATGTCCTCCCGACATGAAAGACTCTATACAAATCCGCTGGCTTATAAATCCACTGTCTTATTATTACAGATTCACCTTTGTTAATTATATAGCTATGTGCCTGTAATTCCTTCAGTGCACGTACATTTGCACCCAACCTGCCACACAGCTCAAAATTAGATCCCAAAGAGACTTAAGTGGAAGTGAGGAACAAAGAAAGTAGGGATGATGCCATAATGGGTGGATCAGGAGTATAAGAAAACTGAAACAGATGGAGGACAGTCAGCCCATCGAGTCTGTTCTAGTTTATTGGACCTTGGCAGATCTTTTAATCCTAATGCCCACCCTTTCGCCATACCACTTAATGTTAGAGTGGGAAAACAAGGTCACAACAACGTTTCGAATCAAGAAGGTCCTTAGCTCATTTGATCTCATCCTTCCAGAATACTCATTTTACCTTTCTCAAAGATTAGGGATCAGGGATGGTTGATGAGTTAAGTGTATGGGTGCATGTAAAGAAGAAAGAGCAATGTGAGCAAAGGAAAAGAGATCAGCAAGTAGGACTAGGAGAAAAGGGCAGCAGTGACTAAAGACCAATAATCCCCGCTGCTGTATTTGCCCCTTAAGATATTACATATTGGCTGCTGCATTTCGCCCACAAAATACACAGTCAATCCGCTTTATAGAATATTGTGTGAAGCACTTTTAAGATGTCTCAATGACATGATAAGGCACTATATCAAATGCAAAGAGTATTATCATTATTATTAAGGTAATTTTTCTTCTGGCTCCTGCATTGTAAAGGCTGCCACACCTTGCTGACTGCTCTACTGCTGCGCCACTCCTGACTGAATGATTGTACCCCCTGCCTCAATATCATCGCTTCAATACCTTCGGCACATGTAGCTTGCTGGTTTGCTGTTCCATCAGTATGAAAGCCGTAGAACTTCTGTATGTTTCATATTGAAAAGACGGGTTGAAAATCCCTTGTCACAGTTCAGGAAAGGCTGCAGATAATGCGATGTCACTGATGAAATCAGTGTTTTATTGGACTGTCACTTAAGTTGGTTTTGTGAAAATAAAATTCTAAAAGAAAATGATGTGAATCATTAAATATCTACTTAGTGCAGGAACGTACTGCCACAAGTTGGAGAGGCTTTTTATAGAGGCTTTCGACCATAGTCTGCCTTAGAAATGGCTAAATGTAGTACAGACCAGTGTGCTGTAATTTACTGTAGTAAATTATTAACCCAGGAGCAGGTGAATTATCAACCGCAACTTGCTTTTAAAGATATTTAGCCTGTTCGTTCTTACTTGTTACATTCCCAACCTTTGCTGTGGCTCAAAGAAGAAGCGGCAAAACAGAGACCAGGAATATCTGCCTGACTTGGTAACAAAGGGAACATAGGAATGGGAGCATCTCCAAGGACGCACCCTAACAGCCAGTTCCAGAACAACATTACGATAAATCCTGGAAACATGTTTTTCAGCCTCTCACTTAGGGGAGGTGCTCAACAAGGGTGTAGACAAAGGAAAGACAATAGGTGTAACAATTTTAAAACAAAATATTCTAAATAATGGCAAGGCATCCGATTTTACAACCCTTCAAATCAGTTTGAGCGCAATATCCATTTAACCTACAATGCATTGAATTCACTTACTCAGCATCAAGGACATGTTCTTCAAAATCGGTTCTCAATGTAAACTCTGTAGAGTTCTTTTCATCATGTCATAGAGCAATTAGAGACCAATCGTCAATAGAAGCTGAGCTATTGCAAAGACAGTCTCTTTCAGCGAGTACTCATACTATTCACAGCTCTGCAGCCACAAAGATTGAAAGAAGCCACCATGCAGAGTGTTGCCGAGTCAGAGGACTTAGCCAAAACCGAGAGGGTGGGATATACAGCGTTATTCTCAGGTTGCTTCACCATCACACTTATGGGGAGGGACAGGGAGAGGGAGAGAGCTCACCCATCTGCACTTTCAACACAAGAGGGGCAGCGCCTAAGGGACTCAAAAAAGAAGCAAAATATTCTCAAAGAAGGCAGTGGGATTGAAAATGTAGTACTGTATTTCCTAATTGGAATATTGCATGTAGCAGCTCCTGACCGTAACTAGAAGAAAGTCATGTCAACAGGTGAGAACACTGCTCTGAGGTGATCTACCTCCACAGTGATGTTCCCAAAGGTCAGCGTGACTCAACTTTAGTTTCCTAGTGACTCCAGGTTGCAATCACCACTTGTTGTGCAACAGTTCTCCTGCAGGAGCCAAAATAGCCTGATTTGGGACTATTTCTCTAATTTGATTCTGCTGCCCAGCAAAATTGAGTCAGATGACTTCAGTAACATATTCCAAAGCATCCTTTGGATGAGATATTGGCTGCCACGTTTCACTAACAAAATACAGTCAAAAAACACTTTTCAGTAAATCCTGTGAAACACTTTGAGACGTCTCGATGAGGCAAGAGACCTGTATCAAATCCAAGGATTATTTTATTATTATATATCCTGCTTTACACTCATGCTGGATAAAATTCACACAATGGGCTTCTGTCTATACACCTTGTAATACAAGTTAAATTCTCACTGATGCAAATTATTTGTGATCGGCTTTGTGTATCTCTTAGGGGATTATCAATGATTTCTCTAAAAATCTCTGGTTTTAAGTGGCTCAGTGATACCCATTAATACAGACTGCATTTATATGCATTGAACTGGATTTTACCTTTGCCAGCTTCAAATGTTACATTGGGCTGTGGACAGCCTGGGGTTCATCGTCAGTATCTATGAGCAGCTGCTGAAGTAAGCTGGCCACATGTAGATGTTATGCATATAAGAAAACCATAGAACTGGACAATACGTCTTTCAGTACATTTGTAGAAAACAGTGAGTTAAATAGGAACAAGAGGGCTACTTTGAATGCACTCACTCCAAATCACCCATAGAATTATTTTCAACATTTTTTGCATTTGGGAACAGTTTTAAACAAGCAGAAAAGACAAATTATACATTAATGTCAGATATGAAACTTCCCATTCAGCTTCCGAAAGAGTGCCTTGAAGATTGAAATCAAACAAGCACAACAACAACAATTTTCATCTTTGTAGCGACTTTCACGCGCGTGGTGACTCGGAGCACTTAACTATAGCGAAACTTGATGCCAAGCCGAGGAACGATGAGATGACCATAGACACAGTTAAAGAGGAAGGTTTTCAGATGTGATCTGAAACACCATATCAAGAAGCTGTGAAAACAAACCTAATGCAGCATGAATGGTCCAAACAGCTGGATAGACTATATAAACCAGCAAAATCAAGAGTTTTCTTCATCAGAGCCATTCATGACAGGTATAAAATCAAAAAAAGGGCAAGGGAATCCCTGCTGTAACTTTATTTGCCTCTAGTTTACTGTCTGCCATAAAATCGGATTCTGCTTTATTCAGGATTCAGTACATTATGATAAGAATTTATTCATAGCCTGCCTTTCCTGCAAAATCACTTCAGTTAGAATATCACTTCAACTACAATGTCACTTAGAGGTTTGTATTCTGTTTTTCAAAAACATGATGAAACTTAAAGCCTTAGAAATGTTTAAAATGCACACAGTGTTTAATATTTTACAGATATATGTATGCAGCAATATGTTAGACATTAAGCACACAGTCCACAAAACACCTTAAAGTATCAATGGCAGTTTAGTGATTATTTGTGGTGAGATAATACATTATTAATTTCACAGACTACTTTAAAGATCTTCCTTCTTTAACAGAGGTAGGATAGCTCTCACACACTCAGTGCAATTCACTATTAATTGAAGATAGAATATATGCAATACACAAATACAAATAGTTTAGAAGACATTGCAGTATCCCTGTCATTTTCTATGCATCTTCTATTTTGTATTTGTTATTCAGGTAGCGAGTAAAAATGTGAAGTGCCATGCTGCACAAACCTCAATGTTTACACCCTGAACTCAATTGCAACCTGGCAATCCTTTACAACAACCTGAGATTACATGAAGGACATCCGAAGAAAAGCATAGCTTTGAATGTCACCAACCTTATAGAATTGAAATGCAGAAACTCGAGGTGGTTACACAGGTCCAACCTTTCTTTTTACTTAGTGCTGGGTCGCTCGCTTTCTGCCTTTCTCCCCTTACCACTGAATGTGAATTCTAATGCATCCCGCTGCTGTCTCCACGGAAACAAAATTATCATACGGACAAGGAGATCTCCGAGTCACATGACAACACAGCCTACGCTTGGCTCATTCTTTGTTTCTGTGGGATCGGTGTGTATTTTCGGAGAGGTTGGCTGAACAGGAAACATAACAAAATGGATCTGTGAATGACAGGTTGCATCTATGCTGCCCAGGGCAAAGGTGGGTTGCTACCTACCATTAACCAGCAAGAGCCCAACCCTTACAGACTGCATGGAGCCCTTTAAAGTGCGAAACCTTTCATAGATCAGAAATTCTTTAAAAAAACAGTTTACCTAAAATTACAGAAGTGGCACTAGAAGAGTGTGGATTTTTTTAAAAAAATTAAGCATCAGTAAAGGCCTCGAAACTTTAATATTCAATGTTTTCAGGTGGAGAAAAAAGATTTTGAAACCTTTTTTTTTAAATTTGACGAGCTGCCATGACAAACTCCTAAATATATGACTGTTTTGATCCAATTTACTGTTTGTGCCAACAAATAAAGAAAAGATTTGCCAGGCAGTTTTTTATGAAGACACTGCCACTTTAAAGATGTCATTTTTGCTGGCATCACTTGTCTGTATATCAAAACATTGAAGGTGATGGACTTCTCGAGTCCAAACATGAGCAGATTTCTCAGCTGTCTCAGCCTCTGCCAACGCCCGTTTCTCTTCCCCTTGCCCTGGCCTCCACTCACCCCTCCTTCTCTGTCTATCTCCACCTCATTCCTCTCCTCCCACATAAAACCCATTTACTGACCTCTCTCCCTAGCTGACATTATCCAATGGCAAGGATGCTCGTCTTTAAGAAACCCTCACTCAGCCCTTCCATGCTCTCAAGTTGCTGATCCAGCTCCAGTTTGCCCTTTCTCTCCAAGGAGATGAAATTAATCATTTCCTCCTAGCTTCGCGGATTCCTTTTCCACCACATCCGTTTGTCAGGTCTGTGATTCTGCCCTGCACACAGCACTGAGCCGGCCGTTGCTAAAGCCATCAATGACGTTATAATAATAATATAATAATGACCCTGCCATTTGATATAGTGCTTTTCACGTCTTCTAGACGTCTCAAAGCGCTTCACAGAAAATGCTGTAAAGTGAATTGACTGTTTATTTGTGGACGACTGTTTATTTATGTTATCTCCATCTCTACTTCCTTCTTCTCCTTGACCTCTCGCCATGTTCGACACTGTTGACCACTCCATCCTTTTCCTCGTCTCTCCTCACTTCTCCACCTTTACGGTTTTGTCTTTTTCTGGTTTCACTCTTGCCTATTCCAGCGTCTTAATTTTGTTTCTTCCAATGACTTCAACTCCTGCACATGTGATGTTCCTCATGATCCCATGGCACTATTCAAAACGAGAAGGTAGTTTCTCCCAGTGTCCTGCCTAATGATGGCTCAAGTAAAATTGATCATTCACTGCATGATCTGGTTATTTGTGGGACATTGTTGTGTGCAAATTAGCTGGCCTGTTTGCCTACAAATATACATTCACTTTACCGTAAAATCCTGTGAAGGGACTTTGAGATGTTTCAACAAGATGGTAAAAGGCTACACAGTATCAAATGCAAGAATTCATTTATTCATTGTTACATTTAATTTCCTCAGAGAATAAACTGATGCATTCTGTTCTGATATTTTGTGCAAGCAAAACTTGCAAATTCAATCATGTTAGAGCATAACAATTAATTGTGGATTTGAAAATCCAAGACAACATTCAATGCCAACAACAAGGCTAAGGCACCTTTGAAGATTTCAAAAGAAACAAAACACAACATTGCATTTGGTGTCAAGAACTTAAGAAAGTACAGAAGAGAAAATACAATACAATACAATATAATTACATTTGTATAGCACCCTTCACATCGGGAATGCCCATGGGTAACATTCACACTCAATTTTCTTACTATAGATTCGCTCCCACTTTTACTTAATCTTCTGAGAAAAATGCCTGACCAGATAAGTACATGCTCCTCAAAAATAAAGTAATGTGCAGTTTCTCTTGATCTCCTAACGGAGTGGAATTCCATATCACAAATCCAACCACACAGCTCAAACACTTAGTCTCAGCCTGTGTCTTTCCTTCCCACTTAGCTCCTGTTAACTCAGCAAGCCCAAACCCCTAATGGGTAGAATGCTGGTAACTGGATAACATTTGCCAGAGTGTGCTCACAATCTTAGCTGGTTGACTCCAGCATCACCCAAATGTATACTTTGGGCTCTCCAAGCCTCTAGACCATTGGCAACCTGTGCTTAATAATAATAATACTTGCATTTGATATAGCATCTTATCATGTCTTCGAAACGTCTCAAAGCGCTCCACAGAATATACTGTAAAGTGAATTGACTGTATATTTTGTAGGCGATACTTTTATTCCTTTTGTGAGAAAATACTCCATTCCAGACAAACAGAAATGTTCATGCATATATTGGAGCTCCGTGCTTCATTGTAACCTGGGTTCACTTTATGAGATGCATCTTGTGTGGATGTATATCACTGCTCTATCTCAGTCCTGTAGATTTCTAAGTTGAGAGGCCTCTTTCATCAGTCAGCTTCACTACACTCACAAAAACATTCATTGAGAGTATTAAAAGACATCTAAAATCAATTGATACAAACTTGTTTTCAGCTATATTGCTCAAAAGAGATTTTATTTATCTTAAGTTAATAATTCAAAGCGTATATTTATTATATTTACCAAAAGCCTTAAGTGCAAACATTGGACTAATTTGAGTGCTTTATAAATTACGAAAAAGCATTTGTTTTTCAAATAATCCCACGTTTGGAAACTTGAAGCTAATCCTTTGTATACAGGATATCCTTCAAAATCTATTTTCTTTGTTAAAGGTACATTATCCTGTAAATCCTTCCTTTCTGCTCTCCCTGAGTAAGTTCCTTCTGGCACTAGTAGAGGGACCACTGAGATAGTCAGGGTGCAAATGCAAATACTTACAACCTCTCACTCAGAGACAAGAGTGCTACTTTTGAACTTAGTTGGGACTGACACTCCAACACACTTCTTATGATCAGTTGATAAAGATATTGTCCAGTTTAGCACTCAACCATGCAGACTGGGAAAGTTTAGCTGGATAATCTCAACTGAATGATCTCAGCCAGGTCAGCAGTAGGGACAGTACTGTAATCAGCCTGGTAGGTCGATTGTCGAACAGCATGTCAGCACTTGCTGCATCGTCTCACACATGAAAAGAAATCAAAGCATGGCCATCTCCATAAACAGAGGAAGGGAGAACCGTGGATGTGGGAAAATACATTGAAGGGACTGCAGAACAGATTCAGAAAACAGTAGAAACTACAGGACGACTTCAAATGGGGCCAATCTATCAACACCCAATTGTATTGTCCGAATTATAATGTCATGATGCAGTGACACGTCAGTGACGGACAAATTCTATTGCTGAGCCACTGAATTCGAGCCATTTCTGCTGCATTAAATTTTAAGAATTGCAGCTCATACAGTAGCAGCTGGAACAGCTTCTCATAGTTGAATGATCAGAATTTGAACGGAGTCGCAATGACAATGCATATTGGGGCCATCATATACCAATGTACCAGTTCAAATCCAACCCTCCCAGGTCACCAGATGATACAGCAGATAAGGGGGGGGGGAGAAGAGCGGGGAGGGAGAAGAGGAAGGGGACGATGACGACATGAAGCAGACTGAGCGCTGAGCAAAGGGGGCAGTAGGATCAGTATTGTAGAAGGTTAAGGTCATAAAGGTAGGGTGAGTCCATGGAGAGATTTGAAGTTGAAAACGAGCATCTTGAATGAATTCCCCCGAGAGATGAGGCTGAGAAAGGATTGGGGTGATACTCTCGTGGAACCATTCCAAGAGAGGACATGGACTGCAGCGTTCAGGAGATTCTGCAGCCTTTTTGGGGAACAGATGGGAGAAACTCCATAAAGAGCTTGGAGATGTTTTGATGTAGCAGGTGCTTTGTCAAATACAGGGATTATTTTCTCTGGTGCAGGCAAAGAAGGATTATGGTGATTATAAGTAAATTCAGCCCAGAATATACTGTGTCTATTTCCCCTCCCCCCCGCCAAAAAAAAATGACACACTGTCTTAGGACCAGAAATGTAAAAACAAAAAAAAATGTGCCAGGATAAATGGTGGTGATGATGAAAGTCAGAACTGGAATTTAAAAGGATTTGAGGAGGTAGATGTTACCATCTACTGGCCATTCAACATATTACAAAACATTCTGTGTAAAGCTAGGAAGGTCAGTTTACAATAAATACCGCAATGATGACCAATTTATCTGTAGGACTGTTGGCCAGTAGTGGGAGAACCATTCCTCTCTTAACGTACGCTTGAATAAGCAGATTGGACCTAAGTTTGTCTACAGTGGAGTCAGGCTAGCCTAGGGGCTTATGTCTCATAGTGGGGTATGAACTCACAAATCTTCTAACCAAGATCTGAGGTGCTGTCCACTAAGCTGACAATACACTAAGGACCTTCATTGGGTTTGAATGGCTCCAAGACAAGGCTGGCAAAGCAAGATAGGTAATCAATAATGCAAGGCACTGGTGCTGGATAAGTTAAACAAGATCAACGAGACTTAGAGCTATTCGTATGTCCTGTATCAATGCCCTAAATGGTAGGGTGGATGAGCAGCCATACAACTTCCTGGTATTTTGCACACTGATAACTGCTCCGCTGCTGTGCACAAATTGACTACCACATTCACCCACAAAATACACAGTCACTGCAGCATACATGGTCGGTATTTTGAAATAAAATCCTACTTATAGAGTTTTGAGACATCCTCAAACAATGACGTCAAAAAGCGTTAAACAGGATATTAGTGTGAAAAGTGCTATATTAGATACAAGGATTATTATTATACCATTAATATAAATATACCATAAATATCAACAGAGTAAAACATTCAAAGTTTCATAATCAATTTGATAATTATCAGATGTGTTGTGAAACATTGCCTTTACACTCCAATACATTTTGTCTTTCATCCCAAATTGCACTTTTTAATCTTCAAATTCCAACCTCAACAGAAATGGAACACAAGAAAAACAAAATTATCTTTTAAAAAAACACACAAAGGCACACAAATATTCAATATATTAGACAATGACAGATGTCTGTATCTTTTAATACAATGATCTGGTATGATTTTTCTCTAGCAGATTTAGACTCCTAGCTGAAATTACTTTGGACAATTCAAATCAATTTCTCAGTGGGATAGCACAGACAGAATTGGCTTGAACGCAGAGTATATTTGCAGCAAACTGGAAATCCCATTCAGATAGGTCATATAGACCATGAATTACAAGCAGGAAAATAATGTACCAAACCCTTCTGTGACACATCTCTCTTTCCTTTGGAGGAAAACGGTTGATTTTGAAAGAGCAGGATAATACAGTAGCCACAAACCAAGAGTAACACTTCTTTAGGAGCCCAGTGAAAATCTGGATAGTTGCACAGATCAGAGATTACATCCATAACAACAAAAACTTGCATTTATATAGGTCCCTTTGTGCAGGATAGTGTCTCAGAGGACTACATTGCTGGGGAGACTCCAACAACAACAACAACAACAGCAATCACATCGTGCTTTTTTATATAGCCCTCAAGTAATAAACTCTCTGACTGCTGAAGTATCCATTAGCTTTTCCCATCAGGGTAAAAGGTACAATAATAATTGAATAACCAATTTACCTGTCTCATGATTCTCATTAATGGGACACATAACACATACTTTTTATATAGAAACATAGAATTTTTCAGCGTAGAAAAAAGTAAGCCATCAAACTGTTGTATGTTACAGCAAAAACATTGCCAATATATTATATCAATTTTGCATTCATTCACCATCCATGAATCTTAGATTGCTGTCTAACAAAACAGTTCTTGAACAGTAACATAATCTGTTGATAATATCAACAAATTCAACAGATGCTGGTCATAAGCAGTCATATTTCATAATGCTTCCAATACATTGCTCATGTCCATTAATTTCTAGCAATTTTGACTTAAAAAATGGAATAGTTAATTTTCCTTTATCATCAGCATTGCAGCAACCTTTACAAATCTTATAACCGTTCCTGAGAACTGTGCCACCCTCAGGTTTGTAGTGTCACCACAACGTATTTAAAAAAAAGCTCAACTTAGTAAAGCTCTTGGATACTGCATTTTAATTAAAAATATGAATAAATCCCAGAACACAATGGGAGTTATTTTTCACTGATTCCTACAAAGAGAGATTTGCTACATGGTTTGCTATGTGTTTTTATTGGGATTTGCATTAAAATGGGAAATCCCATTTTAAAAAAACTCAGGGAAAAGATTGCTGGCTTTAGCGATGATCAGTGCAACTTAAATCCTGATGTTGATAAGCGTAATTTTTTTTCAGTTTAATTTGTAAAAGAGCATAGCAGAGCATTGGAGATGGAGAGGTGGAATGTGTGTCACATGGATTCATAACAAATAGCACACAAAGATTCCTCTCAGTTGCATAACTGGCATTTACTAAGAATTACTAGAGTGATTAGTAATGGCCCTACACTGTCTTTCAGATCTGCATTGATCTATTGTAAACTGGGATTAGGTCTACTGCTCTCCAAAATTGTCAGTACACATGTTGAGCTGTGCTGTTCACTGGGACATTCACAGGGAGATCCTGGTACCTGCTATCCACCTAGTGAGGGCTCATACCCGCGCTTGAGATGTTTCGACACTATACAGGCAATAAGTCAAATGTTAGGACTATTCATAAGCACTGAGCTGTTCAAAATGTGCATCTTTCTATTTCTGTTATCTATTTTCAGTAGCTAATGCCTCCTTTATTATTGAATAGAGTGCTGGGTGCCCATCAATGACTGCTGGGTGAAGAAACTCCAGCTGTTCTACCTGCAATTCGGACAATTGACCATAGCGGTAGATTTTATCCACATTCCTTATGTGTCAGCCTGGCGAGGTTGGTAACACTCTCGCCTAAAAGTGAGAAGGTTATGGGTTGAAGCCCGTAATGCGGTGCTGGGGTGTGTTGAACTGCTGGAGGTGGCGTTAATCTGATAACGGACTGTGGAGTCCTGTAGCTCAGTGGTTAGAGCACTTGCTTTGCAAGTGAGAGACCTGAGTTCAATTCCAGTCAGGGCGAAACCTTGGGCAAGTTTCCTTACTCCACACGCCTAATAATAATCCCTCCAAAAAACCAAAAACAATAATAAATTGGTCATTTTCAATCTACGACTGTTTGTGGGACATTGCTGTGCGCAATTGGCTGCCGCGTTCGCCCACAAATATACGGTCAATTCACTTTACAGTATATTCTGTGAAGCGCTTTGGGACGTCCTCCCGACGTGAAAAGCGCTATATCAAATGCAAGGATTATTATTATTATTTTATAAGGTGTGAAACCGAGGTCCCATCTGCTTGTTCAGGTACACAGATCCCATGGCACTTTTCGAAAAGAGAAGGTACTTTCTCCCAGTGTCCTGACTGACAATTCCCCAAATAAAATGAGTGTTTGTTTTGTGGCTGTTTGTGGAACACTGCTGTATGCAAATCGGCTGCCACGTTTGCCAACAAATATACAGTCATTCCACTTCACAGTAAATCCTATACTGCGCTATGTGAAAGGTGCTATACCAATCTCAAGAATTACAGGATTATATCCTGGCCAGAGTCACACACATGCCCTGGGCCAGTCACACACGTGTGTGGGGGCTAGAGTCACATATGGTCCCAGGTCTCTATAGTAAATGAACAGGACAAGGAAATGATATAACCCATCCACACAAAAAAAATTTAAATATTCTATTTAAAATTCCTGCAACTCATAAAATATCACCTGTGAGCGAATCTGAAACCTGTAAATTAATCTAAACTTCCTGATAAGATCATAAATAATGAAAGCTCTCAGCCGAGACATCGGATCTATTAAAATTTTCTGACATACTCTGAGTACGCTGGTATTTTAATATGTAGATGTTGGCCTCTTGGCGCAGATCCATATTACTCATCTTAAAATAGGACTTAGAAACAATATCTTGTTCACCACAGTGATTTAGCTGATTCACTTCAAGAGAAAATATCCAGTTAGCCTGTGGGTTTACATCTAAACCCTTAACCTCATTTCAGTTTTATCTATGGCCAGGCGTGCTCAGGGCTGTTTCTTTGCATCTTCCCTTGCAATGGATGTATTTTTTTCAAATTATTTCCACCTTTTAACGATTCTTTCAGAAAACAAATCTCTCCTAAAAGTGGCTCTGCTATATTACAGGATAAGTCTTCGGACAGTCAAGCTGAAGATTCTGGTATGGATTCAATGATGCATTATTCCTTCATCAATCTCATCGACATTCAGTCCTTTTCACTGCAGATAACTAACACATTCCTAGCATGTTCAGCAAAATCATGGGAGGCTGTTTTAATCGTATTATTTTATGGCAAATTAAATCTGTTTATTTCTCTAAACATGCCAAGTTCTAAATAATTCATTCGGTGAGTGCTTTGGTAAATAAGACCATAAGCATTTTTTGAGGGACATTGGCAGTGCACTAACCTTACTTTGATGATGTTTGCACAACCAACTTGCCCTCACTTAGATCCCTTTCGTGGAGTCCTGTAGCTCAGTGGTTAGAGCACTCGCTTTGCAAGTGAGAGACCTGAGGTCAATTCCAGGCAGGGCGAAACCTTGGGCAAGTTTCCTTACTCCACACGCCTAATAATAAACCCTCCAAAACCAAAAACAATAATAAATTGGTCATTTTCAATCTACGACTGTTTGTGAGACATTGCTGTGCGCAATTGGCTGCCGCGTTCGCCCACAAATATACAGTCAATTCACTTTACTGTGTGTTCTGTGAAGCGCTTTGGGATGTCCTCCTGACATGAAAAGCGCTATATCAAATGCAAGGATTATTATTATTATTTTCAGTTTGGATATCATCTGCATCGGTTTTATTTTGCATTGCACAGTCCCAGTGGCCCAAATTGAACCATAGCCATACCCTGGCATCCATTGAGCACCTCACAGAATGCCATTTACCTAGATACATAGCTTTGCATACTCAATTACTTTCAGCCTTGCATTCTGGAAAAAAAAACATGCTGATGACATGGAAACATACCTTGTGTTCAGAAATTTGGGGAACTTTCAATGTGATTTGAATACTCTTAAGCATGGTGATGGGTTTTCATATATGTCAGATATGTGGCTGACCAAAACAAAAATCAGGATTTTATTCATGAACCTATTTTCAGATTAACGTACAATTGAAAACAGTCGACTATTAAACAAAGGCAGATTTTGTGGGGCAACAGGTCCATCACCATCATTTGTTTTATGATCAACTGGGTTTTTGGCACACGTGGAAACCCCAAGTAAGAGTTCCACATGCGTATATCATCTACACATGGACATTTCCATCTAGATTGGAATGCTCACTGTCTCCCTAGAGGGATGAGAGAGGATCACCATCAGGATATGAATGTCGCAATACAGCACCACTTTTTCCCATTGCACCATGTCTGATCTAAAATCCATAAAATGGGAATGAAAGGAGGGAAGCTATTCTGGAAACAAAAAGTGTTATGAGGACTTTTAAATCAAAACCCTGCAGAAGTCTGTTTTCCTCATTTGTCACTACACTTTACAGTAAATCCTGTGAAGTGTTTTGAGATAAACTCCCAATGTGACGAGCACTATATCAAATGTAAAGATTATTATTAATATTATTATCTTAATTTGTAGCCATTCCTCTGATACATTTACCCCAATCCATTCTCACAGCTGCATCTTTTACTTGCTAGTTACAGAAACAGTAGATAAATCACAAGGCTAATGGTTATTCTGTGAGAAGCCCCATTAGGCACAGTATTTCCTACTGAGAGTTATGCTTGAGCTGGGTTTCAATGTAATGCCTGAGAAGTGCAGTTTCAGATCACTACTCTCCTTTCTTTCATGCTCCAATTTCTGCCTCTCCTCGAAAATTGGTATGCATGAGAAAACGGAAGGAAAAATTGATTTAGAGAGCACTTTTCCACAAGCATAAAAAAATTAAAACATTAAACAGGCTAACTCTTTGGTGGGAGAATTTACCCTAAGAAAATGTCACTATTCCTTAATCGTTTTAAGACAGATTTCAGCCTGGTAGCATTCACACCTATGAAACAGAAGGTGGGTTCCAGCCCTACTTTGGCACTTTGAATTCTTAGTCTAAGCTGACACTCCAGTGCAGTTGCTGGGGATGTGTTGCATTGACGGAGGTGCCGTCCTTCAAATGAGTTGAAAAACACTTGTTCAGGTGGATATTAAAGATCTCATGGCACTATTCAAAAAGAGAATGCAGTTTCCTCCAATGTCCTGGCCAACAATTCCCCAAATAAAATTAGTCATTCACATCATGGTTGTTCGGTTAACAATCCTGTATGCAAATCGACGTCTGCATTTGCTTACAAACCAACAACAACAAGATTACATATGTATAGCGCCTTTCACGTCGGGAGGATGTCCCAAGGCGCTGGACAGTGTACAGCATTTCAGACCCGAGCTGGGGTCAGGGGGTAGAAGGGAGGGAGAATGCACAGTCACTGCACTCTACAGTATATCCTTTGAAGTGCTTTGAGACGTCTCAATGTGGTGATAAGACGGTATATCAAATATAAAGATTATTATATTAAATTAGCCAATTCCAGTCAGAATGGCAGCGAAGATTGGTCATCTGGCCTTAAAGAGAGAAAAGAATCAGGCAGGAAATCCACTGCTAGAAGATCTCCAACAACCTGTGTGTACTTGTGAGTTTTTAAATAATGCTTGTATTTGATACAGTGCCTATAACATTGAAATGTCTCAAAGTGCTTCTCAGTCAATTGCTATCAAGTGTAGTAACTGTGTTATTGTCAGCAAACACAGCCACAAATGTGCACACAACAAAGTCCCACAGTCAGAAAGTGCTTGACCAGCATACCTGAAGATTATTGGCTGAGAGAAGAGAAGAGAAACCAAAGCTTTTCTTTTTGAATGGTGTCAGTAACAGTGTAGATTGTATAAAGTTGGGCTATGACAGGTATTGACTCCTGCAGTTTAGTTATATGTAAAAGACTTCTTGTCCAACATAACATATGAAGAATTGCTCCTTGGGTACTAGAGGACAGACAGATCCCCTTTGATCCACATTCTAACCAAATAAAAATCCCTGCGCAGGTCCTTGAGCCACACTACACCGGTCTCTCAGTTAAAATGGTAGGCGACAGACCCCAACCCAAAGCTGAACAATTTGTTCAGATGCTATACAAGAGAACTGTGGATAACTGGCCCTGCGGGATTTTGCTCCCCACTTTCTCTCTCTCTGTTTGATGCTTCCCTACAATAGCTTGGCTGAGATTTGGAATCATGGAACAAAGCCACATTGCACTATACCTCCAATAATACTACAGTGCCCAACCTCAACCATTTCCAAAATGCATCAAGGACATTATGTGACAGTAAGAAGACCCTTTATGAATTCTTATCAAACCAAAATGTCAATTGGGTGTTGCCTGCTGGACTTCACTGAGCCTGGGTTTTGCAGCAAACCTTATGCAATCTACACTGTCACATACTCCTCCAACTCATCTAATCTCCTGAGGGGAGTGAGCAGCCACTGGTGGTAAACACTTCAAAGGTGATAAAAATGTAAAGTTTGTTCTTGGTGCCAGAAGCAATGGAGCAAAATCTGTAGGATATTAATCTAATATGACAAACTCCATTCTTATCCCTGCCCAGCTGCATTCTGCAGATGAGGTTTCCATGGTCCCAGCACCATTGGGTTTCATGGAGATTCATTGTGGCCTTTCATTAGATTTTAACATATCCGGTTCTTTACCAGGAGATCTTCCCTTAATCTACATAGTATTAGCTTCATTCAGTGGCAAATACTTGTCTGATCTCTAATCTTGCTTGAGACTTATTATTTAAAATGTGTTCAGTTTTGGCGATCACAATGCAAGTTAAATAAAGTGCCCACAGCTGCAATGTCAATGCTTTCAACACTTGAAACTCACTCCATCAAATAAGTTCAATGAACGTAATGTTTTTAATGCCCCAAATTATAGTGGTGGAATTAAATGATTGGCCTTTTCAAGATAGAGGGCCCAAAGTTTCTAATGTGGCTTTACTAATGGAAGGATAGAAGAATAAAATCGTAACTTGCAATGCAATGTCTTCGAGAAGCACGCATTTGGTACCAATTTAGGTTGATTTGTTATTAGCACCTGTCAAAGTTTGCCTCTGACACTTCCTTAATTTACCACACAGCGATCACCAGCTGGAGCACTTATTCCCAGATGTATGGCTGGTATAAACATTGTAATATCAAATCGCAGTGGTGTGTGATTCAAAAAAAACACAGATACTCACAGTCTGCCAGTATTATTCTGTACTGAAAGAAATATATTTCAAAGTAATATCTCTAATAATGTACTACATCTGATGGCAAACAAAAATGTAACAGCCTCACATTGACTGGATATTTTTAGCCATATCTTCATAATCACTCTCAAATCATTTTCCTTTGCTAACCCTTGCCATGTTCATCATCCACTACGAAGACATTTCAGGATTCCTATAGGGTATGCATCATACACTTATCTATATTAAAGTCCATCTGTTATGCTTAACTCATCCAGTTAATTTGGCCAGCTGCATTACAGTCCTATCAATCTTCCTGATGTTCATTATTTGCCACAATTTGGAGTTAAGGACGAATTCCCCACAATAGTTATCAATAGTGAAAACAGCAGGAGAACCTGAGAGACTCCTGTGGAGCTCAACTCATCACTCCACAGAATTTTGTTTTGTTTATCATTATCATCTGTTTTCTGTTGCCAAGCCAGATTTCAATTCAGCCAGCCAGTACATTTCCTGATAAAGGAGAGTGGATGTCTAAAGGGAATATGGTTTGTTCAAGGTACATTTTCATTTCATAGAAGAAATTATTAACCTTAGGAAATTTCAGTTTTGTCATAACAAAAAGTGACATTTCTTACCAGCCTGGATACCCTCAAGAGGGTATCTTACTGACAGGCTGCTCCTAATCTTGTTAAGAACAAAGGTATCCCAAAGCAACATCGTGGAAAGAGTGTGGTGGGGAACAGCTTCAAACTGGTCAGATGGGCTATCAGGATGGACCAGGTTGCACTACTCTCTCCACCACTGCTGTTTCCTACAAAACTGAGCCAGGAGTGGCCTAGGAGGGAGAGAGATCGGCTCAAGGCCTCTATGTCAGTAGGAAACTTGGCGCTCTTTTTAAGAAAAAGGCAATCTGAATCTCCTGAGTACTCTAACTTTTTCTTGCAGTTTGGCTGCTTCTGAATTTAGCTATTTTATGAATTTTCCAAATTAGTTGTTAGTGCTTTTCCACCCTTTTGTGAAAATCACAAATTAGATCCCGTTTCTCCCCAAAAGTAAGGAGACTACATTCCCTTTATAACCTTTCATTTCCTTAAAAAAACAGTTTCTGAGAATGAATAAAATTTAGATTCCCTGATCGTCTTCTTTTACTCCTTTAGTTACCTCCAAGAATACCAGCAGATTTCTGAGACAGACTTATTACTTCTAAATCCACATTGACAAACCTACAAGAGTTCTGTGCTCTTCAGACAAGCATTATTGACATTTCACAACCTTTTCCAAGATTTTATCCACCGTACAAGAGTAATTGGTTGTGTCGTGCCATGATTGACATCTCACTCATTTTCAGGATATTAGGCTAACATTTGCTGTTTCCCAGTTCTTAGCTACATGCATCACTTTGAAACAAAAAATCTATGAGTATTCTAGGGCACATCTCATCTAGTCCATACAACTAACACTTAATTATTTGACCTTCTTTATAAATATGCTTTGCAAACCTATGAATACATTACAGATTTGCAAATCACTGCAACTAGATTTCAAGCTAAAGCCAGTGTTTACAAAGAATGATGTGAATAATTCATTTACTCACATTTCAATTTGCTGAATTCCACCCAATGCATCGCTTTAAGGACTTATTTTGTGTTCAACAATATCCACTTTGTACTATTAAGAACCCACCTTTCAATTGTCCTCTTACTCCGAATATTTCCTCTAATATTTATCTCAATTAATTTCAGTTGGCTTCAACACATATTCTAGCCTTCGCTACATTAGAATACATTGGAATATACAGCACAGAAACAGGCCATTTGGCTCAACTGTTCCATGCCGGTGTTTATGCTCAAATGAGCCTCCTCCTGCCCTTCCTCAACTAAGCCTTCAAGCATAACCTTATATTCCTTTCTCCCTCATGTACCTATAGCTTTCCCTTAAATACATCTATGCTATTTGCCTCAACAACTCCTCGTAGTTGTATGTTCCACATTCCCACTACTCTCTGTGTGAAGACATTTCTTCTAACTTCCCTATTTGATCTTTTTGTGATTATTTTATATTCATGGCCCCTGATCTTGGTCTCCTCCACAAGTGGAAACATCTTCCCTAACCTACCAAAATCTTTCATCATTTTAAAGACCTCTATCAGGTCACCCCTTTCAAGAGAAAAGAGTCCAAGCATGTTCAGCCTTTCCTGTTAGGTATAACCTCTCAGTTCTGGGATCATCCTTGTGAACCTCCTTTGCACCCTCTCCAGTGCCTCTACATCCCTTCTATAATGTGAGGACCAGAAATGCACACAGTATTCTAAGTGAGGTCTAACCCAGGTTCTATAGAAGTTTACCATAGCTTCCAGCTTTTCATTTCTATCCCTCTAGAAATGAACCACAATGCCTGGTTTGGCTTTTTTATGGCCTTATTAACTTGCGTTGCTACTTTATGGAATTGTGTATGTGTACCCCTAGGTCCTTTTGCTCCTCTACCCCATTTAGGTTTTTATTTTCCAGGATGTATGTGACTTCGTTATTCCTTCTACCAAAATGTACCTTTGCCTCTTAGTTTCTTTTAAAATCAAACTGCTTTTATTTTACAAATATTTGAAATGATGTGCAACCTGACAATCACAAGACTGAAATTGAGGGTAATACTAGCAAATGTCAATAGAGCTGCAGACAGCAACAACAAACCAAGATAAAATGATGGCAAACAAAATTGAGAGGCAATGAGTTCAGTGGAGCATTACGAATATTTAGTGCAATTTACAAAACATTCAATTATTGAAAAGCTCTTTATACTAGGTCTCTGTCACTTCAGAGCGATCAAAAAAAATGGAGCAAAATGAAATATTAAAAGCAAATTAGCTAGATGTATTTAAGAAAGAATATCGTAGGATATAGTATATAGTTTGGGACATGAAATGTGCATCCGACTGCTAAGATGGTGGAAGTGAACTGGTTGGACCTTGGTCTTTTTCTGCCTAGCAATTCTTAGGTTCTTATTAAAATTAAATTAGGAAAGCAAGAAAGATCTAAAGGAGGATGACATTATGTCCATCACTGCTGTAGGTTACTCTGTTCCTAAATAGCACAAGATTATTTTCTTACTTTTTTCACAGGTACAATATTTTGATTCTGAATCAACAACAACTTGTATTTACATTGTGCCCTTCATGCAGCAAAGCATCTCGGATGAATTAAAGTTGACTCTGAGAATGTCACTATTTTCAAGCAAACATAGATGAATTGGAGAAGATTCAGACAAGAGTGACAGGGATGACCCCTGGAAGTAGAATGAGATAAGTATGAGATCAGAATGAGATCCTGAGTAGAATTTTGGATTTATACTTTCCATTCCTCATTGCATTGCTAGTTGTTAAAATCGAGCACCTTAGTTTAGAGTTCACTAAACTTATGCATAGAAATTTAACATCAGGTATAAATAAGCTTGTCATTCTTATTAAAAGAGCTGGTCATACAATCAGCATTTTGTAATATTAAAAAAATGACAAAATATTTCCTTGAAAGTGCTTAAATTATCAATAACTATTGATGGATCATTGCAGGAAGTGGAGCCCGAATCGATTCACAACCATTGCATTTGTACTAAAGTGTTACTGAATCCATCTCCAGGCTGTATTAGTAGTGAGATACATTCTCAAATTTTGTGCCGCTCCCACTTCTCTTCAGTCTAAACTCATCATTAGATACAAAATAAGCCTTGTAAAACTATAGCAACAGAGATAAAAAAATCCTTTTCTAAATATTAGGGGACTGCATATGCATGCAGGCTCGTTATTTAATGTTTCAAAGGAGACAAGTACAAAAATAACAGGCCTCAAGTTTAGAAGAACTTAATGAATCCCAGAGTAGTGGATATAGAGCATTGACTCCCAGTAATGGCAATTAAAATGTAACCCCATTAAAATATCTGAGTGGATGAATATCTGGTTAGGAGATCCATCATTGTGCCAAAGTGTATGCAAACCAGATTGAGAGTTCCACATATGCATGCTATCTAGCAATGGACATTTCCCATTTGGCTGGGATGGAGTCCAGATATTCTCTGGCAGGCTTCCCACTGCTTGTCCAGCTTGGACATCTTACCAGTAAGGGCTTTGGCTTGCACGGCTAATAGGAGCCAAGGGGAAAGAATCCCTGCCACAAATGACTGGTCTGCTCCTCCACCTGCTGCAGATGATCCAGACAGGCTGGTCTGTCATTAATATTGGATAAATAGTAGAGGATGCAAGTGAAATTGGTGTTTGCTTGATTTACATCTGTGCATTTCTAATGAACACTTGAAGACCCTTTTTCTGAAGTCCAAATGCTTTGAGTACAAACCAAGTGAACTATAGATGGACCATGGTAGATCTTCCATCTCTGCATGGAAATGGCTATTTTTAGCCCTTAATGAGAGTCTACTAACTTATCAACAGAACCATGTTTCACTCCCCTATTCACTCTGGTAGCAACTCCAGTTCAGCAGTTATTTCTTCAATTAAAAAAAACGTCCAATGCAGCTTCCCCTGGTGTTTCGTTTGGAATGATGCACTTCACTTTTGGGACATTGAAAGCTCTGGTTCCCATGGGTTGAACAAAATTGTTGCATCCAATCTGACAGTAAGGGAATTCATCAGAGCACTTAAACAAAATTTTCCCCTGCGGTGTGTGCAATTAAAAATTCCTTTTAGCAACTGTATTGGTTTCTTGGTAGATTTGATCATCCCAAAGCTCATTCCACTGTCATTGCACACGGTTGGATCAGATGAGCTGCCCTAAAGGAGTTACAGTTGCATTAGAAACTGTTGTTTACATTTTCATTCTATGATAAAATCCTCATTTTTGCTTGGGGGATTGGAGTGTGTTTGAGAAAACCTAATTGATCTTGCAGACTTTTTGGGGAAAAATGTTTAACTTAGAAACTGTTTTCTTACAGTATCCAACAGAAATACAAAAAAACAGCTTCCAAATTGAGACTGACTTTTTTTCACCATCTGAAATTTTAAAACAAATGGTCTTAGACCTTGAGAAAATTTGAGCTTCTGATATCTGAAACAGACCAGTACGTCGATTTCACAAGGGAATCTCAATATGCTGATCTCATAGAGACTGATAAAGGTAAAATTCCTTGCATTAATATTCAGCAATATTTCTCTACACATGATAAAGAAGGGATAGGCAAGGTAATTCTCTATGATCCCGTATCCATAGTTAATGTGAACAATTTTGAGTTTCGCAGGTAATATTGAATGGCCTGCTTTCACGAGGCTACTCCCTGGAAATTTAAGGCTGGAACAGTGAGCAGTAAATGTACTGCTCAATTTTAAACAGTAATCAACAAATCCACATACTCATCATCAATCTCAAAGAACAGCCTAATCTTTGAGATCAACAAATTGAGCTGGGTCAAACAGATGCCATCAAAGGTAAGATTATTGATAAGAAACTGGTCACTCAATCCACGACTGTTTGTGGGACACTGCTGTGGGCAATTGGCTCCTGCGTTTCACACACAAAATATACAATCAATTTCCTTTACAGTATATTCTGTGAAACTTTTTGAGACATCTCGATGACTTGATAACGTGCTGTATCAAATCCTAGGATTATTGTTATCATTTAGGCCGGCCATGTAAACGTACTTACTGTCTACCTGCAACAACTCCACATTTTGTATCAGAATTCCACTCAAATAGAAAAGGGTATTCACTAAATGAACTGCCCGAAAGAATAATCTTATTGTATTAAAATGCTAAAAATAGGAATGCTGCACTTTGCCAAGGTGGGTTCAAAGATGTTCAAGCTGTAACACTAAGAACACAAACTTTGTGATGAATCCATTGGATTCCCACCAACTTCTTATCAAGTGACCCTTTCCTTTTTGAACATTAAATCACTGTCTTTCACTGTTGCTAATTTAACATGTAGTTAAATGGCTTCTGCATCCAATTCAGACAACGAGCAAATTAAAACACAGACACCATCAGACTTTATTCACACAATCACAACATTAACTAGAAAGGGCCTTGAATTTTCCTTTTAAAACGATGGACTGCTGGTGAGCTTTCTTTCACTTTAATCCTCTGTTTCACCACAGGTCTTTAAAGAAACGAACAGCAGTGCTATGTCACTCCAGAAAGGATTCGTACTCAGTAATGGGAGAGCCGGTAATTAACTTAGCAGGAACAAGGATGAAAAGCAAGAATCAGACATAAATGGAAGCTGTCAAGCCTTATTTTTGCAAGTGCAATCCAACTCTTTGTGACAACGCATTTGAGTACAATGTTGCTGCAATGACTGATGTCATATTTGGTATAAATTTTTCAATCTAGTTTGGATACTCTTAAGCATGTGGATGAATGTCAGACACAACAACAACAACTTGCATTTATATAGCACGCTTCATGCAGAGTTTCACTGTAGCAAAATTAGGGTTTCATTGTAGTGAAGTGCCTAAGCAGACGGTAGGCACTCTGGGTGCTACCCTGCGTGAGGCGCTATATAAATGCTATTGCTGTTGGCGAAGAGGAAGGTCTTCAGCCGCGACCTGAAGATGGAGAAGGAAGGGGCAAGGTGGAAGGATAGAGGAAGAGTGTTCCAGAGTTTAGGGGCACAGTGGCTGAAGTGCGGCCGCTGATGGTGGAACGGAGGGCACGAGCGACATGCAGAAGGCCGGAAGCCAGTGGAAGCAGCGGGTTGTGGGTTGGGGGGTAAGCAGGTTGGAGAGGTAGGGAGGTGCCAGGGTATGAAGGATTTGAAAACGAGTGTGAGGATCTTGAAATCGATCCGTTCGGCTACAGGGAGCCAGTGGAGTCTGGATAGAACTAGCGTGATTGGGGTACAAAACTTAGAGCAGGTCACACCCGCACTCAAATAAAATAAAACCTTGGCACAACTCATAAGGATGGTAATGTTTATAGACTGCTTAGAGTCATCCTCCTGACCTGAAAGGCGCTATATCAAAAGTAAGGATTACTGTACAATTATAATATTGTTGGAATTTTCAGAAGTGGTCAGTCATGGAGCTCAACAGTTACACTTTTTTTAAAAAATCACCTTGGCTTCAGACTCAGGGCTCTAAACATCCACTGTAAAAAGCAACAAGTTGGATCAGTATGACCTGCCTATGAGCCCAATTCACAGAAGTGATTCACTATTTTGGACATTGAAAACGACTGGGGCTTATCACCTTTTGGTTCCAAACTCCATTTAATTGTGGGGCAAGAATCGCCAGCCACTGAGCCCTTAAATAATCATCACCAGTGTAAGATAGAGATGCGTTTCATTAGAGGAGGCGCTGTCTTTTTGATGGTAGTTTAACCAAGGTCTTATTTGCCTGCCTTTAGGTGGTCACTAAAGGCCCCTGAAACTACTCAAAAAGAGAAGAGAGTTTCTCCCGGTGCTTGAGTCAACAACAATTCTGCAGATTAAAAAGTTATTCACTTCATGTGGAATCATGTGCAAATGACTGCTGATTTTGTTTATACAATGAGTCACTACCCAAGACAGTTTGAGGTGCTTTGAGAATTTTTGACATGATAAAGTGCTACAAATATGAAAAGTTATTTTTTCATCTATCTGTAGATGAAGTCTCGGACCTTTCATGGATATCACGCATCCAGATAATAATAATAATTCTTGCATTGATTTATTGCCTTAAATTGTTGAAACACCTCAAAGTATTGTAAAGTGTAGCGATTGTGTACATCCACATGACCATAGCAGCCAATTTGCACACAGCAAAGTCCGACAAACAGCTATGAGGTGAATGAACATTTTGGCTGGAGGATTGTTGGGATGAACTCCCTCTCTCGCTTCCCAGATCAATCTTTAACAAGCTATTCACATCCCTCAGTTAAACCGTCTTAAAACAATCAACTATTTTATAGACTCAGCAATATAATACCACGGTCAAAGTATCCAAAGGCTGAAGTCTCGATGTTCTTGAAAATATTGTTAGAGGTGAAAGATCCTTATCTCTTTCCTAATCTCAAAACTCCTTCCAAAACTGCTATGTGCCGTACTTCCCATAAAATGTACACTTCACTTTTATATGATATACGTTTTGGAAATGCTTCATTGCTCATTATAGAAAAACTGCAGAACTTACCAAAGTCCTAATGTTCCAAACCCTAACCTGCGTTAGTCACTGATTACTTCCAGCACATCAAAAATTAACTAGAACCTTGCAAACAAAGCTGGAGTTTGGGGAATGCAATACTCACCAGGTACTTTCTCACGTTTACCAGCATACACAAAGCCCTTTAATTAAACTCTGGCTGGAATCTGCAGAGGTAGGCAATTACATGTGCACGGTGTGTCAAAATCAAAAAGCAGCAGAGAGCTGTGAAGGAGGCGAGGTTCCAGTTTCATCTAAGTGAAAGCCACAGTTTCCCCGAAGGCCACTAACAGAACAAATCCTGAGATTCATTCTGGTGCAGGTCATGTGATAACCTAAAGTCGCCTGCCTGGCAGCTGATACAGTGCTGGCATTGCAAAGAACATTGAAGCCCTCCAGCAGTAATCTGTCTCTGCCAAGTCTCTTGTTAGTGTATGTGTACATGAGTGAATGGATGCATTTTACCTTAAAATATGCTGACTCTTTTACTTTGCAATGTGCGCTCACATCATGCTACAACAGAACGTGTTAACTATTGAATCGTACAGTAGGAACTGTGAACTGTTATTCAAAGGACTTCTGGTAAAGTATGTAAAAGGCCACTGACCCGAAATTTGTGATAACTGTCGGCCTTGCCAGCTGTTTTCTTTTGCTGTCTGGCTGTCTAGTTGTCGTGTCATGTTATAATAGAGTTTTGAGAGCAGACAAAATGTAATGTAAAACCTAAAAGCACTACATTTCTCTGTCTGACAACAACTCAAATTTGTACTCAACCTTATACCAAACAATGGGTACCTGGGAGTGATCACAGGGTAAGAATTTAATAAAGTGTTTCAAAAAAGACTATCAGTGTGAGGGCAACTTTTTGTGGTTATCTTAAATCCAAAATCAGTTTTGTTTTTGAATTTATTTCTCCAGGCTCGACTATGCAAACGCCCTGCTTGTTGGCCTTCCCAACTCCTCCCTCCACAGGCTGCAGATAATCCAGAACTCTGCAGCCCATGTCCTCTCCTGCACCAAACTCGGTGACCCCATCTCCCCCACTCTCGCCTGATCCCACTGGTTCCCTATCCTTCAGAGGATCCAGTTCAAGATCCTGGTCCTCACTTACAAAGCCCAACATGGCCTCGCCCCACCCTACCTCTGCAACCTCCTAACCCCCTACCAACCCACGCGCTCCCTCCGCTCAGCCGGCTATGGCCTGCTCCACGTCCCCCGACCCACCCGCCCCACCAAAGGCGAGAGAGCCTTCAGCCACTCTGCCCCCAACCTCTGGAATTCCATCCCCCAGTCACTCCGCCTCACCCCTTCCTTTGCCTCCTTCAAGTCCCGCCTCAAGACTCTCCTCTTCAACCATGTCATCGTATGGTTGAAGAGGATCCTCTGAAGGATAGGGAGCCAGTGGGGTCAGGTAGTTAGGAAACTCCTCCCTTTGGTGCAAATACTAAAATTTGTGTAAAAATTAACAGTAAAAATTAGAAACTTTTTCCACACAAAGGATTGTAAGAAGGTGGAATAAACTGAAAAAAGTCCATTGGAGAACTAATCGAGGTGTTTAAGAGGGAGATAGGTAGGAACTTGAGAGCTAAAAGTATCCAGGGTTATGAAGCAAAACAGGAAAATAGAGTTAAAATGATAAAGAACTGAAACGATCTTAAAAGAGCAGAGCAGTCTCAACCGGCCAAACTGCTGTTTTGATGCAGTAGATTAAAGGAGATTTAAAATGCATAATTTAGTGAAGCCAACTTAAAAAGAAAACTATAACAAATAGTAGTGTTATATAACTTCAGCTTTGATGGGACACAGCTGGTTTAATTTTGTTCCATTCAAGGAACATAAACATGAATGCAAAATGAGCTGTGATGAGGCAGCTGGGTGGATGGTTTCTCCTACTTTTCTGCTCGAACATGAGGAAGGTATAGCTGAGGCTGGAGAAGAGCATCCTGGACCAAGTCCAAGAGTGGTGATCTTCAACTAATCCATCCTTTCACATGCCCCCAAAAACCCACATCAACAACTACAATTTAGATTTATCTAGCATCTTTCTTGTCAGGAGGATGTCTCAAAGCACATCGCACAGCTGACTGGAAGATAGGAGATTGCATTGGCAGGGAGGGGCAAGACTTTTACTGTTGTTAGTGGGGAAAGGGGAAAGTAAATTCAAACTGCTTTGTTTTTGTGTGATGCAGCACTCATCTGCAATTAAAGCCGCAGTGCCTTTTAAGTACCAAAATGTTTGCAATTTTGTACACTACTTGTACATTGGCATTCTAATATGATGAACAAACAGTCAGAGAACAAATCCACTCTCGATATGTGTGCAGGCCTGTTGCCAAATAAGTGCTGTGCCCTTCACACAAATCTGCAGCTGAGCAAAATGAATGCAACATCACATCAATCCAACTTTCCCATCTGCAGTCAACAGAACATGTCTGACTTCAGCACAAAAGAGATTTCCAGTTGTACAATACAGCGTATCTATACAGAATTTCACTAAAATTTATAATTTCCATTTGATATAGCACTTTAACAAATCATCAAAGCATCTTGAAGCTCTTCATAGACTGTATATTTTGTAGCCAATTTGCACAGAGCAATAACCCACAAACAGCCATGAAGTGAATGACCAATTTCATCTGCTGTTACATATGGTATGAAATAAGTGAATAGTTATTAGCTTAACATTTCAAAATGCAATTTAAAGCTAACTGTGCACAGAATCAAAATTAATGTTTTCTGTTAATAGAAGTCAGGTTGCCAATAGTGGGGGTGAAAATGAACCATTCACTGCTCTAATTGCATCTAAAATTGTGTGATTTGCTATCAAATTCAAAACTTGCTTCACTGTTAAGAAATCATGATGCCAAAAGGTCTTCTTTGTGGCTGGCCTTTTGTTTTTCATCTTTTTATCAGCCTTTTTTATAGATCACCAGTCGGAGAAAAGGAAGTGACCTGATGGAAGTGAGAAGCTATCTTAAGAACAAATTGTAGCTATTAAAAAGTGATAATTGCAATATCCTTCTCACTTATCTGGTCAATAACTGCCAAAAAAATGTTAGCTTGAAGTCTTGAAGTCCCAGAAATCTTCAAACCCCAAATTGCAACATTCTGCTTTGAAGTCAAACATTCCTTAAATGNTTTGTTTCAAAAAGAAGTCCACATTTTTTTCCCCAAAGTAGCTCCATTCCTTTCTCCCTGCCAGGAAAGTCTTCCCAATGGCATGAAACACACTGATTTAATGATTGAGGTTAACAACAACAATCGGGGCTCATACTGAGGGAAACTAGTGATCATCTACTGAAATGATCAAGAAGCACTTAATCCTTGCACTTCTATTCACAAGTCTAACAACTGTGAAACGTGAATCAAAATGGCTCTGGACATGACCAATGCACAAGAGTCAGATGATATTCTAACTGCATTTTGGAAGTCTCTCGGTTATTTCCCTCACCAAATAAGATCACAACCGGACTCTGCTATTGAGTCAATTATAAAACAGAATTAAATAAAAAATACATATATTTTGTAAAAAAAACTGTGCAGCAAACGCGCACTGAAATAAATGCTCAAGACCGCAAGCAAGTCTGCATTGATTATACTCAGTACTTTCCTCAAAGTAAATAACCTTCCTGGAAATAAACTACGAATCCCGTTCATTGCTCAATTGTAATTAACATCTAGGTTTCAAAACAAAGTTCCTCAGGCTGCAATTCACTTGTCTGCAGCCCACAGGCCTTTAGGCACAAATTATTTTGTTTCCAGCCTCAATATAGAATTTTATTACTCCATCTGTATATTACAGAATTGTACCACTGCGAGGGAAAAAAAGCACTGACAGTACTGATACTTCTGATGAATACAAAAATTTGGACTTTCATTTGGACTTAATTTCTTCTAAATGGTATTAATGGTTCTTCCTAAGCAAACATGTAGGCAATAAAAAAAAGCCCTCTATTGGAATAACAATCAAATTCAAGACATATATAGATTTTTTTAAATTTGATTTACCGGAATGGAGAAAAATAGAAGGGAACTCGGGTCTATTCGTGAAAATGTCATTTTCTATTCTGCACAGACTGTATTTCTGGTCATTTCAAAAATATGTCAACTGACAGCAATCAGTGCAATTTAATAAATAACTGCTTTATAATACTGTAAATCAAATGCAAGGATTATTATTTAAAAGGGAAAAAAATCACCCTTTCAGCCTCCCATGAACAAGGATGAAAAATGAGATTTGTGTGGTGACAATTGCAAGTCACTTTTTTTCCTTTCCTTCTGTTGACGTTTCAGAGATTTTATAATTCTGTTAAGTATCCCTCTAGACAGATCATCTGTTTATTTATATAGTTATATAGCATTGATTTCCTATGTCACCAATGAGCCAACAATTGATAAGAAGGTTGGCCTGAAACAATGGTGATCATGGTTCTTTTCATTTCAACCAGGTACTTCTCTTTTGGAAGAGATGTTAAACTGAGATCCCCTATTCAGGTGGATGTCAAAGATCCCATGACACTATTCAAAAACAGAACAAGTATATCTTCAGATTAATTGATTATTCGCTTCATCGCTTTTTGTCATACATTGCTAACACAAATGACTTGATATTTGCCTGAAGAAAGATACAGTACTGCATCAGAGAGATGCTGCTGGCAAATCTCTATTACCTGTGTCCCATCCATCACCCCAGTTCTTGCCAGACTTCCTTGTTGCAGAATGGATCGATTTCAAGATCCTTACTCTCGTTTTCAAATTACCTCACGCCTTGGCACCTCCCTACCTCTAAGATCTGCTCACACCCCACTCCACTACCCTCCATCTTTACTCAGCTGGCTCAGGTATTCTGCATCTCCCTCGTCCCCCCCATTCCCTCACTGGCGGCCATGCTTTCACCCACCATGTTGCGAATCTCTGGATCTCCTTGCCTCAATCTCTCTGGCTTGGCCCCTCTTTACCTTCTTCAAATCACAGCAGAAGACTTTTCTCTTTGATGTGCCTTCGATCACCTCTCCTCTCTTTCCAACTCGGTGTTAAATCACATCTCTGTTAAGAGCTCTCAGATGCTAACAACGTAAAGGGATCTATATATGCTGTTGTTGTTGCTGCTTGTGAACCACTTTCTAAGACATTTCAATGTTCTCTTTATCATTTTAAAAATGAAAGCTTTTTGATGATTTCAAAGATAATTTCTAAAATTCTGTATGTTATACACACACATACACATAGAGTCTAAGTTTTTTTATCTGATATAAGACTGTAATTCTAAGCTCTAGACAAAGAACGCATTATCTCTAGCACAGATGGGTTATTACCAATCTATGATCGTGTTTTCCCATAGGAAAACTTTCTTCAATCATCATTCAAGTTCCAACAATAACAATAGATTTAATTTCTGTTAAGTGTATAAGATCCTATTAGAAAATTCAGTATAAGCAAATAAAGGAAATGGACCACTTAGCTTGCAGAATATAAACTGGCTCAGTGGGACATTGCTTCCAATTAATGTGCAACAAATTATTCCATAGCAATCACTAAAAGCACTCCATAGCAATCACTAAAATTGAAATTATTTTACTGGAAAACCTGCTTCTTTTAGATTACTGACCATTAACTGTGTCCTTAGATTAACAAAAAGTTTCCGTGCACCCAGCATGCACATAATTCATCCACTGACTCAATCATTTAAAATCGAAATTCTTCTCCAATTTATGTCTAATTATAGGATATAATACTGGCTAGAATTGGTTACATAAAGTGTAACACGTGCATAGCCATTCTGTCTGATACTGGATGTGATTGCTTGATGGGCCATTGTTGTATGGTGAAGTGTCTCAGCAGCCACATTCACTGTCACTGAGTTGCCAATGATGCCTGCTCCTGCTCAACAGTTTCAACTGAGTTTAAAAGAAAGAAAAATTCAGATTGCAGAGGTTATTGCTGCAGTACATTTTAGTATTTACAGTGCAGGGGCATTATATTATAATAATAATAATAATCCTTGCATTTGATATGTGCTTTTCACATCTTCTAGACGTCTCAAAGCACTTCACAGAATATACTGTAAAGTAAATTGTCTGCATATTTGTGGGCGAAATGCACAGCCAAATTGCGCACAGCAGTGTCCCACAAACAGTCGTGGATTGAAGTGACCAATTTATTATTGCTTTTTTTCTTGAGAGATTATTATTAGGCGTGTGGAGTAAAGAAACTTGCCCAAGGTTTCGCCCTGCCTGGATTCAAACCCAGGTCTCTTGCTTGAGAGGCGAGTGCTCTCACTGAGCTACAGGACTCCAATATAGAGGTGCTTCATAGAGATGTATATTGTACTTCAATATAGAGATGATTTGTTTACATTGCGAATGGGGATGTGTATAGTTGTGCAGATGGCCAGCTCGCTTCTCACGCATGAGGCAGCTCCTGTGCTAAAAATGGCCAACCTCGAGGTCATTAGGACACCATGAATGTTTGTAGAGTCCTGCAGCTCAGTGGTCAGAGCACTCGCTTTGCAAGCGAGAGACCTGAGTTCAATTCCAGGCAGAGCGAAACCTTGGGCAAGTTTCCTTACTCCACACACCTAATAATAATCCCTCCAAAAAACAAAACAATAATAAATTGGTCATTTTCAATCCACGACTGTTTGTGGGACATTGCTGTGCCCAATTGGCTGCCGCATTCGCCCACAAATATACAGTCAATTCACTTTACTGTATTTCTGTGAAGCGCTTTGGGACGTCTAGAAGACGTGAAAAGCGCTATATCAAATGCAAGGATTATTATTATTATACCTGCGTTTTGCAACAGTAGCACACAGGAAGTTGCGGTCGGCAGTGACCTGATGACGCGGAAATTGCCATTATTTTAATGCGGGAGCCTCCCGGATTCCAGGAAACAAGCCCACCGACTTTGCACATGAACAATGAAACCAGCTAAGGTAGAATCTTACAGCACAGAAGGAGGCCATTCGTCCCATCGTGCTTGTGCCGGCTCTTTGAAAGAACAACCAATTAGCCACACTCCCCCAGTCTTACCACATAGCCCTGCAAATGTTTCCTTTTTAAGTACCTATCCAATTTCCTTTTCAAAGCTATTATTAAATCTGTTTTCCACAACTCTTTCAGGCAGTGCACTCCAGACGGTAACAACTCTCTGGGTAAAAACATGTTTCCTCATCTCCCTGGTTCTTTTACCAATCATCTTAAATCCGTGTCCTCTGGTTACTGACGCACATGCCAGTGGAAACAGTTTCTCCCTAGATACTCTATCAAAACCCCTCATAATTTTGAACATCTTTATTAAATCTCCCCTGTGCCATGACCCGCTCTGCCTTCCCCCACCTTCACAACATCGCCCAGATCCGCCACTGTCTCACACTGCAGGCCACCGAAACCCTAATACATGCTTCACGAGGCTTGACTGTGCAAACTTCTTGCTTATTGGCCTCCCCAACTCCTCCCTCCATAGGCTGCGATCATCCAGAACTCTGCAGCCTGTGTCCTCTCCCACAACACGCTCTGAGACTTTATCACCCCCATCCTCGCCCAACTCCACTGGCTTCCCATCACACAAAGGGTACAGTTCAAGATCCTGGTTCTCATCTTCAAAGCCCTCCATGGTCTTGCTCCCCACTACCTCAGCGACCTCCTAGCCCCTACCATCCTGCTTGCTCCCTCCGCTCAGCTGGCTCTGGCCTGCTTCACATCCCCGCCTCGCTCACCCCACTATTGGCGGGCGGGCGTTCTGCCACTCTGCCCCGACCCTCTGGAACTCCATCCCGCAGTCCCTCCGCCGTGTCCCCTCCCTTGCCTCCTTCAAGACCCATCTCAAGACCCTCCTCTTTTACTGTGCTTTCAATCACCCTGTTTCTCCCCCTGCCTTCCACCCTCCTCGATCCTGACCCCCAGCTCGGGTCCGAAACACTGACTGTCCAGCGCCTTGGGATGTCCTCCCGACGTAAAAGGTGCTATACAAATGTAATTTTGTTGTTGTTGTACAGTTTACTACAAGTCAAATCCAGACGTTTACTATTTATTCAGTCCAGTTTCAATACAGTTTAATAATTAGAAATCTTTGGGTAATTTAACCTCCATTTGCTTCTATCCTCTTGTTTCTTTTAAATTTAACTAAAGACTCAAAGGACTAATATTTTGAATGCTTCCAAAGAATGCAAATCCATCACTGGATTATATTATTTTGAAGGAAATTGTTAATCGGAATGCCAGCATCAATTTCAATACAGATCTATTGCGTGCCTGTTATGGACCTAAAATAGACTCTCCATGCTGAGTGCAACCTTTCAAAATGTAATTTACCTTTTACATTATTGTCATCTTAAGTTAATTGCACATTGGTATTTCCTATATGAAGATTAATTCTTATATGTTTGATTTATTGTGACACTGATGGCTGGATGGTTTTGGTTAGTGCCCCAGGAATCATTTCCACTTGACTTCACTGGGAACATACAAAAGCACTGAACTGAAACTGCCCATTGAGCTTCCACAAAAAAAAACCCGATTGTAAATTCCCCCATCCACACTGGATCCTGCCTGAACCTCAAAGATAATAGAACAAGCACTGCAGAGTATAACCATCCCTATATCTCTTAGTTAACTGTTGCACCTTTCCTGACATACACAACTCTTTCCCCTCTCCAGAGGAAATATCACCAATTGTGCCACACAATACAATTTATGTTTACATATTGTTTTGACAATGCCAGCTGAGCACCCGAGCTGGGGGTCGGAGAAAAGGGCAGTGGGAGGGGGATTCAGAAAGATGAGCAAAAGTGTGGTCAAAGAGGTATGCTTTGAGATGGGCCTGGAACAAGGGAAATGAGGGCCAGTAGAACATTTGTTCATTCCCTCAATTTATCAGTACTATCCTCAACCTGATTTTTATCTTGATCTTTCAATCAATCTTTTTTTTACTCAGAGAATAATTAACAACAACAGCTTACATTTATGACGATGAAAAGGTTGTCAAGATGGGTGGCTGAGGCCAACTAGTTAAAAAACAGTTTGATGCTGAAATGGGAGGGCGGTAGGGCAGGTATTCTGGAAGGATTAGATCAGGTAGGCCAAAGTGCCTTCTTTATCCAAACTACTCTTGTGATTTTACAAACACAACTCCAACTGTTTTTTTATTTGGGGTTCTTTTTGTCAGATTATGGCCAAGATGTTGGCAAAAAATATTTTAGCACGAAGGCAAATATTGACAGATGTGTTCCACTTATTTTCAAGGGTAAAAAAAGCATACTTGCAGTTGGAGAAAAGGATCAGATAGGTTTTAATTTGAAGAAGATGCGTGGAGTCAAGTGTCAGCATCTGACAAACACCATACATCCGAACATCAGCATTCATTTCATCTCTCCTAACTGCTGGACACTGAAGCCTGCAGCCTGGCTAGGATCAGCTAACTCAGCAAAGATCAGGGGTCAAATCTGGGGCATTCCTGGTATGTCTGGCTCAATACCACACCACATTTATCTTGGGTCCACTGGGTCCTTATGTAGCAGACACACTTGAATGTAAAAAAAATCATTAACCTGCAAAGAGTGCAAAAGGGAAATAACCTTGAAACCCATCACACAGAAAATATTTATTTAACTAGAAAAAAAAGATTTTCCCCCCCAAATAGCAAATATTAGAGTTGGAAAGATTTATGTACTGTTATATGATGGTGTTTAAATATTTCACTAATTTTCCCTGCTGCTAACTGGAGTCAGTTCCAATAAATGTTTGTAATTTCTTGGTCTAAATACAGTGAAGTTCACTTGCAATTGGGTGACAACCCTCTTTAGGTATGGAATTGTCAGATACGGTTTAATTTTTTCTCCACTCACAACATTGGGCTTGCTGTTGAAGTTAACTTTTCTCCTGTCAATGTTTTATTTATACAATGGGTTTTATTGTACTCATGTAAACTCATTAAATGCTCTACACATCTGCCAGATGCATTGATTGAGATTTCACTGAACAAGCACTAAAAGTGCAATACAACCCAACTCTTTTCAGTCTGGAATCAGGGAATAAGAAGTGCATCCAAGAGGTGGTCCTGCCTCTTGGATGTACTTAGAGCAATTAGAACACTATTCCCAAGGTGTTGCCAGGGCTAGGTGCTCCTTGCTTGCGCTGCTGCACAAATCCTGACAACAGTGCACTAACAAGTGGAAAAGGGCATCTCATTGCAAACCATCTTCGTTTGTTCTGAAGGGTCGTGGCCCTGAAAAGTCCTGGCAGTCGCTTGACATGTCGTGTCTCAAACTATATACTGTTCTGACGAAGGGTCGTGGACCCGAAACATTGACTCACTTTCCTTTCTCCATAGATGCTGCCTGACCTGCTGAGTGTTCCCAGCGACTTCTGTTTTTGTGTCCAAATTTATTTGTTGGATTTTGGCCAGGACACCAGGAAAAACATAGCAGGTCATTGCAAGAGACTGTTACTGGGATGTTTTGTATTTTCTTACTGATGCAGAGTAAAATTACTGAGCGCATACTTGTAGATATTTATCCCGCCAGTGACTTACAATATTTATTCTATAACTGAAACCACCTACAATACGAACAGTAAAAAATGTCATAAGATATAGGAGTCAAAATCATGAATGGTTTTAATATTCTGAGTCATTCAGAGAGTCGCATATTTGATTTGGGGGCTAATTATTATTGTTAGAGAAAAAGATGAAAAATACCAAGGATTTATGAGAAGTTGTTTCTGTGGAATGTGAAAGAGATTCTGTTATCATGACTTTTTAAAAATATAGTCAGTCCTGATACAAGAGCATTGGAGTTGTACTATTGTTACAATCATTGACATTTACTGTGCGTAAAAGCATTTCAATAAACCAAAGCTACTATCTATAATAGGCGCAAGGACGCGTAATGCAGGAAAGCTGGTGTCATGATAATGTTAGTGGACTAGCAACACAAAGGTCATTGGTTGTTATAGCAGTTGCGTAATTTGAATTAAGAAAAATTGGCAATTTGAGCTCACAAAATCCCAAGATAAGTTTGGATGCAGAAGGCCCTTCAATAGAATCTCATCCCTCCCTCCAAAATACTCACTCTACCTAGCTGCAAGGTTGTTGTAAAAATCAAACTCGTTCACAAATATCCTTCAGGAAAGAAATCTGACATCCTTACCCAGTCTGTCCGACATGAGATTCTAACCCACACTACTCTTAGGCCTCTGGAATGGCACAGCAAACCAATAAGTTTAAGCGTTCTGAGACTCTGTTCAGCATGAAAGGCGCTATACAAGTGCAAGTTGTTGTTGTGAAATTAAACAAAGGCCCATCACAACCGCCTCCTCAGGGCAACAAGGAGGAGGCAATAAACAGCAGCTTCACCCACGTTCTGAGATGAATGACAGTAAATATTACAGCATCTGGGAAGACTGCTCCAGTCAACGTCAAATTATTTAACAATAATGTGAAGCATGACTTGCAAATAATTCTGAAAGTTAAAGATTTTGAAATACAGTTAACAAAAGTTGTATTATCTTGCAGTACAAAAACTCCACTGAGCAGAAAGTCTCCAGGTTTAATACAAGTCTGTGCTAAGTTAAATAACCCCAGCCAGAGCAGCAGCAGCGAGGGCAAAAGTGAATAACTTCATTTGCAACAGATTTCAAATATTGTACAATAAAATAATATGCAAAACCTATAAACCTAGGAATTTCTATTGGAATCAATTTGTTTTCAGTATCTCCAAAATCAGTCACTCCTGATCATTGTCTAATTTTTCATGTGGGATTGGCATGTAAGTAGACATTGGGTAAGGGCAGTGTAGGCACAGTTGCCCCGGTTGAATAACCTGCCATTACTCATCAAGGACTCAGGCTGTTGACACCTATAGGAATATATGTCAGGAGAGAGGGTGAAGAGGATAAATAGGAGGGACAATTCAAGGCTTGCCAAAGTGCCATAATCACTAAATCTACCATCATTTTCATAACAATTGCTTGAACGGGTTCAAACATGTGATCTAAACAGGACAGATAAGACTATTATTGTACTTCATCAAAATAAATCAGAACTGCCATGTTAGATTTTCCCCAACCTAACTCCATGAAGTCTGCATTTTATAAAATGTGCACAAGTTTCAATCTTCATATTATGGCTACACTGGTAACAGTATTGAATTGACAGAATTGACAAAGGATTATTTTTATTTTGGAATTATACAATAGTGCAGGGCTCAGATGCATTACTGAATTAGACATCCGGGGATCATGATGCTTGAGTATCTGAACTGTAATAAGTGAATTGAGATGCAGAGCAGAAAAGTGGCAATGGATAGATAATCATTTAGGTATCACGTAAAAATCTGAATTATCACAGGAGACATCTGCATACTATTCAATATTCTATAGCTGTGGCACCTGTTCCTTTCCATTTACTGTCTCCTTGTTTATTATTCTTGTGGCCTATTTTGAACCACATTAAGCAACTGCAGATGGCTTAACAAAAGGCATTAATTCTGCATGACTTGAATTAGCATTCCTGCCCTGCGCCATCTCAAATGAAAAATAGTTAATTTAATTCAAGGCATGCTGTCATAAGCCAATAAATGTTCCGTGTCTAATTTTTTTCTGTAGTTTTTTTCCCTCTAAGAGCTCAGTGTTTTAGTGCTCTTCAGTTAATCTGGTATTCTCTCCCCCAAAAGACATGGATGCTGGAAATTTTCAAGACTTAGGTAGATAGATTTTTGTTAGGTAAGGGTATCAAGGGCTGTAGAGCAAAGTAAATAGAGCTGAGGTACAGATCAGCCATGATCTAATAGAAAGCGCAACAGGCTCGAGAGGCTGAATGGTCTTCTCCTGTTCTTATATTCCTAATATTTTCTTTTTTCCACAATGGCCTATGGCACTTCTGCTGTCTGCCATTAGCCTCTTCTGTTAAAGTAGAGAACACAACTGGTAGCCACTACATATGAAATTCATGCTGGGAGCAACAACCAATGCCAAATAATTGATAAAGCCACAATTAGGATAGCTCCGTACTATAGGAGGGTTCATAGATTGGGCATTCCATTTTATGTACAAATTAAGGCGGATGGAATTTCTATTGGAATTAATCTGGGTCAATACAAATATGATAAATTATTCTACTGCCTTGTATAACAAGTGCACATTCCAAAGTAATGGGAAATTTGTCAAGCCCTAGAAACCGAAGAATGTCTACACTTTTCGCATGGCCACAACACAATTGCATCAGACTTTTTTTTCAGCACAACATTTATCACCAGTTATAAGCAACCATTTTTAGCAACCAAATGTTTTTCACGGAAAGCTAAACTGAATTATTATACAGATGTTGCATTTGCAACAATGATAGATTCAAGTCCTCCGATGACTCAGCAAGTATACAAAACTGCCCTGAAGCAAGAAGATCCTGAATCCAAACCTTAGTCTGCGTTGACTTTGCTGCTATCTGCCAGTGCTCCAACTGGCCTCAATGATCTTCCACAATTTGGAAGAAATAATTAGCCAGATTCCCCACTCACGATGTTTATCCAGTGACCTGTGTGTGGATGTCAGATGAAAACAAGATTGAGCTTCACTTGTGATTCATCACCCACTCCACCCTATGGCTGAATAGCCCGCTGATATTTTTTTATCAAGACTCACATATACAGGCCAATTGGGACACACAAAACCACAACCTAGTGGAAGGAAACATAAATTAAATGTCTCTTTCTTTCGCTGTGCGTTCAGCCACCTTCCCCTTTTTAACCCCACTCTGCCCAGGGTCCTACTCCGACTACGTAAAGTGCTTTGAAACATTCTCTTAAGTGAAAAGTGTTATGTAAGGGGAAATTGTTGCTGTTCTGTTCAACAGAATGCAGAAAAATCAGAGGGAAAATTAAGAAGAGGGTGATGCTATAGAGATTACCACAATTTTGAAGTCGTTTGTCAGGGCAAATTGAGAAAGACTATTTTCACTGATAGGTAAGGCAGTCACAAAAGAACATAAATTAAGGATTATCACTAGAAGATAAAAAGAAGTTTAGGACAAATGCTTTTACAAGGAGGATTGTTAGGAGTTGGAATTTCATTAATGGGTATATTGAACGCATGATCACAATAGCTTTTAAAAGGTACATAAATAGCTTTTCAAAATATATGAATATTATAAGATATGGGGATAAAGCAAGAGTACAACAAAAACAACAACAAGATTCCATTTATTGAGCGCCTTTCACGTCGGGAGGACGTCCCAAGGCGCTGTACAGTTGGGTCAGGACCCGAGCAGGGTGGAGATGGTCAGGGTGAGGGGAAGGAAGGAGCGAGGAGGGGGTAGAGAGTCGAGAGGGGAGCTGAAGGCTCGGTCAAAGAGAAAGGTCTTGAGACCGGCCTTGAAGGAGGAGAGGGAGGAGGCGGCGAAGGCACTGGGGGATAGAGTTCCAGAGCCTGGGGGCTGAGAGGCTGAAGGCCCGACCACCGATAGTAGGGCGGTTGGGGCGGGGGATGTGGAGCAGACCGGAGCCAGAGGAACGGAGGGTACGGGCGGGTAGGTAGTGGGATAGTAGGTCGGAGAGGTAGGGGGGAGCAAGGCCGTGAATGGCCTTGTAGGTGAGGGTGAGGATCTTGAATTCGATCCTCTGGGGGATGGGGAGCCAGTGGAGGCGAGCGAGGGTGGGAGTGATGTGGTCGCGAAGCCTGGTGCGGGACAGTACACGAGCTGCAGAGTTCTGAATGACCTGCAGCTTGTGGAGGGAGGTGCCGGGAAGGCCGGCGAGGAGAGAGTTCCCATAGTCCAGCCTTGAGGTGATAAAGGCGTGGACCAGAGTTTCAGCAGCGTGAGGGGTGAGGTAGTGCCGTAGTCTGGCGACATTCCGGAGGTGATGGAAGGCGGTGCCAGTTGTGGTGCGGATATGAGGGAGAAAGGACAGCTCAGCGTCGAACAGAACGCTGAGGTTCCTGACCGGCTTTGAGAGGTGGAGAGTGCAGCCTTGGATGCTGATGCTGTCAGCCCTGAGGTGCGGAGGCGCTGACGTGAGCCAATCAGGAGGGCCTCAGTTTTGCGCACGTTGAGCTGGAGAAAGTTATCTCTCGTCCAGGACTCAATGTCGGACAGGCAGCTGTCAGGACATCGGTGGTCGTGGAGTTGAGGGTAGAGGAGGAAAGGTAGAGTTGGGTGTCATCCGCATACATGTGGAAGTTAACCCCATGTCTGCGGATGATGTCACCGAGGGGGAGCATATAGAGGGTGAAGAGGAGGGGACCGAGGACAGAGCCTTGAGGGACACCGCACGAGACAGTGCGGGGGCCGGAGGAAAAACCATTTGTGGAGACAAAGTGAAGACGGTGGGAGAGGTACGACCTAAACCACTCAAGGACAGGGCCTTGAAGGTTGAGGTGGGAGGACAAGCGGTGGAGGAGGATAGCATGGTCGACCGTATCGAATGCTGCCGATAGGTCGAGGAGGACGAGGAGGCAGAGGGAGCCCTGGTCACAGATGGTCAGGATATCATTGGTGACCTTGACCAGGGCAGTTTCTGTGCTATGGGCAGCACGGAAACCCGACTGAAGGGGTTCGAATAGTGAATGGTTGGAGAGGAAAGAGCGCAGCTGGGAGGCGACAACTCGTTCCAGGACCTTGGATAGGAAGGGGAGGTTGGAGATGGGCCGGTAGCTTGATAGCTGCGACGCATCAAGGGAGGGTTTTTTTAAGGTGGGAGTGATGGTGGCAGTTTTTAAGGGAATGGGAATAGAGCCAGAGGAGAGGGACAGGTTGACGATGTCTGTGATATGTGGGGCAAGGAGGTGGAGCTGGGAGATAAGGAGTGGAGTGGGGATGGGGTCAAGGGAGCAGGTGGTGGTTTCAGGGAGAGGATGAGTTTGGTGACAGAGGATGGGGAAACGGGTACGAAGGTGTGTAGAGGAGGATGGGTAGGAGTCGGAGTGTGGGAGGGAAGGGGTGGGTGGTGGGTGGATGTTGGAGGGGAAGTGACCGCGGAGCGGATTCCCTTGATCTTGGATTCAAGGAAATCCAGCATCTCCTCGCAGTGAAGGTTGGAGGAGATGACCTGCGCGGGGTGGCGGGGGGACGGAGGAGTTGGGATGTGGTAGAGAACAGTAGCCTGGGGTTGTCCTTCGCCTCCAGGATTATCCTGGAGTAGAAGGACGATTTGGCCGAGGCTAGAGTGGAGCGGTAGATTTTGAGGAGGTCCAGCCAGATTTGTCGGTGGACCGTTAGGCCAGATTTGACCCAGGTGCGTTCAGCGGCCCGCACCTGGCTCTTCAGTGAGCGGAGGTGGGTGGTGAACCAGGGGGAGGAGCGAGAGTAGGAGACAGTACGGGAGGTGATAGGGGCAAGAGTGTCAAGTGTGGAGGAGAGGATGTTGTGGAGGAGGGTGAGAGCAGAAGAGGGGTCGGTGAGGGTTGAAGGCCAGAGGGAGAGGAGTTCAGAGGACTCCAAGGCAGCGGTTAGGGATTGAGGGGGTAACTTCTTCCCGGGGCGGTAGAAGATGGTGGTGGGTCTGGTGGAGGTGGGGAGCGGGGTGGAGGTGGTGAAGGAGATGAAGTGGTTGTCAGAGATGGCCTTATCGGTGATGGTGACATCCGAGACACTGAGGCCCCGGGTGATCACCAAGTCGAGTGGGTGGCCGTGACTGTGAGTGGGGGAGTTGATGTGTAGGGAGAGGTTGAGCGAGGAGAGCAGGGAAGAGAAATCTGAGGAGATTGAGCAGGAGGGGGTGAAGTGCAGGTTAAAGTCGCCCAGGATGATGAGGCGATCAGAGCAGAGGCAGAGAGATGTGAGAAGTGTTGAGATATCAGAGATAAAGGTGGGAGAGGTTTTAGGGGGCCGGTAGAGGAGGAGGATTTTAAGTGAGAGGAAGGAGGGGTGGGAGAGGGTGAGGTGCTCAAAAGAGGGGAAAGAGCCAGAGGAGTAGGGGGATAGGGCAAGTGGTGTCCTTGAGATAAGGGCAACACCACCGCCACGGCGGTTGGGGCGAGGGATGTGGTGGGAGGTGTAGCCGGGTGGTGTGGCCTCCGTGAGGGGGAAGGTGTCGCCTGGGGTGAGCCAGGTTTCCGTTAAGGCCATGATATCAACGTTCTCATCAAGGATGAGATCATTGATGACCAGGGCCTTGTTACAGAGGGAGCGGACATTTTGTAGTCCGATGTGGATGGAACGGTTGACAGAAGGGTGTGTGGGGAGGGAGGGGGTTCCCGGTTGTGAGGCAGGGGTGGGGGAAATGGGGGTAAGGGAGGAGAGGTTGGCTCCCCGGGACTGTGTCCGGGGTGGCTGGCGAGTGTGGTGGGGAATGGGGCAGTCGGTGTGGCTGCTGCTGGACAGCCAACGCCGAGTGCCACGGTGAGCCCGGCGGAGGATTCCCAGGCTGGAGCAGAGGGAGGTTGTGGGAGGGTCAAGTGGAGATAGAAGGCGAGAGGGACGGAGAGAGAGGAGGAGAGAGCGGGAGAGATGCAGAGGGGGAGGGTTTGGGGGTAGAGAGGAGGGAGGAGGGAGGGAGGGGGTGAGGGGGCTCGGGTCATAGCGGGAGCCATATTGCGCACGCGGGGACCGGGAGCGAGCGGTCAGGTGGATGGACACATTATCCCATGGGCTGGGGCAGGCAACCTAACAGGACCATGGTGGGCTCTGAGCCCTGGTGGGGGAGGGGGGGCGCAGAGGATTTTTTTTCTTTTTTTTTTGTGTTGCGCGCGCACACTTCTGAAAACTACCACTATGACGTCAGCGGTTCCCAAGTCGAGGTTAGAACACATAATTTAAGTGAAGCAACTAACACTTTCTCTAAACTCAGTAAACTTTCTACGTTTGTATCATATGCTGATCACTAAAAACTAAACTAAATTACTGACATACAAAGGGCAGATTTTAAAAAAAATAAATTTATAGAGTATTAGGTCAAGGGTGATGCTACAAAGATTTTCACAATTCTGAGTTTTGACAAGGCAAATAGAGAAAGGTACATTTGACTCATAAGTAAGTCAATAACAAGTTGTGCTATGGCATCTTGAATATCTATTTGAAGAGGCTGATGTTACCTCAGTTTAACATCTCATCCAAAGGACCGCATGCCCACAATACAGTGCATTGGAATATGTGGGACTTGAACCACAACCTTCTGACTAATAGGTGAGTGCGCTACCACTGAGCCAGGCTGACACCTGGAGGGCAGTATACAGTGTATAGTGAGGATGAGATCAAACCACTGCTGTAATTTAGAGCTCGGTTGTGTGGATATGTGGTTGCTCATTATGAGATTGTCACTATCTCCAAGCAGTTTAGCTCCTTGTACTCTCTTGGTCGCTCACAAGAACACAGTCTAGGAGCTAGATGATTCTTATAGGCTCTTATCGATGGAGGGATGGAATCAGGAAGCCAGTCAAACAGGTGAATTGGAGAGTAAAAGAAGCTTGGAATTCTTCCCCTTAGATATTCCCATTTTATATTGGCCAAGTTGAATTTTATTTCCTTATTAGTACACATTCGGCCACAAAATATACAGTCAATTCACTTTACAGTATATTCTGTGAAGCGCTTTGAGACATCTCAAAGTCATGTTAAGGTGTTATATCAAATGCAAGGATTATTGTTTATTATACATATTAATTTTACACTGGCTTCTACTCCAAGCCCTACTGACCTGTTCAGAGCTACATTAGCATCGCTCCAATTACAAAGTATCTCTGGGCTCCTCCAAGGAAAATTCCTATACAAATTTAGTCTCTGCTGTGCGTATTATAAACAATTGTCATCTTAACCTGGCAGTTCAGATCTTCAGACACATGATCCATTTGAGGGTGGAATTATTTTGCAAATTAGTTTCCTTTTTGCTTCAGTAACTGGCCAACCGATTCAATATATTCATATATATTTCTGCAAAGAGTTTAAGCTATGCACTGTTGAAATTTTTTAAAAGTAAATTGAACATCAATTCTTTCAACAACTATAAAAATATTCAAGCTCTTATGTGTGATAGCCAGTATGATATATAATTTAAGTACCATAAAAAAACTACTTTCCATTAAAAGGAATGTGCCAGCTTATCGATCGTGCATGAGCAAGTTTGGCAATAAAGCTGTTCATAGCGGAGAACTTTTTTATCAATTCAATATTCCATTACATAACATATAAAGTGGAACAAAGGCGATCTTTAAAGAAAACTGCACAATAGTTAATGGCAATGGCAGCAATTTATACTGGAAACCAAAATATCCATCGGTTGCTAAATTGATTAGTTAAATAGGTGAATACATTATGTCATTGGTAGGAGAGTAACAATCTACTGATTAAATTAATGTACCATGTTCAAAATCCAGCAAGTAGTAGAACATCTGATGTTTTTATTTAAAGACAATAAACATTTCACAATTATTCTGCTAATATTGAAAGAATAAAACTGCATCTGAATCTTTTTATTGGCATAATATCAACCTTTTATGGAACCAGATCTGCCAAAAACTACAACTTGCTAACAAAAGATTTACTCTGCTGCTTGAATTAAAAAAAAAATTAATATAAAGCTTGGTTTAATATTTTGCATTGTTTTTGCGTTCATCATTAATTACGAATGGAAAGATTTTCACTCTTTATACAGTTCAGTCAGTATTCATCATTCCTAGGTCAGGTTCTCCATGGGTTAAGCACTTTCCTTACATTGACAATAGTTATTGACCCAAACAACTTTTTGCTTCCCCTTTCTTGCCTGATCTGTCCACCATCAATATTAAAAATCCTTTGTAGAATTCCTCTCTGGTGTAGGTAAGCAGGATAGGTCCCTCCAGAGAGAGAGGACACATTCCATTCCATTGGGTTTCTGCTAACTAGCCTCGCCTGTCAGAAATCATCAGGAGAGACTGTCTCCAGCACATTCAATGTGAAATTGTATTTAGTACTAAACTGACACCTTTCTTTCTGTAAAAAGGCAGCTTCAAAGCAGATCAAAAATACTCAGCCAGGATAAGCTTTCCCTACAATTGTGCAGCTTCACAGCAGATCAAAAATACTCAGCCAGGATAAGCTTTCCCTACAATTGTGCTTTTTTTAATATCCAGACAGAAATGGAAATTTTCATTGAAAATATCATCTACTGCTCCAATTGCCTCATCTCTATTCTACTCATAGTATCAACCTTTCCAATACCCTAAACTGAGACGCAGGAGTAGGTTATTCAGCTTGTCAAGTTTGCTGTACTGTTGTATTGTTTCAGTTAGATCCTTCTATTGAGGCAGAACTTGCCATAACCACAACATTGAATTGGATGTGCTGACTGTGATCTCCTTTAGTAAATATCAAAAGCCATTTCATTTGCAGAATAGTGAATTGTAAACCCTGACAGGAGACAAATTATGGTAAAACTCAGTCATTACTTCAGATTTTCCAAACTTCCAGAATTTACGATTAGTAATTTGCAAATTATCACAAATTGCTTTCAATATTTGCAAACCCATAAGTACAGCAACAATTGGTACATGAGTTTGTGAATATTGCAAATTAGACCCATTTTTAAACCAGTTTCCCAGGTCTTTCTCCATAGCCCTTAATCCCCATACTCTCCAAGTGTCTTTTTTTAATCTCTCTTTTAAACACTTCAATCAATTCAGCGTTTAATAACAATGATAATAATCCTTGCATTTGATCTAGCACCTTTTACGTCAGGAGGACGTCTCAAAGCGCTTCAGAGGATTTTCGTTACTGGGTATTTTGCAGACACACGCGGAAGCCAATTTACACACAGTAACATCCCACAGCTAGCCATGTAGAGCAATTTTATCTGGTAGATTGTTGGCAAAAAGTGACACGGGATCTTTAACTTCACTTGAATAGGCAAATGGGACCTTGGCTTAAAGTCTCAGACGAAGAATGGCATCTTTGACAATGCAGTACTGGATTGGAGTGACAGCCTAGACTGTGAGTTCAAAGTCCCAACTTTCTGGCTCAGAAACAAGAATCCTAGTAAATGAGCCAGACTGACATTTGTGGTCTTCTAGGACAGTGCATTATAAATTCTGACAATCTTTGCCAGCATAGACAATCAACTACAGTAGAGTCATTAGTGAGGTCATTATTATAATCATTTCTCAAAGACACTTTGGGATGGAGAAGCTATTTTGTTTTTTAAACAAATTGCTGTTCATGGAAATGGAAATCATTTGGGGCGGTTTTGTTTCCCATCAGCATGTTTTCATCAGGGATAAATAAAATAATATTTTTGGTTCTCTTCTGAAGAAGACAGAGTAATAGTAATCCTTTCATTTGATATTGCACATTTCACATCAGGAGGATATCTCAAAGTGCCTCACAGGAGTTACTGTAAGGTGCACTGTCTGTGTATTTTGTAGGTGAAAGATGACCAAAATGGGCATCAACTGAGTTTCTTCTTTCGCTGTAAATCACAAAAACAACTTGCATTTAAATAGCGGCCTTGTTGTGGTGGCAGCGGCTTGGAGTGCTTAACAGTGGTGGCGCCTGATGCTGAGCTGCGGGAGAGGGGGTGTGTGGGGGCAGGTAGGAGGTAACCGTAAGCACAGTCAAAAAGGAAGGTCTTCAGTTGTGATTTAAAAGTGGGGATGGAGAGGGCAAGGTGGAGGGATTAAGTGAGAAAGTTCCAATGCTTTGGGGTGTAGTGGCTTTCATATTTAAGTCAGACTTTGAAATCGAGATTCAACAACCAGGAATAAGAACCTGATTGAAGAACCTTCATTTTAATTCATCACGATTACTGGTCCTTATTGTACAGAACATCACACTGTTCATAGGACATCAATATGAAGCTGCTATTGGCCAATAATAATTACAAAGTTGAAGACTTGAGGACCTACTATTTTTCACAAGTAATCCCAATAACACCGTTGCATGTCTACTGACTTTACAAAACAAAAAAATATTGAACTGCTCAACTGGGAATCTAAGATTGAAATCAAAGAACCCTGGACCCTGAACCATAGGTTAATGTAAAATCTCTGTTGGCAGCTGGCCCTTATTTCCGTGATTTTGCATTCTGTACATTCTGCCGACCATGGAGAGAAATAATTTCCTGTTTTGCTGAGAAACTTAGCTGTAAAAATGACAAAGGCAGTGTGTTTTCCGAGCATGATAACAAAGGTGAAATCACAATGGAAAGAGGAATCACAATTTTAATACTTCCTTTATTTTTAAAAATCATGGAATTATCCCCCTGCAGTAAATTGGTTCACACTAGATATATATTTTAATTAACTCCAATACCTAACCAAATCCAATTATTTTATGATGGATAGCTTATGTCCCAGTTGAAAGTTGGTGTGGTTCAAAAGAAATGCTACTTAAATACCAATTGAGTTTTAATGAGCTTATTTTCTATAGAGCAATACGATTAAAAAGCATGACTGGTGTGAATTCAAAATGCACCATGGGTCGTGTATCTCAAAGCTCGGTAGTGCAACAATAAATGATTTTTACCGTTACCGTCTGATTCTCAACAGCTTTCTGAAAGGGGAAAAAATCAATGAAATAGAACAACCACTCTTTTAGTGACCTGCATGACATTACAACTAGATTTTAAACCTTCTTTAATGTAGCTCTGAGTAATTAATACTGTCTGAACTAAAATATATCAGTTCTTAATGAACAATTTAAACTTTATACAACTCAATGAAAATAACATTTGGAAACCCTATGAAGTAGAAATGGAATATTTTCAATCTCTTTGTGAAATGCAGTAAGCTATACGCAAGAAAAGAAGTGGTGCCAGCATTTATCTCAATGTTATTTTCAGTGGCATATACGTTGTCCTATTTTCATGTTCAGCATGCAATTTGAATGACTTTGTGTAATTTCGATGCACTAAAGTATTCTCGTGCAAATTGGTTGCCACTTTGGCCTACAAAAATACAAGTACATAACACTTTATAATAAATCCTGTGAAGCTCTTTAAGACATTTTAACAACATGATAAGGCAATTAAATGCAAGAATTATGAAGGCATAATTCAATATCCGAGGGAACACAAACAAAAAGACAAAAATGTAGTAGAGAAGGAAAAGTTCTGCAAATATGAGTATTGAGATCACATGCCTAAATATAATGTCTGTTACTCATTTTATATTTACCAATCAAAAATGTAATTTAGCCACATTTGGATTCCCAATTCACCACATGTGGATAATGGCTAACATATTGGACAACCCTGCACTATAGAAATATAAATTGTACTGTATTGTACCAAAGCTTTGCAGGCTATATCCCCGATCGACAAGAAAAAAAAGGGATAAGCTGGGGAGTTATAGACCAATTAGTCGTACCTCAGCTGTGGGAAAAGTTCTAGAGACTACAATGCAATGGAATTTGTTAACACTTTGTAAGGTAGGGATTGATCCAGGAATGTGAGCATGGATTATCAGACCAAGCCCTGTTCGATTCATTTAATTGATTGTTTGAGGAGTGTACAGGTCAAGGCAATGCAATTCAAGTTGTACATATGGATTTTCAGAGTGCTTTTAGTAAGCTGCCTGCCAAACAAAATGGTTGTACCCTGCTCTCTCCATACCACTATCAAGGGCAAGTCTTCTTATCCTGTGTTCCTAACCTCTGGAGCTCTCTCCCTCTATCTGTCCATCTCACCCCTCTCTATCTAATTTTATTTAAGTCCAACTTTAAAACCTGCCTCTTCAAACTTGCCTATGGCCACCTTCCCTTCCCCCACTTTCCTTCTAGGCTTGGCTCCATCCCTGTAAAGCATTCTGTACTCTGTATGAGAGGTATTATTTAAATGCAAGTTGTTGTGCAAATGAAATATGCAGTTCTAAATCCACCAGTATAAAAATGTAAAAAAGTGTAAGTTCACAAGAATGAACAGGAGGAGCTCAGGCTGAAAAAGCTGGGTTACTTTTCAGTGAAACAGCAAAGTTGAGGGGAGATCTAATAAAGGTCTTCAAAATTCTAAAAGTTTGTGAGAGAATAAATAATGAAAAAATATTCCCACTGGTTGTTGACTCAGTCATTTGGTGGCATTTAAAAAGAGCAGGGAGCTTCTCCCGGTGTCCTGGCCAACAGTCCCCCAAATAAAATTGGTCTCTGTCTCCATGGCTGATTTTGGGACATTAATGTGTGCAAATTGGCTGCATTCACCCACAAAGCATACAGGCACACCATTTTACAGGATATCCTGTGAAGAGCTTTGAGACGTCTCTATGACGCAATATGGGGCTATATCAAATGTAAGGATTATTTTTATTACTATTACAACAACAGATTACATTTATATAGCACCTTTCACGTCGGGAGGATGTCCTAAGATACTGGACAGTCAAGGAATTGGACATGAGGTGGAGGTTGGGATCAGGAGGGGTGGCTGGAAGGGTAAGAAGGTGACTAAAGGCGCTGTCAAAGGGGAAGGTCTTGAGACAGCCATGAAGGGAGGGGTGAGGCGAAGGAACTGTGGAATGAAGTTCCCGGGGGTGGTGGGGGGGGACAGAAAGGCTGATGTTCGACCACCGATGGTGGGCAGCTAGGGCTGGGGACATGGAGCAGGTCAGAGCCTGCTGAGCGGAGGGAGTGGACAGGGTGGTATGGAGTTAGCAGGTCACAGAGGTAAGGAGGAGCATAGACTCTGTAATGTTGCTGGAATAGGTAATAATAAATAATCCTTATATTTGGTATAGCATCTTTCATATTGGAAGGATGTCCCAATGTACTGTAAAATGCAGAGACTGTGTTTTGTGGGTGAACCTCTAAAGGTTAGAAGAAACTTTTTCCTGCAGGGGATTTCTAGAAAATGGAATTCTTTATCACCGACATCTATTGAGTCTTAAATCAGAACAAAAGGGAATTGGAAAACATTTCAAGTGGAACAATATAGAAGGGTGTGTGGAAAGGCTCAGAGAATTGAGTTAAGAGTAATTAATTCTTTCTGAAATGGTACAGTAGCATCTCGGGGCTAATACAAGTTCACCAGAATGGCTCAGATAAAGTTTTGTCAGTTTATTTGATCTTATCCAACTAGAATATCCACCATGCCATAAGAACATAAGAATTTGCTGGGCGAAAGACGACCGAGGTTCACCAAGGTCGCCTTCCACCATCCCCGCAGTCGCTTGACATGTCGTGTCCCAAACTATATACTGTTCTGACGAAGGGTCTTGAACCTGAAAACTTTGACTCACTTTCCTTTCTCTATAGATGCTGCTTGACCTGCTGAGTGTTCCCAGCAACTTCCGCTTTTGTTTCAGATTTTCAGCATCTGCAGTATTTTGTGTTTTGGATATATATATATATATATATACAACATCATCTCATTACACCATCAGGCTGTTTCTCAAATGAGTCTTGTGTCCTGATCTCTACTACCCTATCTGATAACCTATTCCAGCTGTTGATAAACCTCAGTGAAAATAAATATTTCCTATTGTCTGCCCGAAAATCACCCTTCACAATCCTGCATCCCATCTCATCTCCAACATCTCTAAAAGCGAGGGAGCTGGATAAGAGGAAACAATGTTACTTGCTAGCGAACGTTTTACTATTGTGTTTTGAGCAAGAAATAAATCAACAAAATGTTGTCGTTTCTTACTGACTTTCAAAATGTGCTGCCAAACAAAAGTGTAGATAGCCCCACAAAACTGAAAGCTCTTTCCAAGTTAGAAAGTCCAAGTTGGAACCAAAACATCCAAAACTACTGCATTGGAATGTTGTGTCCGATGGTCTTTTGGCAACTTTGTAAAAGGAATAAAATATTTTTCCATAACTGGATTCTTTATAAATGATAGTAATCTTTGCATTCAATATAGCGCCTTATCATGTTGTCAAGATGAATCACACAGCAATGTCCCAATACACAATACACCTCCCAGAGTGTCAACATGGACTTTACAAGTCCTGACGTGGGGCTTGAACCCAAGTCTTCTGACACAGAGGCGAAGGTGCTACCATATGAGCCAGGCTGACCACTAATCTCCACGATAAACAGTCAACATAGTGGCTATATATTAGCATTTCATAAAGTGCCCCTTTTAGTAAATTGAAGTGTCTGCAGGGAAGTTCGCATTCAACTTGCTAAACCTGCCATAGAACAAAACTCAAAACATTTTCATCTGTATTCATGCCATTAGTGATTGTTCTAAGGAGCTGTGGAACTGGTGAAATTATTTCTTCAGCAGATCGTTCCAATTCATATTAAATTTGCAAATGTCTTAAAGCCATACATCAACTGAAGTTGGAAAATGGGCTAAGCTAACCTAAATCTCTTGTGGGAGAAAACTATTGACAGAGATAGATATGCCACTGCCGCAGTAATGTAGACAAAATAAAACTATTTGGCTGTTAGTTAAAGCTTCTCACCACTGCTGTCAGACGTATGAAGAAATTAATGAGGAAATGTCAGAATAATTAAACATTGAAACATGCCACAACACAAATAGTGCAAAACATGTTGTTGTGGTAATATGTAAAGCAGTTTAAATTGAGTTATGTCTAATTAAGAAAGCATTTTCAACTGGTGATAAAATATTAGTGTTCCACGGGCATATGGGAGGCAAATGATTCCCAGGGCACCCATTTACAAAAAAAGCATTCCAAGTGTGACGATAGAAAGCCGCTTACGAAGTTTGTTGAAAACTTCATGTAATTGGCTCAAATCTTCAGTTTTTCTAAAGGATTTTTTAAAAAAAATAGGAAATGTGTAATCGTCAATTTTCTAAAACATCAAAGGTGCTGAAGAACTCATTTTTCATTAAGAAATCTGTTAAGAAACGCTGCAAATTACACCTCAAACTTTTGAAACAAGAAGGTGTTGACAAGTGGATTTGTAAAATATGAGTCACCACAACTTCTACAGACAAGCAGTTCACGACGACTTCGCACACTTCCTACAATGAATGGCCGAGTGCGCAATGAAGCTGCAATTTAATCAAGGAGTTCAGATTCGTGTCATTTCCCCTCATCCATCTAATTGAGCATTGTTGGATTGTCTATCATAGAAAAGCTGACTGAGCTTGACTCTCAGTTTGAAAGGTTCGTATTACAACCCAGGTTGCTCTTAATTTGAATTTGCTGATGCATCACTAGTTGCCAGCAATAAGGTGCCTTGTGTCAATCAGTTCTTCAGGCAAGCTCCAACTGGATGAAAAAACACAGGATTTCAAGAGGCAAGTTTTCTATATGCGCAAACGGGATTTCAACTAATTGCACGTTCCGTTTGCAAATATCACAATGTGTCTAATTTGCGATATTCGCAAAGTGGCTAATTGTGTTTTATAAAAGGCACCAGATTGTGAATATGTATATATAGTGTTGTTGTTCCACCACTGTGCCAGGTAATGATGCATTAAGTTCTCAGCTCCAGAAATTATGCTCAACCTGGTAAATACTGTTGATATTTGAGTGAGGTGGCACCTAGAGTATTGTATGCTATTGTTTGCCCCACAATAGGCAAACTCTGTGTACCACTGTTTGCCTATGCCCTAAAGACAATGAAAACAGAATAATAAAGCTGATTGGTGCCAAGTATTAGAGAGATGAGCATGAGGAATCAATTAATTAGCTATTTTAGGACCCATATCAGGAAGTTTTCTTTATGCAGAGGTTAAATCAGCAAATGGAATGGGTTACCAGGAAGGGTGGTGGATGTTGGAATGCTGGATTCATTTAAGAAACAGCGTGATGCTGTAATTTGTACATGGTAGGTTGGGTATTCTGCACATATTCCCAAAACCCAAATGGGCTAAGGAACATTCTTCACCTGAACCTCTTGTGGCTTTGAAATATTAAAAACAAATAAGGCTATTGTAGTTAAGCAAAACAGCAAATATTTCAATTGTCCTTCCGGCATCGTAATACTACCTTTTTAAAAAATGTTGTGCCCTCAAAGTGAGGGATGTTAGTATGGACGTGAAGTCACTTTTGTTTCTTTTTATTCATCGTCAGCCCCTCCCTCGATTCCTTTAAGGTCTATCACAAGACCTTCCTCTTCGATCATGCCTTCAGCCACCCACCACCCATGTTGATTCCAAGCCCCAGCTCAGGTACAAACTCTTGACTATCCAGGACCTTGGGACATTCGTCCAAAGAGAAAGGTACTATATAAATTTAAATTGTATTGTATTTGAAGCTCAAGAAGCTCTCTGCATCCATGGTAAAGAGCATGTACAGAGCTCCTAATACTAATATTCTACTAATACTAATACTCTACTAATACTCCAATAATGTTAATAGATGCCAATAATATTAGCTCAATAATGCCTATAATAATGAATAACCAGTGCTGAAATACTTTTTCTTAATGTAACTGAAGAGTCAGTCTCATGACTCGCTCTTTAATAAAGTTAGATAGCTTAAGTGCAGTTTAATGCTTCACAAAATAATTTTTTTTAAAGAAAAGTTTCAAAGATAGTTTTTGTTAAATCATCTACCGACCTGTTTCATACTGCAGTCACTGTATCAATTACACCCCTTTCAGACACAAGACTCTGCATGAAAACAGGATGCAGTTTTAATTACACTAAATTACATTAATGGCTAAATGCCTTCATGAGATCACAAGATTGGTTTGAATGAAGAAGACTATTGATCTCATCCATCCAAAATGCATACATTTTACCACACTGTTATACAATATTTGATGGGTGGCAATCTTCTGAAATCCTCTTCTTTCCTTTAATTCTAATATTTATTTTTCAAAATTGGAACTCCTGATATTATTGTGTCGAAGAGGAGGGTTTTTGGGGATGGGTTTTGAAGGAGACAAAGGAGGGGGTGAGATGGAGTGACTGTGGGATGGAGTACCAGAGGGTGGGGGCAGAGAGGCTGAAGGTCTGCCCGCCAACGGAGCCTGGCTGCAGAGTTCAAATCAGCAGGACTCCATTGTTGCACCACATTAAGCATAAACACGGCTGAATTCATTTTAAAAAACTTGCATTTGCTATAGTTATGAGGGCATCTCAAAGCACTGCATAGGATTTACTGTTTTGGAGGGATTATTATTAGGTGTGTGGAGTAAGGAAACTTGCCCAAGGTTTCACCCTGCCTGGAATTGAACTCAGGTCTCTCGCTTGCAAAGCGAGTGCTCTAACCACTGAGCTACAGGACTCCAAAGGATGGCATCTCCAACAATGTAAAGGACCGATAGCACTGCACTGGAGCATCAGCTTAGACAATGTGAATTCACAGTCCTGACGTGGGCTTGAACCCACAACCTTCTGACTTAGAGGCAGGAATGCTGCCAACTCAGCCAGGCTGAATGATCAGAAACTCTACAGGCTACAAAAATTAATATTAAGACCAGTGCTTTAGGAGATAAATTAATATCTATAACCACCATAAAATACATTATATGGTAAGTTACCTGTAAGATAGAATAGCGATTTGCGGAGATTAGTGTAATGCTCTCCTGAAATTGTGATTGAAAATGGCAGTTTGCTATAAATTTTCCATGTCTAAAAAAACCTTTGAGCCATAGTACCTTTAAAGTTTACCCAAATAACTGCAGCAATTAATCATGTTAATGTATAACACAAGGCAGTTTGAGACCTTGTCAAATGCATTTCAAGTCTCTGGAAAATGAAGAATGTATCCAATGTCTGCTCATGTATCTGCCAGCAACCTTGAATGCAATTGATCGTCCATTGCCTTTGCTGTTGAGTATTGATGAAATGCATTCACTGTGAAACTGATTTTCACATGTATTCATCATTAGGATGACATCTAGGTGATCTCGAACAACAGTCTTTTCAAGAGATCAAAATGACTGTCGGGGACAGTACATCAGTAGATGCACCACTTTGCTGGTGGATATAATTAAGATGGATGGACTCATAGAACAGTTTTAGCCAATCTTTCAATCCTTGATGCAGCAATTTGCAGGTAGCTTTACGGATACAGTTTGATGTACATTTTAATGCAGTTTAATTATCTTTCCGCATCAACAGACTACTGATTCCTATGTTTTAAGATAATAAGCCATCACATTACAGAAGAAATGCAGAAAGATGAAGGTTACTTTAGAATAGATTTAAAAGTAACATGAATTTACTTGATGAATACACAGTGTGCACCTTAACTCTCAATATCACTGACCAGCAAGTCTAACAATCTCTTGTCCCTTTTCCTCCAACACATCAGGATGAAATAAATTATAAATTCTGTAAATTGTTTTTGCTCTGCTGAGTTGGAAGCAGTTCTCTGTGCCATTCTGGTCACCCAAATAAGGAGTTGTCCAGGCCTTATAGGCAGTGCAAAGCAGAATAATGAAGCTGAAGAGTTCTTAAGAGTTAGTCCCGCAGCTATTTTCACCAGCCATTGATGGTGATTTGGCTGGCATGCTGTGGGATGTATCCTGGCCATATTTCTCGAGCATGGGAAGGACTGAAAAATGGCCAAATGGCAGGGATGAGAAAACCTGGAAATTTGAAAGTTAAGTGCCTGATTAAGAGCCTAATGCTCAGCCATAGATGACTGTTCTTAATTTAATTTTGAAGTGACAGAGCCCAATCATGAAAAGATATTTACACAGAAAAATAGTAATTCAAAGGGTTCCAGGTGTCCATTTGTATCTTTTTTAAACAAACTGATCTCACCACATTAAAAAAATGTCACATAACCTTTTTTTTAGAACAAAGTACCATTTCTTTTACACCAGAAATTAGACTAAAATAGCAGCACGTCATGATCAGAGAATACAACAACAGTTTGCATTTATACAGCACCCTTCACACTGGGATCTTTAAAAGAAATCTTTAATGTCCACTGAACAGGCAGACAGGATCTCGGTTTAAAGTTTCATCCGAACAAAATTGGTGCATTGTCCAACAGGTATTAGATGGACGAAATATCCACACTTAGTAAAAATATCAGAGCTAGATCACATAGTTTATTTATGTAGAATCTCTGCTCATTTTAACCAGATCTACATTAGGAGTAATCTTCATGATTAAAGTGATTGGCAATCATAAACTGGCAGCAGACTTGTAGCACTGTACAAATGGCTAGTGCACCCAAGGGTGGTGAGGCTGATTTACTAAGCACTGAGCTCCCTATCAATGTACATAGCAATCTGATCTCCTGCATACTCCACTGGCGAATACAGAACACCATTGGTTAAACCCCCAAGCAGTGGATCAGCTGCTAAACTTAATCTAGTACAATGTTCTCCAATTCCTGGAGTGGGAATCAGTGTGATGATGAAGATAAAACCAGATGTTTAACAGAAGTGTTGAAAACTCAAAGGATTCAATAAGGTTGGCATAAAGAAACTGTTCCCATTGGGTGGGGAATCTGTAACCAGGGTCACAAGGTTAAGGTAGCAATTAGGGGATCCAGGGGATATTAGCAACTAGGGAGTAGCCATGAGCAAGTAGTGGGGGAACTACTTCACGCAGAAGGGCGGGAAGGGGAAGAGAAGGGTATAGGGGGGAGTAAGAAGTAAAAAATGGAATCATGCGGAGTACAAACACTGGTAACAGACTGATTGGACTGAATGGCCTGTTTCCCTGTTGTACATTCTTAATAAATCTTTGTAACCCAAATGAAGACTTCTTTATTTTAGACTTCTTTTGATAATTATGTTTTATTTAAACACCGAAGGGCTCTAGGAGCATATTTTACACTTACAAAAGGTAGGGCACAATTACCAAATTTCCTCACCAATATAATCTAAAAGTTGAATACACTGAATTCTTCCAAAGTTCACATTTTTAGAGCCTTCTCAAAAAATCGGACTCTCCAAAAGTACTTTACTAATGAAAACAGATCTGTCTTCAGCCCACTTTAAAATTGGCAATAGAAACACATAACATCGGCATTTTATTTGTCATGAACACGTTTGTTAAACAAATTGCGCCACATGATTCCAACACCAACGGGTGAATAAACACAGCTCTTTATAAAATTGTTGAATGTATTATCTTTTAAAAAATGTATTATTTCTCTCCTGAAGGTCCAGCCTATCTGAAGTTGCAAATAAATTTGCACTCTAGGTGAGTGATGGCAGCCATGGCACTCTGCATTGCCACTGCCCATTTATCATCAGGGTTTATTAATATTGGAAGACTTGCCGTATCTGAACAGATACGCTATGCAGAAAACTGCACAGAAGCCCGTCATTCTCCATCAGACTTCCTGTGGTGGTATTTGGAAAAAGGTAACGTCATGCTGCCAACAGAAAAATTAATAGGCACCTTTAATAAATCAATTGCAATAAATCAGGCAATGTGACTCAGAAGTGCTGCACCAGTAAATTCTCATGCATAATTTCAGTTAACACAATATATCAAAATACTTCTGACAGAATTTTTCTCAGGTCATGCAAGTATACTCCTCCTGGGATTCAGTGAAAACATGTCTGAATAAGGGCAGACTCAGTTTAAGCTAATGCTTAGGACTGATTATATGAATACTTTCAAATACTGTCCAAGTCATATCTGCCTTCTTTTTCTAACCTAGATATAAACTCTCCAGTGTTGTGTAAGGAGTAATGCTCCAGAGATATTTGGATTATATTTTTCTATCTTCCAAAGAGAATGTTTTTCCTTCTATTGTTCCTACAATTGTTATTGGGATTTCAATCTGTGTTATGGACTTCTTTTATACTCTTCATATAGGAAGAGTGTTCCAGAGGTTCAGGATCAGCTAAATCAGCTCATGTAAAGAATGGCTGAATTTCTACAAAAACATAGGAACTTGATCCAAAAATACTCACTCACTTTCCCCCACTTTCGCAACATCACCCACCACTATCACTATCTCTCCCCTCAACTCTCCCCTTTTCCAGCCCCCAATGTCTGGTCTTTTCCTCTAAGTCCTACTAACAACCAAGGTTGGTGAGTCTTTCAACAACAATGCAATGGAGTGTGGTGTACCTGCCTGATATCCTAGAGTGCCACCAGGGATCAACTTGATTCTTATATTCAATTGCCAGTTGTGCTACCTTGGAGCCAGCTCAGACCCAAAGAGACCCACCCAGTGAGCCACATTGTCAGCAGCATAACTAAGCATAGCATGTGTGAGAGCACTGTGACCAAACTGTCCACAGCTGGACATACATCCCTACCTACTGAGCGATAGTTCACTCACCTGTTGGAAGTGAAGAGCTTGATCAGCAGCTGGTTACCTCTCTGTTAACCAATCAAGGTAGATACCAAGCCATGGATAAATGAACATGTGTTTACAGACCTGGACTCCAAGTAACATATTCTTGCAACTGCTGTTTCAAACCTCTGAGTTTCCTTATCAGCTATTTAGACATCTGCCTTCGCCATGGTGGAAGCACATTTTCTGGAGTTCCAAGTCCAATGCTGAGTGCTAGGTTTACTCTCAACTACTAGGAACTTGTTTCAACAATAGAAATTCATTCATGTTGAAGGTCATGTTGAGAGCCATAAAAAAACTCTATTACCAATTTAAGTAAGCATACTAGTAAACAGTATCTATAAAGTTATGCTCATCCTTGGCAAATGCACAGACATTAACCAATGGTGACCTTAGAACTCAGAGTCTAAAAGTAACACTGAATAAGGTCAGTGATTCGAGATTCCAGTTACTGAAATAAAATGGAAAAGACTACCTAAAGCACAATATACATACAATTTAAGTTGATACAAGTTGGAGGTACAAATGAAGGAGAAGGGAATAGATGAGTTTGGGAGGAAGTTAGGAGTGGGTACAGACTCGTGGAGTTTAAACACCGGCATGGACTGATTGGGTCAGATGATCTGCTTCTATGACGTACAGTCAATGTAAATCTGTGGCAATTCCTCATGGTTATTACTGACTAGTCTGTTTATAAAAACCTTACGTCAATCATTAATTTAATTTTGCTCCCTACATCTCTCAAGTTATTCTTACCCATCCAGTCAAAAGCAACAGGTAGCCAACACTGCCATACGATGACTTATCTCCCCACCAGAACAGCTCATGGTTACTTCACTCTCAACATCTGCTTAGTGTCAACGGCAAGATCTGAAACTCACCATGAATGCAGGGAAGGAATCAGACACAAATCCGTGTCCTACCACCCCATGATACAGTATGCATTCCTTCCAGGGCTGCTCGTGGAGATGATCAAGGTTAAGATTAAATTCATGGAGTGTTTCAATTCAGGCTCGCAGCTTGAAAAGCAGAGTGCGATACCCTCCTTTAATTGGAGAGTCACTCAATCATGCTTTGAATCAGTCTCCAGTATGCTGTGTACAGAAAAGGTGCAAATGCTGGAAATCTGAAATAAAAATCAAAGTGCTGGAAATCCACAAGCAATCAATCCAGCATTGAAAGAGCATGTGTAAGTTAATGTTACGGGAAGAACATTATAACAGAACTATTCAACTGAAGGGTCACATCAGAAATGCTAACCCTATTTTTCTCTTTCAAATGCTGATTCTCCTGCTGTGAATTTCCACGGATTCGGCTATTAGTTGAAGCACGTTGCATATCGAGGTTGAGCTGATGGTTCACTGAACTCTTGAACTTTCTTCTTTCTCAATTTTGTTAAATGTCAGTTCATTACCCTGCAGAAAGCAACTTTTGATAGAGCTACACATATTTTGTAATGGGCAAGATTTCACAATGAATTGGTTACTGCTTTAGATCTGTTAAGTCCTCGTCTGACACGAACAGTAAAACAACAGCAGTTAAAGCCTATGTATAATCTCTGACCTGCTTCAATTCTTTTCTTTTCAACAAAAGAAAGGTAGAGAAGGAACTTAAGGGTGTTGACTGAAGATAGAATCAAAGAGATACGTGTCTAACAGAGTTTGAAGACAGGAAGAGAAGTCCCAAAACAAAGGGATTTAGGAAGAGTCCAGAACCACCGAGTGGCATATATTTAGTTCACCCAAGTACCCAACAGTAAAATTATCAGGTCTTCTGTCTCTGTTGACTACAGTATGTGGAATGTGGCAGTGAATTATTTAAGCATATTTTACATATATGGCAGTGAGTGTGGAAGTCTGTATATTCAATATCAGCAGGTAATGAGGTGATTGTCTTTGTGTTTTGAATTTTGCGTTCATCTGCCATTTAAAGAATATGAACATGAAATTTGTGATGCTAATATTTATACTCAGTAATCCCATCACTGTTTACACAGCTGAGGCAGTCATGCTGAGAAGAATTGTCGTTTTTCTGCTCCAAAGGCAACAGGAGTCTCTGGAGCTGAAAAAACAACTCTTTGGCATGATTGCCTTGGCAATGTACACAGCGATCGTACCACAGAGTATTAAGTATTAGCTCCAATCCATTTCACAGAGCATCTTTTCCTTTCAAAATCATAGCAACAGCTAAAATAAACCTGAAAGCAGAAAGACATACCAAAGTGACTGCTGGCACCATCTACACCAGCCTTCAAACACACAAGAAATATATAGGCTTTCCTGATGATTCGGTGCATGAAGACACAACCAGGTTTAGCATGACGGCCGATTCCCAGTTTGGGCTGACTGTAGCAGAGCACCAGACTGGACACTTGGTGTTCCAACTCCTGATAAACACAGGGATAAACACAGGGATAAACACAGGGATCTCTGCTGTTAAGTGCTCATGTGTGGCCATCGTATACCCCTCTCCCTCAATCTGGTTGGGCCTGGAGATCTGTAGATTCCCATTAATGGATAATGTATTTGAACATCAAAAATACGATGTCAGATGTTGCTTTTGAACTTGTATAAACATGTTTTTCTTTGATCTCACTCAGCCCCAAACTAAGCCAAACAATTTTCAAAGGCTCCAACATCATGTCAAGGTTCCAGGGGGTTTCTGACCTGAAAAATGCAGATAATTATTGATTCAAATTTTATCATTTCATAACAGACTCAATGTGAAAGGTAGCAAATCACAATTTCTGAAACACTACAAATTTCCATTTTAAAATCTAAGACTATAAACAGCATTTATACTGAACTTTGGTTTTATGTAACAATGAAACAGTGATGAATGGCATTTTAAAGGCAAGCATTTCAATTACTGAAGGAAGTCAGGAACATATTATAGTAAGTATTGAAACAAAATATGAGCAGTTAAATGTACACTGAATGTTATTTTACAATGGGGATGTAATGTGGATTTTGTATTGCTTCATTTTGGGAGAGATAAAAACAGTCATATAAACTCTCAACAATGAAAGAAAATTGCACTGAGACAGCAAAACCAACCAAGAATATTTACATTCACACTTGTAGCAAACTACAAGTCAATAGGAAATGCAAACAGAAATTTCTAAAAGGCTGCTTGAAGGCAATTTTGATTAACTGATATTTGCTTTAAAACTAAAGGCATAATATTTTCCTCAACAATATTCCCTGTGGTACAGGTGTGAAAGCAAAGAGTTGGGGTTAAAGGAAAGATTATTTCCAGTGGTTAGGAGTAGTTTAATATCATTACTGGGAGGTCGACAACAGAGATTAGGAGGAAGTTTTTCACACAGAGAGTGGTAGGATTGTGAAATTCTCTGCCACAGGCACTTGTTGAGGTGAGCAACCATGTGTACATTCAAAATAAGACTGGACACGCGGTTGAGGGAAAATAGTTTGAGGGATATGAGGAAAAAGCCAGAATATGGAACTAGGGATAGGATCTAGGATGAGCACTCATATGGAGTATAAGCACTGGCTGGATTAGATGGACTGAATAGCCTGTTTCTGAGCTGTACCTTGTATCAATCTATAAAATAAAAAAATAAAAAAATGGGTCGCTCAATCCAAGACTTTTTGTCGTGCACAATTGGCTGCTGCGTTTCAACCTCAAAATAAACAGTCAGTTTACTTCACAGTATATTCTGTGAAGACACCTTAACAATGTGATAAGATGCTATATCAAATGCAAGGATTATTATTAAAATGTACAAAAAACTCTGAAGCTAATTGGTCTGACAAGGTGAGAATTATTCAATGACAAATTTTCCCCATTCAATAAAAAGAATAAAGCTTGTAATATAGCAACTAGTGAAATCCTTGCATTTGCATTTGATATTGCGCCTTATTAGATCTTCGAGATGTCTCAAAGCACTTCAAAGAATATACTGCAGTGAATTGACTGTATTTTGTGGGCAAAATGCAGCAGCCAATTGTGCACAGCAGTGTCCCACAAACAGTCGTGGACTGAGTGACCAATTTTTTTTAAATGCATTATTACCCCCGGAAAAGCAATCCACCAATCGACCTGTCCACCAGAAATGTCACCAATCCACCTGGGTTCCTACTTATTGCTAAGTAAACAGAGGCAAGGGGAGTGAGGAAACACACCCAATGTTTCATCTTACCCGGGAATCGAACCCAAAGCCTCTTGCTTGCAAGCAAGTGCTGTAACCACTAAGCTACAGTGAAGATCATCAGTGACCATCAGAGTAATCAGGTGAGAAATATTGATTGCAATACTGATCGATTTATAAGTACTCCAGATTCCAGTGCTGATCAGCCAGTTTCCCATGCTAAAAACTTGGGTCAGGAGGGGCCGCTGACAATATTTCCTGTTTGTTGCACATGTATTTATACTATATGCAGGAAGAGCCTCTGACATCACTTTGTGAAGGAATGAATGTTGGCGGAGCTTCTTGTACCTAGAACCATATGCAGAACATCGAGGATGATGTCAGTGTGGCTTCCGGCACAAAGTTTGTGACACACAGAGAGTGATGTCAGCAGCAACCTGATAACATAAAAATCGCCATTTTATAACAGTCGTTAGAATCCAGCCTCTTAAGTTTTCAGACCCAGGTGACTGGGTTGCCTTATATTAAATGATATGGAGAAATGTCACTTAATATGTTACTGAAATTTCACTGAATGTCCCCTCTATTAATTATGATCTGACATCCCATCTGCCATCAATTTTGAACTTTGGTAATCAATCATAGCTAAACGAAACAGATTGCACTGGAAAGTACCTCCTAATTCATTTACAAAAGCCCTTCACAAACAAGGGCCATCTTCACTTCTGGTTTGTTATTCACAAGCAATAACTGTTCTACCTGCATCTCCAATTGCTAATTTGTATTTATTTTCTGCCAGTAATTGAAACCTGGCTTGGGAATCCTTCTAAATGGCTCTTTGTAATAGTTCATTTCACAAATTAGAGCTAATTAAAGGGAATTCAAATAAACCTAATGTGACACACTGAAGGGCACTCATGCCTGTAAAAGGTCTCAACACTAAAATGTTCCCACAAGATTTACATCCTGTTTTATTTTAAGATCTCATTTCATGTAACTCATTATTTATGGCAGCTATAGCGTTGCTATGGAAGTTGGAACGTTCAAATACAACAATCATTTTCTCAAGAGCCTACACTGAAGGAAACAATTTTTAAATGGACCAAAGATTCAGAAAATAACCATCATGAATGTTCCTCCATGTCTCTCCTGCTGGATGTGCCTCCACACTCAGTCTCTCCTACTGAATGTTCTGTTGTGTAAGTGTGGGCATTTCAGTTAAAACAATTTGATTTCTTATAGGAGTTAAAAGATCCACAATTATCTACCGAGCTGTCAGAAGACGCTGAAATGGCTGAATCTTCTCCCCTTGTTCCTATGTTTCTTTGACCATGTGATAGAAAACTGCAATATTATTTGAAATATACATCAGATAACTTACTACTACACCAACACAAAGTTTGTTTTGAAAGCCTAACCTATTATGGATGGTGCAGTTCATTCACATTTGCAACCATGCCAAGCTAATATAGTGAGATTCTCTTCTCACTGCTGGCTTTAAGGTTCCAACATAAAATGAGTTTGAGGTAATTTCATCCAAGTTTCAAGTGGACATAAACTCACTGATGTCTAATCTGGTATACTTCAATCAAAGAGGCCACAAGAATGGTTAGTGTGGGAATTGGTAAAACCATGCACAAATTATTGAAGAAGAGAGTGATGGATTTTGGCTGGAGGAGAAAACATGTTGTTGGGGAAGAATATATTATTATGCTGCATCCAAACTATTCTACAGCCGGCCTGTAGGTGTGTGATGCTAGCGGGTGCCTAGAATTGAAATGTGTTTACTGTAGCAGTAATATCAATCACTTTGATGAGCACAAAGCTTCACCAAAAGAAAAAAAATAATTTGGCATTAGAATTTCCCCTCCATCAGTGTTAAACATACAGCCCAATAGACTGCAGTCTAGACACAATCCTATTTATGTCAACAAACACTCACTGTACTGGTTGGCCATGGGCAAGCTCCCACAATACCTGGTGTACTGCTGCGCTCATGAGCTGTGCAGCATCCAGTTTTGAATTGTTTTGAGCAATAGGTTATTTAGGAAAGCATATTCTGAAAATGAACTTATTTAGCCTCTCAGATTTTGAGGCTGAGAAAGAAAGCTGCTGCTAACATTCCTGCCCTACAAATAACTAATAGAACAATTATTTGAATGTTTTAATTTTTCAGTACAATGTCACCTTGAATTTCAATTTCTCTAATGAGTCATGCCTGAATAAATAATACTTTGCGCCAAGGATGTGAGCCAAAGGCTGGCATATTTGGCCTTGGCAGATAATTAATGTCCTGCTACATTAAATGAAAAATGACAAACAGATCTTAGCATCTTCACAGCTCTCAGCCACTGTACAGCATGTCATGATAATAAGTAACAATGAAGCTCTATAACTTTACCTTCAGAGGCAGAACAAATCAAAATGTCATCATGTGCCTGACTTAAATTAAATACGAGATTCTTCCATGAAACAGAAAGGTGCCAATTAACTTTTTAAGTATTAAGATGTAAATTTACTACTTAGTTCAATCCAGTGAACTGATAATAGGATTGTCTCCAAAACATTCTCTCGTGATTAAACATTTATACCAAAATTGTTTAAAGCACAACACATCAAAACTTCATTTCTCTCATCCACACTTAAGTGACAATGATCAAAAAAAGAAAAATAGAAAACGCAGGAAGATCATTTTAATCTTTTTTTAAGTAAAAAAGTATTTACTTAAAAAAGTGAGAAAATAAGGAATAATAAGAATGACAGAAGAGAAGGTTTTACAATACAGTAATACTCACACAAGTTTTATCCAGAAAAATCGTATAATCGCCTAAATCACACATGCACCTGAGTCCCATTCAGTTTCCTATCCAAATGATTAGATTTCCTTGCACCAGTCCTATTTATCATCTCCTAACTTGCAACACCGCTTCCCTATCCTCCATTCCTCCTGCATTTATCAGCTGCATGCACTGTTACTGCCCGGCTGCATTGAATCATGGAAACGTAATCTTAATCCGTCGCTGTATGGACAGAAGAACTCAATTTCCCACGATTCAAATAATTCCAATACTTGCTGGTAAATGCCCATGCAGTAATGGGACAAGGCGTATTGAATCATGGGAAACATAATCTTGACCCATCACCACATGCCCACTTACCAGCTGCAGTGATGAAGTACTGCATACCAGTTTTTCTGGTACTTAGACAACACATAGATAGTGGAAGAAGAAACTGCTGTACAAAGGGCTTCAAGCAGGAACTAGAGAAGTTCCTGTCAACTAAAAGGTTCCAGGAATATTCAATTTAAAGCAAAAAGGAACCTTTTGGGAAAATAGATAAGTCTATTCCTGCCTGAAATTATTACTATGGGTGAGAGGAGCAGTGTTGACAATCATCACAAACATAGCATATGAGGAGGAGGTGCGTGAGAGAACAAACCAAGGTTCCTGATCTGGTTTGGTCTCTCTTCTGCCTAGTTCCAAAATGAGAACATGAAGAATCTTGTGCCCAAACCCCTTAAACCTATTGAGTTTCATTAATTTCACATGACGCTTTCAAGTTCCAACCTTTGATACCCAATGCCATCATTACCCAGCTGTCTCAAAAAGATTTTTTTAATGATAAATTAGATATTTTTCTTTCTCCTCCAACCGCATGCATTGTACAAGTGGTTTGTTTGCCAATGTTAAGCTCCTGTGAATATTTTTCAATTTAGTTTCATCATTTCATTTCTAGATTGCGTTTATACTCAAGCAAATGAGAATATGAAAGGTTATTTGATATCCACATTAAGGTTATGTAGATTGTGTTTATGCTCACGCAAATGAGAATGTGAAAGATTATTTTATATACACATTAAGGTTAAGTTAATATGATTAATAGGGCACATTTATGTGCTTGCAGACCTGCCCACTGAACAACAATTAATGTTCCCACAATTTTTGAATTAGCTCTACAGTGTGAATAGTGCAATGTGTTTGATTCCACACATTGCACTATTAGAATTAAATAGAATTTTTAATCTGTATACTGCTGAGTTTATGGGAAGTATAACTAATCTGTGTTATGGCTTTCTCTCTTGACCTTTAGCAGGTCATTTGTTCTGGTCTTTCTTTTCTATTCCCCATCAGCATCTGTCTGAATTTCAGCTACCTGCAGCAAGGCACCTGTTTCAATGGACTTATATGAATCTCAGCAATTATTAAACACAATGTGAACTTGCGGCTAGTATATATTATCTCAATGTTATACAGAAACTATGAAAGAAACATTGCAGGGAAAGAGCAGGGAATTAGTGTTGGAATAGAGAGCTCCAATACAGGACTTAACACTAGCTTGGGCTCCATGAGCTGAATGGCTTCTTCTATGCTGTAATTTCTACATTTCTGAAATGATACAGAAAACTTTGCCAGAAAACCAGATGCTCAGAGATGTGAGAGAGCCAGTTAAAAACCAACACTATGTTCAATTATTACTTTTAAAAAAAGTCATTCAGAATAGCTATTTGGGGATGCGTTACATCAACCAGTACAGTTGCTTTTAAAAAATGAATGAATTAATTGTGGCTGTCAGTTTTCAGAACAGAACTTTCATTCCATTGGGAAACAGTACCTCAATGATGTGGAGGAGGCATGGAAAGCAAACAGAACGGAGATCTGAGCAGCAGAAGCAAACACCAGATGTAGAACTTACAATAACAACTACAGGCATTGGAGACAGAGTGATCAAAAGTGCAATAGATTATTAATAGTACTGAATGGTGAAATAGATAAAAATTTTATGAGTGGAATACATGTGAAGGAAACAGATCTTATAGCCTAAGCAAATACTGAACAGCTCAAGAATGAAGCAGACCTTAATTTTATGGAGCAGGACAGCAGGAGATCATAGATGGGGTAGGGCAAAGCCACCACAACATTTGAAGGCAAGTACGAGGATGATAAAGTCAATTTGCTGGGGGATAGGGAAACCAACAAATGTAAAAATATGCCTGGCAAACCTTTTTGTTTTTATTAAGACAATGGTTTAAAATCACACCAAATTAAAATATTGGGGTCTAATTTATGAGATTTGCAAATGTTGCAGGTAACTGCGTGGGTCTCAGATAAACCTTGGCAGCTCTGCTGGGACACTGATCTCCTGCCAGAAGCTGGGATCCTCCTTCCACCACAAGCAGCTTCTTGAAAGTGGGAAATGAGATTGGCCTTTGAATGGAGGTCCAGAGGGTTGGGCTGTGACACATCCAGTTACCAACATGATTCACCAGTTACAAATCCTTTGCTAATCTTGCCTTTTCAACCCCATTGTGTCATTTACACATCATATCACCATGAGAGAAATGATTCAGAAATCTTCTCAGAACCTCTGTGAGAGAAAGGATTTGTCCATCGCTTTTAGTCAAATACTGAAGACAGCCGCCCCTTTAATCATTATACATTTCCTTTTACTGCTGCTGAAGTTAGTGATGCCTTTTAAAAAGAGAACAGTTGGCAAACTGCTTGCCCATAAATGTCTAAATCCTGTGATTTGTTCCTCAAAGAAATTCGCGAAACGATATCCATGGGGGAAATATCAGGTTCTGCACAATACTCTCAATGCAGGCAGTATCAAATTGTTAAACGTCAATCATGTAGCACCATACAGCACCACTACAAAAGAGACCTTCAGAATGATAACAGGTTTTCAGATCCCATGACATCCCAAACCTTCTAAGTGTCTGAACCTCTAAAATAAAAGTCTCAATAAGGCTGAACTATACAATGATTTTTGGAATGCAATGAACAGGTGAAAGGTCTATTTTGCATATCCATTTCCAAGAATGCAAAAATAAAAGGTAAACGTGTTCACTCAATTAAGAATTACTTCAATAATGTGTCTGAAACATACATTTCTTTCCATACGCTGTAAACAGCTGACTATTTGTAGCTCAGTCAATCAGGAATACATTTCCTAATAACCATTTTTCAGCATTTGACAACGCACACATCGGATTTATCTTGGGTCAAATCTTTAAAATGCTGTCAGGCTGATAAATGTCACTGTAACTCTCTGTTCATCTGAACCAAGTGCAACCCTGGTCATGTCATTTTCCTCTGTACAATAAAATTTAAATAGTTATGTAACCATGTTATTAGCCTTTGTGCTAACATGGTTTCAAAAAGAGCATAAGAACATAGGGAAGGGAGATGAAATCAAACTTATCAGCAAGGTGATATTAATAGATAAGAAATGCGGATGACAGGTCTATTATGCACAATTTGGAAATCACATGTAAATGTGTATGCATTATGCGCATGTGTAAACCAAAGGGAATTGTAGTTCTCTTAATTATGCATCAAACAATTTATGAAAAAAATTGCATCAGTGCATCTCTCATTCTCACTTTACACATGATTTATACAGGGTGCATAATTTATATGCATTTACATATGTCACAAACAGTCGTGGATTGAGTGACCAAATTATTGTTATTATTATTACTACTACTATATTTTAGGGTATTATTACTGCTGGAAAAACGATTCACCAGTCAACTAACAACCGGATTCCTCTTACTGCTAAGTAAGCAGAGGCGTGTGGAGTAAGGAAACGTGCCTAATGTTTCGCCCTGCATTTCGTACTATTTGAAGGACCAGACATGTAAGGGAGTGGGGAACATATCAAGCAGTATAAACATTGTTACTCAAGTTTTCTTGAAGATCTGCAATGTATTTTATCATTAGCAAAGCACACATTGTCACCCCCATTTCTGGGTGGGCAAGAACTCAAAACAATTTTATATTAAAGGCAACCACAAGCAACTGAAGTTTAATAAGTGGAGAGCATCCGTGACGTAAATTCATGTTAAGCCCCACATTTCAACTGCAGAAACAGTGATGAGAAAAGAAAAACTTTAACCCCAATTAGTAGTAAATCAGCAGTAACTAATGATGTGTTCTTCCTGTAGGGTAGTTCAAATAGGATGTAATCCCTGCCCCAAATACAATACTATTCAGGTCACATTCTAAAGCACCAACAACAACACAAAATAATCACCCATTCGTGATTCACACATTTGCATTAAATTAATAACTTTGCTGATCTCACAGTAGATTTCGCCCAGATACCAGGGAAGGTTTGTACAAACGGGCAATATTGAAATTGTGTTATTAATCTAGAGGGATAGACTTATGTGTCTGCAGCAGTGCAGTTACACGTCAGATAAAGATGATTCCCAGCAAGAATAGGTGGGGCTATTTACCTCCTATTTCAGGTAATGTTGCCTCTAAAATCAAAATGAAGATCGTTGTGGAAGGAAATGGCAAATGCCTCTGGAGGCACCAGCAATAATAATAATCCTTGCATTTGATATAGCACCTTATCACATCTTCGAGACATCTCAAAGCGCTTCACAGAATATACTGTAAAGTGAATTGACTGTATATTTTGTGAGCGAAACGTGGCAGCCATTTGCGCACAGCGGTGTCCCACAAACAGCCGTGGATTGAATGACCAAATTTTTTTTTGAAGGGATTATTACCCCCAGAAAAGTAATCCACCAATCGACTAACCAGGTTCCTGCTTACTGCTAGGTAAACAGAGGCGTGTGGAGTAAGAAAACTTGTTTAGGGTTTCGCTCTGCTCGGGAATCGAAACCATGAAACCATGTCCTCTCACTTGTGAGGCGAGTGCTCTAACCACTATGCTGTAGGACTCCGCAATGACTTGGTCACTCACTCCATTGATGATTGTGGGCATTGCTGTGCGCAAAATGGCTGCTTCATTTCGCCCACAAGACAGTCACTGCACTTTAGACTATATCCTATGTAGCGCTTTGAGACATCTCAACGATGTGATGAGGTGCTATATTAAATGGAAGGATTATTATTATTAATAAAGGAAAGGCTGAAATATAAACATTGAGAAAGAAAAATTATACGTTAATTCATATCTGCAAATTTGCAGAGAACATCCACAAACAGAGTAGTCTAGTTCTGTTTTCATCCACTGCACAGATAACCTGTTCACTTCCAATATTGTTACACAGCATCTCAATGTGTTCACCTTTCTCTTGGATCAAGAGAGCGTAGCTTTACCAACTATATATAAACCAAAGAAATCTACCACTATGTATTTCAATTACACTGTGTTGTCAATTTCACTTCAAAATACATCTGTGGATCTATTCATAGACAGAAACATCTGAACTTTTCCACTGGAGCTAATTGATGAAGACATTGTTCTATTTTAGTGAAAAAATTACAGGTGCAAATAATGTGAGGAGCAGGGATTCCATACACTGTAATAGGAGGGAATGTGTAAAGGCCATTTGAATTCCATGCTTGAATCAGAAATATGTGATATCAGATGCCATATCCTGGTGAGTCACTTGATGCACAATTTTACATTGTAACAGCACGCCAGAGGGAACACGTAATTTGACAGAGCTTTGAAATATGATATTATAATTTTACATTCTAGGATTTCTTAACACCATGTCTAAAAGGAGATCTACAGATGTACTTAGAAGTGAAATTGATACTAGAAAATAAATGGCTACCGATAAAACTTAAAGCAACTTACAGCCCCAATTATTGGCAGAGAGAATATCTCCAGGTCCTGGAAAGTGTAAATGTGATTTTAATGCACCTCTTTTTCTCTTGAGACGATTTTTTATGACAATTATCTTATTAAATTTTGGATCTTTGTCGCTCAACCCTGTCAAGTCATCTCTCACCACCACTCTTTCTCATGTCAGGTGGGGTGTGAATATTGTACAGTATCTAAGATATAAGAGGTCAGATACAAGGAGGCAAAGACATCTATTCTCAATCAGTTCACATTTATATATGAGTAATAATGAATTGGTCACTTCAATCCACGACTGACTGTTTGTGGGACACTGCTGTGCGCAATTGGCTGCCAAGTTTCTCCCTATTTAGCCAATTCAAATCCAAAGATAATTATTATTTAAAATAGGCCCCAAAGAGAGTACGAGGACCCTTACCCTGCATTTAAACAAACACACCTTGCAAACAATATATTATTTATACATATATATATATATAATTTCCAAACTTTTAGCTGCAGAGTTACAAAATGAGACATTGACCTCCTTTAACAGCAATGTTTGTTAAATATTATCCACATTTCAGTACAAAAGGGGCATCGGATTCTTTCAACCCTGAATGAGATACAATTTACCTTCATCCAGGACAGCATCTGAGAATGCAGATCATCTTTCTTTGCAATTCAATTTTTTTCTGATTTTATCTAAGACATTGCAGACAGAGAATATATTTCAAACCACAGAAATGTACCACAACAGCCAGAATTCAGGGATATTGAATTGTTTTGCTTCACTCAAATATTGTTCCTGCATTTTCCTGTTTATATTCCACAAATTAGAACTCAGATAACCAGCTGAAGGTTCCCAGGAAGCTTTTCCAGAACTAGAATAAAATGCAGTATAATCCTGGCAGTACTGGATTCTGAGTCAAAACTGTCTCAATTCTTGTGCCAACCAAACACTTACCAGATTTTTGTTTATCACCTTGGAAATCTAAATACTAACTGCTTAAACGTCATTCATTCCCTTTGCCACACATATACACACTCACTCTAAGGGAAATTGAGCTATTAAGTGAGTCATCCTTTATAGCATGGTCAAATGTTGCTTCCAGATGTATAATAGAATATAATTTATTGTGCATTAACTAAGTACCAATTTTGTGCACTATTTACCACCTTAGCACCTTCATCCATATGTTCCCAATTTTCTATCCTCAGCAAGCCTTAACCAGATCCCTTTGTACCACTTTGGCTACGATAAAATCTTCTAATCTCACAGTAATGACACGACCAGATCTAACAACAACAAAATTACATTTGTATAGCACTTTTCACATCGGGAGGACATCCCAAGACACTGGACAGATAAAGTTATGGACCCGAGCTAAGGGTCGGGATGGGGGAGGGGGAGAGGGCAGTGGGGGGAAGCAGGGAGATCGAAAGCACGGTCGAAGAGGAGCGTCTTGAGGTGGGTCTTGAAGGTGGCGAGGGAGGAGGCGAGATGGAGGGATTGTGGGATGGAGTTCCAGAGGATGGGGCAGAGCGGTGGAAGTGGGGCGAGCAAGGCGAGGGACATGAAGCAGGCCAGAGCCCGCTGAGCGGAGGGAGCAAACAGGGTGGTAGGAGAGGTAGAGGGGAGCAAGACCGTAGAGGACTTTGAAGGTGAGAACCAGGATCTTGAACTGTATCCTCTGTGTGTGATGTGAAGCCAGTGGAGTTGAGTGAGGACGGGGGTGATAGGGTCGAGGAGCCTAGTGCGGGAGAGGACACGGGCTGCAAGGTTCTGGATGATCTGCAGGCTGTGGAGGGAGGAGTTGGGGAGGCCGACAAGCAGCGAGTTTGCATAGTCGAGCCTCGATGTAATGAAGGCGTGTATGAGGATTTCGGGGGCCTGCGGTGTGAGACAATGTCGGAGCCGGGCGACATTGCAGAGGTGGGGGAAGGCAGAGAAGGTAATCCAAGTTGGGACAATTCATAACTGCAGTCTTTAATAACAACTCCAGTTGCAAATAATGCTTCCAGAATATGGAACTATGTCAGACTGACACACATTGGTAGATGTTCACCCGGTTATAGGAAGCATTTCCCATTTGCCATTGAGATGTTAAAGAGTCTACAAACCGCAATTTCCCTCTAGTATGTCATTTATATGGTATTTTGGACATGTGAAGAACAAGCATCATCAAACTTTCTGACTGTGGTGAATTGTATCCAAGCCCGATCCTGATCTCACCTGATATACCCGTATGCATCTTTATCAGGGGTTCCTGGATATCAATGGATATTTGTGACCAATGCTTTTTTGGGGGGACGGTGTGGTGTGATAGATTGAAAACCACAGTGACATTTTTGCATTATACTACAGCAGTGTAAATTGAATATGTTCCAAAATGGGTTTGTCACCAACAAAAAACATAAATCGGTTTCAGACTGCCAAAATTGGATTTGGATTTTTAGCCATAGCTCTTCAGCCATTTCTGTATCAAATTAATAATAAAAGGCCATTGTTATGATGTTTAGAGTAATAACACATAGTGAGAACACAAGGGAATGAAGACAAAGTAGAAATCGTTCCAAGCCAAAATTGAACAGAGGTGCTCCAATTAACTTCAGGAGTAGTATCTCTGACAGCAGCAGCACCACTATCACCGCCTGGTCTGTGAATGTGTCTGGAAGCCTCTCCCTAATTCCCTCCATTTCTGCTTTCAAAATCTTCTTTTTCCCCCACACTTCAGGGTCGCGCAGTCACTGTAAAGATTTCTGAAATGGTCTCCTATGTGAAAAGCGTTATACAGGCGCAAATAGTTCTTTTTGTTGCGTCCTGTTGGCAACATGCTACTCCTGAAACATGTAATAACTTTGTCTACATGATGGCTTTATCTGTTCTTGGCCATTTAGTATAACATTTGCAGCATGCTTGCAATGGAAATCCTTCAGGAAACAACAAAAGGTCAAGATAAACTGAGCAATAACACAGAGAGCAAAGACTAATTGACTGCCATTGAATTTGCTGCTGCATCACAAATAAGGATTTAGGGGGCCAATTGCCTCCATGCAATGATAGCTTCACATCGGACGTCCTCCCGACGCAAAGGGCGCTCTATAAATGAAATTTGTTATTGTTGTTGTTCACAGCTTTGAATGAACGTGGTGTTGCTAAAGACCCCAAAAAATTCAATGTGAAACCTTTGCTCCCTATATGCTCCCCCTTGGTGACATCATCCGCAGACATGGGGTTAACTTCCACATGTATGCAGATGACACCCAACTCTACCTTTCCACTTCTACCCTCAACTCCACGACCACCGATGTCCTGACAGCCTGCCTGTCTGACATCGAGTCCTGGACGAGAGACAACTTTCTCCAGCTCAACGTGCGCAAAACTGAGGCCCTCCTGATTGGCTCACGTCAGCGCCTCCGCACCTCAGGCGCTGACAGCATCAGCATCCAAGGCTGCACTCTCCACCTCTCAAAGCCAATCAGGAACCTCGGCGTTCTGTTCGACCCTGAGCTGTCCTTTCTTCCCCACATCCGCGCCACAACTGGCACCGCCTTCCATCACCTCCGGAATGTCGCCAGACTACGGCACTACCTCACCCCTCACGCTGCTGAAACTCTGGTCCACGCCTTTATCAACTCAAGGCTGGACTATGGGAACTCTCTCCTCGTCGGCCTTCCCGGCACCTCCCTCCACAAGCTGCAGGTCATTCAGAACTCTGCAGCTCGTGTACTGTCCCGCACCAGGCTTCGTGACCACATCACTCCCACCCTCGCTCGCCTCCACTGGCTCCCCATCCCCCAGAGGATCGAATTCAAGATCCTCATCCTCACCTACAAGGCCATTCACGGCCTTGCTCCCTCCTACCTCTCCGACCTACTATCCCCCTACCTACCTGCCCGTACCCTCCGTTCCTCTGGCTCCGGTCTGCTCCACATCCCCCGCCCTAACATCGGTGGCCGGGCTTTCAGCCTCTTAGCCCGTAGGCTCTGGAACTCCATCCCCCAGTGCCTTGGCCTTGCTTCCTCCCTTTCCTCCTTCAAGGCCGGTCTCAAGACCTTTCTCTTCAAACGTGCCTTCAGCTCCACTCTCTACCCCCTCCTCGCTCCCTCTCTTCCTTCCCCTCACCCTGACCATTTCCCAACTGTCCAGCGCCTTGGGACGTCCTCCCGACGTGAAAGGCGCTCTATTAATGCAATCTTGTTGCTGTTGCTGAAGACTCCATTATGTTCAACATTCCAAGTTTACATAGACAGGGTTAGAGGCCTCAAAAGAAGTTACAACAAAACAAACCTATTCCTCTCTGTATATTATGAGTAATGCATCCTTAGTATTTCTTACATTAATGAACGCAATACAATTTACCAGACTAATCATGTTGAGTGATGGGTTAACCCAATTTTTTATGCATCTTTAACAGAAACAAAATTCAAAGTTTGAATTTTCAGCTAATTCTGATGTGAACAGCAGCCAATACGAAATGTTAAAATCTACTTATATTGTTTGTAACTCAGTTTCAACACCATCAGCATATTCGTGAAAACATTCAAATCAAAATACAGAATGGACTGCATCAACACCAGCCAATAAAAGTATTGGTTTAGGAAGAAGCGATACTCAAATAAATCAGCACTTAACCAGCTGGCGTGGATTGAATTTCATTCTCTTGCATTTTTCATAATCCGATACACTGCAGCTGGTAGATGCATTTAAGAACTAAAACTGAAATAATTACAACAGTTTTAAGATAGGTTTTATGCATTACTGAAGACTTTGCTGTAATGTAGTAATAAGATCTTCACTATGCAATCCACTCTGATTAATGCAACCAGGTTGGTTTGACACTTTATGAGAAATCAATTCAAAGTGTATTTTGATGTGGTACAAAGGAAGCTACTGCAGTTCTCACAGTGCATTGCCCAAATCCCTCTGTGATCACTTTAGTGTCTCCATTTATTCATGAAATAAAGAAACCACTGCAGCACTATTCACATCTGGGCTTAACTTCAGATAAAAGCTAATTACTCACACTATATGGGCCAAATCCAGAGGTTTCTCTGGCATCTCGGGGTATAGAGGATGAGGTGGCTCTCTGCTTGGTACACATCCAAGGGACTTGCTAATTGCATGGCTCAACTTCTTTGCAGGTGATTTCTGTAAAAATAATCAGTAATCTTAACATAACAAATTTTGGAGCTTATTATATTGTCTATTATTGCATTAAAGACCCAAACAGAAAGTGTAAGATAAAATAAAACAAATAATAAGAACCAGGGAAATAAATGACCCAACCTTTCTATTTCAGAATGCAGAATGTGTTGAACTATGAAATTTAAACATTGCTTTCCCTCCCCCCCTCCAGATTTTTCCTCCCTCATTTTGCTGGAATACAGTTCTACAAGTACCTTGCTTAAATGGTCATTATTCATGCACGATCCCAGAAATGAGTTTCAGCAGGCTACCCACACTTCAGCTTGATGCTGTTATGACACACATTTTCTAGCACTGGATGTTAATCAGAAGCGAGAAGCCTGGCTGATTTTGACTCCCTCACCTCCCTCATGCAGCACTCAAGCTAAATGTTGACCCCAAACTACTGCTTGGTGGGCGATCAGGAAACTCAGCACAGAGGAGGAAGTGAACCTGTGTATATATGGCCTAATACTGTATTATACAAGATGGTACATTTGGACCAGCAAAAATTGCCAAATAAGAGCTGAATGAAGGATCTCACTTGTTCTAAAATAAAACCAAAGTGTCATCAGGTAGCAAGCAATTTACAGTGGACTTACAAAGTTAAACTTGCAGCAACCTTTAACTTTGCACTACCAGAGGTACTGTATAATGCAAGCAAAATAGAGTTACCAGAAAGTAAACAGAAGTTAAAGTTTTGTTCAATATAGTATATTTAATTATTTTAATAGTATTTGATATTAATAATAATCCTTGCATTTGGTCTAGCGCTTTATCACATCTTCGAGACGTCTCAATGCGCTTCACAGAATATGCTGTAAAGTGAAATGACTGTATATTTTGTAGGCAAAACGTAGCAGCCAATTGCGCACAGCAGTGTCCCACAAACAGTCGTGGATTGACTTACCAATTTTTTAATATATATCAGATTTACTGTCAAATCACAGTATTGTTGAAAAAGAAACCCAACTGATGTCACGTTTAATTTTCCTCATCATAAACCTTTAAGCATGTAAAGTAATTAACATGAGTTTGTTCAATGCACACTTATATTCAACTTCCTGAATATATTTATGAAGATGAAATAAGGACAGGACAAGCCAATATGTTCATTCCAATGAAATGTAAAATAGATTTTCCAGCAAAATATCAAATGTCTTTAAGTAAATGGTAGTTTTGCATTCAAATATTTTGTTAAAGTATTTTGTCAAAGAGCACACTCCAGTGTCAGTAGCAAGGGCAATTCATGGGGTTAAATTTCAGAATAAACAAAAAGTAGCTATTGAGAGACAAGCAAAAAAAGGAGAAAGGTTAACAAACCTAACATCATAAAGTACAGCTAAAACCTCTATTGTGTTCTTATGCTTCCTTTAGATTTTAAGTATACACTACATGCTACTGGCAAAGTGCTAGAAAAGTTTTGTGGAACATCTGGGTCCTAGTAGAAAATAACTACTGACCCACAGCCCATCTCATGCCTCAGATACATAGAAACTGGCCCATATATCCCATAATAATTGCAGCCCTGCTCATCACATCAAGTCTAGGATAATAATAATAATCTTTGCATTTGATGTAATGCTTATCACTTCTTCGCAATGTCTCAAAGCATTTCACAGAATATACTGTAAAGTGAATTGACAGTAACATTTAAACAAAAATAAATTTAACAATGAACATATTTACATCAGCAAGATGCAGTATGTAGCAAACACTCAATAGACAATTGCAATTTCTTCGCAAAGTGCAAAGTGTGCGTAGTGTAAGGTTCTGAAAAAATATTGCAAAATTTCTAATTAGCAACATTTTCAAATGAGTCACCAACATCAATTAAAAAAAGGATTTTAATGAAGCTGTTGGAATGTGTTGGAAGCTTGTTAGATTTTTTTTCCCATTTCTTGTCAAGTTGCTCCAATCATTGCTGGATTTTAAGTGCAAATTAATTTAAAAAGCATTGAAGCTATTCATGAATTACTGCTGCCAATGTGACGTTAAAAGCATTCTTTCCTTGGCCTAGAAATGAACAACACAGAAGAAGGTCATCAACCCATCAAGATTTCTCATTACCAAACTTGGCGAAAGGTAATAATTGCATCAACAGGCTTCTCCCATTGATTCTGAGATCCTATTTTCTGAATGCAAGTACAGCCAACTTACTTTCAAGTTAAAAAAAATCTCTTGACACAAAAGTTTATTTGATGGTTTTAATGCCATATTTCTAAAGAAGACTTCAACTCTACCACCCGTGGACTAAAACACCAATTGAGTCGGTTGTAAAGGGATTCATTTAAGTAAGGTCCTAATCCCAATATTACTGAGTTCTAATGTCAATAATATTATAAATTACATGTGGAGTAGATTTCTATTTTATAAACCCAAAGAATTTCCAATCTGAAATGCGTATTCAAATATTAGCACTTCCAAATGATGCATTTTGAAGCAGTATTAATGACTGTCCATTTGTGCAAACTGCCTCACAAACAACTTGCATTAGATCACATCTTTAGGCACTGAAGCAAACTTTATATTTCACACTTTTAAACAATGAATCAAATTTTAGATTCGGCTAAGTCACTTTCTGCATCAATATATTTATGATAGCAGAACTCTGACTAAATTAAATGATATTAGATTTAGATAAGCTAGCAAATGCAAGGCTGGTACTTTGAAGGAAGAAGAGACAATTTGTTGCAGCTTTCAAATCTGTGGCTTGAATGGGAATGGAAAACTACTTCAGAATAAGAAACATTTTGAAAAATAAAGTGCTAAAATATTGGTAGAAAATTATTGTTCAGTCATTCTGCCTATGTTGCCATTACCAGCAGATTGAATGCCAGACAGTGTTTATCATTAGACAAAGCTGACTAGACACAAGGTATTATTTTCACACACATTGGCTGAGTAAGTCTATCTGTAACTCTCAATGTCTTACACATTTTCACAATACAACTTGTTTGAAATAAATCCATGCCACAGAGATCATTCGAGGTATATAATTTAGTAGGTTTCAGAGTTGTTAAACAAGCGCACCCATGCTGTATAATAAAATAATTTCCGCTCATACATTCATACTCTGTTTCATGTTCACGTTGGCAACTGTCTCAGAAGTGTATCTTTTCCCTCGATTGCTTTTATATTAATAGTGCTGAGACAGATAATGAGTACAACCTTGAAGAATTCAAAATTCTCTGTTTTGCTTTGAAATTTTCCACGACAGTAGTTATCTAAAACAGAGAACATACATTGTGCCAGTTCAATCGACATTCAGCCAGTCTTTGTAATGATTCAAAAGGATTTTGGGGTCTGCTGGTCAGAAACTTTACAAATTCCTTTCAAATACCAATATTACCATTAGATTTGAAAAATTGTGAGTGACTTATTTATTTGGGGGGAATATTGGCCATGACACATGGAAAAACTTCCTTCTCTTTTCGAATAGTGCCATTTGTGAATTCATACCGCTTCAAATTCATGGTCCTCTCAAAATAGCTCAGCCTTTGAAACACAGCATTATTTTTCATAGAAAGCACTTTTGTTATGCAATAGTCAACAGATCAATTTGTTTTCAGCAAGGTTTTGAGCTATTACTAAATTTTGAGCAAGTTTTGAGCTAGTTATTACCAAATTTTCTGTGTATGTGTATATGATTGTATATGTAACTGCCAACAAATGTGGTAAGGGAGGAAGAGAGATGAGAAAAATATGAATAGGCAATATGAATAAAGTGTGGTAGCACTTCATCAAAACAGACATCCTCAGACTAATATTTTATATTTAAAATGCGTATCATAAATGTTCTGCAGCATTTCTCAAGGTAAGGTAGACATTAAGTCCCAGAGAAAGAGAATACTTCAATTCCCAGAGCCACCTCCTCCTCGGTTGAAAACTTCCAAACACACAGTATCTTGTAAAATATTTCAATCTAATCTACAAGAAGATGAATGGCAGCACAGTGGCCATATGTCCCACTTATAGACTTTTAACTAAATTTTTTCTGTGGTTTTGAACGTTGAACAAAATTAACTAAGTGTGCTTCATCCAATCAGAGTGGAACAAATAGGAACATACGCACCCTTCAATTTTCCCCCACTCTTTAAAATAATATTTGCTTTTGATATAGTGCCTTATCACATCAAAACATCTCAAAGTGTTTGACAAAAAGAACTGCTATAGAGTGCAGAGTGTGGCAATGTAAGTGCTGATGATTTCTGGCAAATAGTTTTCATGGGTTCTTTCTTGTTCTAGTACACCACCAACTGATCATTCCTCACATTAATGGCCAGACAGTGAGTATCAGCAGGCTATTCAACCATGAACGTATCACAGCTAAGCCAATTGTGTCTTTACCCAACACTCATATGTTCATCATCATCTTAACTGAGAACAGCTAAATCTGGGAAACCAGACCAATGAGCTTACAAAGAGTGACTGATGAATGGATATTGGGATTCTCTTTCTCTCTGTATTTCTCATATTCTACGTCAGAAATGGTTAAGAGTCATCTTATGGGTGAATCCTTTCACCGTGTAATTTAAGGGGCATTCCATTGAGTGGAACCGATTTTATAATACTGCAATATTGTATATGAATTTGCTATAAAGTCATTTTATAGATTTAACAGTTTATTTAGTACCATCCAGTGGTGTGAACCAGAAATAAATATTTGGGTAAAATGGTCAAAATGACAGAAACATCTCAACAAAATACCCATCACTTGCTTCCATCAATGTGAAAACTATACTTTAGTGGCTTTGTGGGTAAAGCAGCAGCAACAACTATTTGCAATCATATAGCACCCTTCACGTGGGGTGGGTCTCAGAGCACTTAAGTAAATAAAGACAGCTAGTGTTAATTATTAATGCAAGATGGACCTCACTTTAAACTCTATTAAAACTATATATTGGGGAAAATAATATTATTATTTATTATTGTTATATTGGTGAAAAAAGAATACCGAATATAAGAACACCCTGATCCCGTAGAAAAATGATCTTTATTAATTTAAATACGTCATCTGCTGGAATTAATTCACTATCCTGGAATGCATATCCAATACTAAGTCTTAAAACTAAATCATGTTTAACTCTGTGCCCAAGGGTAATATAAATCACTGATGAAAAATATAAATACCATAATTCAACTGATCCTCATTCAAATAGGACACTAAATAATTGTCCGTAATCACAGAATGGATAATTTTCTGCACTCTGCAATGGGATTGCAATTCACAAGAGCTTTTTACAATCATAAACGAAAAACAATATTAGCAATGAATTGTACAATGGAGGCAGACAGAGGGACCCATTTGCATTATACAGTGAAGGCAGACAAAGGGATGAATGCAAGTTAAATATGCATTGCATCAGTGTGACGGATCACTCAATGAGGTTGAAGAGATAATGGTAACCAGATGTTGTACAACAACTGTTAAAGTTTATAAATGAAGCACAGAATACAAGAATTAAATCCACTGGGGATAGTAATAAAGAGTTACATCATTTTCTCTTATTTTTCCAATGAATTGAAGCCTAGGTTGTTCCTGTGTGAGTCATGTCACAAGCTCTTCATTCTTTCGTATGGGGAAAAGGCAGGAAATAATAATAATTCTTGCATATGATATAGCTCTTTTCATGTCTTCAAGACGTCTCAAAGTGCTTCATAGAATATACTGTAAAGTGAACTGACCGTATATTTTGTGGGCGAAACACAGCAGCCAATTGTGCACAGCAGCATCCCATAAACAGTCGTGGATTGAATGATCAAATAATTTATTTATTTTATTATTCATATTGAATGCATTATTACTCCCGGTAAAGCGATCCGCCAATCAAACAACAATCAGGTTCCTACTTACTGCTAGGTAAACAGAGGCGTGGTGGAGTAAAGGAAACTTGCCTAACATTTTACCCTGCCTGGGAATTAAACCCAGGTCTTCTCATTTGCGAGGGGAGTGCTCTAACCACTAAACTATAGGACTCCACATTGTAGAATTCCTCATACATATATAAAATGTAGTGAAGACTTCTTATCAAATGTAAGGATTATAAATTAATGGGATGGAAGAATTACAGATTCCAGTATTGGATGGAGAGAAGTTGGCTGCAACAGCTCTCCTGCCACTCACAGTAACACCACCATTTAGGAATTTCTTCATCTTGCTGCAATGTTACAATTAATTGGTCCCAAACTCAGTTAATATAGATCTCAAACTATCTGTTCAACTAAAATAAATTAGACATCTAGGTTCATTTACTCATTCATTTAGACAGAACTATGTTTCAATGTACAAATTTTGCCATTGACATCAAGATAAAATATTAGGGACTCCCAATTGTGATTTGTTTTGAGAGGTCATTGATCTTGTATTAAGGAATTTAAACTTGCAAAGACCAGACAAGAAATACCGGTAGCAAAACTCATTGGTTAACCCCAATTCATTAAGATGCTAAAATTAGTCGATGAAAGGCCAATGTGGTAATGATCAACATAAACCAGGAATGTGTCTGATCGGTGCTGTTAGCTGATTGTAGCAAAGATAGTGGTGGACACTCTATCACCTTTTGTGCCCCATGTTTGTAAATGAGAAAGAAAGATTCAACCAGTGTCTCTCCTCTCAAATGCAATCCAATGATTCCTCCTGGAAAGGAGTGTGGATGTCAGGCATGGGTAGAAACAGTCTTAGCTCTATTGCCCCTCCAGAAAATATAGCCTTACACAAAGAAAAGCCATTTGGATGAGACACCAAAGATTTACCAGCAACTGTGGAACTGCAGCTTGCACGAGAACTGCAACATTTCAAAGGACAGAAGTAAAGAGGGAAGATACATCATGGCTATGAAATACCAAATTAAGAATTTAAGATAATTAAATAAAGATTAAAACATTACAAAGTAACAGAAGCATTAAAAAATTTAGTGCAGCCAATTAAAATGAAATTCTGGAAAAAAATATCTGGCTAATACCATTCATGATTCTTTTTCAAATCCTGTCCAAAAATACATCTGAAAGCTTGAGGGGTTCCAGTCGATTTCACACTTAAAGATAGACTAGTCCTCCGCAGTATAGTTAAAAGTAAGAGTTGTTTGTTATCCATCTGTAACAATTGTAGGTAGATGTAGTTAAAAGTTAAGACTACTGTCCACCTCACTATTTAGTGCTCAGTGGTGCCTAAAAGCATTCCAGTGGCGTAATCAAGATGTGGTCACCAGTAAAAGCACCCACAACGTAAACAACCTTTTGTCCAAGGAATCCGAGCCATGGAACACTATTACAAGACTGCGGATGTGATGAGCCCTGCAAGCCTGAGGATGTTGCACTTATACAACCTTGTTCATTTTCTGACTACAAAGAGCAGGGCCTCACGTCAGTTTTGAGTGTAATAATCAGGCTGACGCTCCAGTGCCATACCGGGAGCGTGGCCCCATGTCAGGTTCGAGTGTATACATCAGGTTGTTATTGTCGGAGATTATTTTGTTTTGCACAAAATGTTAAACTGAGGTTCTGGCTGTCAATTCAGGTGGACATTAAAGATACCATGATACTTCTCAGACAGTAAAGCAAGATCCTCCCCCTGTGTCCTAGCCAATAATCCTCCAGATGAATTGGGCATTCATGGTCAGAATACAAATAGTGATAAAGATAATATAAATACTACAGGAAAGAAAAAGGTAATAGGAAGTTAGCACAAAAGATGTAACAAGTCAAAAAGTGTGAGAAGAACATCATCAGGGCATATAGCTATGTTGGGGACAGTTAAACAAATAAGAGTTATGTGTACAAATGCACGTAGCATAAGAAATAAAACAAGTGAGTTAGAAGCACAAATTCAGCTTAAAGGGTATGATGCAGCAACCATTACAGAGATCTGGTTACAAGCTGGGCAGGACTGGGATCTAAATATTCCAGGCTATAAGATCTTTAGAAGACAGGGGCATTAGGAAAGGAGGAGGAGTAGCAATATTGATAAAAGACACTATTACAGCAGTGGAAAGGAAAAATTTCAGTAAGGGCAATCAGGTAACGGAAACAATGTGGGTCGAATTAAGGAACAGCAAAGGAGGTGAGACTCTGTTCGGAGTAGTCTACAGACCACAGAGAGTTGTGATGTAGATGGGAAATGTATAAATACGGAGGTCAGGGAAGCATGTAGCAAAAGCAATGTGGTTATAATGGGAGATTTCAATTTTCATATAGACTGGAAGAAGCAGGACACCTCGGGTAGTAAAGGCAACACATATAGACTGGAAGAAGCAGGACACCTCGGGTAGTAAAGGCAACACATTTCTAGAATGTATTCAGGATAGTTTTTTGGAACAATACGTTTTAGAACCAACAAGGGAACAACCCATACTGGATTTGATGATGAGTAATGAGCAGAACTAGTTAACAATCTGACAGTAAGGGAACATCTTGCAAATAGTGATCATAATATGATTGAATTTGACATTAGATTTGAGAGGGAGAAGGTTTTAAATTTAAGTAAGGCAATCTTCGATGGGATGAGAAATATATTGATCACAGTAAACTGGGCAGAAATGCTAGTGGGTAAACCTGTAGATGAACAATGGGAAGTATTCAAATAAGTATTTGATACAATACAGAACAAGTATATACCCCTAAAATGCAATAGCTCCAATCGTGTAGTTAAGCAACCATGGTGGACAAAAAGGTAAGAGACTGTATCAAGTTAAAAGAAAAGGGTTACTGAAATGCAAGAAAAAGTGGGAACGAGGAAGACTGGGAGAATTACAAAAGGCAAAAAAGGGATACAAAGAAAGTAATAAAAGGAGCAAAAAGGGAGTATGATAAAAACTTGCAAGGGATATTAAAACCGATAGTAAAAGCTTTTATAAATATATTAAAAGAAAGAGAATGGTCAAGGGGAATGTGGGTCTGTTAAAGACAGATGTAGGTGAGAAAAAACAGAAAATAAGGAAATAGCTGACTTGTTCAAAGCAGAATATTTTCTTAGTGGGGAGAAATTAAGAACTGTGGAGGAGCAAAGGGATTTGGGTGTCCATATCCACAAATCACTAAAAACTAGCTCCCAGGTGTAAAAGTTAATCAAAAAGGCGAATGTAATGTTGGCCTTTACCTGAAGGGACCTGGAATACAAAGGGGAGGAAATGATGCTTCAGCTGCATAGAGCATTAGCTCCCATCTGGAGCACTGCGTTCAGTTTTGGACACCACACCTCAGGAAAGATATATTAGCCCTGGAGGGGGCGCAGCGCAGGTTCACCAGAATGGTACCAGGCCTAAAAGGGCTAAGTTACGAGGAAAGGCTGCGTAAACTTGGATTGTATTCCCTTGCGTTTAGAAGGTTGAGGGGTGATTTGATTGAGGTCTTTAAGAAGATAAAGGGATTTGTTAGGGTAGATACAGAGAAGCTATTTCCACTGGTGGAATCCAAAACAAGGGGCATATTCTTAAAATTAGAACCAGGCCATTTAAGAGTGAAATCAGGAAGCATTTTTTCACTCAAAGGGTGGTAGAAATCCGTATTTCTCTCCCCCAAAAGGCCGTGGATGCTGGATCCATCCACACCTTCAAGAGTGAGGTTGATAGATTTTTGATAGGTCAGGGTATTAAGGGATGGGGAGAAAGGCAGGAAATTGGAATTGAAAGGATTAGTTGAGGTACAGATCAGCAATGATCTAATTAAATGGTCAACAGGCTCGAAGGGCTGAATGGCCTCCTCCTGATCCTATATCTTATTTTATGTTATACATCGCATCGCTGTTTGTGGGGCCTTGCCTAGAAAAAACATTTTGTAGATTTGACAATAAATACTATAAAGTGCTTCAAAACATTTTGATATACTAAAGCTCTATAGAAATCAAGTTATTAGATTTCTCCCTTTCTCCCAGTCACCTCCCCTCTCTCCAATGGTGATAACTTCAATTACGTTTGCTGAATATTGGGCCTTCAATGAGAGTAGTTAAATTTGTTTCAAGATTGGAGTTTTCTTAATAGAAAAATGCTTTGCTGGTCCACATCTGTTCGGGGCACTGCTTTACTGCCAAGAAAAAAAGCTTTGAGCTTCTTTCATCTCTTTCCACAGCATTAATGTAAAACCCAGCAGAAGAATCAAAAATGAATAAAACACTAACTGTATTTAGATTTGCTAATGCCCAATTGAATTTTGGTTTCAATGCTTTGAACTTGTGTTCATTTACCCAATATGTTGTTTTGCTTTGCAGCTGTTGCCTCACCCTGTGCCTTTACCTTAAGTGTGTGACCAACTCCCACATCTCATTTATCCAGACTCATGAGTTACAGGCTGAATTAATATGAGTACCATTGATCACATTCTTTGCTAATCTATACTATAATAATATAATAAACCTTGCATTTGATTTAGTGCCTTATCATGTCTTCGAGACATCTCGAAGCGCTTCACAGAATATACTGTAAAGTGAATTAACTGTATATTTTGTGGGCAAAATGCAGCAGCCAATTACTCACAGCAGTTTCTCAGAAACAGTGTGGATCAAGAGATCAAATTATTATTTTTCAAAATTTTTTAAGGGATTATTACCCCTGGAAAAGTGATCTGCCAACCAGGTTCCTACTTACAACTAACAACCAGATTCCTACTTACTGCTAGGTAAACAGGGGGCGTGCAGTAAGGAAATTTGTCCAACCTTTTGGCCTGCCCAGGAATCAAACCCAGGTCCTCTCGCTTGCAAGGTGAGTGCTCTAACCACTAGACTACAGTATACTCCACATCCCCTCAATCCTACATCCCCCTAATCCTAACAGGTTTGTTTCCCTTTGGTCACAAATCAATTGTCTGAGTAGCTTGTCAAATAGCTTCTGAGAGATGAATAAACAATAGGATAGTGCTTGTTGAAATACCATTTATCCGAAATGGACACTAAACCAAACTGGCTGAAACTCCAACTGTGCTCAGCAGGTCCAATTATTTCATCAAACTGTATAACTTTCGGCACTAACTTAGTATTGCTTAATAAAGCATCACATTGATTATATGATCACATCCAAAATATCACTTTATCCTTTTTGGAGTAATTCCCAAACTGATCAGCAATTGTGTCACTATCTAAAAGTCCAGTAAATTGGCTAGGCATAACTTGCCATAAAAAAAGCCTAATTAGGCTTAAACTTATTGCCTTGACTTTTGTCAAATGTGCCTGAATTGTTAAGAAACTTATTAATTTCCAGAGTCACACTTCTGACTCTATTTAAAAACTGTACCAACACCAGCCATTCATTCTCCAGTCCTCAGGGACTGCCCTCAGATTCAATGAGCTGCAGAAACATTTCAATCATTTGATGCAGTGTAACTTCTACCCTTCATTTGAGTGTTTTTGGACGATTTCCATCTTGTTGCCCTATAAATACTTGGACATTGATATTATGGAGTCCTGTAGCGTAGTGGTTGCACGCATGCTCACCTTGCAAGTGAGAGGACCTGGGTTCAATTCCCAGGCATGGTGAAACCTTAGGAAAGTTTCCTTAGCCCACACTCCTCCGTTTACCTAGCAATGAGTATGAACCCAATTTGAGACATTGGTGGATCGCTTATCCAGGAATTCCTTCCAATAAATAAATTAATAATTTGGACATTCAATCCACGACTGTTTGTGGGACACTGCTGTGTGCAATTGTCTCCATGATGTGATAATCCGCTCTATCAAATGGAAGGATTATTATTATTTTTCAAAATCAATTTTCTTCACAAACTTAGATGCTCCAGTGCACCGCCTAACCTTTAAACACTGGAAGTCCCACACTAACATTGGTTAAAAACATTTTGTTCAAAAATACATTTCCACCATCAACTTACAAGCTGTTTATGGTATATGATCTGTCTAATTTTAACCTACTTTCTCTGCTCTCTCTCCAAGGCTGGGTTGAGTGGTCATAGCTTAGCTGGCTATCAGGCAGACAAGTCTGGCATGACTATGGATCTATTTCTTAATTTCTCTTGAAGGACAATTTTGCGTAATGGTAACTGAACAGATGCTCTTCAGATGTTAACAGTTCAAACAAGAAGATTGTATTTTTTATGGTACCACATAATACTCAGAATAATTTTTATATAAATAAGGCTTGTTTTCCATATCCAGCTAATTCACTCATGCAGAAAACAGTAAAGGAAATTACACTTTGCAATGCTTTTAGGAAGCAGTATTTTTTCCATTTATTATGAAACGTTTTAAAGAAATAACAGTAGATTATCCAACAAAAAAAAGTGCCAATTTAGAGAACTCTTGGTTTTTTGGCCAGCAACACAAGGGATTAGACATTTTACATGCTGACCCACACAAATGTTAATTTGTTCCTGATAAAGCAAGTGAATTGTGAGGAAACTTAATACCAATATTTTAAGGCAATTTAAACTTGGAAGAAAAACAAAAAAAAGCTTTCCGCACTCAGTGTCCTTTAAGTCATAGCTTAGTGAACTTCAATTAAATTCAATCTGCTATTAGTAATTGAGAGCAGAGCTTCACATGCGCCTGAAAATCATCTTTATACAGTAGTGCAGCATGTGCAATTTTAGGGGATGGAAAGTCATTTATTAGAGATAATATGAGAGCAGCCTGGCTCCATTGGTAGCAATCTTGCCTCTGATTCAGGTTGTGGGTTCAAGTTCCATGTCTGGATTTTGCTCATAGTCCAGGTTGACACTCCATTGTCAATTAAATCAGACATTAAATTAAGGTGTGTCATTCTATTCAGGTGAACGTTAGTGATTACATGGCGCTACTTGAAAAGTGAAGTAAATTTCTCCCAGTGTCTTGGCCAACAATCCTCTAGATAAAATACATAAGAATCCTTGCATTTGATGTAGAAATTATCACATCGTTGAGATGTTCAGAAGCGCTTCACAGGAATATCCTGTGCTTTGTAGGTGAACATTGGTCATTTACGTCATTGTTTCTGTGGGACATTGCTGTGTGCACATTCTCTGCTGCATCCACTTACAAATACATAATAATAATCATTGATTTGGTACACTGGTTTCACATTGAGAGGGTGTCCCAAAGCACTTCACAGGAAGGACCATGTGTTTTGTGGGCAAGCGTGGCAGTCAAGTTGTGCACAGCAATGTCCCACAAACAGTCAGCAGACAAACATCGGCACTATATCCTATAAAGAGCTTTGAGAAGTTCAGCAACATGATAAAGTACTATGTCAAATTTAAGGTCCTTTTCTGCCCTACATAATAACCCTGTGAAAGCATCTATTTGTACACAGATACATTTGTGAGTAGGCTAGTTGTTGGGACTCTGATGAGCTTGAAATCTGAGCTTTTCTTTACACGCTAAAATGCAGTTCTAATTGATAGAATTCGATCATGTCAAAGACCATTACATGAAAAAAAACAGCTATATGGTCTCCACGGTCTGTATCCACTGACTCTACCACTCCCTTCGCTCAATGAGCACCGGCCTGCTTCAAGTTCCCTGCCCTATCTGCTTCACCATCGGCAGGCATGATTTCAAACATTCTGCCACCATTCTCTGGAATTCCATCCTTGAGTCCTTCCGACTCCCTCCCTCTCCTCATTCAAGGCACATTTCAAAATGAACCTCTATCCTGCGCTTTCAGTCATCGTTCCCCCCCTCCACCTCCCTCAGCATCCAACCCCAGCTCAGGTGCCTGCTCTTTAGGAAATGAATGATGCATTATGATGCAACATAAACTGTAAACTGTATTGTACTGTGGGTCAGATCCTACTAGAATTTGGGGAGGTAAGAGAAAACCAGTGAAGAGCTGGATCTAGACCAGGCCAACCTCAAGTGTGTCATGCCTGCAAAGGGTAGCTGCACAAAAACCATAAGAATGACACTTGGAGTGTATGCTCTTACAATCACCTAGTGTATTCTTTCACTTACCCAAGAGGAGTGCTCCTTCATTTGGTGCTGGTTGCTATGGGAGCCACTGGCATAACCACGCCAGAAGCAGGTCTGGCAGAGTTGGTAGTTGTGGCACTGTTGGCAACGATACCGGAAACCCATCATACTGTCACTACGACAGTGTGAGCACTCCACCGGATGGAAGACTGCGGGGGAGAGGGGGGAGGGGGAAATCAAAGCACTTAGGGTATTATATATAACATTCAATCACTTACATTTCTAATCAGTTATATTTTTTAAAGCACTCTTTAAAGACATTTATTTTCACATGAAAGATGCTATCTGAATATTAGTTATTTTTATAGTTTTGAAATATTCAGAATATTCACTGTGAAGAAATTCACTCAGCGGTGGGAACTGAACTCAAATTAAAAATTGGTTAGCACAGTACAGTTTATTTAAAGGCCACTCAATTCAGAAAAGCTTTCACTGTACACGTCCATTTCACTCTGCTTCAAAGACGTGCCTGAAAACCACTCTATGAGAAAACAATAGCATAAATAGCAGAAAAACCTCCTCAGTAAATAATCACCCCCAGGCAACCTATGTACCCTGACTTGTGAGAAGTCAGCGCTGAGTTGATCTCAGCCTAAGAGCTAAGTTTGTGTGGGTCAGTGCAATGTACAAGGGGGCTTGTGGAGAGCATACATTTTGTATCCAGAGGGACACGTTTCAGTGTGACATGCCACGATTGCTGCCACTTTCCTACTGAACACTTTTCCAACCCAAATGTCTGGCACAAAATAAACAGAAAATCATAGCTGTTTGGAGTCAGAATTTATTGAAGGCCACAAAGCAAACACAGTTTCTAAGAAGAATTACTTTTACTTTGCAACAATAGTCAAATTGCAAAACCATCATACTCATCACAGAGCAAATTGTATTTTTCAAAGCAGTTACTCAGCCACCAATGCTCAAGAGTTAAACATAAGAAATTGTGGCATGAGAAAAGCTTATCAGATCATCTAACCATTCCCTTTAAAGATCTTGTACAATCTGCCCAATCTTACGGTCACTATCCAAATTAATCTCCTCAGTAATTTTTCTGAAGTTATTTCTTGATCTCCAAAGGTAGGGAAGTGAAAACCTGAAGTAATCATTTATTTAGCAATGGTTCCACATCATAAGGCACAAATATGGAAGAAAAATATATTAATATTATTTTAGTCTTCTATATTAGAAAATACGTTTACTCATTTTAAATTTTAATTTCACTTGTAATTCATCAGATATTGTTGGCACAGATTGACTGCCATATTTGCCTAAATTAATGAATTACTTAATTACAATTCTGGTATTTATTTCTGGATCATCAAACCATTTTGGGGTTATGTTATTAATTATAGATTCGTTCCATTCTATGATTCAGGCAGATGTAAAAGGATCACCCTGCTGTTTCTATTTCAAGGACCCTAAGCTTTCCTCCAGGTTATCCTGGTACAATTTCCCTCCTACAACAACAAGTTGCACCTCTATAGTTCCCTCCACGCAGGGTTGTGTCTCAGTGCACTTATAATAGTGGCGGAGCCTTATTCCGAGCCGGGGGGGTGGGGGAAGAGGTGACCGTAAGCACGGCCGAAGGGGAAGGTTTTCAGGCAGCACTTGAAAAAGGGGAAAGAGGGACCAAGGCGGGGGGATTGAGGGGGAGTGTTCCACAGTTTCAGGACGTAATAGCTGAAAGCACGACCTCCATAGGTGGAGTGGAGGGTGCGAAGGAAGAGCAGGAGGCTGTGCCAGTCGAGCGGAGGCACCGGGTGGTGGATTGAAGAGTGAGGAGGTCGGAGAGGTAGGGAGGTGTCAGAGAGTGAAGCAAGTTGAACACGAGTGTGAGGATCTCAAAGTCAATCCATTAGGATGGGGAGCCAGTGGAGCTTGGTCAGAACTGGTGCGATGAAGTTCCTAATCCAAACTTCAAATTAATTTGCTCTCACTTCATAATAATAATAACAATATTTGTTTTTGATGTAGCGCCTTTCACATCAAGAGGATGTCACAAAGTACCTCACAGTATTTACTGCAAAATGTAGTGAATGTATTTTGTGGGCAAATTATTGTCTCTTACTGTTTCCGAGATGCTGATGCAGATCAGTTACTGTGTTGGCCTAAAACATTCACTTCTGATAATAATAATAATCCTTGCATTTGATATAGCGCTTTTCATGTTTTCTCAACGTCTCAAAGCGCTTCACAGAATATGCTGTAAAGTGAATTGATTGCATATTTGTGGGCAAAACGCAGCAGTGTCCCACAAACAGTCGTGGATTGAAAATGACCAATTTATTATTGTTTTGTTTTAGAGGAATTATTATTAGGGTGTGGAGTAAGGAAACTTGCCCAAGGTTTCGCCCTCAATTATATATAATTGATATATATATATCAATTATATATCAAGTCCTACAATTTTCTAAGCGTTCCGAGAGACTACCCTCCAAGTTGCTTAACATAAAAGATATTATATAAATGCAAGTCATTGTTTGCAGTACTTTCTCGAAATTCTGACTGGTAAGCAAAATGAAGATATTCAAATTAATGTACTAGTGTTGATAGATACCACACAGTGCACTATTGTAAACTATTCCCATTTGGCAGCAATCATAAGTACGTTTTGCTCCTGGTCTACTTTATGAGCAAATCAGTGCACGGCACTGCAACAAGTCAAAAAAATGACATGCCACTGGAATTAAAATGTCACACTTGGATTTGAGAAATAATGAACCGTGGCTATTCTTTTCACAAAGAAAATAATCTAAACAAGAAATTATTTCATTGCTCTCAAGTATTATTTCACTTTGTACTGATGTGCAAGCCATTTATTTTCACTTTGTTGTAGTTTTGTGAGACAATTTATTTTTAATAGCTAGAAGAGTGAATTTGCAAATGCTCATTGGTAAATATTTTATGTGACTTGAATGAGAAAATGGGTTGATCAAACAAATTTTTGTTGCAATGATGGCTTATTTTATACACGTGGGTCAAGGGTTAGATAATATAGTTGGCTTAGGCCCCAGTGCCACATCAATTAATGTTCCAAAGACGACATATTATTTGTTACTAAGCCCCACCTCATACCTTGAGCACATAGTCCAGTCTGAAACTGCAATACTGAACTGGGAGTATGCCTCACTGTCGGGCATGTCCGCCTGTTCAAATGGACTAAGATCCATAGAACAATAGAAACACGGGACATAGTTGAAGGCCATTCAGCCTATTTTTGCACACTGGTGTTCGCTGCTCCAAGGACCCATCCATCCTAATTTCCTGCTCTTTATCCACACCCTCTAAATCCCTTCTAAACGTGCAGGTTTTATTCTCTTTCAAATGCTCCAAACAACACCCCAGGCAAATCATTCCATATTTTGATAACGCTCTGGAACAAGAAGTTCTTCCAAATTTCTCCTCTAACTCCCCAACTCGCAATGTTGAATTCATGCTCTTGAATCCTCTACTAGCAGAAAGAATGTTCACGGTTAATTCTTCCAAACCATTTGATTATTATCTTGTATGCCTCTATCATATTACCTTTCAACCTTCTCTACTCTGACAGCGTCCTAACCTCTCTAGCCTCTCCTCATATATCCATTCAACACCGGTAACATCCTCATGAATCTACACTGCACCCACCCTCTGTCCTTTGGAATAATTTTATGCTGCACAGAGCTAAACATATGTACCCAGAATTGCCCTGTTTACCATCTGTCCTTTCTGTCATTTCATATACAGTAAATTTAACAATAAAAGACTGTTCATGCAATTCTTTTCTATAATGTGGACAAAACTGCACACAGTACTCTAGCTGCAGCCTAATCAAAGTCAAACAGATTCATTGTCACTTTCTTACATTTGTATTCAATGGCTCTGTATATAAAACTCTTTTTTATATATCTTGTTTACCCTATTAACAGCCTTTTCCACCTGCAATCCCACTATGCATTTGTATCCCCAGATCCCTCTGTGTCCTTCACTCGATGGAGAATTCCACCACCCAGAGTATAATTCTACTCCCTATCCTTTCTCCCATCACATTATTTGAAGAGAAGCGAGTTTCTCCTGATGTCCAGACTGATACTCCTTCAAATCAATTAGTCATTCAGCTTACGATTATGGGACCTTGCTGGTGGAATTGATGTTTTGCTTACAAAAAAGTCGCAAGATTTGATGCGCTTTGACATGACAAAGTGTTAAGATGCTATAAAAGTGCAAGTTATTTTTGTTAGCCGTGTTTAAGGCCAGACTTAAACAATAAAAATTCAGAACAAAGTCTAGCAATTTCTCTGGTATCATCTTCCAGGCGCCTGCAAGATCCATAATTTTGTTTTAAAAAATTCAAAGACAATGCCCTTGTCTAATGCGTTTGACGGAAAAATGGAACAGAAACAAACTGAAATGGAGACTTTCTCATTGGGAGCTGGACAGGTTGCACTAGAATGATTAGCACTGGTCTGAGCTAAAAACTCTTTCCAGGATTGCCCTCGTCATAATCTGTGTTTATTGTCACTTTAAACATGTGCATATTTCTCAATAAAAGCCATTGAACTATTCTTGCATTGTTATCAAATAGTTGCTGCTGATCCTCTGGGGTGGGGGAAGAGAGAAAAAGAAGAAAGAGTAATTTTCATTCTAGAATTAGTTTCGAAACAAATAACTTCTGCCATCACATGTGATATCCCAAACTTACCATTTTCCACATTGGCAAGCCTGTGCATCAGTGGTAACCAACCAGGCACTGTGGAGGAGGGTCAGCCAGCATTGTGTCCAAAAACATATTTAAGGTAACTTTTTTCTGAAAAAGAAAATGACTGGTTAGGAGTTTTACGCATGTTTTGCTACTTGAAAGCTGAAACAGTAAGATGTTCCTTTGTATATTTTTGTTAGTCTTTCTTTAAATTTATTGAGATTAAAATTTATGGTGTATTACCAAAAAAGTTACTTACCTCAAGAATGTTTGTTTTTTCAAACTTTTGGGGTTAAGCAGTTAATTTTCCTAAGATATAATACAATTTACACTTCATACAGCCTTTCATGTCAGGAGGATGTCTCAAAGCACTTAATAGACATGTAATACACTTTCATACAAAATTCATGACAAAGGTCTATATTTTCTCCAAGGCTAAACTGTAATTTATTCTTCCAAATATTTCACACCAAAATTTATTGTGCGAGTTGTGTGAAGACAGATACATCAAATAAATTAAAGTTATCCTTCAATAGGGAAATAAACAATGACAAGAATTACAACTGAAATTATTTTCATTCATTGGGCAATTGAGAATATCTGTAATTTCATTTGTGCACATCCGTTCACACTTCTCCCATAATATAGACAGAGTTCACACAACTCGCATGATAGACCCTACCTTGTCTCTTCCCACTCTTCTAGGCTCACAATTGATCACTATCTTATCATACACATAAAATCTGTTGTGTGTAACCATTACAAGTGTTCAGCATCAGACCTTTTGTGGGACTGGAAGGCGCAATAATAATAATAATAATAATCTTTGCATTTGATATAGCGCTTTTCACGTTTTCTAGACGTCTCAAGGCGCTTCATGGAATATACTGTAAAGTGAATTGACTGGCAAACGCAATGGGTTATCAGCACACAAAAATGGGTTATTTCCACCTCAAAACCCTCAGTTTACATACAAATCAAACCAATGGAGCAAAAATCCTTCTTAACCATTCTCTCTGCTGGTTGTGAAGACCATTTAAAAGTGAGGCTGAGTAGTCTGAATCCAGTTATTCTTAAATATAAATCCAGAACACAAAGCACTAAACATTCAGCACAAATATCATTAACTCAGCAGGTTGTTATGGGAGATATAATAAAAAATATTATTTTTTTATTAGTTGTCATTTGGTACAGCATCGGGCAGAACAAAGGGAGTTTACCCTGCTCCAGGCACTTTGCTGGATTTGCTAGTATTAATGCTGGATTATCAAAATACCATAGTCTTTAGTGAAGAAGAAATGAATTGGCAGCAAAAGAGGAGACATCTGCATGTCAGCTTAGGTTCCTTAGTTGTGTAAATCTGCTACTGAAAGCCAGCTGGGGAGGATGTTTAATGCCCAATCTCATTTTGATTGTGTTCGATGAGCTTATACGTTGATGGGAGACTGGAAATTCCAGGCTTCTCCATTTGTAATGCCAATAAAGAGGAAGATTTTAAACTAAATGTCTGTTCTCAGACTTTCCTCAGTCAGAATGTGTCAAGGAAAGTACACCTATCTTGTCCGTTTATTCCACAACATCTACAACCCTAATGGGGATTTCACACCAACTCTCATCTCCAAGAGTCAAGGATTCTGCACAGATGCTTCCTGACCTCTCCAGAAAAAATCCAGAATATCCATCCACAAAAAATGCAGATGACTCAGGTGTTACCAATGATGTGTTCTGCATGGCCATGTAAACCAGACCACTGAGGTAAGAGCTGTATCACTGTCAAATACCATGAGAGCAAAAAATATCAAACACTAAATGTTGCTTCTTCAATAGATAGCTGGTCAATGTTTTCCCTTTCACCAAGCCTCGTCTGTACCTCCTCATCAGAAGCATTCCGACGAGGAGGAAATAAACTGAGCGGTGTTCACTATATAAAGAAATCCCATTACTGCCAGCCTTAAAATAAGTCTACTACTGGAAAATAACTTTCCCTGGCGCCTGCTGCTGAAAATCTAACCCACTGTCTCCAACCTTAATTGCTAGTGGAGCTGCAATATTTCCTTTGTCGAAAAAAATGACATTACTCATCAGTCTCCAAATGGCTAGAATTTATTGATTTGGTGTAAATTCATTTACAAGACTAGCACTGCATGACACTGACAACCGCTAACTGACAGTTACTGCTATGGATGTGGGAACAAAATCCAAATAATGGAGTACACATGGAAACATTAATGCCTTGATATGTAATCAATACCTTACTGATGTATTGTAACCCAATTACCCAAAATGTGAATATTATTGAAGCTGTGCACAATATAACTTTTCAGTATTTTTCAGTCAGATGCAATGATTAGTTATATGCGTGTTCTGTTAATATAAAGCTTTATTTGATCCATCCAATTTCTGATTTGAGGATGACCATCCTCTTTCATTTTAAATGCATGCAACACTAATTCAACTGTGACCAACTCAGAGAGTTGTGCTCTGACGAAGTGGAACCGAAACGTTGACTCACTTTGCTTTCTCCATAGATGCTGCCTGACCTGCTGAGTTTTCCCAGCTCACTGTTTTTGCTTCAGATTCCAGCATCTGCAGTATTTTGTGTTTTGTTCAGAGTTGTGCTACTGTACAAATCATTACTGTAGCCTCTGCTGATGAAATGCAGTGGGTTGCATAAGGTAACACATAAAGCATGATAACTTGGACGTTCATCATTGAAGTCATTTTCACCAAAGCACAAAAGAGGGGCAAGAATGGTCAACGGATCAACTGGGTATTTAAGGTGTAAATGCATGCATAATATACCCAAAAACTAACTTAAAATTGAATTTTTTTTCAATGGAAAAAGTTCCAATGGAGAAAATAGAAATTCTCAAAACTCTTGGGTCGAAGATTTCCAGCCTTCTCTATAGTTTTACATTCTAATCTTTTCTAACAGTCTATTGCAGGGGTGGGCAATTATTTTGGCTGGCGGGCCATTTCACGAGTTTTGGTAAGCTTCACGGGCCACACATTTAATATAGATGCAAATGCTTAATAATAGCTCAAAATCAAGTCTTACACTTGTACACGCACAAAATAAAGTCTATATAATTGACATTCATTAAAATTAGGTTAAATAAAAACAACTCATTGAGCAGACATTTATTCGATATTTATTCACATATTGATAAGAATGTGAGAAGCTCAATCGATGGGAAGAAGGAAAGCGCTGATATGCGTTAACCAGATATGATCTCCGTTGTTGCAATGCGGAGTACTACTGCAAGCTGGTCATCAGTCACCACAGATCTATGTTTTGATTTATTGAATTTCATCACAGAAAATGTCTCCTCGCATATGTATGTTGATTCAAACAGCACAAGTATCCTCTGGGCATGAGCCTTTATTTTTGGAAAGCTACATGCATTAATAGAGGCATAAAAACTGGGAAACGGCACTGATTTGAATTGCTCCACAAGCAATGGATCACATTGCAGGCCAATAAGCTCGAGTTGGAGGTCAAATGGGGCTTTGTCAACATCAAATGAGAAAGCTGAAGAGACCAAAGATAGGTCATTTTCGATCAAATTGAAATTCTGGAATCGGCGAGAAAATTTGGCATGTAAGTCAAGTTTTATGGCTTTGATCGCAAACAGTAATCTGCTGCAAAGTTGGAAAGTGGGCGAACAGCCTGTTTCCTATCTGACGCGATAAGATAATTTTGTCACAAATGGCTTGACACTGGAAATTCAAATCTTTTTGTTTCATGCCCAAAAATAAATCAATCTCTGTTCTCGGTTCCCATACTCTTTTCAAGACCTTTCCTAAACTAAGCCATCTTACATTTGTGTGATGCAGAACATCCGTGTGCTCGGATTCCAATTCCTCAAGCAGAGTTACAAGTTGCCTGTGGTTTAATCCTCTTGCTCAAATGTAGGTGACCACTTTCATAACTGTGTCCACGACATTGCTTAGTTTTAGAACTCTCTTATAGAGGACCTCTTGGTGGATAATGCAGTGTAGAAAAATAGTATTGTGTTCTGGATTTGTTTCTTTTGACTTGATCTTGAATTCTTTTCAGTAGCCTAACATTTTTGCCCGTCAGATTTGGGCTTCCATTGGTGGTCACATTCACCAATTTTTTCCACTCCACTCCTAATTTTAAGATACACTTATTTACTGCCTCCAAAAAGTCTTCTCCAGTTGTCGTATCTTTCATTGACTGCATTGATGCCAATTCTTCTGTGAGCTCAAAATGTTTGGTGATACCTCGAATAAAAATTAGCAATTGGGCTGTGTCTTTGACATCACAACTCTCATCGAGTGTCAGTGAAAAATATGCAAAATTGCTTACTTTATTTTGTAACTGCACACTTTTTATTTTTTTTATTTATTTTGTTTTTTAATGTATTTTATTTTATTTGTTTTATTTTCCACCCACACTGGTAAAAATAAATATTTAGAAATCCATTCTTTGTTGAATATTCGGCCTTCAGCGTCGACTTTCCGCTTTGATAAACTCATTTCGATTTAACGTCCTCTTCAGTGAAAAGCATTGCCATGGTTGCCACACATGCGTGTTTGAAAATTTTTCAATCTGTACATTTCCGACGTCAGCCTGATTCAACACTTAAGGGAGCGTGCGCACAACTAAGCAGTGTGATTGGCTGATGTTCCCAGTCAGATTCAAATGCGAAATTTGTGTGACTTCCTGGGACTAAACAAACTATAATTTTTTCTATTACTAGGCGCAATGACGGGCCGGATAGAATTATTTGGCGGGCCGAATATGGCGCATGGGCCATCTTTTGCCCACTCCTGGTCTAATGGATAAATGCACCACCTGGTGGGCATTAAGCCATACTGAAGGTTGCTGGTTCAAATCCTAATACATACTCAGTTAGCTGTTGGTGGGAGCAGAATTAGCCGGAGTTCCCCTTTCTGATCGCGATCTAGGATGTGCACGTATGTGATCATCGGGTCCAAACAGGATAAGGCTACTCTGTCAAGGCTCACAGAGAATCACGTGGACCAAGGAACTAATGTCTGTGGCGTGAACCACAGTTGAGAGAAAGGGAGTCAAGCAATTGCAGCAAACAAGGAGAGGGAAGAAAATTAGTTTAAAAGCATACATAATTCTGGATGAAAATGTGTTCAGATCTAGAGAAGCATTGGTCAGCAAAGGAGATGACTAGTTTGTGGTGACAATGTTTAACAGTGATCTCTTCCCCAGGCAGTTATATTAAAAAGGATTTCTAAAGAACAATTTAAAACACCCAACTATGGGGTTGAAGGGCCAATATTCAAAACCAAAAGCTACAAATAGCAACTGCTGCTTCCTACATGATAACTCCCGGCATAAGATCACGTGAAGGCCAAATTTCCATGAGTAGGGCATGACATGACGCATCCAGTTGTTAGGAGGAGTCACAATTTGTTATCATATTTGAGACCTGTAATGTGTGATCAAAGAGAATACAGTCAATACTGCCCTCATGTGGACATTTACAGTCCAGACATATTCAACACCTTGGGACATCCTCCTGACGAGAAAGGAGCTCGATAAATGCAATTTTGTTATTGTTGTTGTTTACTATTTTTCCTCTATTTACTTCACCTGTGAATCTCTGAGACATTGATAACATGATAATGTACTATATCAAAAGCAAGGATTATTATTACTAACTGTCTTTTCCATTTCCATTCAATACTTTCTGTCCCATATTATACTGGAAGGAAATATGTGGTAAGTGGAAAGATAATCATCAGAAGGACAGAACATACAGTGATGTTTGTCCTGTACTGACAGGGTTTGATACTGTGGAGTCCTGTAGCTCAGTGGTTAGAGCACTTGCTTTGCAAGCGAGTCACCTGGATTCAATTCCAGGCAGGGCAAAACCTTGGCCAAGTTTCCTAACTCCACACGCCTAATAATAATCCCTCCAAAAAACAAAACAATAATAAATTGTTCATTTTCAATCCACGACTGTTTGTGTAACACTGCTGTGCGCAATTGGCTGCCGCGTTTCGCCCACAAATATACAGTCAATACACTTTACAGCATATTCTGTGAAGTGCTTTGAGACGTCTAGAAGACGTGAAAAGTGCGATATCAAATGCAAGATTATTATTATTATTATTATTACTGAAAATTTCCACCTCACCCAAGACCCTAAAAAGAATGCTTTCTCCTCAGCCATTTCAGAAATGGATAGACACAGGTTATAACAGTGATGGATTTTGTTTTTTTTAAATAATAATAGTAATCCTTACATTTGGTATCCTAGCCGCTAAAATAACTTTTTAATTTCAATATTTTACTTTTAACATTACTTTTAATTTCACCATCTGGTGAAGAAATGGGAAATCCACCCTCTGTCCATTTAAAGAATGGTTGATGGTAGTTAATGGTTAATTAAGTGACGTTTTGAGTGATCTAGCAGGTTATGGATTGAGTACTTGAAAGGTTATATTACGATTATAAACTAGTTTCATCAATTTAATAAGTCATAACCAATGGGTTTTACACCATAGTTTCAGAGAGCATAATCATGGTACAAATTGTTCTAAATGCCTTTTTCATTTAAGTCACTGATGTGCAATCTGTGTTGTTCATTGAATTATTTATCGGTTTATTCGAACAAGTGATTTGAATGACATTGAGCTTTAATAAATTGAAAACTCATATTCAGAATTACAGATGCCATTTCCATTGAGGTTTCTAAAACATGAGGAGCTTTGTTTAGCAAATTATCTATGAATCTTGCAGTGTTTGAAACATCAGAGAAGGTTCAATGAACCATTTATTGAACTACATTCTACATAAAAAGCCTGAAATTTCTCACACTACTAGCCTTAACACCTTTATCTTTAAACAGAACATTGTGCATAAATTGTGTTAAGAATTGCTGTCAAATTAATATTGAATTTAAGACTTTTCTAAATGTTACAATCTTAAATGTGAAGATAATAGCTAAAAGGCCAACAAATGAATCTCTGGTCTTTTTTTCATTTAGATATGCAACAAATTCACTCACAAAATACAGTCAATCCACTTTACAGTATATCCTGTGAAGCACTTTGAGACATTGAGACAATGTGCAAGGCACAAATGTATGGCTTATTTATTATAACTTCAACAAATTTTGATTTATCAAGCATTCTGTAAGTGATATCTATTATTCTTTGCACTGACATATGCAAGGAAAGGGCCCTTGAGGCATTCCACTCATTAAAGTTTGCGGTCAAACTTATTCCCGTTTTTACTTACTATATTACACTGTAATTTGGAAGATATATACACATTATATATTTGTGTAGGTTTATATAACTTACATTGCAATACACATATTGTGATTATGTCAATTTGTAAATGTTTGATGACAAAATTAGGATTGCCTTCAAACCATATGTCTGTTGATCATCTTTCAAGACAATCATAAATTAGAAACTTCTGACTCATGTAATGTAACAGCACATATATTAGTTTGTACACCGTTGGTTTTCACTGTTGGATACTGGCTTACTTTTGTTTATTTTTGTGCTGAGTTTATTTAGTAATCCGAGACCCAGTACTGAAATACCACACTCCGCAGGTATGCAAATCCAATGGCAGCCATAAGTGGTGATGGACAAATGTCTAAATGTAAATTCAGGAGTACAGAAATACTGTACAGTATGGTCCCTTTGCAAAGCATTTTACTATAATGCAAATTTGGTACAATTTGTTTGCTCTGTGGACCCCATTCATTGTGCATGCAGCTGACCCGTTGACTTCTCCCAGGCTGACTGCCAGGCTGACCCTAAAATGACCAACTTCAAATATTTTGATTGCCACAACTGTTATTTCCTGCTTTGTTTACCAATGCCATTTTCATCCAGCCTGAGGATTGGCTGGTATACAAGGAGCATACCCAGTCAAACTGGCTATCACAACTCAGTAAAGCACAGGTTGGAAGTTTATGGATTCCCACAACTACATTATAACAACCCCGTAGCTGCAGTGTATGCTTTTCTGTCTTCATAGTGCAGTTCTATGATTTGCATCATAAATTCAGTTTTGGGTAGGTTTGTGCAAATGTTACAAGAGATCAAAGTGCATTTGGCAGTATAATGTGCGGTGGAATATAAAGTACATCATAGCACAGCACTCTGGGTACACTGCAAAACTAGTCAGCCATGGAAGCTAAATTTATCATATTTCTGGTTAGCATGGGTCCATGGGATAGCACCTAATATGGAGGGCATGCTATTCAGGGATGCTACTCTGTCTTATAACAGAGTTGGACTATTTTATTCACCCACTACAATGTAGAATGTAATGTACCACTGCCAAAGAAATGATAGGACCTTGAAATATTCAAACAATATTTTTCAGCTTTGCAATACATTTATATTTCATTCTGTTGATACCATGGCAAGCAAGCTGATGGTATACAAAAGAAAACTGAGGAAGATGCATTATTTAAAGTTAGTGTGTCCTTTGCCCTACATGAAATAGATTAAAAGACTTTGTAAGATGACTTTGATGGATATGCAACTTTCATTTATGGAGGATTGAATGGTCCCATTGAACTACCAGCGGATTGTGTGACTATTTACTGCCTTTGCATTGCTGCCAAAATACCAGCAACAACTAAAAAGATGCACAGATTATCATGCACCTCCACATGCAGATGCCTTGGCACCGCAATCTACCAGATTACTATGATACTAGATTATTATATTACTATGTAATATGACAATTTATAAATAATAATCCTTGGATTTGGTACAGAGCCATCTCATGTTGTTAAAATGCAGCAGCAGCCAACTTGCGTACAGGAATATCCCACAAACAACCCCCAAATGAATGGGATCAAACTGGGATCAATTTCTATTCAGATTCCTTATTGGTGCCTCCGAGTTGAAACTTGTAACCTGACATACGCCGCACCAACCTGGGGGAACTTTTCTCCCTCATTGAGATTATAGAATGCCCTGCTTGAAATCATGGTTGAGCCGGAAACCAAATTAGCTTTTAAGAATGAATTAGATAAATATGTGAAAAGGTAAAATATAAAAAAGTGTGGAGAATGGAACTGTATGGATTGGTCTTTCAGAGAGCCAGCTCAGGCATGATGGGCTAATTGGCCTCCGCTGTGCTGTGTTTCTCAAGAGATTCTGGATTAAGTACAAATTGAATCTTAGATGCTCAGTATTTAATTATACCATAATGTAGCTCAGGTCAGTGAAGTCTGACTGATTTGCACTATATTCTGATCTAAAATCTGCTTGTGAAGAAACTTTGTTGAGAAAAGATTTACTGGGGCTCCCTCCAACAGCCTTGTTTCTGATACTGCAGGCAGGGACAGACTTGAAACCAATGATGCATTTTAAATGGAGTTTCGGTGACTTTTTAATGCAAGAGACAGAACAGTGATGACAAGTTCATGAACTTTTTTCTTGTTACTATGAATTCATCACCATAATGACCAGGGTTCCCGGATTCATTTGCTTACTGCCAGCAAACAAAGAGATTTTCACCCCATCAGTTCAGGTTAGATAAAGATGAACTCACTAAAGGTGGAAGAACCATTTCCTAACTCATTGGTTGGCACTACCTCCCCTCTGCACCCTCCTCTTTCCAATCCTCCCCTGGTGGAATCAATAACTTGGCCCGTTGGCCTACAAGATACACAGTCACAGCACTTTAATGCGTCCTCCTGATATGAAAGGGACTATTTCAAATGTAAGGTTATTAATATTCATACAAAAAAACATGCTGGCACAGATGGATTCAATAACAATAACAATTTACATTTAAACAGCAAGAAAGCATCCCAAAGCTGACAGTTGACCCGAGCTGGTGCAGAGAAGAGGTTGGTGGAAAGAGATGAGCGATAGCCCTGTCAAAAAGATAGATCTCAGGAGAGGTTGGTGTTTGGTGCACATAGCTACAGCTGTCAGTGGAGATACCACAGACCCCAAATTACTCATTATTAAGTTACTCTCTGCCCAGTGCCTTTTGGGTGAAAGTGGTTATTCATGATTACAGGCAAATCACTCACAATAAAATCATTACATTTTAAATCTTCTGCTACTTAATTAGCTTTAGAATTTGCACAAATTACTCACTTAGTTGCTTTAAGTACTTCAGTTCAGATTATTCAAGAAATCCCATTACAGAGAAAACATTCTCTATTTTTAGCAATTGGTGTATGATCATCCATGTGCTCAGTGCACGTCCAGTCCTACAACTCTGTAACATTTTCTGTACAATCATCCATATTAATGACCTCTTGAGAATTTCCAAATCCTGATTATTTAATTTTTTCAGCAGTGATTTGAACAGAAGCATGATTCACTTTCAAGCAAAAGAATGGGATCTAACTTAAATCAATTATGAAAGAGATATCTTAACAAAGGAATCTATCAGGAGTCCCTTCACCTTGCCCATTCCCTAGCCTCCTTCAAGGTCCTTCTCAAGACATTTGTCTTTGACTGCTTCTTCGGTCATATTTTCTCCCCCAACCGTCTACTCCCCTCTTGGCCCTCACCCCTCCCGAATCCGACCCCCAGCTCGGGTGCAAACCCTCGACTGTCCAGCACCTTGTGCCACCCTCGCAACGTGAAAGACAATATGTAAATGCAATTTGTTTTCTGTTGTTGTTGAATCAAGTCAGACCCACTTCTGGCACCATATGTGGATTCAGATAAATCTAGATCTATTCCATGAATCTCATGCAATTTGCAGGAACTCCTCTCTGAAATTAATAATGATAATTCTTGCATTGGTAGATTATGTCAGTGGGAATTTTTGCAAATTGGAGGGACATACATCTGGATTCCTTAATTAAGGAACCCACCTTCAAATTGCTGTCATTTACAATGAATTCCAGTCATCTCACCTGTTGTGGGAAGCAGGTTCGGACTGCGTGTTCTGTGTAGCCAAAAGACGGTCCCTCAAAAACAGCTGTAGGCAACTTAAGCACCTCCCTTAAGAATTGGTCAAACTTCAAGTATACCATCATCCCATTGGAGTCTGAGATCTGTGAGAATGTATCTGTAATGAAACAGATAGAAACACTCAGAGCAAAAGATTAGTAAAGCTGTGGTGCTACTTACCAAACTTCAATGGCAAACAGACCTGTAGTGCAGAACATAGGCTTGTTTGTTCCCACCCTCAAGCAAAGAGTTCATGGTCTCAGATAGCTCCCACAACAAATCCCACATTCAAATCAATTTATAACAAAAGTAAACCCTAAATGTGTTTTTAAAAGCATAATCTATAGTCTTTAGCACTCAGAAGGTCAGGCAGCATCTACAGAGAGAGGAAATTTGTCTCTCCATCGATGTTGCGTGACCTCCTGAATGTTCCCGACTACTTCTATTTTTATTTCAGTATGTCTTAAACGACGGAAAGAGCTTTCCCTAGACTGATGTCAAAGGGTGGATTAAATTCAGAGCTGCCATAAACTTAGAAGGGGCAACCCCCCCTGTCATAGAGTCCTGTAGCTCAGTGGTTAGAGCACTTGCCTTGCAAGCGAGACTCGGGTTCAATTCCCGGCAGGGCAAAACCTTGGGCAACTTTCCTTACTCCACACACCTGATAATAATCTCTCCAAAAAACAAACCAATAATAAATTGGTCATTTTCAATCCACGGCTGTTGTGCCCAATTGGCTGTCACGTTTCGCTCACAAATAAACAATCAATTCACTTTACAGCATATTCTGTGAAGCTCTTTAAGGCGTCTAGAAGATGTGAAAAGGGCTATACCAAATGCAAGGATTATTATTATTGTTAAATCCACTCATTAAAAAAGAATAATCTTTGAATTTGTTGCAGCACATATAACGTCAAAATGTTTCAAAGAGCTTTATGGTAATAACTGTGCATTTGTAGGTGAATGTGGCAGACAATTTGCACACAGTAATATGCCACAACCAGCTGAAGGTGAATGGCAAAAATCAGGAGAATTCCCCGAGAATCTGCCTTCTCCTTCCGAATCATGCCATGTGTTTTTTAATGTCCAATTAAGTTCAGCTTAATGTCTCATCTGAAGGATGGCACCTACAACAATGCAACATTCTCCCAACATTGCATGTTTATTTGGTCAACTGGGTATCTGATACATGTGGTGCCTATGGCATGGCCCTCCAGTACACCATCACCATGCGTAAGAATATCCAAACCAAAAAGTATTCCATGCATCCCACCTAAACATGGAAATTCCTGTGTATTGGATTGCTCACGCTCTCCCTGGAGGGATACATCCTGCTTACCTAATTCTGGAGACTATTAATAATAATAATCTTTACATTTGGTATACACTAAACTCCGGATAACTCGTCACTCCAAGTGAAAAAGGCTCAACGAGTTAGCAAGAGTGGTAGGATAGGCCACAAGGGGGCGACTGACTGTCACGGGTGTGCAGTGGAGGTTGGGCACCATGCCCAGAAATCATCGTAGAGGCTCTGGTCTATTGGAGGTGACAGGATAGTGTGGGAGGCGTGTCAGGAGCCCATGGCATACCCCTGTGGTCTCAACCTTCGCCGAATTCCCACACCAGTCACAAGATAGGGTGGGAGGTTTCTGCAATGCAAAAGGCTATCTTATAGGATGAGTTATCTAATCAACTTTACATTGCAAACAAGAATTTCTAGAACACGACTAGTTGCATGTTAAGCCAAGTGACAAGTATAGCAAAGTCCCTTATTAACATTTTGCATTGGAAGTGGCCGGGATATTGACACATGGCGACATAAGTGGTTGTGACAAGTTCTGCCAGGATCGAGTTATCAGGAGTTAACTGTAGCTCCTTTCATGTCAAGGGAATGTCCCACAAGAACATAAGAAATGCTAGACGAAAAAAGACCAAGGTCGATCTAGTTTGCCTTCCACCTTCCTGGCGGTCGCACGCACATACGTCCCAAACTACCTATATACTATATCCCATAATGTTATTTCCTAAAAGAAAACTATCAATCTGTGTTTGAAAGAATCAACATTTCCTGCTTCAACCATCTCCCTAGGGAGCCTGTTCCACAAGTTCACTATTCGCTCACTGAAATAGTGTTTGCGTAGGTTCGTTCTGAATTTACCCCCTTCAATCGCAGGCCATGTCTTCAAGACATTTCACAGCACTTCACAGAATATACTGTAAAGTGAATTAACTGTATATTTTGTGGGCAAATATGCCGTAAAGTACAGTGACTGTGTTTTGTGGGTGAAAATGGCAATCAATTTGCTCGCAGCAATGTACCACAAACAGCCATGAAGTGAATGACCAATTTTATTTGGGGGATTTTGAACATCAGGAGAAACTCCTTTCTCTTTTCAAATAGATCTATGGGATCTTTAACCACTAACACTGAGCTTTATAATTCCAATTGGAAATGAGAACTAAATCAATAAACTGAAAAGTTTTCCTGCAGTAATTTGATATTTGCATTTGAAATAAGCTTTTTTTCCTGACTGCTCTTAAGGATGAAGACTGAAATGGTTTCACTGATGCATTTCCAATCATTCCCACGAGAGGGCGGTCAAACACAAAACAGCTCGACAAAATCGAGACCTTTTTTATAAACTGAGACTCCACTGAATACTGAGGACATTAAAATTACATTCATCAAATAAACTGTTCCTTAACAGCACACCGCTTACTGCAAGAATAATATTCACCAACTTACATAATAGATAATTAATAAAACATAAAGCTAGAGTACTGTGTTCAGTGTACTGTGTAAACAACATAGCTGGAGTACTGTGTTCAGTTCTGGGCACTTTAGGAAGGATGTCAAGGCATTGGAGAGGGTGCAAAGGAGATTTACCAGGATGGTACCAGGAATGAGGGATTTCAATTATCAGGAGAGGCTAGAGAAACTAGGATTATCCTCCTTGGAGCAGAGAAGGTTAAGAGGAGACTTAATAGTAATTTTCAAAATCATGAGGGGTTTCGATAGGGTGAACAAGGAGAAACTTTTCCACTGGCGGGTGGGTTGGTAACCCGAGAATTTTTTTTCACATAGCGAGCTGTTTGGATCTGGAATACATTGCCTGAAAGTGGTGGAAGCCGATTCAATAACAGCTTTTAAGAAAGAAGTAGATAGTTATTTGTGGAGGACAAGTTTGCAGGGCTATGGAAAGAGAGCGGGGGAGTGGGATTGATTAGATAGCTCTTTTCAAAGAGCTGGCACAGACACAATGGGCCGAATGGCCTCCTTCTGTGCTGTATAATTCTATGATTCTATGATATCCTTAACTTGATTAATTTATTATTCTGATGTGAACTGTAAAACAAACTTATAGTTTACACGGCTAGACTATTATGCAGGGATGATCACTCTGGAACCTCTCACAGTTTCAGTACAATTTTAGGCATAGGGAGTATTGTCAGGTCTTTTATTGAGTGTGCGACAAACTATCGTGTCAGCCTGTCTAAAGTGGTAGCACTCTCACCTCAGAAAGTTGTGGGTTCAAACCTCACGTCGGCATTTTAAACTCACAGTCCAGGCTGATGTGCTAGTGGAATGCGAGGGTAGCTCTGTATTGTCACAAGTGCCATCCGCAGATGAGATATTTAATCAAGGTTATTATTAAGGTTACATCTGCCTGTTCAGGAGGACTTTAAAGATCCCATGGCACTATTCAAAAGAAAATGGAATTCTGTATCTTATCCAACATTCCCCAAGATAAAACTGGTCATTCACGACATGGTTGGTTGTGAGACATTGCTGAACATAAATTGGCTGCTGTGTTTGCCTACAAAATACACAGTCATTAAATTTAAGAGTGAACCCTGTGAAGCGATGTGAGACACCTGAACAACATGATCAGACACTATATCAAATGTAAGGATTATTGTTATGAAGATGAATAAATCTCTCAGTTGAAGTATTTTCAACCATATGGAAGACGTATCGATGCAAAGTGCTGAAACAATCCAATGCATCAGTGCATCAATTTACTGTTCAATTACCCTGCAAATGTAAATCATCTTCAGATAATCCAGGAGAAATATAGTTAAAAATAAACTATGCAAATAATAAAATTATTACGATAAATGCTTCTGTCTATAAACAATCAGGATTTTTTTCAGCAAGTTTCTTCTGTTTCATGGAAGACTTATGAACACCAACAAAGGGGTTTTCTTAAGAGCAGCTCCATATCTCTTCCAGCAATTCTTACTGTTGTAGCTAGTTTCGATGATGGGCTGAATGACATCAAGAAGAGATAGACATTGAACGAGTCTCATTTTCAGATGACTGCGCTCTGCTTACCAGTAGCAAACTCAATAATCCTTCTAGTAGGGGAGTCCTGTAGTGTAGTGATCGGAGCATTTAATATAGACGTCGAAACGTCAAAGGATATACTGTAAAGTGGATTGACTGTGAACTTGTGGGCAAAACACAGCAGCTAACCTCACAAAGACGACTGCTAATCTACTGGGTGATCACAACACAATCCCTAACATTCCTAGACATTTATTGGCTTTCTACTTACACCGCAGTTTGTCCAGAATTTTTCCTCCGCACATGGTTGCCAGCATTGCTTTGACTGAGAAAACGGTCAACTTCCCATGGCCCTCACTGCAAAAGAAATTTTAAACCCTTATATTGCAAATCAGCAACATTATCAAGAGAGACACATTGCAAAACTTATTTACAGCTGATAATATTTAGATCGTGGTTTAGGGTTGTTCTGCAGGCCAGTGCTATTTGTTGTCAATGTTAATTTTAGTAGTAAATTTTATTTCTGATGGACAAAATTGAACAGAGTATTTAAGAATATTGCGTTACCAATGCTTTGAGCTATTAAATGACATTTTTACTTATTTTCCAAGTGAAACACAGATGAGTTACACGCTTAAAATGCACAGCCAGTTTTTATACATACTATTTATTCAGCATTACTCAACTTAACAATTTTTCTAATGTATTTGATAACTGACTGTCATAATCTAAGATTTGATTTCACACATTAAACAGCCAAAATAGAGTCACATAATTCAAACTGATGTGATGTTGCAATGAGTACTTCAAACATAGGACAGCAGGCTTTATTTGTGGTACATTATCAAGAAATTGCCTTTCTTGTTTGTAATCGTAACAACTCAAGGATTACAAAATGTAATTTAGAAGCTGACATGTCATGGTTTACACAATTTTTAAACAACGCATTTTAAAGCCTTCTAACCAAAGCTTGTGCATGTTCCTTGATAAGGAACTTATTTTGGTGCCTGCAAATTTGCTATTTTTTTTGTGACACATAATTGAGTCGATGAATATCAGAAAATGTTTAAAAGAGCAAGACATGGGGGTACTTTACACACAATGGATGTTGAATCAATCATCCATGAAATAGGGCTACTCTAGTGAATGATGTTTATTTTATTTTGGCATCAGACAAATGGATTGCCATAATCATTTCCGTTTCAGTTCATTCCTATATTATTTTTGATGTTGAGGCCCTTCTTTACACCTTTAAGTGTTACTACACAGCTGCATTTGCACAGGACTCAGCATCTGCTGGTGTGCCGCACAGCAACATAAGTGCACTCATCAATGTCACACAGCAGTACTGCAAATATAAACTCATTATTTTACTTGGGCCCTAAGTTGGGCCCCAAGTCATTAAGCCTTGGACACCATAGTGCCTTGGGACATCCTCCCAACATGAAAGGCACCATATGACTGCAATTTGCTGTTGTTCAGTGCCCCTTGGTTTAGTGAGTGGAAATTTAGCCTGTGAGCTGCCGATGATCACTATTCAGAACATCTGCTAGAACATGTGCATATTGCAGATAAATTTGACTGTGGTGTTTCTATGGCTGAATAGGTTTCTGACAATCACTGCCTGAAGGAGGAAGGGAACAAAACGAGAAAAATTGATACAAAGAAGATGTATTTAATCTAAACCCAACAGGCAGATTGTGACAATTCCTTCCTAAAAGTCACAAACTGTGTCTTTGTGCTTATTTTTCCAATACATTGCAATTAAAAGCATTCATTGTTAAATCTATGACGATTTTTCTTAGGGAACAGAGACCCAGCAAGCCTCCCACCCATTCAACTCCTTCAACACACATGCACACACACACACACACACACACGTATGTAAGCACACACAGGCGCACACCCGCACACAGGCGCACGCACACAGGCGCACGCACGCAGGCGAACATACACATAATAAAAAAAATTCTAAAATAATCCTTGCATTTGATATAGCACTTTTCACATCTTCTAGACGTCTCAAAGTGTTTCACAGAATATGCTGTAAAGTTGACTGTATACTTGTGGGTGAAACACAGCAGCCAATTGCACACAGCAGCGTCCCACAAACAGATGTCGATTGAAATGACCAATTTATTATTGTTTTTTTTTCTTGAGGGATTATTATCGGGCATGTGGAGTAAGGAAACATACAGGCGCACACACACACACACGGGCACACACAGACTTGCCAGAGAAGGTGATGTAGCTGGATAACGATAAAGAACTCGAACCCAGTTAGTTTCCCCCTCTCTAACCTGCACCCTATGGCCAATTGTAGTGCTCTTAATGTTGTCTCGACTGACAACATCTAAAGTCTGAGGATTCAACCTGGGATCCTCCTGCTCTGTATGACTCACCAGCTCCCTCGAAAAAGACTCAGAGTTAAAGTTTGCCATCTCAGAGCAATCTGAAATGAAAACAACTGTTCCATCACAGATAAACAACAGAAACACTCAATAAAGTATGTTTCACTAAACCTACTCAACCACTAATAAATGAGCTTAAAATTTACGTTGGTTTCCTACTCTCTTCAAATTCTTCAGGTTATTTTGTAAAGTCTGCCCGAAACAACTCAAATGAGTATTAAAAAAGGTTCATTATGTTTTCAAAGGCAGATCCAGTTTACTCCTGTTAACTGAAGAAGTGTTGCATCAAATTATTCATTTTTATTCTGAAGCTCCACTGCTAATAAAGGTTTAGTTCAATTCCAAATAAAACAAATGTCTCTTTTACAAAGGAGAACTGATATTATTTTTAATTATTCTGTGCTTTGTGGAATTTCTTAAATAATACTTCATCACATAACATCTTAGTCACCCACAATGATTTTGATTCGCTGCCTGAACAAAAGGTATTGTAGCTAGAGAAATGGCCACTATTCTTTGTGCCATACTATCAGGATGTAACGTTAAAAAAAAATCATAACGTTACTTCGAATTTAGAGGAAGTGTGTGTGTGTGTGTGTGTGTGAGAGAGAGAGAGAGAAAGAGAAATTTATAGCACAGAAGGTGTCTATTCAGCCTTTTGTGTCTGTACCAGCTCCCTCAACAGCAACCCTTTCAGTCTCATTTACCTGTTTTCCCTATACCCTAGTAGCTGACTCTTTTTAAGGTATCAGTCTAGTTCCCTCTTAAAGGCCAATATGGATTTTACTTCACACACCACTCCCAGTAGGGCATTCCATGTCCTTATTACCTCATGCATGAAAAAAAATCTCCTAACCTCCTCATTTGCTCATTTAGTAACTATTTTAAATTGATGCATTTGATTATCAATACTCTTCATAATTTTAAAGAAGCTCATCAGAGTCACTCCCCAACCTTCTTTGTTCCAGTGGAAAACAGTCCCAGTTCCTCCAGTCTCCTCACATAGGCCAAATCACTCATTCCCGGTATGCTCTGGTAAATCTTCTCTGCACTCCCTCTATTATCTTGACATTTTTCCCAGTGGGGTGAGCAATACTGTACACAATATTCTAATTGCGGTCTAACTAATGATTTATATAAGTTTAACATTAAGAGAGAAAACATTTTTGGAACATTTTATCACACCAAAATATCTCAAAGATTTTCACATTTCCCTTTACAAAATTCACTACATATGAAAGGATTTACTACCAAGTGTTTTGAGTAATTTCAACATTGTAGACGCAAGCTCTTTTCTCTCCTTTATGACCATTTTGTAGGCAGTCATTTGAAGCAGCAGTTCCGGCAAACTACCATCAGATGTTGTGCTGTGTGAGGCGTGTGTGCTGAATACTGACCTGTCATACGCTGCTATCATGAAGTTGAGGAGCAGGCTGATGGATTGTTCCACACTGATTTGGTGAGTAGTTGGAAGGCGTTTGTTCAACTGGTAGTAGATGGATGAGATGATGGTCTCTAACCGGGATACATTGATTTCTGTGCTGTGGTCCAAAGTGTTGAGGCCATTGTCCCGGAAAGCTTCAATCATGTTCCATATATCAACCAGATGGACTGTAGGAGGAAAGAAAGACTTTTATCAGAGATTATAAAACATAAAGCTATGATACCCCATAATCTCAAATGTTGGAATGGTTTACTTATCAAAATTATACTTGCTCATCTACTTCACTCACTGTTGTCAGAAAAGGTATTCAAATACAGTTGTCATTTGACTGCATGGTTAGAACAAATTATTTTAACTTCTACTCTGTGCGCCATTTCTTCAAAAGGATATTGAGCCACTAGAGAGGTTTCAGAGAAGAGCAACTGTAAGCAATACCAGAATTTGGGGTTGTCTTAAGTTGACCAAAGAAAATAGCAAAGACTCATGGACCTGTTTACTTCAAAAAGGCTGATTATATGTTGCAAATGCATGGAATCAAGGACAAATGGGAAAATAATAATGTCTATATTTGATACAGTGCTTTATCACATCTTTCAGACGTCTCAAAGCACTTCACAGAATATAAAGAATATAAAGTGAATTGACTATTTTATGGGCAAAAATTGCAGCAGTCACGGATTGCGTGACCAATTTATTATTATTTTTTTGAAGGAATTATTATATGCAGAAAAGCGATCCACCAATCAACTAACAACCGGATTCCTACTTATTGCTAGGTAAACAAAGGTGTGTGGAGTAAGGAAACTTGGCCAACGTTTCGCCCTGCCAGGAATCAAATCCACATCTCTGCTTGTGAGGCAAGTGCTCTAACCACTGGGCTACAGGACTCCCACTCAAAACTAAAGGTTTTCTTCAACATGGAAGATAAAGTTTGTCCTTGGTTTGCAGTTGGCATTTTTAACAACACGTCGAACAGACTGGCGTACGTCACCCAAAAGAACCAAAGACTTTTGGGTTAAATTGGAAGAGCTGAGTTTTGGGAATGGAGTAGCTAATTTCAACCAATCTCGGGGAAAGAGGGATATCAACATGGATTGACGAACGTTAACAAGTCGATTCTTCCATGAAAGCCACTGCATCGGTCTGATCAAATCATTGCAGTCAACTGCATTAACCTGTTGTAATCATTAATTTGATTACATGAAACATATAACCTTGATATGTATAACCTTGCTAATCTTTGTGAGGGTGATGGGCTCTAGCTCTCTTCAACATCTAAAATCTCATGGTTCTCACCTCCTCCGCCAACCCGACCTACCCCTAAAACTCTCCGAACCCGAACGCAACCTAGGCGTCAGGGTCGACCCCCAATTATCCTTCCTCCCCCACATCTGGTCCCTCATCAGCACCGCTTTCTTCCACCTCCGACGCATCGCCCGTCTCCGCCAATACCTCTCTCCGAAAGCCGCTGAAACCCTGGTCCATGCCTTTGTCACCTCTCGGCTGGACTACTCCAACACCCTCCTTGTCGGCCTCCACTCCACTACCATCCATAATATCCAGATTATACAAAATTCTGCCGCCCGCGTTCTCACCCACACGAAACTCCGCTCCCCGATCACCCCAGTCCTTGCCAGACTTCACTGGCTGCCTGTCCCAGAGAGAATCGATTTCAAGATCCTCACCCTTGTCTTCAAATCCCTCCACTCCTCTGTACCCCCTGACCTCTCTGACCTCCTCTTTCCTCAAAACAGTGCACAGTGCCCGTTTACTTCGTTCCACCGGGTCTGGCCTCCTCCTCGTCCCCCAAGTCCTCCGCTCCACCCTCGGCGGCTGTGCCTTCAGCCACTATGCCCTGAGGCTCTGGAACTCCCTTCCTCACTCCATTTGCCTTGCCCCTCTCTTCCTGTTTTCAGGTCTCAGCTAAAGACCTTTCTTTTCGACCGCAACTTTGGTCACCTTCCTCTCCCTCCCCCTGGCTCGGCCCCGGGATCCGTTACTGTGAAGCGTCTGAGACGGCGTCCGGCCTGGAGGACGCTATATAATTCCAAGTTGTTGTTGTTGTTATGAAGCCCGGTGCAGGAGAGAACACAGGCTGCAGAGTTCTGGATGGTCTGCAGCTGTGTGTGGATAAACTGGGTGCCGCAGAAATAATCTACCCTGGACATGATGAAGGCGTAGATGAGGGTAAGTTTTTACTTGGAAACAGAAATGGAGGATATAGCAATAAAAACAACTTGTATTTGCATAAGTGGTTAGAGCACTCACTTCGCAAACGAGAGGACCTGGGTTTGATTTGCGGGTAGGGCGAAAGCTTAGGCAAGTTTCCTTGCTCCACACGCCTCTGTTTATCTAGCAGTAAGTAGGAACCTGGTTGTTAGTCGATTGGTGGATTACTTTTCTGGGGTAATAATCCCTTCAAAAAAAATAATTTGGTCACTCAATCCACGGCTGTTTATGGGACACTGCTATGCAGAAATGGCTGCCACGTTTCGCTCACAAAATATACAGTCAATTCACTTTACAGTATATTCTGTGAAGTGCTTTGAGACGTCTCGAAAATGTAATAAGGTGCTATGTCAAATGCAAGGATTATTATTATTATTATGATAGAGTAAAATTTTGGAATTATTTAAGAGATTGTGCCAGACACTGATCGGGTGAGTGACAATGCCAGCAACGAGTGTAAGTGGAATGAATAAATACTCAACAAGTTGCAGCGGTTGAGTGCTGCCCCACAGGGAGAGGAGTCATGTATCAGTGCCAACTTGACCATTACAGTAGAGTGGGGCAAGCAGACAGCTCCCAATTATACTATTGGCTAAACCCACTATCTCCTGGGAAAGTGCTGGAGAGATAATCTCCAAAACCTATAGGTAATCAAACTCAAGAATATTATTCATCCATCACCACATACCCACCCTTCAACTGTGACTCCATCCACAGACAGAATTTGCTTCCAACCCAGAAAAACAAGTTGCATCTATATAGTGCTCTTCAAATACAATAGAACATCCAAGAACTTTTGAGTGGAGGCGATGGATGCAGGGAGAAGGGGGAGGGCATGAGGGAGAGGTGACCATAGGCCAGCAGAAAAGGTAGGTTTTAAGGTGGGTCTTGAAGATAAAGCATGGGCCAGGTGGAGGGGGGGGTCACGGGAGGGAGTTCCAAAGATTAGGTGTGTACAATTGGAAAACTTGGCCACTGACTGGCATAACTAGAGTGGGGAACACACAACAAATCTGAGCAGATGAATGACATAGGCGATCGGAAGTGCTGGGGCTGAAGGGCTTGAGGATGAGGACCTTGAAATCGATCTGCTGAGAGATACACCAACAACTTGCATTTGTAGAGCGGCCTTCACACGGGGTAGTGTCCTGGAGCGCTTGACAATGACGGAGTTTGACGTCAAGCCAGGGAGAGAGGGAAGGGGCAGATGAACGTAAGCACAATCAAAAAGGACGGTCTTTAACTGGGATTTGAAAGTGGGGGGAGGGAAGGTAGCAGATAGTGGAATAGGGGGTAGGCAGGTCGGATAGGTAAGAAGGTGCGAGGGCATAAAGGGTTGAAAACGAGTGAGAGGATCTTAAAATCGATCCATTAGGTAATTGGGAACCAGTGATACCTGGCAAGGACTGGTGTGACGGGAGTACAGAGTTTTATGTGGGTGAATAATCAGGTGGCAGTGTTTTGGATTAATTGAATTTTGTGTATGGTGGAGCTGGGGAGACCAGCAAGGAGGGCGTTGGAATGGTCCAGCCAGGAAGTGACGAATGCATGGACGAGGGTTTTGGCTGCATTGGTTGTGAGATACGGACGAAGGCGGGCAATGTGATGGAGATAGGGATCCAGTGGAGTCTGGTGAAGAATGAGATAATGGAAATGCAGAGTCTGCTGCAGGTGGCAGAGGTTTGGGGTAACAATTGTATCACACAGTGCATTTCTTAATCTCAGGTAGGTTTTGCAGTCACGAATGGCTACTGCCAACAAAAACAGTCACTATGCTTGACTGTGAAGTGCTTTGAAATATTTTGACAAGTTGCTATGAAAATGCAAGTTATTTCTTTAATGCAAGTATTACTCACCTCACAATATGAATCATTGCTCTGCACAACACTTATTATAGGAAGTCCTGCTCTATTACTTGTAATGTGAAGCGTTGTTATAAGTATGAGGCATAACTCTATAATGAGCTATAATTCATCCCCCCCAAAAATTTAAGCTAAATCCAACGTTTGGATGTTGCAGCTCAAAATAGGAATTGGTAAAACAAGAGTTAAGCAGAATTTTTTTCTCTAGCTAAAGGAATAAATCACTATCTGGTGCAATGAAGGCTGACTCAGGAGACAGCTATTTAAAAAGGCACCTAGAGAGTTTTCTGAATCAAAAGGAAATTCATCTTACATCTAGATATAATAAACTACTGTATACGTAAATATTTTTGTGTGTAATAATTGCCACAGAAATCGCGTCACATTTTACCGGTATATTGATCCATTTCTATCTTCATTTATTTTAATGTGGGCCATCTGCAAATATGTCAAGCGAACAATCGTGGATTGAGTGACCAAATTATTATAGTATTTTTAAGCGAATCATTACCCCCGAAAAGCAATCCACTAATCAACTAACAACCCAGCTTCCACTTACTGCTAGGTAAACAGAGGCATGTGGAGTAAGGAAACTTGCCTGCAGTTTTACCCTACCCGGGAATCGAACCAGGGTCCTCACGCTGGTGAGGTGAGTGTGCTCTAACCAATACGCTACAGGACTCCCAAGTTGAATAGACTTTAATGGTTCTTAAACCAACGCCATGGTTATGCTCCTATCACTGTATGATAATTAAATGAAACTTGTTGGCTAGCTAAAATGGTTTCTATCCAATGAGACTGCTCCTCTTTGCAATGAAGCATTAATTCTTTCTACAAAGTTTCAACAAATGATTACAGCTCTGTACAGCAGGTCATAAATCTGCTGCTGGCGTCAGAAACCAGCTCAATGAAGAAGATTTACAGCATACAGAACTTCTGCTTTACTTGTGATACTGTATCAATTTAGCATTAGCCTCCTGTAAACAAAACACACGTAAAAATGCTTCATAAAAAGCATCACATTCCAGATATCAATGAGTTGTGCACATGCAGAGCTGTCAATTAGAGAACTGAGGGGAATCATACAGTTAACGTTGCATTATTTCAGGCTGATGCAGGCTCAATACCCAACAGCAGAAGTGGTCATTTTGAATGCAATAGCCTCGTTATATCAATTGAAAAGCTCAGCAAAATGACTGACACTGGGACTGCAGACTCCCAAAGGCCAATTCCTTGAAGTAAACCTCCACCCAGAGCTCCTCATCTCCACATCCACCTCCTAAGTCCTACATCTCCTTTATAACTCATCCGCCTGACTCTCACCTCTGTCCTCTCACTCCCTCAACTCAGATGTTAGTCGCCCCCGCCCCCCCCTCCCGCCAATCTGATCATAGCTTGTCCACTCGTCTTCTCTACATGCATACTTTGCTGATGCTTCATATCTAAACTCCCTTTATACATGATTATTTCTCCCTTATCTTTGATCCCATCCCTACATCCTACCCACCCAGCTCCCTTTACTTACCATGTCAGCTGACATCATCAGGTGCTGATCACATAGATCCTCTGAACATTAGGGGTATTGACCTGCTCATTCCAGCTCATGGAATACATGCAGAACCTTACAGTTTTGATTCGACTGTGCTTTAAAAGTTTCATCCAGGCTCTGACCAAGTGGGCTTTCCTCCATCTCCGCAACATTGCCTCTGGATCACTTGGTCTCTTACCACCCCCCACCCCATATGCAGCTAATAACCTCAAACTTTTTTTCTCACTTTGCAATTTACTGACAGAAGAGTGCACTTACATGGTTCTGCAAACATAATGACTTGTCCGCACAATAGGCATTAGCAAGAAATGTAGAGAAATGTGCTAAACATCTGGTACACAGCAGTTATTCTAATTTCCATTTGTCGCAATCAATGCAAGCTGCTGAGTGCATTTTGTCCCTTGCGGTGAACAGTGTCATTCAAGGGAATCCATTATCTTAAGCCAATAAGACTGTATTTGAAGTGCACAGTGATAGCATTGAGTCTATATGTAGCCCGTTGGTAAAACTCAAACTAGTTGGGAAGGAAATAAAACACACTTAAAAATGTCTCTGTGGATACGTTGGCACATTTTCACATCAGTGTATGATAGACAGGTGATTGTTTGACAACATTCAAATATTCAAAATAGACCAGTATGGAATATTTTACAATTCTGTTTCCATAAAGTACTAAATGTCCACCATCATGGACTACATCTCTTAACTATTGCACAGAACCACATGAGAGCCAACAGAATTTAATAAGTTAATTTGAATATTATAAGCTCAACATATACAAACCCTAATCAATGCATTTCTATTGCTATATTTATCTCTTGCATTGAGAATGTGTAAAAACAAAATCCAGCTCTCAAATACGTCAATGTCTACTACCACAGCATTTATTTTAGCCCGGTCACAAATTTGTCTTGACTCAGGTAACCAAGTAAACAAAAAAAACCATACATGACAGATTGTTTGACCAGCACACAATATTTTATTTCCTCAAAGCTAACTATCAATTCTAATTTGCAATTTTCGCAAAACAGATTTATTGCATTGGTCGTTTTGCTTGGCAGCATTTTTCCAACTTTGGCAATTTGGAACCTGAAATTTGTGGCCTGCAAATTTCACAATACATTCTGCAACCATCGCAAATAAGATCCCACTGTTTATACAGTGATCGCAAGTTTAAGGGCTCTAACTGTTATTCTTTTCTCTTATAAAGGTTATTACACACTTGGAAATGTAGACAATTGGATTGAAAAGGCACTCAATGGGAAAACAAATGAACTATTGACAGAAAAAATGTCTCAGGATGTAAAATCCATGTTTAGCATTTCGGAAGATCATAAAAGAAATTTGAATAAAGAAGGCCTTTGATCTTTTGTTTACATGACTGTTTGTGGGACACTACTGTGGCTGTCGCGATTCGCCCACAAATATACCGTCAATTCACTTTACAATATGTTCTGTGAAGCGCTTTGAGACATCTAGAAGACGTGAAAAGCGCTATATCAAATGCAAGGATTATCATTATTATTTGATCTCATCTTCCAAAATACCCACCCAATCACCTCCTTATCACAGTATCCATTTTTTTTTTAAATGAGGCTTCAACTACTCTTCCTGGTAACCAGTTCAAGTCATTAATTGCCCTCCAGGTAAATCAATAGTTAACTCCATTCATATTGCACTGACTTGAGAACTCAATGCTAACTCATTCCAGATCCACGAGGCATTTCTTAATCAGATACATCTAATTAGCTACCCACGTACAAGTAAGATTTTAGACAGAAAATTTCTATCTGGTAAAAATAATTCTTCAAAGAACTACAAATGTGCTATTTATCTCTCCCTCCAATAATAAAAATAGCTGCATTCGAAGGCAGTTTGAGATCCGACCACATTATATGAAACAATATCAACTCTTTGTAAGAATTATGTAAGTGCTCAAATTTGGCGCAGAACATGGACTCAACTTTGTTTACTGATATGGACAATTTTGACTCCGACTGAAGTGGTTTGAAAATTCTAAACAATCTGCTACACAATCTCATTAACTATCAAGTAGACTGAACATAGTTACAACCATCATTAAATCCATCCTGGAGGCAGAGGAAGTTCTCCAATTCCTCAGCAGGTGAGCATATCTTACTCTCCGGTGGGCTACAATTTGTAGAACATCCAAGAATTACACCATTGTTTCCAGCATTGTTGCTGGTTTTGCTTGCAGAAATTGTTAGTACCTGTAATGTTCTTTAGTCTGCAAGCATCTGGTAGCAATTTCTTCATCTGATCAGAGTTTGGTGGTGGGGTATGAGACCCCTCAACAATCCAGTGGCCACAATACTTGGTGTGGGATAATAGTGAATCCCTGGGGGCCAGTGTTCTGTTGAGGTGTTATGCTAAATAGACACAGATCCCAAGTCCTGAAGAAACAAGCAAATCACCTGCAGGGACTATTGGCTGGGCAACTGTATTAAAAAGCCATTAATTTAATATAAATTTATCTTGCACTGAATAGTAGAACCAGAGGAACATGTCCTGATATTGAATGGGGATAAATTCAAAACAAACTGCGGAAACACTACTTCAGTGAGCGAGTAGTAAACATATGGAACAGGCTCCCTAGGGAGATGGTGGAAGCAGAAAGAGTTGATTCTTTCAAGAATAATTTAGATAGATTTCTGTGAGGAAATAATATCTCGGGATACAATATATAGCTTGGGATATGACAAGCGAGTGCCAGGATGGTGAAAGGCGAACTGGATAGACCTTGGTCTTCTTTTGTCTAGCGAATCCTTATGTTCTTAAAATATAAACAAATAGACTGACTGCACATTGAGGGTTAATTCTATTTCACCGGCAGCATTTTAGAAACCAGAGGCTCAAAGCTTTAGCGAACGATCAGTTAGGAACCCCATTGTTATTGAACAATTTAATGTTCTATTTAAGGTCATATCTGAAAACATCAACTGCAGTTTGGCAAGTCTCGAAATGAGTAATCTTTGGAACGATGAGAAAGAGGGTGGAGAGCAGCTCTGCAGAGTAGGGTGTGGGAAACAAAACTTGGATAGAAATCAGAAGGAAAGAAACCTTTTTTGTAGAAAGGGATGTAGAAATGGAAAAACCTCCCGACAATGGCAAGGAGGAACAAGACAACACTAACACATTTGTGGCTGAAGAGTGTGTTGAAAATGGCCAAATAAACATATGAAAGAGACACCAGGAAACTAACCATAACATGTGTGTAAGTTCATTGGGAATAACAGATGGAGATGCAGACTGTTGCTTTACCATTGTTGTCTTTCTGGAAATGGTAACTTAATGTCCAGTTCACAGGATAGATACACTTTGGGTGTATCATAGAAAGCAGATGTCGAGATGTGCAAATAAAATTATAAGCTACACGAAGAGTACAAGACCAGGGAGATCCGTTAAGAAATTGATAGGAACAGGGAAAGGAGAGGAGTTTGATAGTATCTTCATAACTGACCCAATAGCCAAATTTTAGAATTTCTCATTTTAAACTCAGAAATGTAAGATACAATGGGGAAAAAAAAAGTAGTGGTTTCCAACAGGATTTACTAATAGCGTCTCGCTAACAGAATCCGGTAACCAGCAGAACTTAACAAACAATTTATCTGGAGGATTGCTGGCTGAGACATGAGGAGTAATTCCTCTCTTTTCAACTCCTGTCATTGTAACTTTAACATACACTTGTACAAGACAGGACCTCAGTTTAACTTCTCAACTTAAAAACAGTAACACAGCACTTCTCCAGTCAGCTTAGGCTGTGAGCTCAAAGTCATAACGTGGGGCTTGAATCCATTCGTTTCTGACCCAGAGCTGATGCAAATGTAAAGCAAAAAAATCAAATAAAAACAAACTAAAAAATCTCTCACATGCGCATGAAGGGCATGGTCAGGGGAGTAGGGCACAGAGATAGGATAGCTGTCAAGACATTTGAAGCTAAGGCAGTATACATCTAAAATCATGTACATGAGTTTATGAGGGAAAAATCAATGCATGACACTGTACATATCTTGGGATGGAATGAATTGTTAAATGAGCTAACTGCACTAGAAATCCTGAGAGAGGTTCAGATCAAGGAAGCCCTTTAACCCATCTGGCCTCATAATTCCGGGCTGCTAACCATACTGTTCTCCCAAAACAGTAAGATATGTTGAAATTAAAGGGCATGAGGAACTGTGCATTATCTCAAGCCTTGGAAATTTCAGGCAAGAAACAAAAAGGAGTTGAAGTTTTTGCATCCAGCGGGAAGTTGCTGTTGCTAAAATTTGATCGGAGGTTGCAGTTTAAAACTTTTAATCTATGATCTTCTTAAGCCTTCCTGAGCCCCAAATCCTGTCTAGGAAAACCGCTGGGTGCTTTGGTGTTTTACAAAACAAACACTGAGAAATGGTTGGTGCGTGGCTAACACTTACGATTACATCTCTTCTGGACAAATCGCAGCTTGCATGCTGTCCGATAGGTCGAAAGACGGATTACATCATAATTTTGGGCCCCTAGAAGGAAAGAGTACACACGAGTTAAAATACAGAACATCTGGTAATAATATGAAACATCTGGTGATAAAAGAATGAACGAGATCCCCAACAGAGCCTGGGATCAGCTAAGTGGAAAACAATCACTTTGAAACCTGTGGGGTTTTTTTAGATGAAATAGTATATTAAAAAAAATTAATCTGGAGACAGTTGTAGTGCAATGGAAGAAGTGTGAAAAGAGACAATGATTAATGGGATATGAATCTCTTCACAAGATTATAAGAGAGGTTCCAGTGAAGAAGGACCTTCGATCTTCCATTTGATCTCATTGCTCCACAATGCCATCTCGATTAACTCCTTGAACATATTCAAGACTGAGATAGATTTCTTATTGCAAAAGGGATTACGGGATATGGGGATAAGGCAGGTTAGGTTATTAGCTGGAGTTAGATTAGAAGATCTGCCATGATTGAATGGCGGGGCAGGCTTGAAGGGCCGAATGGCCTACTCCTGCTCATACACGTTATGTGAACTTCCCATTCGCAGAATTAAGCAGTCACTTAAATAGTTTAAATGATTTTAGCTAGAAGGTGTAAGACATGAAGTAGTCAAATGCGGCAGTTATTTTGCTTGTAGCAATATCCCATAAATAGCTATGAAGTGAACGATCAATTTATCTGGAGGAATGTTGATCAGCACATGGGAAGAAATTTCCTAAGTTTTTCCAATAATTTAAAGAGATAAAAAAAAAGCAGAAAGAACCATGATTTAAAGTCTTGTCCAAGGGACAACACCTTGGGTAAATGTTCCCTCATGATTGTACTTGAGTATCGTACTGGACAATGTCTTCAGGTCCCAAGTTTGAACCCAAAGTCGTCCAATATAAACTGGAGTGCCTACCAACCGAGTCAAATTAACACACTAAACAAGTGGAGTATCCAATCCATCCCGTTCACATGAATTTTTAGATTAACAAAAATTGATTAAATTAAAGATGGATTAATGACAAATTAACTAGCTGGATTGAAAAAACGTTTTAGCAATCATAATGATAAAATAACAATCATCCTTATTGGTATTCCTAACCTTCAACAGAGGGAGCAAAGAAATGAAAGCTCAATACAACATGGAAAATCTGAAACACGTAATTTAAAAGGATGGAACAGTGTAAGCAATTTCACTGACAATTGTGGGCAATGCTGACCTGAGAGCACTGAGATTTAGCACAGAGAATCAACCTGTGTGAATTACGAAAAGACAGAAATTAAATAACAAGGCAAGCAACAGAATTAAAAAGTGCATTTAGCCTCTTAGTCCCCTTTAATAATACATTGGTTGCCAGAGTTTATCAGGTATTGTATGACTTTTGTTTGCAAGGATATAAACTTTTAATTTTTAATGTAAGAACAAGCAATGTGAATTTATTGTGCCCTAAAGCTCAGTCATACTGTGTCAGAGAAAAGCAGCATCTGCATCTTTCCAACATATCTCATAGAACATTATTCTGTGCCAAAAGCTGAAGACAGGCAGCTGCGGGGGGAGCTTTGCCCTGGAAGCTCAAGTTCTACTAATCATTTAATTTTTAAGTCCAGCTGATTCAAAAGGGTCACCCACATCCTCAACTATACCAAACTCCACACATCCATCAGCCCAGCCCCAGCCAGACTCCTCTGACTCCCTCTACCCCAACAGATCAACTTCAAGTACCTTCATCTGTAAATCCCTTCACACCCTACCACTTGCCTATCCCTCTCCTACCCATTTCGCCCACAAAATAGTGATTTTTATTTTTATGATATATTATAAAATACAATGAATCCACTTTACAGTATGTTCTGCGAAGCACTTTGAGTCTTCTCAATGACGTGATAAGGCCCAATATCAAATGCAAGGACTATTACTATTATTATTACCCCATTCCTCTGTCTCCCTCCTACGTTCAGCTAACTCGGGCTGCTGTGAGCTTGCCCACTACCACTATGCCACCATTAATGACCGAGCCATCAGGCACCACACCACTAACCTCTGCAAATCTCTCCTTCTATCCCTCTATTTCACCCACTCTCCATCCATTTTGAAATCCTGCCTAAAACCTACCTCTGACAATGCTTATGGTAACCGCCTTCCCCCTGCTTGGAAGGATCCAGCTTTACAAGTCTTTGTAAAACACTCCGAGACATTATTCTATGCGAGTGGTGCTAAATAAATACATGTTGTTGTAAATTAATTTCAAGTAATTAAGTAAATTATATCCCTTAATGTATTTTTATTGTTAATTATCAATCGTAAATTCCTTAAACAATAATCAACTGTCTTTTCAATTTATTATGAAATATGATCACGATTATCTTAATGGACTAAATCATCAATGACTGCAAACACAAATTTATAACAAGCATTGCAGGCCATAAGCAAGAACGATTGGTTAGAACATCACTCAAGCCAAACAAAACAAAGTAATTATACAGCTCTTTTCAAATAGGATAATAATAATGATCCTTGCATTTGATATAGCATCTTATCACCTTTTCTAGACGTCTCAAAGTGCTTCACAGAATATGATGTAAAATGAATTGACTGTACATTTTGTGGGCGAAGCGCCATAGCCAATTGCGCAGAGCAGTGCCCCACAAACAGTCATTGATTGATAACATTGTGAAGAACTTTGGAGAGACAGTATGCATCACTGAGCAAGGTTTGAGGGATTACAAGGTTCGGGCTGTTGACTGAAGATTTGGACAAATAATTTTAGAAGGATTTTTAAGGCAGGGTGAGAGGACACACATACAAAGGGATTTGGGGAGAGAGTTCCGGAGAACTGGGACAAAACGGCTGAAACTTGGCCACCAACTAAAGGATGGAGTGGGAAGAGGGGCATGCAAAAGAACAGAGACAGATGAGTGGAGAGTTTGAGCATGAGAATGAGGCTGGAGCAGATTCCTGATATAGAGATAAACCTAACCCTAAGCCAAGAACTTGAAAGGATTTGAATGTGGAAGTGCAAGTTCAGTACAAAGTGGAAACAGAAGTTATCCTTCACATCTCCAGATTAGTTTAGACGAAGAAAGCCCATCGGCCCATCAGATCTTACATCGCCAAGCTGTTTTTTAAGTGAGAAGCTGCCTTTTAATATCATCCATACAAAGCAGCAATGGTGCTGCTTTGTACTTAGTATAAGGGACCCCCATTAGTGCCCTTCAACATAGTTCTGCCTTGCCTGTAGCCTTGGACCCACACTAACAGGACATTTAGTTCACCTGGCTTCTAACACTGACTAGCTGGCTTCCTGCATTATAAAATGAATTGTGTCCAGGTCGCTGCAAACATCACTTCCTGCACATGTATATGTGTACCACATACAGGAGTCCTGCTGCAGTCTCATCACAAACAAAGTGACATTAGTGGCAACCTGCTGACTCACCATCAGACATCTCTTCCCACCTCGATTATCACAGGACACCTGAGACCTGACACCAATAAATTGAACAGTCAGTAGAGCAATGTGAGTGGGAAAAGGGACATGCAAAAGAACTGAGATGGATGAGTGGAGAGTTTGAGCTGAGAAAACATTTCTTCACTCAGAGGGTAGTGAATTTATGGAATTTTCTACCCCAGAAGGCTGTGGATGCTCAGTCATTGAACATATTCAAGATTGAGATCGATAGATTTTCAAAAACTAAAGGGATTAAAGGATATGGCGGGTAAATGGAATTAGGTTAGAAGATCAGCCATGATCTTATTAAATGGCGGGGCCGAATGGCCTACTATTTCTTATGTTCTTATGCAAGAGACCAACCGTGCTACGATGAGGTTTCCTGTAATTTCAGCTCTCAGTGTAGCACAGCATGCAATTTCATAGAGAATACATTTTAGTTAAAAGATTCAGGAGGAATAAGTCAGTGCTGCTGAACTGAAACATTGCAGATCAATAGGCCCGTGTTTAAATATGCAAGCATTTATTTCCCTTCTGAGTTATTTAGTGCATTGACTTTTACTGCTATTCAACTGGCCACCTAATGATCTGCTCCATTTAATCTGTGAGCTCAGCACAGAGGGCTGTGTTCTTTATTAAACATACAAGAGGACATCGAACATCAGCCAAGCTCAGCTTGTTAAAAAGATCTTAATGCCATGAATGGGCATTGTTGATGGAATCACTATTGCAATTACCATGTGTAAAATCCACCATTATTTTCCCAAGATAACTGTGGCAATACTTTCAAGTTCATCAGCAAATTCTTAAAATATGAGCAGAACAATAAGCTTTAACTGCTCAGGAACAAACCCATTTTCTCGAATTATCTTAAAAAGCATTGCACAAAGCTTTCAGTGAGCAAATGCATTGCATGGTATGCTACTGAGCTATAAACATCAAAATGTTCCAAGGTTCAAAGTTTGGTCTGTGCTTCACTGGTTGATATCTTTGGGTGGCGTTGAGGATACTGGTGGCCCACAAATATACGGTCAATTCACCTTACAGCATATTCAGTGAAGCGCTTTGAGACGCCGAGAAGACGTGAAAAGTGCTATATCAAATGCAAGGATTATTATTATTATTACTGATTTTCATGAGTCAGTTCATGAGCTGGGCTGGCGTGGAGTCCTGTAGCTCAGTTTTTAGAGCACTCGCCTTGCAAGCGAGACACCTGGGTTCAATTCCAGGCAGGGCAAAACCTTGGGCAAGTTTCTTTACTCCACACGCCTAATAATAATCCCTCCAAAACAAAAAACAATAATAAATTGGTCATTTTCAATCCACGACTGTTTGTGGGACACTGCTGTGCGCAATTGGCTGCCGCGTTTCGCCCACAAATGTACAGTCAATTCACTTTACAGCATATTCTGTGAAGCGCTTTGAGACGTCGAGAAGACGTGAAAAGCACTATATTAAATGCAAGGATTATTATTATTATTACTGACTTTCATGAGTCAGTTCATGAGCTGGGGAAGGGAGGGAAGTGGAGAGGAGGGAAAGGTGCTCTGTTTATCTAGCAGTAAGTAGGAACCCGGTTGTTAGTTGATTGGCCAATTACTTATCCGCAGAAAATAATCCCTCAAAAAAATTTGGTCACTCAACTCACAACTGTTTATGGAATACTGTTGTGTATAATTGACTGCCATGTTTTGCCCACAAATATACAATCAATTTACTTCACAGAACATTCTGTGAAGCGCTTTGAGACGTCTAGAAAACGTGATAAGGAGCTATTCCAAATGCAAGGATTTTTATTATTATTACAATCCAGCAATCTCTTCTGGAAAGTGGTTTCTGTGGGGACAACAACAACTTGCATTTACATAGCACCCTTCACGTGGGGCAGCGTCTTAAGAGCGCTTAACAGTGATGGAGTCCTCATCAGTTGAGGGTAGGTTTGGGCTCAGCTGTGATGACTTTAATATCCCTCAACAACTATTTAACCCTTATTGCTTTGTCTTTTGTCATTGGTTAGGGACCATGAATAAATGCGCTATATAAATGCAAGTTGTTGTTGACCAGCTCTCTGTAAACTTTGGTCAGTTTGCAGTCTACTCAGTGTATGATGCTGAGATGTTTCTGCTAGAATGCTCAGCTGCATCAGGGAGATGTTTCAAACAAAATCAATTTAGTGAACTGAATGACCAGTTTCAACATTAAAAAGTTATTAAAATAGTGGGCACAAAAATGGTGATTTTGGGGAAAAAAAAATTCCCCCTCTTACGGACAGGATTCGCTCAGGGTGATACAACCAGGCAAGAATTTACCCAACAAGGGCAAATAAGCTGGAATGGCACACAGCCCAAAACTCAAGCTCATAATTTTGGGAGTCAAGGACTCTTCGTGAGCAGAGTTCCTGGATCACGGAGCAATGGATTGGGTCAAGATCAAAGCCTCTTATTCGCTTGCCAGCAGGCACCACTGCCTTTGTATTACATTACACTAGTGCCATTCAACCCAAAAATGATACAGTTTCAAAAAAGTTCAAAGGATATCAGTTTCCAATTAATCTGAGAAAGCTTTCATCACTTTGTGAGAGCACAGTAGCCAGTCACTGGGAATGCACTGAACTTCAGAACTCTTTCTAGCACGAACTTCACAGCTATGTTCGTACTGACTTCCACAGCTCTGCCAGTAAAAGCTGATGCGATTCCTTGGTGACAAAATTCCTCTCACTGAGACAACAATTTATGACTTTTAAAGTCTTTCTTTAGGGACGAGCTCATGCTGCCACTGCACTCTCAGCCAGTTGAAAAAGTCATATTACATCAATCATAAGTAAAAACCCTTGAAATCAGTCAGGAAGAAAAGTTCACGCTGCCACCGATAAACAGCTCTTGCAGCTAGGGTCAAGCACTGAAATCAAAGTTGCATTTGAAACATTTAGTTGGCATAAAGTGTTGATTAAAAACAATATGGATTCTTGGTTTGCCATTTCTGGGGTCTAAAATAATAATCCTTTCATTTGCTATAGCGCCTCATCATGTTTTCTAGACGTCTCAAAACGCTTCATTTCCTAGTAATGATTCCCTGCCCCCATTGACTGGTCTGCCCACCCTTCCAGCTCCTGCTGATGAGTCAGGTTGGCTATGCTTTCGTCAGGAGTGCCCTGGAATACTGCGGACCTACCTGGCTCAGGAACCGAACGACTGAGAACGCCACAGAGGGTTGGCTCGATTCCAACATTCCATTGCCAAGCAGGTCCCCTTGGAGCCAGTTCAGTTCCAAGGAGACCCCACTTACCTGTAACCCAAGGAGGATGTTGCATAAATAGTGAAGTTACCTGCAAAGGTATGGAATTCTCTATTCGTACACGATTTCTGCTACATTATGAGCAGAATAGCTGGAGCTTTACCGTGGCAAGAACTGCATAAAATATCAGGGTTTATAGACAAATACGTCTAAAACGGGATATATTCCTTCTGTTATTATTACAGATAGGAAGTAGGAATGTAGGAACAGGAAAAAGTCATTCAGCCCACTGAGCCTGCTTCAAAAAAACATTAGATAGTGGCAAATTTTTAATTCCCTTTCACAAATATTTATCCATCTCACTTTTAAACATTCTGCGTTTATAGCAGAGGTACCATTGCAAAAATAGGGCTACTCACTCCACAGGTAAGTATGGAAAGACTTGAGCTGCAGAATCAGATCATTTGATAAAGCTCTCAAGACCCAACATCTCTACTACTTCTGATATTCTGTTAAACGAGTTTTCAGACATATTTTGCCTATTGAACATATTCATTACAAATTTCATACAAGCCTGCACAAGGCATATTACAATTCAAAGACTGCATCAGAGATTTACTTTGAAGCTCTGGTTCGTAAGATCAGCAATCAAAAGAACTGTATATATTCAAGGAATGTATCATCTCCATTTCATCTTAGCAAATAGTTTCACCTCCCGCACCCCCGCCCCAGTCACCTGCAGGGTACCCCAGGACTCCATCCTTGGCCCTCTTCTTTTCCTTATCTACATGCTCCTCTGGGCAGGGTCATCCAGACACAGGGTAAACTTCCACACGTATGCAGATGATACACACCTTTGCCTCCTCCAGTACTAACTTCAGATTCGCCGATGTTCTATCAGCTTGTCTCACAGATATCAGGGCCTGGGTGAGTGCAAACTTCCTGAAGCTGAATATGGAAAAGACGGAAGCCATACTACTCTTGCCAAGTCCTACATTATTTCTTTAGAAACTTAACTTGAGCAACAAGTTTTTGATTTTAATAAGACTTAAGGTTGTATTCTTGTGTTTATCTCTGGCTCGGTGTTATTATTAGTATTATTATCTCCACTCAATAAACATATTTGGTTGAACTGCCTATTGCCCGTGTCCCAAACATGGAACTACTTACCTAAGGAGCTGGGATCAAACACGATGAGCAACTGAGTAAAAGCAAAACAACTGTCCACCAAACCATAATGCTTTTGCTTCCAATTGGAGGTGGTATATCTCCCCCTCACACCACTTACACTGAGATCTATTCTCTTAAATTGAATGCTCTTTTGAATTATCTCAACAGAATGATGTATAAGCAAATTTTAAAACATTGTTTTGGTCAGCTAGGTATCTGCAACATGCAGGAGCCTAACGCATGTTTCAGATTATGTTTCATGTCTAACGGATGTCCTGTAGCTCAGTGGTTAGAGCACTCACTTTGCAAGTGAGAGACCTGAGTTCAATTCCAGGCAGGGCGAAACCTTGGGCAAGTTTCCTTACTCTACATGCCTAATAATAATCCCTCAAAAAAAAACAATAATAAATTGGTCATTTTCAATCCATGACTGTTTGTGGGACATTGCTGTGTGCAATTGGCTGCCGCGTTCGCCCACAAATATACAGTCAATTCACTTTATTCTGTGAAGCGCTTTGGGACGTCTAGAAAACGTGAAAAGCGCTATATCAAATGCAAGGATTATTATTATTATTATTATTAGATGCTGCCTGACCTGCTGCGTGTTCCCTGTGATTTCTAATGTTTAATCCTTCAGATAAGACCTCCATCTTTGGGGGCCTTGAAATTCCATGCAGAAAACCAGTGCTATAGATGAAATACAATTACAGTTGGCCAGCTTGTTGGAATATCCACAGTTGTTCGCATTCAATGTGAGGCACGGAGCAGGGCCAAGAAGTTTGATGCCCTTGCATAGAATGTCTGGCAAGTCCAAGGACAATGTGATTAATGGTATAGTGATGAACAAGTTTTTTTTAAACAAAGGAACTGTGTTGCTATGCATTCAGCAGGTCATAGTGTAACCCTAACAACATGTTCTTAAATGGTATGACAAAGTGGAAACTCAAGAAACCTTTGTAAAATGACCTTCATAGCATTAGAAACTGTAAGTGGTAGTTTGATTTTGCATAAAAGTCCTTGCAATGAGAAGGGTTTGAGCACACACAAAGTGGAACCTCATACAAGTTTCCACATGCAAACTTTATAGAACATTTCTGTAGGAAATATCTATACAACAATAACAAAATTATCTTTGTAAAGCGCCTTTCACATCGGGAGGACGTCCCAAGGCGCTGAACAGACAGAGTTACGGACCTGAGCTGGGGGTCGGGGTGGGGGAGGGTGGAGGGTAGTTGGGGGGAAGTAGGGAGATCGAAAGCACAGTCAAAGAGGAGGATCTTGAGACGGATCTTGAAAGTGGCAAGGGAGGGGGAGGGGCGGAGGGACTGCGGGATGGAGTTCCAGAGAGTGGGGGCAGAGTGGCGGAAGACCCACCCACCAATGGTGGGGCAAGCGAGGATGTGAAGCAGGCCGGAGCCCGCTGAGCAGAGGGAGTGAACAGGATGGTAGGGGGTTAGGAGGTTGCAGAGGTAGGGGGAGCAAGATTTTGAAGGTGAATTATAGAGAATTAGACACAATTCTATAACCACTCCCATAGTCCCAATCTGTCAAACCAATAAAAAAAAATCATATTACAGCCATACAAAAACATCAACCCCACTACAAACCTGTACACACATTACATGCAAAATTTGAATGTAGTCACTGGAATATTCAGCAAACAATTACAAAGCAATTCCTTATGCTCCAGCCCTTTAGGACTGTGGCCATTCATCTTCTTACAATAGATACATTCAAAGACTTTAGATTGTAACATGCATATTTTCCCTTTTTTCATAATTAGCCACAGAGAAAATAAAATGTGCACAAGGTTGCACTCAATTTCTTGTGTAGAATAACTAAAAAATTCATGCCTGCACCATTCCTGAATTGTAAAACTCAAATAAAATGAAATGATCTCACTAACTGATCACCAATTAACAAATATCCACCAATCAACACCACCAACATTTAATAAATCCAAACTAAAATGGATAAATTATAAACACCATCAGCTACAAAGGGCACAGAAGATGAAAATTGCATCAAGTGGTGTGTTACTATGTGTACAGGTTTGTATGGGTTGGGATGTTTGTAGCGTATTGGTATTGCAGGAGGGAGTTTTTAGTGGATTCCGTGGATAAAGTGCGGCCACATTTTTCGATTGGCCATGGGCTATTGCTCTTTGCTATTGTACAGATGGAAATTTATGGATCCAAATACCGCGTTGTAATGAGGCTACAGAGTGGCTAAAGGCATGGAATTGTCAGGTGAAGGTGTAGTATCGAATTTGCATTGTTTAATTAATCTGTTATGGCCTTAAACACCTCCCCTCTACATCACCCTGCCAGCTCAGGCCTCCACTTGTCTTGGCAAAGCACTTTTGAGACATAAAAGGTGTTATATAAGTGAAAATTATTGTTGTTTTAGTAGTGAAAGGAAACAGTGGCTTGCACATGGGACGCACAATTCACCGAGTCTTAACTAGTTTTACCCTAGAGTTCTAAATAATAAGTGACGGAGGCCTTCAGCTAATTTAATCTCACCCTTCCAGAAATGCGCTTGCCTACAAAATACACAGACATTAACTACTCTTTACAGTAAATTCTGTGAAACACTTTTAGTCATCCTGCTGTTGTAAAAGGTGCTACCTCAAATATAAGGATTATTATTATGATTCTTAATCGCTATTATTATTTATTAGAAGTATTATTACCCATCCTTACTATCTTCTTATTACAATACCAAGTAGTTTCTTAAATGAGTCCAGCCTGCCTGTCACTACTGAGATTTAGCTCTCATTGTCCTGGCAGATCATTATACTTTAGAGCCACAGCAAAATGAGTGCCCTTTGTAAATAAAAAAAACACCATTCTTCTTGGCCAGGATTAATAGAGGGAAGAAACACTCTCTTTCATGTAGAAATAAACCTTCCAAAATCAATGATTTCAAGCAAACTACCTTTCAATGAAATGTAGTTGAACTCAAAGACTACCAAATAATTATACATAGTCCTTTTTTCTTCCTATTTAAATCAACTATCGATTTTGTGTAAGCCTTAAGATATTATCAGGGTAAGAGAAAAAAACCTAACCATTGCCTCATTTACGAGCTTTGATTCAGCCAGTCCAAACTAATCTATCCTGTTCCACCAAGATATGTTGACCAAACCCCAGTGCATGGGGAAAAAAAGCATATAATAAAGTACAGCCTGATTAATCAATATATCAATCACACAACAGGCCCCTTTAGGCCTTATGAAACCTCAAAATCTGTAATCTCTGCACACTTAAAAACAGTTCCCCAAATCAGATTTTAATGTGCACCTCATTAAGATGCACAGAATTATAGAATTTTACAGCACAGAAGGAGGGCATTCGGCCCATCGGGCCTGTGCCAGCTCTTTGAAAGAGCAACCAATTAGTCCCACTCCCCCACTCTTACCCTACGGCCTTGGAAATCTTTTCTTTTCAAGTAAATATCCAATTCCCTTTTCAGAGTTATTATTGAATCTGCTTCTATTACCCTTTCAGGCAGTGCATTCCAGATCGTAACAACTCGCTGCATAAAAAATGTTCTCCTCATCTCCTCTGTTTCTTTTGCCAATTTTCTTGAATCGGTGTCCGCTGGTCACCGGTCCACCCGCCCAGCAGTGAAAACAGTAAATAAGGAAAATTATCAAAACCCCTCATAATTTTGAACACCTCTATTAAATCTCCCCTTAACCTTCTCTGCTCTAAAGAGCACAATCCCAGCTTCTCTAGTCTCCCTATATAACCAAAGTCTCTCATCCCTGGTAAATCTCCTTTGCACGCTTTCCAAAGCTTTGCCATCCTTCCTAAAGTGTGGTGCCCAGAATTGGACAAAATACTCCAGCTGAGGCTTCATTTTGACAGACTTTTTGCCCAAATCAATGGTTTTCAATAAAAAAGTTACTCACTGGAGAAGGAAAACTTGGGAGGGTGTGGGGGAGTAGCAGGAAGAAATAGCTGATTTCCCTTCAGCTCCATATTTTGACATTTCCTTGGCAGACAGTGAACAAAGCTGCATTAGAATGTGTGTGTGCATCTCTGTATCCTCTGCAGCGTGCTCCATTATTAACTGCAGTGGTCATCCTCCAAGTTGCCCTACCCTCTACAGCTTTCCCAATCCACCCCCCAGCTCAGGTGTCCAGCCAACTGTGTAAAGATCTTTGAGACGCCATCCCAACTTGAAAGATGCTACATTGTAAATTGTCTTGTATTTCAATCTATTATGGCACTTACACCCCAGAGCAATTATCCATGACATTTCCAATAACAACAGTTACATTTATACATCACCTATCACATCGGGAAAACATCTCAAAGCGCTTCCAATACAGTACAGTTTTCAGTTGGAACCCGCCATGTCAACCTGCAGTCATTCCATCTCCCAAACCTCTTTCCTTAACCATTTGCTTTGTTTTCTCAACACTAGAAACAAATTCCAAATGGTTTACTGGCCACCCTAAAATGTTTATGGGCTACTCTTCACTTAAAAATCTGAACTATGATCCTGGCAATAATAGGGTTGGTTTCCTCCCTGAGGCCAGAGAAATAATCTGCTAACGATTAAAAACACTCGACCACATTTATCTTGTGAAAAACACAGCACCAGATGTAAATTGAAAGGAAAATTCAAAACAGCTTTGCAACAAAATAGTTTTGTTTCAGAAAAGAACACATTTCAAACCACATCAAATGCACAGATCGAAGAACATTTCACAATTCAATTATTTGCTGGAATGAAATGCATTATTCTATCCTACTCGCTTGATCTATATATAGAGCAAGATTTGCTTGTGAGCATAAATGTGATATTAAATTCAATTGCTCTCACAGAATAAGATGCAAAGATTTTTATATGCTGAATTGCAAAATTACACAATACATTGCCAAAGGTGCATTGCATCTCATTATAATAGTGTTACTGTTCATCAAACATGCTCAAGCTCTTAGAAATCTAGCCGGCTAGTCACGCTAAATTAAAGCTGACTTCCAGTCATCAAGTCATCTCCGTCATCATTTCCAGCACACTGCCATTTGATGACCCAAAGTTAGCATGCAAGTAGCCTGTGGTGTTTTATAAGAATAAATAATCTTATGTATTTGATATTGCACTTCACAGGATATACTGCAAAATCCAATGACTGTGTATTTTGTGGACGTTTGCGGCAACCAGTAATGTTCCATAAACAGCCATGGAGTGAGTGACCAATTTTATTTGCGAGATTGTTGGCTAGGGCACCAGGAGACACTCCCTTCTCTTTTCAAATAGTGCAATGGGAATTTTAACATCCACCTGGACGCCGACAGGATCTCGGTTTAAAAGGCTCTGCCGAAGTTTTGAAGCAATACAACACAACAACAACAACTTGCATTTATATCGTGCCCTTCACGTGGGGTAGCATCCTGGAGTGCTTGATAGTGGCGGAGTCTGACACCAAGCCAGGAGTGGAGGGAGTGGGGAGGTGATTTTTAGCACGCTTAAAAAGGAAGATCTTTAGACAGAATTTGAAGGTGGGGTGTGAGGGGGCTAGGCAGAGGGTATTGAGGAAAAGAGTTCCAGAGTTTCGGGGCATAGTTGCTGAAGGCACGGGCACCGAGGGTTTTAGCTGCATTGGTTGTGAGGTACGGACGGAAACGTGCAATGTGATGGAGGTGGAAAAAAGCATTCCTGGTCAGGGAACGGATGTGGGGTAGAAAGGAGACCTGGGGATCGAACCTGAAGCCTAAGTTGTGCACTGGTTTGGTGAGCCTGCAGGAGAGCCCAGGGAGGTTGTGGAGTCCTGGAGAATGAGGAGGCAGAGGGCGTCCTGTTCACAGAGAGAGGACATCATTTGTTACTTTGACGAGCTCCATCTCTGTGTTGTGGGCAAGGCAAAAACATACTGAAAGGGTTTGAGTAGGGAGTGGAGGGAGAGGTGTGAGCGAAGTTGATTTGCAACGATGCATTCCAAAACTCTGGCCAGGAAGGACAGATTTGAGATGGTTCTGAAGTTTGTGAGAATGGAAGGATCGAGGGTGGGTTTTTTTAAGACGACGAGTGACGATGATAGTTTTGAGGGGGAGTGGGACAGAACCTGAAGAGAGGGACTGGTTGATTGGGTCAGCCAGCACTGGGCAAAGGAGGGGGAGCAAAGTGACCAGAAGCTGGGTGGGGAAGGGGTCAAGGCAGCAGGTGGTGGGCTTCATCTGGGTGATGGTGGAGGAAAGGGAGGAGGGAGAGACTGGGGCAAAAGAGTGCAGGGTGGGGGCAGTGGTAGGAGAGGGTAATGAAGGAGGTATGGGGCCGGGTGATATCTGATATGGGGGAAGGGGGAGGTGAAAGCCAGGCAGATGTTATCAAAGGTCAACACAGATTAAAGTGAGTCAGTCGGCTTTCTACATGGAATTTTTTTTAAATGTCAGTGTTCACACTCCAAGGAGTGGTGTTCTGAGGTTAAAATTTCACCATGTGCATCTCTCAATTAAAAAGAGCTTCATATGATGAAAAGTGTTTGTAACCTGTGATTAATAAATCTCACTGCTAACATTTATAAGTGAACCAAGTTATAACAAACATGGTTCTACTTTATCTAGAAATGGTTAAATCTGTGGAAGATCAATGGCAAAGACCCAAAAAGGAAAACATGCCATTATTTCAAATTATTTCCTTCCAGATCCACCAGCATAGCTGACTTATCAGGAGTGGCAATCTTTGTACAAATTCAGCATTTACGTCACTCTGCAAAAAAGCTGTGTGTTGAAATAGGTTTGTTATCGTGATTCTAATTCTCACATACATCTACTATTGACACCTCTGCATATCAGCCTTTCACCATACGTGTTATTGCAGACTTCCGGTTACATCTTCCATCCAAACTAAAGGAACAAGTATTCAACAAGATGTAATAGTGCCAGTCCCTGCAGTTTCATACATTTTTCAAACTTTTTGCCTCCAGTTATAACTAATAATGCTTGTATTTGATATCACCCCTTTCACATCTACAGGATGTCTCGAAGCACTTCACATGATACACTATAGAGACTGTATTTTGTAAGCAATTGCTTTAGTCAATTTATGCACAGGAATGCCCCACAAAGAGCAATTAAGTGAATGACCAATTTTATTTGGAGGATTGTTGGCCAGGAGACTGGGAGAAACTCTCTTCTCTTTTGAAATAGTGCCATGGGATCTCCAACATCCACCTAAGCAGGCAGATAGGACTTTGGTTTAAGTCTCAACCAAAGGACGGCACCTCCAAGAATACAGCAAACTCCAGCACTGCATTAGAGCATCATCTTATTAGACTATATGAGTTAAAGGTCCCAACGGGGGACTTGAACCCCTAACCTTCTGACTCAGCAACAAGACTATTACCAACTGAGCTAGGTTGACAGCTGGCTGACTCAACAGTGGCCCAAGTCCCTTCTCTTTGTCACTTAGAAGCTTCATTCCACTTCATTTCTCCTCATGATGACATGGATGAAATGATAACTTACAGAGATCAAGGGTACAAATCCACCACATCATGTTGCTGCTTCTGCACCTGAGCTGGGGATCAAAGTCAAGAGGGGTGGATAGCAAGAGGTTGGAGAGGGTGGAGACTGAAGGAATATAGGCTTAAAGAGGGAAGAAGGTTTACAAGATAGAATAATCTCATACACAATGCATAGACAGAGATGGAAGGGCAAGTTGAGAGGGTGCATACAGGAGTCTACTTCTATGCACAAATATACAATGCACATAAGAAAGTACAAGCAGGAGTTTCCACATTGACAAGAATGAACCCAACTAATTAGAGATTCACAGTCCTAGATATTTTAACCTGTAGTTTCTTGGTTCACCGTAAGACAAAAAACAAAAACACTCCTATTCCTGTCAGAGAGGTAGACAGATAGACAGGGACTGGTCTATTCATTCAAGAACACTCAACTGCCATTGAGATTCCAAACATTTCTCTTCCAAAGGATAGATTGTGAGGATGGAGAAGCCATTCTTCTTTGGGAAAGTCGTAGTGATTGTGATGGTTAGAAATTATGACTGAATCCGAAGGAGAGATAGCTTTAGCTGTGCATTTGCAAAACTATGAAGGTTTCTAGGAAAATCGGAACGCACCTTACATCAAATAAAAATTCTTATTGTGCCACACTGAATCTCAATTAAAGCTACAAATGATGGAAATGATGGGGTCTGTCCAGTCCTGGAGTCAAGGGGGAGATCAAAAACTACAATGGGTAGAAAGGGCATTAACCAAATAAGAAAAACTTGACTGTTTCTGCAAGTAAATCTGTGACTTGCACCATAAACTTTAAAATCGTTTTGGTGCTTTACTTAATGTGGTGTGAGTGAGGTTGTAAGTCAGCGGGGCCTGACTGCTTTACTTGTGGAACAGAATGTGGAAAAGCACATGGCAGGACAGTAAAGCTGGCAGTTCAGTAACTAATTGAAAAGGAGGATATGATTGAGTTGGCAGCTCTGGAGCAGGTAGCTTTGGGCTCAGATTCAGTCAATTACGTTTAGAATATATACAACTTTCTATTCTGAATAAATCAGTTTTCCTTTCAATGTGAACAGTTCATTTTTATTTTACATTAGGTTATGTAAGTGAAGAAGGTCAAATAGTTGCCACAGCATTTTATTTGTTTCTCTCTCTATCCCTCTTATCAAGCCAGTGCCAGGGAGGATATGTGAGACTCGATCTTACATGCAGCTTTTGTCTCATTTACTGCGTTTTGCCTGCCATTAATGCTGACCACAAAAAACCAAAATAAATCCACTTACAAGTCAAAAAGCGTATTTATAAATATCCCATAGATTAATGATTTTTTCTCTTTTTGCAGTGTTCTGTGTAATTACACGCTTGAAGATACCTCAGGCAACAGTATGGATGTGATCTTGTAAAGTACGATGCTGTGGCAACATGCTACTTGTCCAAGAAGATCACATTTAACACTCCCCCCACCACGCCCCCCCAAAAAAAAACTTTGGAGGATAATCATTTTAAAATCAAATGATATTTGGCATGAATTTATCTCAATGGAATAATTCATGTAATCACTGCTTCTCACTTTAGGTAAGATGTCAGGCCCATAGAGAAGATGCAGAAGAGATTTAATAAGGTGATACCAGGGATCAGTTGTTTGACCTATGAGCAGAGACAGGAGGAATTGAGCCCATTTCCCCTGGAATAGAGATGGTTGAAGGAACCTGATAATTAGGAAGGATAGAGTAGAGTAGATGGAGAGAAATTACTTCCACTGCTTGCACTGCTCAGTGAGTCAGTGAAACAAAGGTATTAAATTAAGATATTTGCTGGAACAACAATTTCCATTTATACAGTGACTTTCAGAACAAGACAACATCTCAAAGTGTATCATACAGTAACTGGGATTCCAAGCTGGGGAAAGAAGGAAGTGGAACGGTGGGCAAGAGCACAGCTGAAGAGAAAGATTTAAGTTGGATTTTGAAGACGATGAGAAAGGAGGTAAGGCAGAAGGATTCTGGTTTGTTGTTCCAGAGAGTAGGGTTGAACACTCGCCCACCCAATGATAGAGTAGATCAGTCGGGGAATGTGATGCAAATAACCTTTTGTTGAGTGGAGGGAGCAGTCAGGGTAGTAGGATTAGAGGAAGTCACAGAGGTAGGGTAAGATGAGATCATGAAGGATTTGAACATAGGATGATAATCTTGATGGGCTTGTGGAGCCTGGTTCAGGAGAGGAGACAATATGCAGAGTTTTAAAATAGTGTGTAACTTATGTAGAAAGAAGCTGGGAAGTTCAGCAAGTAGGACTTGAAATTGGAAATAATTATTTTACACAGAGGGTTGTTCAGATGCGGAATGCCCTGTCAAGAATAGTGGCCAGAGCAGGATCTATCTAAGATATCTATCCAGTTCCCCTTTGAAAACTAACAAAAAAGGAGCAATTTGAAGGGATATAAGGGAAACACAGGTAAATGGGAATCAAATGGATTGCTCTTTCAAAAAGCCAACACAGACACAATTGGCCAAATGATCTGTGTTGCAATGTTTGGGTTCTACAATTCTAATCACACAAGAAACTCCATTTCTCTAACCTGTTCATGTGTTAATTTAAAATCGAGTTCCCATTCAACCTTTAAAATCCAAAATTTGGAAACTGTATGCACCATATTCCAATGGAATATGGAATGCATCGTATTCCAGAACATTATGGGAGAATTCATTATTCCAAATGGCAGAAATTTACAGCACAGAAGAAGGCCATTTCGCCACTTGTGTCAATCATAATCACACCGCTCATCAGTGTGACAAAATTAAAGTTAAAGAGATCATTTTCTGAAGTCAGTATCAACCAACTAAAGATGATTTGGGGATTAGCTTGATAAAACAGTGGTTTAAGAATTTTAAAGAATAAAAAAAGAGTAAAAGGAATTGACACAGAGCAAATTTTATATGAGCATGTTGATAATTTCACAATATTGGTTTTGCACAATGAAAGATATGTTTCATGCTTCATACACAATTGTGATCCCATGAAAGTATGTAAAGGAATGTTTGTGTGAGTTCCTACTATGTGCATAGGGTTGATAACAATATTTATTTGGAAAGCCTGCTGCTGTGTGATATTTCCACTTTGTCTTATGCTTTGGACTTCATTGTCCTCTCTAGTTTTATGGTTACATCAGGGACTAATTTACACAGAGGTATAGGTGAATACCAGTTGGGTCACTTACCAAACACTTCAGTGATGCTGGGAATAATGGACACTAGAGGTTTAGGATTGCTCAACCGATAAACTTGATACACACGTCCACGATGATAAACATTAAATGAAGACTGTATATTCAACCTGAAGTTAGTCTACAACCCCTTCCTCAAAGAGCAAGACAGCAATGGTGCACTTGTTTGCTACCAGATAGTTTCTTACATTGAAAAATGATCAATAATCATCAAGTAAATTGGAAATAAAAATTGGACTGAAATATGAAAGGGACATTAAAATCAATTACAGCCAGGCTCTCTCCAATGATTCAGCTAGTCAAGCAATTGCCTAGTTAAACTAAGGCATATAGACCAGGAAGGTCCTATGGATGATACATTGGGGTCCCATTTGTCTATTCATGCAGATCTTATGACACTTTGTAAAAGAGAAATTTTCTCTAGATAAATGGTTATCTTCCTCACGCAGAGAGTTTTGAGATTATGAAATCCGCTGCATGAAGTGGTGGTTGAATCAAAAAGTGTAGAAGCATTTAAGAGGAACTAGATCTTCACATGAGGTAGAGGGGAATAGAACAGAATAGGAGGGAGTAAGGAATGGGTAAAGACCGGGGCCAATAGAAAAGTGCGGCCGCAATCTTTCCACGGAATCCGCTACACTGTGAGTGTGTCTCTCTCTGTGTCTGTGAGTGTGTCTCGCTCTGTGTCTCTCTCTGTCTCTGAGTGTGTGTGTCTCTAGTTGTCTGTGACCATGTGCCTCTGTGGCTGTGAGTGTGTGCATCTCTGTTTCTGTATGAGGTTGTGGCCCCGAGAGGCAGGAGGCGGTGATCTTGGGTGTTTGGCGGATTTCCACGCCTTCAAATGTTGAGTGGGATAGAAACAGACCATTGGGCTCTTTGGGTCTGCACTGGTGTTTCCGAACACACACCCCCTCACATGCACACACACACACACACACAAATGGACCACCCAGCTTTTGTTAAAGAAAGCATTAATATTTTTTTTGCAACAATCTAATATGTGTTATTTCTTCATGTTTTGTTTTGAGTAATAAAGTGAAAAAATGTAGGTTGGCAGTAAAATGTACTTCACTAGCATCAATCACTCCTCGCAATTTTCCACAATAGTTGCCAAATTTCCCCACATTTTGGGGCAAATATTTCCACAATTTTCTATTGGCCCCAGTGAAGACTCACATGGTGTATAAACACCAACACAGGCTGGTCGGGTGGCCCATTTCCGTGCTGTATATTCTTTGTAAATGTTGATTTGTGTATAACAGGTCTCCACTGTAATCATAGTTACATTTTTAAAGGGAGCTTTTGCTGGACATTATTTTTGTGCCTTCTGAGTAAAGAAAACACAGTCAAAGTTGCCTGTGGCATGTGAATCCTAATCACTCTTGAAAGAAGAATATTAAAGGGTATAGGAAGCGGAAGGGTAAAGGGTTCAAAAACCATGATAATGAATGAACCCAAATCATCCATTAATCCAACAGATTTCTTTCATTTCCACAGTAATTTAATCTAAAATTGAACATTTTAACCTCTTGACTTGACAAAGATCCATTAATGACTAGTTAAAATGGTCACATTGTTCAGCCCTGCAGCATGAGAATCTCAATATTGTACTTCAGAGATCTTCAAAGCATGCCTCAAGAATCTTTTCTTTGACTGTGCTTCAGCCACCCTCCCTACCCTCTCTGCCCTCCACCCTCCCTGATCCCAAGCCCCCCCACTTGGGTCCTAATCCCTGACTGTTCAGCACTTTGGGACATCCTCCCGATGTGAAAGGTGCTTTAGAAACATAATTTTGTATTGTATCTTTGCAGCGTGCTGTTATTTTGAAATGCAAATGTGGAATAACTCACTCATCTCCATAAAGAGTTGTCTCTTCTCAGCCATGGTCTTCCCTCTTTTTCCACACTCCTCAATCATTCTGGTAAAAAAAGAAAACACATTTTTAAAAATGCACACAGCAGCACTTTTGGTAAAAAAGATTCCTTCAAGTAGCATTGGTTTAGGCATGTCATTCAGAACTGCTGCTCAACTCACTGGACAGCAGGTGAACAGGACTCAAGACTTTGGAGGGCAAATGCTCTTTCCCCTGAGCTCAACTGCTTGATATGCCGCATGAAAAAACAGTGAATTGATCAGATATGTTTCAATCTTTAATAATAATGTGTTGGGGTACTGCTGGAGTGTAACCAGCTGAGAATCCATAGTTTGCCATTGTGAACAATTTCTTGGGCCAGCTAGGGCCACCCTACCCATTGGGGCTTTGGTTTGCAGGGTTAGCAGGAGCCGGGAGGAAAGAACCTCTGCCCCCAGTGACTGCCCTTCCAAGTGCTATGAATCAGCCAGGCTGGGGTTCTGTGGATTCACCTGGTTCAAGAATTGGACCCACCCTGACTACTATAGAGGAATGACTAAGTTGCTGACATTAATTTGTATTATGCCTGAAACTGGACTTTGTCCTGCTGCCCTTGCATCCCTGTGTGTTGTTCTGGGTTTGCATACTCCATGAATGGCATATTTGCATGGCACTATCTGGTTATATGTGAAAAACCAACAGCCAACCTGAATGGAGCTGCTATTGAATCGGAGTTCACAGCACTGAAAACAGCAATGTAAGACATACTGGGCACAAAAACAACATGTGTTAGAAATCAAAATGTCACATCTTGAATATGGAATAATATTGGAAGTAGAGTTGTGCTGGAACGTCAAAGCAATATATTCAATCTGCTTCACATTTGATCTGGCACCACAGCAATAGCGACACTGATTGACATGTGGAGCACAATACATTCCCAGTCACCGTCAGACATCATTTTGACAAGAACATTATTTTAACCTGTCACAATGCATAAAAATGTCCTCAATGTTTATTCCCATGTCTAAAAGAGCCGGAATGGTGTTCCAGTATTTTCAGTTGATGAGGCACATCAGCAATGGGGTACCATTTCCCTCCACCCCCATTTTTTAGGAAAAAAACTTTTATAACTTCATAGTTTGGCAGAGTCCATCTGTATCAATCATACTGACGGCTCAATTTAGTAAAATTATAAACACAAAAAAACCCTGTTATAACACACTTCATTATGAAGTGGGTTTGCAATTGGGACATGCTTCCCGACATTAACTTACGGAAAAATTCAAACTCCGGGCAAAAGACCAGTCAGCTCATTTTAAAAATGCTTCTGGGCTTTTGTATCAACAGGTCACCGTGACTGGCAATTCCACATGACATGATGTAGTTGGTGACCTGATGCCATGGAAATCAGGCAATTTGGCTTCCCCTGCGGCTAAAAGATGGTCAAATTCTACAAAAAGGGTCATCAGCTCATTTTCTATACCTTCTAAATGTCAAAATGTAGAGATTTACAAGCTTTGAATTGTTCACGGAAAAGTGGATTTTGAAAATTATAGTTGTTCACCTGCTTACATTATAATTAACTAGAACAATTAAACCAAACCCCAACAACACTTACACATCTAAATTTCTTGTCGGACCAAAGCATAGCCTATTTTCCAATTTGCATTCTCTCTAATTTTCTCACTAATTTTGAATGCAGATGTGTTGACGTTACTATTTGAGCTACTTATGAAAATATTAAACATGCCAATTTCTGTCCACTTTTGGCAAGTACTTTACGGTGACAGTCAAAGTAATTAAAAGTGTAAAGTGTTATCTTTCTAAAACTTAGAATCATCATTATGCCATTAAGAGTGACATTAATGAATTACACTAATTGAATAACAAAATTGATTTTGCTACATGCTTATCTTTGTGAAACTGAAAGCACAGGTAATGGAATAGCCGTGTCTGGCCTGTCTTCAGGGAACAGTACATTAACTAAAAATGCCTCTAATACAGCATAAAATTTTAATTTTAAAAGTCACACCAGTATAAATCTGCTTGAAACCTGGATATGTGCTTTATGCAGAACACATATCTAGGTTTTACAATACAAATTATACAGTTCCTTTCATGTCAGGAGAACGTTCCAAAGCACTTGACAATTCTGGTTAGGTACCAGAGCTGACAGTGGGAATTCAGAGGAGAAGAAAAACAACAAACTTGGTCAAAGAGGGATGTTTCAAGCCATATCTTGAAAGAAGCACCAAGAGGCTGAAAGCCCATCTGCCAATGGTGGAGTAGATAGGGCAGGAGACCTGAAATAGGCTAGTGTTGGCTAAGCAAAGGGAATGGTTAGGTTAGCAAAGGGAATAGTTGGGTTGGTAAAGGAGGTTGCAGAGTTATGATGGAGCCAGACAAAGTTCTTAAACTTGATCAGCTGGGGAACAGGGAGCTGGTGGAGCCGAGCAAGAATGGGGGTGGGGTGTGGGGTTGGGGGAGGTAGAGGCTTATGCCGCCTGGTATGGGAGAGGACCTGGGCTGCAGAATTCTGGATCGTCTCCAGCTTGCGCAGGGAGTAGCTGGGGAGTCCAACAAATAGCATGTGGACATAATCAAGCCTGGGCATAATGATGGTCTGGGCAACCCAGGAGAGAGGTAATGGCGGAGGTGACGGAAAGGTGAGCGAGTGAGTGCATGGATGTGGGATTTCAACGACAGTTAGTGGTCAAACAAGACACCAAGGAGTGTGAATCCATGAAATTTGATGTTGTCAGTTCCTGAGGTGAGTAGGCGCTGATGGAAGACAAGCTTGAGGTGACGTGTATGAATGAATCTAATACTGGGGTTTTACTTGTGTGGGTGCAGAGCTGGAGAGCTAACGAACAGAAATTAACAGAACTGGTTTAATAAACACCAGAAATCACAATCTGTCCCTGCTCTCTGGAATGCCATCCCGTAGTTCCTTCAACTCACCCCTTCCTCCCTACTTTCAAAGTACTTACCCTCTTGACTGCACTTTCAGTCATCTTATCTCCCCCACCACCCCACCCGGTCAGGTGACCAGCCTCCCGATGTGAAAGGGATTGTATAAATGTGAATCGCGTTGTATTATCGCTGTCAGGGCTCCATTACCCACACAACTGATAGATATGATAGACTGCACTGCAACCATTCTTTCCATTCTGAACGTTAACACTGTCAAAGCAGTCTCAAAGGAAAATTAACTTCATTTTATGTTTAGGCAGTGTATTAAAATAATTGTTTTTATGTCATCATCAGTCTCCTTAACAATCCTAACAAATTACTTCCTGTAACATCTGGAGCAAAATTGTACACTTGGTGCTCCTCAGTCTCAATTACAGATGTATTATAATGCAAGGTATTTTTAATTAATCTCCAATTTACACAGTCTGCTCACTTCACAGTAGATCCTGTGAAGCATTTTGAGAGATCCTTCCAATGCCTGGATTATTATTTTAGCTCCCCAAACAGTGAATTTGAAGATCAAGAATTTGAGCTGCTGTACAATTACAATTATAGCATTGCTGCATTTTGTTAAAAAAAATTATTTATTCATAACCCAGGCAATAGCAGAGGATCTGTTCATACTTGCTGTGCCTGAGGAATCTGAAATTCCATTATAGATTACTCTGGTCAAGCAAAAGAATACAGCCTAGTAAGTTACTAGAGCGACACTTCAGTTTTCAGATTTCATTTTATTTCCATTTGCTGCCTTTCTGTCACAGAACGACAAATATCATGTATAATTGATATATTGAAGCTGTTCATGCAATGTCAATTTGTAATACAGTATAATTCAGTGTGTTCACAAACAAAGCAAAAACCTAGTTTACAAGAATGCTGCACAAACTGCACCATTTTCTTGCAAATGGAAGAACAGATCAGAAATGTTATGAACCAAAAAAGACCATTAAGCGAACATGTCTGTTCCTATTGATAGTTTATCCTGAAATGTTAGTTAATTTTTCCCATTGTTAAATACTGTATTGCCAATTTACAACAAAGCATCATCACATTTAAGAGCAAACCGGAGGCGACTTATCTACCTTCAGCGCAGTCAACCTTTTCAGTACTTCCTCTTTGTTTATACTTATCCTATTCATTTCCTCTACCCTCTCCTCCGATACTGTGGCATTTGGTTCATCCACTTCTTTTGTGAAGACAGATGCAAAGTACTCATTCAGCACATCAGCCATGCCTTCTGCCTCCACAATAAGATTTCCCCCTTGGTCCTTAATTGGTCCCACCCTACCTTTCTCTAACCTTTTTTTCCTTGATTTGTTTGTAAAATATTTTAGAATTCCCTTTAATGTTACCCGCTAACCTTTTTTCGTATAATCTTTTTGCCCCTCTTATTTCCTTTTTCAAACCTCTTCTGCACTTCCTATATTCGATTTGGTTGTCTTCTGTATCTTGGGTTTGACATTTGTCATACGCCTCCTTTTTCTGCTTCATTCTAGATACAATTACCTTCGTCATCCAGGAGGTTTGGAAGCCCTACTTTTCCCTTTTGTGGAAATGTATTTATTTTGTCCCCGAGGCTATCTCATCCTTGAAGACTTCCCACTGCTCTTTAGTTATTTTACCTGCCAATCTTTCTTTCCAGTCCACCTTGGCTAGGTCCCTTTTTAACTCACTGAAATTTGCCCTCTTCCAGTTGAATATCTTTACCTTAGATGGTTCCTTGTCTCTTTCCATATGCACTTTGAATGTAATGATGTTATGATCACTATTACCCAGATGCTCTCCCACTGAAACCTGCTCCACTTGTCCTACTTCATTCCGCAGGACTAGATCTAGCACTGCTTCCTTCCTTGTTGGGCTGGAAACGTACTGATCAAGAAAGTTGTCCTGTATGCATTTTAGGAATATTTCCCCCTCCTTGCCCTTTGCGCTATTGTTTTGCCAGTCTATGTTGGGATAATTAAAGTCCCCCATTATCTCGACTCTATTGGCCTTGCATCTGTCTGAGCTTGGCTTGCAGATCTACTCATCTATTTCCTTCCCACCATTTGGTGGTTTATAGTGTACCCTTACCAGCGTAACAGCTCCTTTTTTGTTCCTTAACTCTAACCAGATAGATTCCGTTTTGGGGCCCTCCAGCACCTCGACCCTTTCCACGGCTATAACCGTATCTTTGACTAACATTGCCACACCCCCTCCTTTTTTTCCTTCCCTACCTCTCCTGAATACATTATAGCCAGGAATATTCAGCTCCCATTCCTGCCCTTGCTTGAGCCAAGTCTCTGTTACTGCTACTACATCGTATCCCCCTTTGACCACTTGAGCCTGCAGCTCACCAATCTTGTTTGCTAAACTCCGTGCATTTAGGCACATGCACTCCAAGACCCACTTGACCTGTTCTGCGCTTCCCCCCAGGAGAGGGGATTAACACTGGCACTGATTTGTGGGGCCAAATGGCCTAGTTCTGTGCAGGTGGAATCTCCATTAAAAAAAATCATTAAAAAACAAAAGACAACTGCAAATATTCAAATATGCATTTCAGAGATGCAGATATAATGATGAGCACATCAATTCTAACTTCACCAAAGATCACAGCACAGATACATTGCTCTGCCCCAATGCAGTAATTTTCTCCAAGGATCACAACTCAGATAAAACAGTTGCTGATATCAACTTACTGCCTGAAGGATTTTCAAACCTTGATTCAATTTATATGCTTATATTTTTGTAGACGGCTCTTTCACATGTTTTAAAGGTCACAAATAAATCCTTGCAATTACAAGTCGCTTTTGCAACTTTCCAATGGTATCTATTTCCTTTCATACATGACACTTACAGTAAATGCTCATCAATTTGAAATGTCAAATAATAGTAAATTTCAGGTGTTAACACACTGATGAGATGTGCAGCATTAAAATGAGAGCTAGAATTAGCCAAAGAAAACATCTACAATGCTTTACACTAAAACTCACTTAAGTCATTCTTTAAGTCAACCGTACAATCACCCAAGCCGTACATCCACCCGAGTCCCATTCAATTTCCTATCAAAACCACTTAGATTTATTTGCATCAGTCATATTAATCACCACTTAACTTGTAAGACTACTCCCCTATCCTCCATTACTTGTGCAGGTACTGGCTACATTGAGTCGTGTGAAATGAAGGCCTGACCTGTCGACGCGTGCATACTTACCTGTGTTGAATCGTGGAAAACGCAGTCTTGATCCTTGATGTCATGGGCCGAAGAACTTTATTTCCTGCAATTCAATGCGTTTCCAACGCTTGACGGTAAGTGCACATGCTGTGATGAGTAAAGATTACTTTTCCAGTGTTGCCGGTAACTCAAGAAGCATTGAATCACGGGAAATGTAATCTTCACCCGTCAGAGCATGCACACTTACCAGCTGCATTGAATTACGAATGCACAGTGTAGATTATTGATTAAATCATATTTTATATAACTAGGTAAACAGAGGCGGGTCGGGTAAGGAAACTTGCCCAAGGTTTTGCCCTACCAGGAATCGAACTCGGGTCTCTCACTTACTAGGCAAGTGCTCTAACCACTGAGCTACACGATTCCACGTATAAATTATACGATTTATAAAGATATAACTTGTAGAACTTTACCTCCAATTCGGGTTTCGCACAAGCCATATTAAATGTTATGGTCCTGTACAACGTTTCTTCAAGATTAATATCAATTGACAGCAGTCACCCAAGGCAAATTTTGATCATTTTTCACATGAAAGTCAGTAATTGAGTAGGAGATTTTCCAAGAAGTACAGGAACAGTAATAAATGTTCTTTTGAGTATCATAAGTAACACAAAAGTGTGACAAGCAACTGCCCTATGGCTAATCAGCTCTTCAACTTAAGTCTTTTTATCATTGGTGATAATTCAAATCTTTCTGTGACAAATATAATGGCATTTGCTGGAACATCACCTATGCATCTTACAATGATCCTAATGTTCAATCAGGTGCAAAACTCTCTCTGAAAACCTGTAACTTTAAATAGCTTTTATTCGAAGATCCTGTTTTATAGGTAATGCTGCTTTTACATGACACATTGTACGTAAACAGCACATTATATGAAGGATAGTGTCTTAAACTGCTTTAGTTTGTCCCCAAAGTCAAACCTGTCTCCAGAGATAACCAGTAATATAAAACACAAAATACTGCAGATGCTGAAAATCTGAAGCAAAAACAGAAGTCGCTGGGAACACTCAGCAGGTCAGGCAGCATCTATGGAGAAAGGAAAGTGAGTCAACGTTTCGGGTCCACGACCCTTCGTCAAAACTGGGGCATGTTGGGAGGGAGAGACTTTTAAGCGCTAATAAAGAGGGGAAAGGCAGGGCAAGGAAGATAAAAGAGAAAATGGGGTAGAGGACAGGAGATGATGGATTAAAGAGGTGTTAATAATGCAAAACAAGGAGGGATTGCAGCAAAACAGGGGAATAGAGGTGTTAATAATGCAAAACAATGGGGGCGGGGGGGTGAAATTGTAACAAAATAGGCAGACCAGAGAGAGAAAAGGTGTGCCTGGGACCCCGATGATGTGTGATGGTCACAGAAGAGTGGGAGGGGAAGGTGAGCTGTTATGATCTGAAATTGTTTAAATCAATATTGAGGCCAGAGGGCTGTAAGGTCCCTAGCAGATAAATGAGGAGCTGTTCTTCAAGCTTGTGCTATGGCTCATTTGAATAGCGTAGGAGACCATGGATGGAGAGGTCAGAGTGCGAGTGGGAGGGAGAGTTGAAGTGGCAAGAAACCGGAAGCTCAGGGTTGTGCTTACGGACAGAACGGAAGTGTTCAGCAAATCGATCACCCAATCTGGGTTTCCTCTCCCCAATGCAGTGTGAAAAATTGGCTTCTCTGTTTGCCTACAGAAACACAGTCGTTACACGTGACATCAATTGTAATAATAATCCTTGCATTTGATATAGCAACTTATCACGTCTTCAAGAGCCCTTCACAGAATATACTGAAATATAAATTGACTGTATATGGCTTTCGTCTTGCCGACATTCAGCTGTAGGAAACTTGCGTTCATCCAGGCTTCAATGTCCGTCAAACAAGCTGACAGTACATCAGCGAACTGAGAGTCGCAGCTGGAAGAGGAGAAACAGATTTGGAGTCCTGTAGATCAGTGGTTAGAGCACTCGCCTCGCAAGAGAGAGACCTGGGATTAATTCCCGGCAGGGCGAAACCTTAGGCAAGTTTTCTTACTCCACACGCCTCTGTTTACCTAGCAGTGAGTAGGGACTCAGTTGTTAGTTGATTGGTGGATCACTCTTCCGAAGGTAATAATTCCTTCAAAAAAATATTCATTTGGTCACTCAATCCATGACTGTTTGTGGGGCACTGCTGTGCGCAATTGGTTGTCGTGTTTCGCCCACAAAATATACACTCAATTCACTTTACAAGTATATTCTGTGAAGCACTTTGAGATACCTCAAAGAAGTGATAAGGTGCTACATGATAAATAATCCTTGCATTTGATATAGTGCTTTTCACGTCTTCTAGATGCCTCAAAGCACTTCACAGAATATACTGTAAAGGGAATCAACTGTATATTTGTGGGCGAAACATGGCAGCCAATTGCGCACAGCAGTGTCCCACAAACAGGCGTGTGGAGTAAGGAAACTTGTCCAAAGTTTCGCCCTGCCAGGAATTGAACCCAGGTCTCTCGCTTGCAAGGTGAGTGCTCTAACTACTGAGCTACAGGACCCCTATGAAATGCAAGGATTATTATTATATTTTATGTGTGAAATATTTAGACATTTCGACAATGGAGAACAATATTCAAGGATTATACGGCAAGGGTTGTAAACATCATAAACTGCAGCTCCAGAAATCCAATCCACCTTCTTTGACTGAAATGTTTTAGGTTTCATCACACATACTGTGGGGCTGAAAATCCCTCAATATTTAACTAATAAACAGAGACATTAGGAGCAGCTTTACTGTTGTAAATCAATCAGGCCCATATACCCGTTTTCTTCCTTAATGTCAATAGAGGCCAAGAGTTAAAACAGCAATTGCTTGTCGTTCAAAGGGCAAATCATGTATAATTTCAAGGTGAGAGTAATTTCAAACAGACATAACACAAATGCATACACAAACGCACACAGCAACTGGCCACTGAGTAGTAAACAGTTTACTTTTCTAAAATGCTAATACAAACATAAAAGTAGCAGCTGCACTCATATTGTATAGTATGTGATTGTTAAAGCAGATGGAATTCATGAACACTCAGTCTACAGCCCCCTCAACCCAGTTATCATCATTGTAAAATGTTAAGCGATTACAAGGTTTACAAGATTTAGCTGTTAAAATGTTGTGGAGTGGACAGCTATATCTTTAACACAGGCAAAAAAACCACAAATCAAAGGCATTTTTTTAACCAAATTTATCAGAGATATTTGCATCAAATTCCCCCCCACTACCCCCCAACTTTGTCACAAAAACAGACCCTGAACACCCCTCCAACCGAAAAAAATACCTGGTTATTTATTTTGTGAATAAAAAGCAACTAATGGTCTCGATCCATCCCCGAGTGTTTGTGCGCAGAAAGGCTAAGCAAATAAATCAATCAAAGACAGCAGTAAACATTATTGCCAACTCTTTCAACAAACAGTTTGTTTGTGTTACAGTATTTTTGTAAAAATGTGAAACTTTCCAAAAAAACTCAAAAAGGTTTTTTCATTGCCAGTTCTGACTTTCCAAATTGCTGCCTTCTATCCAAACAGGAATAAAACTAACTAGAAATGCAAGATTCATTAGCAATCCAGTTTCCCTTTGTAATCTAATAATCCTTGCATTTGATATAGCGACATGTCGTTGAACATTTCAAAGACTTCACTAGTTTCACTGTAAAGTGTAATGACCGTATTTTGTAGGTGAATTTAACAACCAATTTGCACACAGCAATGTCTCACAAACAGCCATAAAAAGTGAATGACCATTTTTTTCTGGGGCGATTGTTGGCCAGGAAACCATAATAAATTCCCTTTTCTTTTCAAATAATGCCATGGGATCTTTAACATACACTTGAACAGGCAGACGGGACCTCGGGTTAACATCTTATCCCTTTAAATATTGAAGTCATGCTTCATGTTCCAAATGTATTAATTTTCTATATAAACTCTTATCCTTTTAGAACTGGTACTTCACTTAAAATTGCAAAACTAACAAGATGCTGACACTGACCTTCACAAGGAGTCAAATTTTCCAAAACAAGTGGGAAATCTCTTATGAAGCAAGCTGCTTTTATTGTGAAATGCGTCAAAAGTTGAAAGTTACAAAGATAAATTGGTCAATTATTGATAGCTAAATTTGAGGTGACTGCATATTCTTTACACCATGTGAGAACTAACCCGTAATATAGCAGCTCCAGTTAACAGTGATGAGTTTAACTCCACCATGTAACACACAACTCGTCTGTCATCAATTTTCAACCAAGCCACAAGATGGAGCAACTTGATGGAAGCAATGTTTTTACCCCCAAAATATGAAAAAACCACAGCACATGCCTCTACACGAATGTAAATGTAATTATTTAGAACATAGAAGAAATAGCCCTGTTCCATTTGATGTACTGTCCTGTTCCTATTCAAATTAGAAATGTAGTCCCATTTGCAGTACTGAACTTCGTCCCTTATCACAAAAACTAGTTATGATTCTGGTCAACCCACGGGATCTCCTCTTCGGAAGTAAATTCGTTAGAACTGAGTTCCTCACCCATCAGCATCACTAGTTGCCAGAAGGAATATCCATACATTTGCACGACTCAGATCCCTTGAAAAAACCCACAAGACACACTGCAAATTGAACTCCTAACTCAGCGTTCTTCAGAAACTTCAGTGATTATCAAATTGCTTCCTTCAGCCTGAGTGGTGTTCAAATGGAGGTCTTACTGTTGACCCAATGGGTCCTGACCCAACTGTGCAGCGTTTTGGGACGTCCTCCCGACGTGAAAGGCACTCTATAAATGGAATCTTGTTGTTGTTAAGACATTTTAAAATCACCGGTTAATGCTCGGGAAAATCCAAGTATGACATTAAGCCCTAAATAAAACTCCTGTAAGAACACGGCAAGAAAAGCCAACCACGTGACCTTTTCTTTGACTGGAACTCACACCTAAGGAAACAAAATATCTCAGCACACAGAGCATTTCTCCAGCTGACGAGCAGCAATTTTGATCATTTTACACAATTTCAGTGTAAAATTCAGCATCAGCCTGTTTGGCTTCAAAGATGAAAAATAATTTTCAAAGTTTACAGTTCTGCTGTGTTAAACGTTGTTTAAGTAGATGTGAGTTGTACAACAGTATGAGTCAAATTTAATAAAAGCTGAAAACCAAAGTCCTACCACGTTTATTTACTACCAAGATTCCAACACATCTTATTCCAGCCAGTCTTGCAAATTGGAAGTTACCGGTGACCTTTACAGCAACAAGTTAGGCATTATAACATTTCCTGTGGCTGTAAAGGGAGCATGTGAAACCAGTGAATATTTGACAACCACTTTTTTTTTATCCTTCTCCAACTTTCTCCTTTCCTGATTGTGTTCAATTCATAGTTCCACAATATGTAGCTCTGCTCGCCTTCTGGTACCTCAGTCAAGTGGCTATTATTTCACTTTCAGGTTTTGATATTGGTGCTGACAAGGTTATTTAACCACACAAGCAGTGCTCAGTACAGATCCTGAACTCCAATGGATTCGTGAATTCAGCTGTGATGAATATAATGGGGTCAAATTTGTGGCATTCCTTAACAGGTTTCTTAATTTGCAAGCTAGAGACCTGAGTTCAATTCCAGGCAGGGCGAAACCTTGGGCAAGTTTCCTTACTCCACACGCCTAATAATAATCCCTCCAAAAACAAAAACAATAATAAATTGGTCATTTTCAATCCACGACTGTTTGTGGGACATTGCTGTGCGCAATTGGCTGCGCGTTCGCCCACAAATATACAGTCAATTCACTTTACAGTGTGTTCTGTGAAGCGCTTTGGGACGTCCTCCCGACGTGAAAAGCGCTATATCAAATGCAAGGATTATTATTATTATTATTATTAATAAGAAAGGTGTGATGATTGAATTTCTGACATCAAATGTGGTGAGGAATGTATGGCCAAATTTCTAAAAGACATGACCTGTTTGTGTTGAAACAATTATTCAGAAATTCAATAATAACCCAGTACTTAATAAATCTGTTAAAACCCACTGTTATTTTTATAAATAATGATTGTGACCTTTGGCCTTAGTATATATTTACTGTAAGAAAACACAACGTATTCTTGCAGAACACAAGCTTTTTTTATAAAAAAAATTTGTTCTACAGAGGGAATTTTCAACTGCCTTTCAAATGACATTGGTTATTTGATTTTAATTTCTCGTCTGAACTCTGCATAAGCCATTATTTTAGGGGCTTCACATGAGGAAACTCAACACTTCTGGTGCTGAGCACACAACATTGTCAGTAAGTTGGGGAGTTAAAAACTCTTGGAAATTGGCCTTTGGGGCAAGACGTGAAACAGGAATATTCAACACATTGGGAAACCATTTCCTCTCTCACTGTGATTGTATTTCTTGTGCTGTATAAGTTTTTTTATTCTCTCATTTTACCCCCAAAACAGTTATTGAAACAACTTTGAGTCTATAGTCAGAATTGGTTAATGCTGAGGTGCACAGAAGTGGTGCCTTTGTGCTGCAGGGATTGCTTGATGCAATTAAAGGCTGGAACCAAAACTCTGAAATAGGAAGTCAGGAGGGTTAGTATTCTGGAAGGATGTGATCAAATGGGCCAAAGGATCTTCTTTAACTGAACCCCTTAGGTGATCTAACATTTCCTGAGCTGTACAGTTTTAGTGCTCATCTGGGAGGTGTTTTTATCCTTCAGGCCATCAGAGTGCCGAGTATTCTTTAAATAATTAAATATTCTACTATCAACCTGTTATAATGGAAAAAAGTGATTTGCGAAATGCTTTTATTCTTTTCATTTTGCTGAGGTTTAGAACATTTCTTATGAGGATATTTCTTCAGGTTCAATCAAATTGCTGTTAGATTTCTTTCCTTCACCACAGATGATCAAGGAGATAACAAATTATTACATGGTACACTTTTTTTTGTTAGTGATAATTTTTTAAATGACATTTTGCATAAATTTAGGGGTGGAGAAATCTAGGTAACAGAGAATTTAAAACTAGCCTGTGAACCCTGGACCTGGATTCTAATGCAGCCCAAGTGGCTAACCTGGAAGTGGGACCAAGGCCCATTTTTCACAGACTTACTATAAGGCTGTGTCTAATTTTATGAACCCTAAAACACAGTGTTAGTTCTACTGATAACTTTTTGATCATGTAAGAGCAGAGCAATCAAGTGACGTTTCGATTTGCTACAACATGGGTACAAAATAAAAGATAGCATTCATAAGGCTTGCATTTGCTAGAAAATTAAAAAGCTTACCTTGTGGCATTCACCCTAATGTATTACTTTTTAAACTTTCCAAAGCACTATTACTCAGAGACAAGACAACATAACTTTCAAAAAGGGATTCATGCAACATTTTATTACTCTGTGCAGTCAACAACAAGGGGGAAAAACAAACAAATAAAAAGGGCAGAGGAGTGAAAAATTCCAGAGCCTTACCTGCCAAAAAAATAAATGAAAATCGATCTGAGGAAAATTTCAGTCCCAGTATATTAAATTGCATTCTCAAAGTCAAATACCCACAACGGAACAATATTTTGCTTAAAATGTAAATGATACTCTCCATGGTTTTATTAAAGTTACTCAAAATATCAATGTATTCATCAGCACTTCTATTAGCAAAGAAACATAGACAAACGCACTAGAAAGTGACTAAGGGCATTGTGCACTTGGACATTCGTGTCTGACATTGTCCTTGTCTCAATATAGCAATTTTGCTGTCAGTACAGTATGACAGAAAATGTATGCACTCTGCACATTAAGTACGTTACTTAGTCAACCCACAGCACTGTAAGATGGGATTATGAAGCTGCTGGAGGGCCTTTCTCTGTTGAAACATGCTTTAATACTCCCTATCAGGGCTGTCCCTCAGCTTCGACACAATTCACCAGGCACTCAACACCAGGGATCACTAAATGTTGACACATCTATCATTAATTGACTTCGCCTTTGTGCTTTCACTACTTAACTCCTTTGAATCAAAAGATTTTTGGTTAAGTGCATGCCACAGATTGCAATTTCAGAAAAGCAACGTGGTGAGAATGCTGAGCCTTCTTCACAACACTCAGCACATGGTAGTGAGTTGCTTCAGTTTCGTAGTGTATTCTGTGACATTGTTGTGTGAGGTCTGTCTTTTATGAAATAATAAAAATAAAAATCTTTTAGTCAAAATTATCACCTATTAACAACATCTATTCTGCTTATTAGCTTCTGTGATTTCAAAAATGGAAAATCACATGTGTGCAGATTATATTGTAGTATTAGCTCAATACCCAAGCCTTAGCTCTTGCCAATCTGCACCTAATACTTTCCAGAATTGGATAAGCAGTCCCTCCAGGGAGAGAGTGCACATTCCATTCCAACAATCTATCTCTGGGATTTCCAAGTGTAGGTGGGAAGCCGCTTGGTTTGCATACTCTTAAGCACGGTGATGGGTTTCCGCATGTGTCAGACACCCGGCTGACCAACACAAAAGTATTGGATAGTGTTCACAGGGCTTGGAGAGTGGGTTCAGTGCAAGTACTTAACAGAAAAGATGACACAGTTATATTACCTCAAGCCTAAAAGCACCTCCTTCAGGTAGTGGCTGAAGTGGCTCTCACATTGGCCACGATCCTGTTCAGATTGTAAATCAAACCAGATATACAGTCAGCCAAGAGATACAATACAACACTGGAGGTGAATTTTCTTTGGAAATACTGAAAATAGCTGGAAAACCTGACGTATGAACATACAAAAGCATAGGATGAAAAAAGTAGCAAACCATCAGACTTGTACCTTATCTGATCATGTGCTCTGCGAACCCGTTCACTCCACTAAGGAGAAAACCTCTGAGGTTTGGCTCCCAAAAAAGCAAACCCAGCTAAATTCCAGAATGGCTATCCATTCTCGATTCATAGCTTTCCCTGAGGCATAAAATTTCCACCGATCCAGGAGCTCAGGATCCATATGCTCCACATACTGATGGCTCTCAAAGTCATTAGTAAAAAGATACTCAAACAGCTCTTCGTTTAAAAAAAATGTAATTACCAAAGCACTAACTGGTTTACCTGAAGTCGATTCAATACATCAATATTTACAGCAAAATAAATATAATTCAACTCTCAAAACTAATTTATTTTTAAACTTCTCCCAGACATAAATGTGTATTCTATTTCCACTCTAGTCATACACCAAACACCATTTTCTCCTCAAACAGGAGTCCTGTAGCTCAGTGGTTAGAGCACTCGCTTTGCAAGTGAGAGACCTGAGTTCAAATCCAGGCAGGGCGAAACCTTGGGCAAGTTTCCTTACTCCACACGCCTAATAATAATCCCTCCATAAAACCCAAAACAATAATAAATTGGTCATTTTCAATCTACGACTGTTTGTGGGACATTGCTGTGCGCAATTGGCTGCCGCGTTCTCCCACAAATATACAGTCAATTCACTTTACAGTGTGTTCTGTGAAGCGCTTTGGGACGTCCTCCCGATGTGAAAAGCGCTACATCAAATGCAAGGATTATTATTATTATAAACATGGGAAGAGTCACAAAGTGATCTTTTTGCTTTAGACCAAGAAAATATTAAAATAGCTACAGCTGAGAAATGCCTCTTAGTAAACTGTAGACTATTATTTTACAAAATAATTCTTCATTGTCTATTAAAACATTAGTGTCCTGTAGTTCAGTGGTTAGAGCACTCGCCTCACAAGCGAGAAACCTGGATTTGATTCCCCCAGCATGATGAAACGTTGGGCAAGTTTCCTTACTCCACACGCCTCCGCTTACCTAGCAGTGAGTAGGAACTTGGTTGTTAGTCGATTTGCGGATCGCTTTTCCGGAGCTAATAATTTCTTCAAAAAACAATAATAAATTGTCACTCAATCCACGACTGTTTGTGGAACACTGCTGTGCGCAATTGGCTGATGCATTTCACCCACAAAATATACCATAATTCAGTTTAGAGTTTATTCTGTGAAGCGCTTTGAAACGTCTCAAAGACGTGATAAGGCGCTATATCAAATACAAGGATTATTATTATTGTTGCTTTGATTCATCAGTCTGCCAAAAAATATATTCTGCCACATCTTTCACTTAAGGAAACAGAAATTTTTGGTGTTTTGTAGGGTCATCTTAGTTACAAAAGTGCTGCAGAAGTAAAGGCCTCTCAGAGTATCAGGACCTCTGCCAATTAAAACACTTCAGCAATCTAAGGCTCAGTAAAATAAAAATGGAATCCAGTTGTATTTTGCTTATTCCCGAGGTGCAATTCCTACTGAAAAATTTTGTGCAAAACTTTTCCAGATGTACTTCAGCAGCATCAGATCATCACAGTGCAATTAATTATTTTGTGCAACTGAAATTATGTAACATGTAATCTCAAGTATTACATACAGCACTCGAGCCTTATCCATGTTCAGGGTCCCCTTGTTGTAAGACACCTCACTGGTTTGCTCCTTTGCTTATAATGCAGGTCTCCAGTGAACACGAAGAGTGAACGCCCAATGTCTTACACGGTGCGCATACACAAAAGAAGTCAGCCAGGTCACACTAGAAGCCAGAAGAGATGTCAGTGGCAACCGGAAGCAGGACTGGTGGCCTTTCTTGCAGCTCTGTTACAATAGAGCGATTAATTTTATGGACCCAAATTATCGTGTTGTAACAGGGTCGTCCTATATGCACCATTTAGAGGTTTGCATTAGCATTAAATGATCCATGGTCACAGAAATGGCCAACATACTTTCTGTGATTACTGTAAAGCTCACGTAGTCTGAACCGCTCTGAAGCGAAGCAATTCAATTATCTCTATTACCTGATAAATATAGTAATTTACTGAAAAAGACAGGGCACAACTTTATTTGTAATGTACATGCGGATGCTAACCCCCAATAGTGAGCAGCTTCAGCACCGTTTGACGCTGGACATCAATTTGACATCACAAGCAAAGATTCCCAGAATAAATATTAACAACCTAATTATAAATCTATTTCCAGAAAGTTTTCTCCCTTTTCACAAGCTCAGTACTTTCCCAGTGTATTTATTAATACAGAAATTAACATTGTGATTTAAAAACCCAGCAAATTGTAAAGTCAGCATAAGATCCTTCCGTATCACCTCTGTTGTTGCAAAACTGATCGCACATTCCCAGCCACAAAATCTTGCTGATTCTTCCTGGCACTGCTTCCCTGAGTAAAAATAATGGTCATCTCCACATTTTCATCCCTCTTATGTTCCCCTAAGAATTCTGTACCACACTATTGGTGAATTCAAATATAAATTATAGTAAACCTCATATAAGTCTTAACAGTTGGGGCCATACATTTAATATGAATTGTGCAAAGTGCACGTTAAGTCAAACTTGCATAGAATATAAACTCTTGAACAGGACTTGAGCAGATGTGCAACTTAAGCCATTATACAATTTATACAGATCAGAGTTATGCGACTTTTACTGCATGGATGTCCAATACAGATTATTATATGATGTGTGACAATAACTGTGACTCTTGAGGTTTAAATAACACTCCTGCTGGTAACTGGAATTGTTCCATGCTGAGCACCAGGAACTCTACTCCATCACCATCTCCTAACGGAGCGGAATTCCAGCATGAAGCACATCCTGTTACTAATAATAATCCTTACATTTGGCATAGCATCTTTTACATCAGGACTATGTCCCAAAGCATTTCACAGGAGATACTGTAAAGTGATGTGACTGTGTTTTATGGTCAAATGCAGCAGCCAATTTGTACACAGGAACATCCTACAAACAGCCACAAAGCGAATGACTAATTTTATTTGGTGGGTTGTTGTCATGCTCTTATCATAGTTAGTGTCAGGGTATTTTCTATTCCTTAATGTTGCAGCAGTTGTAAATTAAGCATAGGGTTAGGGACCAATAAGACATCATTGAATTTTCTATACAGTGCTTCTGTAAAATCTCCCTAAACAGTCTCTGTAAAGATCAAGTAGGAAGGAAACACAAGCAGTTATTGCTGAAGTCAGCTGTCTGGCAGTGTACAGGACACTGATAAATGCATCCCTTTATTGCGCAATGAGGCATTGGGATTACCTGTTGTTGTGTGTATATTCTCATTAGTGGAGTTTCACTCAGAGAGGGAACTTGCACGATACAGAAAAAGGACTGATACAGACTGGAGGGAAGCATGCAGTGGGGTCCCACAGGGCTAAGTATTGGGACCACTGCTGTTTTTGATCTATATAAATGATCTGGACAGACACACGGCAGATGAAGTTTAATGTGGAGAAATGCAAAATGGTGCATTTTGGGAGAAAGAATGAGGAGAGGCAATATAAGCTGATGGTACAATCTTAAAGGGGGTGAAGGAACAGAGAGACCTGGGGTTCATATAAGTAAGTGCCAGGACAGGTAGATAAAGCTGTTAAAAAAGCATACAGGATACTAGGCTTTATAAATATGGGCATAGAATACAAAAGTCAAGAAGTTATGATAAACCTTTATAAAACCCTGGTTAAGCCTCAGCTGGAGTACTGTGTTCAGTTCTGGGCACCACACTTTAGGAAGGATGTCAAGGCATTGGAGAGGGTCCAAAGGAGATTTACCAGGATAGTACCAGGAATGAAGGACTTCAGTTATCAGGAGATTATCCTCCTTGGAGCAGAGAAGGTTAAGTGGAGACTTAATAAAAGTTTTCAAAATTATGAGGGGATTCAATAGGATGAACAAGGAGAAACTATTTCCACTGGTGGGTGGGTTGGTAACCCGAGGACACCGATTTAAAATAGTTGTTAAAAGAAACAGAGGGCAGGTGAGGAGAAATTTTTTCACACAGCGAGTTGTTCAGATGTGGAATGCCTTGACTGAAAGGGTGTTGGAAGCCGATTCGATAACAACTTTTAACAGAGAAGTAGATAGTTATTTGGGGAGGACAAGTTTGCAGGGCTATGGGGAGAGAGCACGGGAGTGGGATTGATTTGGATAGCTCTTTTCAAAGAGCTGGCACAGACATAATGGGCCGAATGGCCTCCTTCTGTGCTGTATAATTCTATGATACAATGATTCAGAGGCCACCTAGTACACCAAGCACATTGTCATACTATGGGTATACAATTAGGGGTGAGAACAGTCGCAGATGGCACCTCCAACAATGAAACAAACTCCACCCAACACCCCCCTCCTGCACTGAATTGGAGTGTCAGAAGCCACAACAATATTTTTGACTCCTGTTCGGAACAACATATTTAAACCCTGATACCACTCTCCTCCTTTAGTATAATCTCTGTTAAAAAAACGTTTAGTGCATTTAAAGAAAAATGGAATTTAACCTCAAAACCATCTGTTTGAAGTCTGCTTAGAAAAAAAAGAGACAGAGAGGATTAATAATAAAGATGGAACTGCCCCGATATTTTCCTAATCTTACCAGAACTGCCATTGCAGGAACCAGGAATACAAATAACTGAATTATTATCTTGTGTCATCAGCAAGGACTGTTGTAAGCAAACAATGGATTTTTTTTAGAACTGCTCGTTAAAAAATGTTAAGTCATAAGCAATCAAATTATTTATCTTTAGTTTATAAAGCTTTCGGCCACACTTGTGCTTAATGTTTTTTTGAACACCCTTGTTTTAGAACTACTGTAGTTTCTGCCCTGCAAAACAGTTTACAGGTATTTAACGTATTTAATATATTGTAATATTTTGTACTTACTGGAATGATTTTACAGCACTACAATAGGTGTACAGTCCATGCATGGGTTACACAAGAATCGATTTGGTTGAAAGCAGACAAATTTAAAAATAGATAATTTGCAGAGGAAGTCTAAAATCTTTCTGAAGGATCAGATAACTGAACATTCAGCATTAGGACACTGAGCAGGGACAGACGTCACAACTGTAGACATAATATAAATATATTCCCTTCAAAAAGTTCCCTCATTACATATTTGACAGAAATATGTCTTCATTACAAATAGACGAGGCAAATGGTCACTTTTAGTTAAGGGGGAAACCACAAGTATACATTTTAGTAAAGTTGTCACACTGAGATTCAGGAGAGGGTCACTCTGAATCCTTGTATCTGAACCCATGTTGTAGCAATACCCAGGCAATCATATTAGGAAGACAATAGTCAGAAGGTATGAGCTGGGGGGGTACTGATGGCAATACAGGTGGTTGTGACAGCCTTGCAGAAATAAAACAGAATTTTCATTTTAACAGCTGTTGTGTAAAATATCAATAAGATAAATTGCTGTTATCACACTCTGATGTGATCTGAAATTTATTACATGAGCTGTGACATGTCAATATCTATCTTTTCTGGGTGGTGGTGGGGGTGGGAGAGAGCAAAGAGAAGGTGGGGGGGAGGTGGAGGGAAAAAAAGAGGAACAAGTTGTACCACCCTAAAGCTCTACACAAATCCAACTCTCTCTCTTTCACCTTCCAGTAGAGATTTGAGCCATTCTGATCTTACTTTCTCTCAGTAACCAGCATGCTGCTGCTCTTGTCAATTACTAAATCACAATCCCCACTAAACGTGAAATCACGTAACAAAATAATCTATGAATAAAAGACTTACTATAAAACATAAGTATTGTTTGTACAAATGGAATAGCCACAAAATGCCACCATGCATTCACAACTTCACAGCTCAAAAACTACCAGCCCAATCTCACTTGTCTATCAAAATTACAATATCGCTCTTTCAGTTAAGTGTCTTTCACTAGTGAATATTGTAAGATAGCACCCACTCACCATGATGTAAAGGCAAGCATATACTCAAACCTCTAACTGACGTAAAGCATGATGCAGATTAGGGAAGATCAAATTAATATTTACTTTGCTGAACAAACAGGAACTGAATACAGCTGGCTAACAAACACTGCGGTAAGCACTTGGCACTTTTGATTTTTTTTAATGTATTTGCAAAGGTGAAACGTTTCCTCCTCCTGTCCCCACCCCCATTCTCACCTCTCATCAGCTGAAGACTTCAACTTGTTCGGGGATAGTTCCAAGGGCAGCAACCCTCAAAGTACTTTCGAGAAATTAGTCACCGTGTATGAGAATGGAGTGGAGTGGACACATTTCAACTGAGCTCAATCCAAAGCTTTCACTTGCTGTTAACACATCCGGCTGTCATTGAAAGGCCATCAGTGGAGTGCTGGTTAGTTCTTGCTGGGAGTCCCTCAGGGAAATTGTAGCACTATAACTGCTGCCTTGGAGGAGGTCAGCTAACCCAGCACAGAGCAGAGCAGGAACCATACATGAGATCCTTCTTGTCCTCAGAACCGCATCACACTGCTCATTTTTCACTCACAAAATATGCAGGCAATTCACTTTACAGTATATTCTGTGAAGTGCTTTGAGACATCTTGAAGATGTGATAAAGTGCTATATCAAATCCAAGGATTATTATTATTAAACCAGGAGAGTGGGACACCAAATCAAGCTCAGAACATTTCCAGTAGGACCCTCCTGTACAAAAAGCAGCATCTCTTTATTAGTCAATTGGATGATATGTACATGGTTGTTTAATTATAGTCTTGCCATAATTCCCTCTTTTTCTTTCCACTTATAGCTTCGATCAGCATTTCTATACACATGCTCCAAACCAATTAACTCTAATTTCTTGACAGGAATAAGATTTCTCTGCTGTGACGAGAACTTCCAGGCATTTTTTCACTTGTGTGACAAATTGGTTCATATCCTACCGCCCGTACATGCCAGTATAGGTATTTGTTACTTGTGACACAATACTGGTACAGCAACTCAGAGCAAACAGAGCTGTTCTCAGCTTCTTCAGAAGCACGACAGTACGTGCAGATATAACGACCTAACCGTGTTAGCCTCTTATAAGACAGACAGCAACACAAGTCAGTTTATATTAATTTTATAACTATTTAATGATAAAAGCTTGCAGGGAACGGATATTTTCATATCTCTATGTCATGTGCACCATGGCACAGATCATTTCACTTTGCCTTCACAAAACCGACGCATTCAGAGCACGACAAGGGAAAGGATGGATGTGAAATTTGTGATGAGGTAAGGTTTATTATCCAAGGCACCAGAAAAGGCTATCATTAAGATGGTAACCCTGACTGGCCAACCATTTTGATTGCACACTAATGTAATATAGAGTAGTGTAGGCCTACAAGTAGTAAGAGATACGTGACTAATAAATTAATCCACAGTTCAAAAAAAATTAGATGATTTGATGGTTACGCACCAGAACTCTGGATATGGCATCTGCCTAATCTGCAGCATGGTATATTTATACGATTATAAACAGGAATAATATTTAGTTATGAAACATTAGCAATACAATCCTTGCTTTTGATATAATGCCTACAATATTGAGAACATTTCAAAAGAGCTTCTGTAAAGTCCAAAGGCTTGACATGATTGGTTGCTGCGTTTGCCTATAAATTGCACAATCTGTGCACATCAATGCCCCAAAGGCAGCCAAGAGGTAAACCATCAATTTTATCTGGAGGATTATTAGCTGAGACATTGGGAAGAACAAGACAATCTCTTTTTGAATAGATCCGTGGGATTTTAATGTCCACCTGGACAGCCAGACTGCATCTTGGTTTAACATTTCATCCAAAGGACAGGACAGTCCTGACCCCTGACTGTCCAGCGCCTTGGGACGTCGTCCCGATGTGAAAGGCGCTCTATAAGTGTAATTTTGTTGTTGTTGTTGTAGTAATGAGGCGTGATAGCCGGTTTCAATATGCCTGTATACAGCGCAGGCAGCTGTTAGCTTCCTGCCAGTTCCTGCTCTTTTAAAAAAAATGCCCGAGCTCCAGGTCTTACTTCAGCCTATGCTTACCCAGGTAACTCTTCGCACCACTTGTTGTAAAAGACATTAAGCTGCAATTCAGGCTTCGTTCAGAGTAACTCGGGCGCATCCCCATCATCTACTACACCCCTAACCTCTGGACCTCCCTTCCTCAAATCCTCCATCTTACCCCTACCTCTCTCTTCAAATCCCACCTAAAAAAAACTCTTCAATCATGTATATGGTCACCTCCGCCTTCCTTACCATCCAACCCCATCTTTGTGAAGTGCTCCGACACATTATCCTAAGATAAAGGCAATATATACATGTAAGTTGTTGTTATAATCTCACCTTTCTACATAAAGAATTCACTTAAGAATTATTTGCATCCAAATTATTCATTAAATTGAGAAAGATTGGAGTGCTTGAAGCCGCTGATTATAGTTCAGTGACCTATCCCATCCCACCACCCATCATTTTTGTTACATAGGAATGTGGAACACTTGTGAAGACCATTGCAGACAAATCATGTGCTCTCTCTCTTAGGTGTCAATAAATGTCTTCATCAAATAATTGTCTAATTCCCTTTCGAAATATGGTATGATTTAACAGCCCACTATAGATTTATCCAAGCACCACTTCTGCTCTAAAATTATCATCCACTGTACTCTGACATACTATTAAAAAAAAGTAGCCAAGTTTATGCTCCAATCGTATCGATTCCAAACCAGGTCCTTTGTTCTTCTAAGTTATTGGTTTTTTTACAATGTGGACAGGCAGAATCCCATCTCTTTAATGTAGCTTTCCATTGTGGTTAGAATGCTTCTTACTATTTGTGGGCCTACACTACATTTATAATAATAATACTTGCATTTGATATAGCACCGTATCACATTGTTGAGACATCTCAACGTGCTTCACAGAATATACTGTAAAGTGAATTGACTTTATTTAGTGGGTAAAACACGGCAGCCAATTGCTCACAGCAGTGTCCCACAAAGAGTTGTGGATTGAGTAACCACATTTATTTTATTTGGAGAGGGATTATTACCCCCGGAAAGCGATCCGCCAATGACTTACAATCAGGTTTCTATTTACTGCTAGGTGAACAGAGGTATTTGGAGTAGGGATACTTGCCCAAGGTTTCACCCTGCCAACGAATCAAAACTGAGGGCTCTAACCAAAACACAACAGGACGCCATGTCTTGGCGATGCTCAATGCTGCTTTAATTCAGATCAGCTGTGATGATGGACTGATGTTTGTTTAACACAGGCTTCAAAATGGATCAGACTCTAAATCTTTGTACAACTGAGCCAAGGCTGCAAGGCACTAACATCACTAGGGCTCAGACAAATACTCTGCCAAGTATAGCCACAAATTCACAATTTATAGCAAAGTCACAGGCAAGACCTCCGAGAGCAATTTCCCATTAGAAACTAAAAATGGTTCTGACAACCCATGCCACATGAGGCAAAATTGTCAGGGTTAAGTTGTTGGTTAAATCATTCACTCTCGCCTCTAGTCCTTTAGATGAGGCATTAAACGGAGGTCTCGTCTGTCTGTTCAGGTAGACTTTAAAGATCCCTTGACACGATTCAAAAACAGAAGGGAGTTTGTCCCGGTGTCCTGACCAACAACCCCTAAATAAAATTGGTCAATTTAATTTCATGGCTGTTTGTGGAACATTGCTGTATGCAAATTGTCGGCTGAGTTCCCCCACAAACACACAGTCACTCCACTTTAGTCCCAGCTCCCTGGGACATCTTTTCAATGTGAAGGTTGCTATACAAGTGTAACTTGTTTATAGTATATCCTGTGAAGCGCTATGGGACATCCTCCCAACATGAAATGCACTACATCAACATGTAAGCATTATTGTGATTATTATACTGCACGTCATCAAATGTGGATTATATAGCAGGTCAGCAACAATCACCCACTCACCTCACACGCGGTACAGTGATTAAATACAATGCCACTGAATATTATAATAACCCTTGCATTTGATATAGCGCTTTTCACGTTTTCTCAATGTCTCAAAGCGCTTCACAGAATAGAATGTAAAGTGAAATTGACTGTATATTTGTGGGCGAAACACAGCAGCCAATTGCGCACAGCAGTGTCCCACAAACAGTCGTGGATTGAAAATGAGCAATTTATTATTGTTTTGTTTTGGAGGGATTATTAATAAGCGTGTGGAGTAAGGAAACTTGCTCAAGGTTTCGCCCTGCCTGGAATTGAACCCAGGTGTCTCGCTTGCAAGCTGAGTGCTCTAACCACTGAGCTACAGAACTCCACGTATATTTTGTGGGCGAAACGCAGCAGCTTAACATACATGTAGGAGCAGAGTAGGCCATTCGGCCCTTCAAGCCTGCCCCGCCATTCAATCATGGCTGATCTTCTAATCTAACTCCAGCTAATAACCTGACCCTGCCTTATCCCCATATCCCTTAATCCCTTTTACAATAAGAAATCTATCTATCTTAGTCTTGAATATGTTCAAGGACTGAGCGTCAACAGCCCTTTGAGGTAGTGAGCTTATTGTGCACAGCAGTGTCCCACAAACCGTCATGGATTGAAGTGACCAATTTATTATTGTTTTTTTCTTGAGGGATTATTATCAGGCATGTGGAGTAAAGAAACCTGCCCAAGGTTTCGCCCTGCCCGGAATCGAACCTAGGTCTCTCGCTTCAATTGTATCCTATTGAGCACATTCAGAATTTAGCAAAATCAGGCGTATCAATGTTTTGATTTCCTGCTAAGACTCCAAGGCCAGGAAAGAATCCTAGTGGTGCAGTAAGTTGAAAAAAAGTCAGCCAATTTTAATCAGCAGAAGTCATTGGATTTCAGGAAATGCTGTACAGATTTATAAACTGAACTCATTTTATTAACAGGAAAAGTGCTGAACCACAAATCACCCTGACTTACACTAATTTGCTTTTTGGAATTCTTATGGATTTAAATTGGGAGTGTCAAGAGCTTTCACAATTGTGATTGTAAAAATAGTCCTAATTTTCCAAAATATTTCAGTTTAAAAAAGCGACAAATTGGGTTTGCACGTTATTATATTTAAATGCATATTTTGGACTAGCGCTAGTGCTTTATCATTTTTGCTATGGTGCAAACTTGTATCATGTATAAAAGGTAGCCACTGTGTCACGTTCATTTCCAAGTCAAATCCTGTGGCTAACCAGAGAAAAATCACTACTTTAACAATGAAGTCCAACAATATTGCAAATCACTATTTACCGATACGATCATACAGAGGTCACAGCTTCCGTAATGCCAAAAGGAATCGAGAAGCTGATGAAACACCGGTTCTCTCTCGCAGTATTCCAAGTGCAGAATGTTTGTTGATATAAAAAAAATTATAATCTCGCTCCACATGTAGCCAGGCGGACAATACAAAGTCCAACGTGCAATAGCGAGACACAGCCAACATCCTCATTTTCTTGTTCAAATTGGAATTTATCAATTTAACAGGATTATGAACCTAAAGTAGACATTTGATGATTTGATTGGGAAGAGCTAAACATTTTTCTGAGTTGTTAACTTCAATTCTTCTCCCACTCCCTTCCACACCCTTTCTTAGTATAAATCTATAACCAGTCTTTCTCTCTCTCTTTCTCTCGGGAGCTCCATCACAAACTTTTCTGCGATTATTTTATCAACATCTTCTCGGTTGTTCTCAAGCTTCAAATACATTGTCCCCGATGTTTCTGTTCTTCAATTTATCCTTTCCCAGGACGTCAAGTTTGTGGAATTCTTTACATCCCTTATAAAATCTGCAGATTATTATAGCCGAAGGTCAGCGTCACTAAATCAGTTCTTTTCAACATATCTGTTTTCTCTACTGTATTTTTCACCCTTATGGTTGTGCACTCTTGTGAGCCTGGGCTCTTCACCCCAGCTCTAAATTTAAACAAACAACACGATTAGGAACATAACAGCCGACAATTCCCTGTCAAGAGTTCCCTGCCATTTCTTGGGATGTGTCTGGGTTTAACTGGCAATTTTTATATATTATATATAGATGTCAAAATTTCATCATAGAACGGGATTCAGTTCTTAAAAAAAAGCATTTTTCTCATTATTCCAAGTACAAAAAAAAGGAAGGCAAAAGTGCAACTGGATAAGTGGATTAACCAGGTTTCTCAACAGAACATACATAAACCGAGACAATTGGCTACTGATTTCTGCCACTTGTCTATAATTTTTAAGGTATCTGTCCATATTGCTTGGTTCTGAACTAGAGAGAGGTTGGTTTCTCACAGCAATACCGACGAGGGGGTTTAATGTACAGGGCAATCATACCACAGCTGGCATGTTAGAACTCTAGTGTATTTCATCTCTACAGTGACATATTTAAAAAGGTTTCTCAGTGCTTTGAAAATCATTGTGCACATAGCAACAGCAAAGGCAGATGCTCACAAAATGTAACTGATCACAACCTAAATTAGTCTTTCTGCTCAACTATAGCTACAATGCAGTTGCTTTGCCTGTTGATTATGCTGTGATGTATTTAAATAAAAGCCTAGGATTTTTTTTGCAATGAGTAAACACCACGATTGTGTGTGTTTCTGAGTTGGGCAGTGCTGGAACTTCTAGTAACAGCAGAGGCCAGATGCTGTAGTACAGGTACTTTTAAAGCAATAAAGCAGAGCTGACACTATGTCATTATCTCCACTCTAATTACAACCAAGGGCATCAAACTCGAGAAAGCAACGCCAGGCAAACACCAGGCAAAACAAACCATCCTAAAAGTAAATTGAATAGGTCTCAAGGAGAAGATGCAAATGAACACGCCTCCACAGTTTGTTTCACTTTCCCCACACCTTCAGCTCATTCCTTACCATCATCAGACAAATTCAGCTCTACATCATTCCCTCAATGTTAGTGTGGCACTGCCCACAACTATTTCCTCCTGAAAAGTTGGCAACACTAGACAGATGCATTAACAATTCTAATGAATAGGTCTAGTTTACTATAGAATTTCTGTGCTGACAGCCAATTTGTTTTAATCCATTTGTTGAAGCCTGCAGATTCATTTCTGTACCATATCAAAATAAAGATTTTCATAGGTTTGTCCTTTCAAAACCTATTATCGAGGTGAGATACTTCACGCATCCTGAATGCCTTCACCTCGACTATTTCACAGAATCAGGAAACGTTTACAGAATAATAATCAAATAATAATCCTCGCATTTGATAAAGCGCTTTTCATGTCTTCTAGACATCTCAAAGCGCTTCACAGAATATACTGTAAAGTCAATTGACTATATTTTGTGGGCAAAACAAGTATTTGTCCAATTCCAATGGACAAAGCTTCCCAGCAAACCTCTGCTGAAGGAGATTTCCACTAATATTTCCCCTTATTTTGCAACAGGAACAGGACATTGTTTCCACATTAACCAATTCTTGAAATTTACACAAACTGGGTTATTTATTCACTATTCAGTCATCAGTACTGAGATGGCAAATTCTAAAACAAAATCATAAATTACTTATCAAAAATGTGTCAAAGTTAGTTATTTACATTTCATCCAGACCCGAATTAAAACAAACATTTCCATAACCAATGCCTTAACTCTAGATAATGTGCCAAAACAAGTTGTTTCAAAACTAGTGAAGAAGCGATTCCTAAAGTTCTTTATATGAAGATCATGAGCCCTAGTGCTGAAGATTAATATTAATGGCCTTATAAAACAAGTTAACTTAACTGAAATTTGATTGTAACACGATCAATGAAAAACTTAATTTATGCAATATTCCTTGGTGAAAGGATTTTTCAATACCATATTGCAGATTAGTAGCACATTGTTGTAGACATATTGTGGTTGATCTCTTTTGATACGTGTGTTGATAAAAACAAGATTTTCTCTAACAAATCTCACTGTACTGCATAGGTCTTCTACGGATTAATAAAAAAAATGTTTGTTTGCATTTGATTTTGAAATGACTGCACCATACTCTCACATTTACATTCCTCCTCACACTACAATGCCAAACTGGCTCTTCTCATCATATTTTATACATTTCTAACCTTTCCAATACCCACTTTTTTTTCCAGGCTAATGTATCAGCTGAATAGACCTGCAACTCTATACTCTGCCCTTTATCAGTCATTAGACAGGCTTCAGTGTCAAGAGATACCTGGCAATGGTTATACTCAGGTATCATAAAAGAACACAGAACATTGATGGAGACTTTGATATGCACATTTATATGCCAAGCCAGAATATAAAGCTGCTTTTGTATCATTGATCTTTATGCTCACAGGGATAGCAGTGACCTTTCTAGGTTGGAAAATATTCAAGTGAAAGACATGGTGTTAGACTAGTGCAATATTAGACTGTGCCTTCAGTGCCTTAGGATACATCCCTCATTGAACGGGATCACAATAACATAATAGCATTCACTTTGCTCTCAGTCCTCAGTAGAAACTGTTGAACAAAGTGCCAAAGTAAGACAATTTTGTGCTGTGGACTCCCATCTTCAGGGAATTCAATTGAAACTGCCAGAACTCAGGTCACTTTCAACCATTACAAAAGTCTTGTGTCATCCCAATGGCTATTTCTGTTGCTATGAAACAGACTGCAATTTTTATTCGTTTGCCAACCCTCCACTTTCGTAGAGATTTTCTCGCCATTCACCGTCTGTGTCACGTGATGGTGCACTAAAACAGTACAAGTTAGTTCTCCTCTGATCCTTCCTTCCAATGGGATATGATTCCTTCCTCCCATGTTAACAATCCACTGCGATTAGAGATTCTGTAGGGATTTATATGCACAAGCCCGTTAGATGACTTTCCAAAAAAAAATGTTGTTGTGAGTTACACTTGTGCCACTGCTAGCAGGATGTATATCCTCACTGGGTGTCAAGATAAATACTCAATATACCATCCTGCTAAATCGAAGTGTATTTGTTGCCATAATACTAGTTATTATTGGTTCTGTAACTCAATATGCGATCTCACATTTGATTTCTGTACTCATGGTAATCAACATTCTCCATGAAGCATTTTAATCTGAAAAAAAACTGGCTGCCACTTCTGTATGTATTTTTAGCAAACAAACTCTAGAGTCGAGACATTGATTATCCTTAAAAGGAGTCCAGAAAATAGTTTTATTTCACCAATTTTCTCTCCCCTCTCTTTGTGAAGGTTCAAGCAGGATGTAGCTCTACAAGCACTAGTAGCCATCTGGTCATTTGCCCAAGTGACTGTTCCTCAGCCCAAACCATGAATGTTTTCAGGCTATTTTGACGGTGCAGTGAATCACATTCAGGACAGATTCTCATCAAATTCAACTCAAGGACCGCAAATGTCAACTTCCTAGATAATGATGTTTAGGAGCAAGAAAACAGCAGCATTTTCTCCTCCTTAACCCAAGGATACTGAAGTTGCTTATTCCACTGCAACTGTTGCCTGATTATGACCAGCTCAGCACAGATAGGGAACCGAACCAAGAAACGTCCAGTCTACATAATCTAGCACTGAACTGAATGGTGCCTTCAACCATGAGGCCATCAGACCTGCGTTAGAAGTTTATCTCCTCATAATCTTAGTGAACAAAAACTTTGAAAGCTTGTCTTTTCTACACTAAAGTAATGACAGTAAACTCGAAATTGCACCTCGTCTTAGCTTGTAATACTATTTAGTCTTAAATTTAAAATAGTGCAGAATTTTGTGGAAAGATCATAAATTCCATTTTAATTTGGAAGCCAACTTTCCTCAGTTCTTACAAAGAACCATCTTACAAATTCAAAGCTGAATTTAAAAATTTTCCACAAGATTGAGCATTTTAAATGCTTTTGGAGTATCAGACCTCATGAGTGAAAATAATATTTTGCAATATGGTAGATTTTGCTAATTCTCTTTCAACGTATTCAACAATTGGAAATTGGCAGAAATTGTCGTTTCCAAACATCATGCAATGGAAGGCAAGATTCCATTGCCTTCCAATTTAAAGCTCAATAGGCTTACATTCAGAACAAATGACATAGCATTTTAGTTCTCAATAACACTAACTGAGCAAACTGCCTGACTCCTGTTCGCATTATGTTTTCCAATCTAATAGTTTAATTTGGAACAGATTGCAGTAAACCTGTGAGGAGTTCTTGTTGACAGAGCTGCATTGGAAGTTTATTTTTTCTCAACCTTGCTGAAGACAACCATGTAAACAAGCTTTGGCTCTAAACTAACATAGCACAGGGCAGCTATTTTACATGCATAACCAGCAACGGTCTAAAGTTGAATTGCTGCAGGGGCGGGTGGGAAGAATTGGATAGCATAGAAAATAAAGTAGTTTTTACAGGGAGGCAACTACCCTTTAGCTACAGCAATAATGCAATACATTGCTAACTTAGTTCAACCAAGGGAATGACAGTTGTAATCAAGCTTCTCATAAAGGAATAATGTGCTGTATCAGTCTTACTGGCCCCTGTCAAGGGAGGAGAGTTTCCTTCTCATATCGCAAAAGCACAACTTTTGGTTCAACCAAGGGAAAACATCAACAACATCCAAGAAGGTGTATGCACGATCATCCATCCCAACCTGCTGGCTGTTGGGGTCGGTGAGAAAACAGAGGTGCTTCCTTTGCTGGGGAGAAGCAATAAGTGTGCTCAACTCACTGGTGTTGTGCTGAGACTAGTTCTTCTACTAGTTCCATATTGAGCATGTAATAGCTACAAAGTGATTTGCTGGTCCATTCACGGTAGAAATGGCTGCAAAAAGATGGTAGCTTCTGAATGCATGTATAATTTTAAAGCTCCAAAGGCTTTTGTAGAGCTGTCAAATGCCACGGGGATATACCACTGCTGTGATGCAAAACATCCTGAGAGACCTGAGTTCAATTCCAGGCAGGGCGAAACCTTGGGCAAGTTTCCTTACTCCACACACCTAATAATAATAATCCCTCCAAAACCAAAACCAATAATAAATTGGTAATTTTCAATCCACGACTGTTTGTGGGATATTGCTGTGTGCAATTGGCTGCCGCGTTCGCCCACAAATATACAGTCAATTCACTTTACAGTGTGTTCTGTGAAGCGCTTTGGGAGGTCTTCCCGACGCGAAAAGCGCTATATCAAATGCAAAGATTATTATTATTATTATTATCCCATTGCATGTAAACATTTCAGTAAATCCTTGACTCATGACTCAATTTACTGCAGTCCATATGGACATAATAAATAATTTTGCAACTAGGAATAATAATAATAATAATCCTTGCATTTGATATAGCGCTTTTCACGTCGGGAGGACGTCCCAAAGCGCTTCACAGAACACACTGTAAAGTGAATTGACTGTATATTTGTGGGCGAACGCAGCAGCCAATTGCACACAGCAATGTCCCACAAACAGTCGTAGATTGAAAATGACCAATTTATTATTGTTTTTTTTTGGAGGGATTATTATTAGACGTGTGGAGTAAGGAAACTTGCCCAAGAATAATTGGCATATTTTAAAAAAAAACTCCTTTACAACTAAAATATTATTAGTTTCATATATATTGCTCCCCCACCCCCGAGATGCTGCCGGCTTGAATATATGACTCTATAAATTCACAATGTTGTTTTTCCTAATCATAGAATCATACAGCACAGAAAGAGGCCATTCGGCCCATCGTGTCTGCGGCAGCTCCAAAAAGAGCAATCCAACTCAATCCCACTGGCCGGTTTTCTCTCCATTGCCCAACAATCTGGTCCTCCCCAAATACCCATGTACTTCTCTCTTAAAAGTTGTTATTGAATCAGCTTCCATTACCCTTTCAGGTAATGCATTCTAGATCAGAACAACTCACTGGGTGAAAAAAAATTCCTAATTTCCCTTCTGTTTCTTTTAACAACTAACTTAAATTGGTTTCCTCGGGTTACTGACCCACATACCAGTGGAAACAGTTTTTCCCAGTTCAACATACCAAATCCTCTCATGATCTTGATAACCTCTATTAAATCCCCTCTTAATCTTCTCTGCTCTAGGGAGAATAATCCTAGTTTTGCTAACCTCTCCTCATAACTAAGGTCCTTCATTCCTGGTACAATCCTGGTAAACCTCATTTGCACCCTCTCCAATACCCTAACATCTTTCCTAAAGTGCAGTGCCCAGAACTGAACGCAGTATTCCAACTAATGCTCTAACACTTCTTTTGTGAGGAGTTGGTTGCTCAGTGTACATCAGAAAAATACAGCTGTCAACAAGCATCGTGTGAACGTCAGTGCTCTTATGTGGGCTGAGAAGGGAGTCTTTTTTTAAAGAAGATAACAAAAGCACTACTGAACTTCAATAGTTTCTTATGTGTCAGCCTAGCTCAGTTAGTCATACTTTTGCCTTTGAGTCATAAGGTTGTGGGTACAAGCCCCACATCGGGACATCGACGGTGCCGTCCTTCAGATGAGATTTTAAATCAAGGCCCATCTGCCTGTTCAAATAGATGTTAAAAATCCCATGGCACTAACTGAAAAGAGAAGGGAATTTCTCCCAGTGCTTTTGCCCAAATAAAATTAGTCACTCACTTCATAGTTATTTGTGGGACACTGGTGTGTGCAAACTGGCTGTTGCGTTCGCCCACAAAACACGCTGTCATAGTCACAGTATATCCTATGAAGCACTTTGGGACATCCCGGTGAAAGTCACTACACCAAATGTAAAAATTATGGCATACTTCAGGTGTCAATAAAAAATTATTATAAAACTTTAGAGGCACTGCGGTTCTGCAATTTTTTTAAAAAAACAATGAAATAGGAGCAGATGTCTCCTGTCCTCCCTTACACCCACNAAAAACTCACTCATATCCTAGCACGATTATTGACACCTGAAGTATGCCATACTGTTACAGGAAAATAACATACAGCACAATCAGAATGATTAGTAGTATCAGCAATACAGTGTTAGAGTACGAGCGGAGCACCAGGTGGTTTGTTCAATTTGCTATACAGCAAGAAGACCAATACTGAAAAGTCAACAACAGGATAAAATCTATTCCAACTACAACATTGTATTATTTGGAAATCCTCACAGTGGAGAGGGTATACAGGTGGTCAACTGAATTAATACCTTGCAGTTGAGCTGCAAGATAAATCTACAGAAGCTCAAAAAAATGTTCACAATGAAGATAAGCCTCTGGCAGATCTTACTTACATTAACCAGATTCGAATGTGTATTGTATATGTCAACCAAATCCAAATAGGTCTGGCACAACTATAAACTGTAATAAAGGGCAAAAACAACCAAGTGATAAGGCGGTATATCAAATGCAAGTATTATTATTATTATTATTTGCATTTATACAGGGTGAATCAAAAATCCTTACTCATAGGTCTATATGAGGTGTTCAAACAGCACAAAACTTTCACGGATGTGATGAAAGACATCTGTTGTAATAGCTTCACACTCTTTACAAATTTTGTCTTTGAAAAAGATAATTAATAATTAACAACTCTACCAGTAAGGTATTTGTATTCTCATGCAGTGACCCTCAGGCCTCTGCTTTGGTCCTCTCCTGTTCAACCTGTATACGCCCCCTCTTGGCGACATCATCCAGTCATGGGGTCAACTTCCACAAGTATGCGCATAACACCCAACTCTCTCTCTCTGCCTTCAATCCTTGACTGCAGAACTATTGCTGTCCTGACGGAATGTCTGTCGGACATCAAGTCCTGGATGAGAGCCAACTTTCTACAGCTGAATGTCAACAAGACTGAGGCCCTCCTGATTGGCTCCCATCAGCGGGTCCTCACCTCAGGCACTGGCAACATCACCATCCACGGAGGCACACTCCACCTTACTAAGCCAGTCTGGAACCTTGGCATCTTGTTTGATCATCAACTGTTCTTTCTCCCCCACATCCATACCATGACCCGCTCTGCTTTCCCCCACCTCCACAACAAGCACCCGGCTCCGCCACTGCCTCACCCCTCAGGCCGCTGAAACCCTCATTCACGCATTCATCACATCTAGGCTCTGAGCATGACGAAAGATATCTCTTGTAATACCTTCACACTCTACAAATTTTGTCTTTTAAAGAATAACATAACTAATAATTAACAATTCTACCAGTAAGGACTTTGGATTCATTTTGTATAAACTCCTTTTATGTAGGAGAATGTCTCAAAATACTTTACAAGGACTAAGTGAGAGCCCAAGGTGGGAGGGAGGTATGTGGAAGATGGTCGAAGGCGCACTGCAACAGATGTTCTTTTTTGGTGGGTGGTTGCTGAAAGAAAAAGAGGGCAGGGGTGAAGCATAGGGATTTCATATGAGAATTTCAGACAGTGGGGGCAAAAAGAGAACTGGCTGAAAGCTCACTCGCCAATTGAGATGGAACAGGCAAAGGGGCATGAAGGAGGCCAGAAGAAACAGAATGGAAGAGATGGGTGGGGAGTAGGATCACAAAGACAGAGTGAGGCAAGGACATGAAGGCATTTGAAGATGAAGATATGAATGTTAAAGTCAATCTGCTCGGAGTCAGGAAGTCCATGGAGCTGGGAGGGTGGGGCAGTTAGACTGGCTTTTCTGGGATAGCAGACACCATGTTGAGCACAGTGGAGGATTCCCAGGCTGGAGCAGAGGGCAGCTATGGTGTAATCCAGGAGTGATGCAAGAAGAGGAAGAATGCGGGAAAATTGTGAACCTGCTCCATGGGTACAAATTTATGGACAGAGGAATGGTGTATTATAACTTGGTTTAACGTCACATAAGAACTCCCATAATGCAGCAAATTCCAAACACTGCCTGGAGTGTCAACCTAGACTGTGAGCTCCTGAAGGAGAGATGTGCCAATGGGGTCAAAATGGCAATATTCAGGATTGCTTAAGTCACAATGAAACAGTCAACGACAGAAGTAGAACACATCGTCGACATGACACTCTTCTGATTACCAGCTGTAGTGTTACTCACGACTCCAATTATGAACATTTTATAAGAGTCTCTTTTGTAGAGTATTTTAGACTCCAGTATAAACATAACAGTGGAAAAAAGGAATTTAAAGAGGATAATCTGCAAGCAAGTACTGTGAGTATAATTATTGCAACACTGATGGGAGTATTTATAAACCTCCAACTATGAGGACTTAACAGTTAAATACATGTACAGAGACCAGGGGAGCCTGTAAGAAGAACATTGTGATAATAAAGAGAGGTTTTTAAACTTACTTTAGATTGGGAGAATAAAAACATTTCATTTCTTCAAAACATTCAGCATCTTAAAACGAACAAGGACTCAGGTGATTCAATTTAGTTATGAGTAATGAATCAGAAATAGCAACCAGGTAATCAAGGATCACCTTGGGAATCACGACTAGAATTTGCCTGAGTTCAAAACCAGGCTTGAAAAGACCATCACAATCCAAGGTTTCTGAAGTTTAATGCTAAATTTGAAGGAGGGGATGATGATTGAATGGACTACAAAAGGATGGGAAGAATTGTGAGTCGGTAAATTGATGGACCAAATAAAGGCAACTATTTAAGAGGGCCGCCAGTAGATTTCAAAACAAGTATAGTGCATTCCCTGAAACATAAAAAGTGAAGCAACCATGGTCGACAAAATGACTTTTATAAAGAAAACCTTCTGTGAAAGTGACAAGATGAAAGCTTGTAAGAAAGAAACAAAAGAGGCCAGAAAAAATTAGGAACATCGGAATATTAAAATAATATGTAGAATACATCAAGAGAATTAAGCTAAAGTCTTTTATAAGTTCATAACAAGTGAGGGAAGTAGAATTTGTCCCATTAAAAACAGATTTTGTATGGCAATAATATAAGGTTAAGACATGACTGGACTACTAACAGAATATTTACACAAGCAAATCAGGCCCAGATGGTTTCCACCCAAGGTTACAATACGAAACAGATGAAGAAACTGGGGATGCATATAATGTCCCAAAACTCTTACAAGGGCGATGCCTCAGGATTGGAAAGTAGCATGCACAACACCATTCATAAGGGAGGAAGAAACTGGCCAAGTAACTATAAGATGGTGAGTTTCAGTAATGGCGTGATATCTAGAAGCTATCATCAGCACCCCAGCATTTGAATAAATTCTAAGATGATCAGAAAAGTCACTCTGTGTTTGTGAAAAGATAAGGCACATCTAACCAACTTAAGATGAGACAAAACCATTGAAGCAGGAGACAGGAGTATTGATAGATATCAGCTACATGAATTATCTGCATTGGTTTTGAGATACCATTTGGTAAGAATCTGCACAAGCAATTATCAAGTAAAACTGAGGTGCATAGCATTAGAGGCAATTTACTATCAAGAACAGAAAATTGGTTGGGAAGTAAGAGAGAGTTAGGATTTCAAAACAAATATTTTGGATTGACCTGTCGTGACGAGAGGGATGAGTGCTAGGATCGGATCTTTTCACTTTATATAAATGACCTACATGTGAAAATAGAAAGGATTGTATCTGAGTTTTCAGCGCCTTGGGACGTCCTCCCGACGTGAAAGGCGCTCTATAAATGTAATTTTGTTGTTGTTACTGCAAAGGACGCCAAAGCTAGGCACTGTAGTGACTTGTGAGAACAGAAATTGCTAATGTGTATGAACAGATTAAGCAAGTGAGCAGTACAATAGATTGTACTTGTAATTTTATCTAGCAAAGGAAACTAACATTGAACATTGATGAGAATATTTGTTAATTGGGGAAACAGATGAGGGGGTAGATAAATTATGGGATTTAGAGGTCTTCGTACCTGCATCATTAACATTTAGTTTGAGTTACAGAAAACAATCAAATAGTTCACAGGATGTTGCGATTTGTCACAAGAGTTTGGGATGTAAAAACAAAGCAGGACTGTTTCAGCCAGAGAAAGCTCCGTTTGGACAACAACTGATGGTAACCGTGCTGACTTGGCGGAGAGTTTGCGAAAAAGGATTATATTCACTGGAGCTGAGTAGGTGAAGGACTGATCAAAATGAGATCTTAGGGAATGCCTCTTTCTTTCAATAGATTAATACAGGCTAAAGAGTTGGGTATCATTATCTTAAAATGAGACCCGAGCACATTAAACTTTAATCAAAAAAACATTGCTTCAAACAAAGTTATAAAATTGTGGAAGGAAGTAAACTGAAGAGCCATAGATGCAGAATCAATAAAGAGGGAGATAGATAGGTACTTGGGAAGTAAGGGTATTAAGAGATATGGAAAGGAAATGGGATTAGAGAGATAAAGAGCTGCCATGAATTAATAATAACAGAGAAGGTGCAATGGCCTTCTCTTGATCCTGTGTTCCTAATCTACTCCACAGACACAAGCCGACATATTTTTGAATTCTGGAACTGTCCCGATTGATCACGTTGGTCTTTTCCAGTCCTGTACAGGTCTTGGGATACCGTCATTTCTGTAAGGTATTTTTAAAAAAGCACCAGTGGCCACATTTTGTTTTGAGTTTCTGTTCAAAGAGACATTGGTACACACAACACAAAAAATATTTTTGTCTGAAGTCTGGGATTGAGCACCACAATTAAAATAGAATTCTCACTGAAAATGTCTTACGTCACTAAACTGAGTGATCGGGCTGGTTCAAGTATTTAATCAACACTCAAGTATTTAATCAACACTTGTATAAAAAGGGTTATTTATTATTATATTTATTATTTATTATTATATTATTATTTAGCTATACTAATTACAGTTTTAATTCAGAAGGTGCACTGAAGCATGGGAAAACGAATACAGCATAACAACAACAACACAGTATAAGCATCTAAAACAGGTGGGACCCAACAAAACAGAAAGCAGATGAAAATTATCAAGCACAACTTGAAAAGCATTCACCGTTATCTTTTTAAGATATAAAGTAAAATCAAAGTTTAAAAAAAAGTCTAGGACTATTAGCTAGTGAATCAGCGGTTACATTTTTTTATTCAACTACTTTTAATTACCAAACCACAGGAAACAGCAGGAAATCCTCAGTTAGTCAGAAGTTAAAGCACTGCTTCATTTAACCTATCATTACTTTGGTGAGACAGGACCATGGCTCCATTTTAAAGCTTGCACTGCTATAGTCCAACTAATCGGTTAAATCAACATGATTTTGAACAGCATTTCCTTATAAATAATTTAAATCAGTAACGAAGTAACAATGAGATAATACACAAAAGAAGTTTGAAAAATTATTAAAACAGTCTGAGCCTTTCCAGCTCTCCCTGTCAGCATCATTTTAAATACTAAATACAAAGCGTAAATAACCTCAATAAATAAATCCAATCTTTTAAATAACTATTTCCTTTCATTTCTCCAGAAAGTTGAATGAAGGAGGGCTTCCTAACTGACAGACAGTTAACATGTTAAATATGAAGGCACTTTTCAGTTTCAATGAAGACAATTTTGGTAACTTTTTTTTGATAAAAGAGCTAACTCTACGCTTTATCTTTGCCATGTAAATCAAGCAGCAATGAAAACAATAAAAGGTCGATCACTTTCCACCAATAACCGAGAAAATTCACAGGTAAAGAAAGGCCAATGAACCAAACATTACTTACAGCACACTGACTTGACAGAAGCATTCATGTCGTGAGCTTGGATAAAAAGGTGACCAAGTCCAAGGAAGCCCTGAAGTGCACATCACTTCTAAAATTCATTGCCAGCACAGATCATGTGTCAGAATTTATTTTTTAAAATAATGAAAGTTAGAAAATCTGCTGTGCCTACGTAATACTTCATAAAACCTCAGCAATTGTGGTGCAAAATACCAACATAGTCTCTAGTTTTCTACACCTGGAAAGGAATCGTATTCTTTGTTATGAGCCGCACGCTCGAGAACATGCAACAAACACACCGTGGACCATAATATCATATTAAAATTCCCTCTCCTGAACTGACTAATCTGTGCTGAAACATGCATTCCACCCCCCACCCCCCCCACACACACACATTCTGTGTAGACAGGCAAAAAAACAAGAAAGGCAGTCATCGCAGCATGAAAATGCAAAGAATTTAATTGTAGATTTTTTTACAAATAGATTTAATGCAGTCAAGGAGCTACCTGTGTAATGAAAGGCATATGTGCACCAAACCCAACAATTGTATGAAGTCACTTACACGTACTCTGCTCATTGGATGTGTGAGCATTGCACACAAAATTCATCAGAAAGATTCTAGTGCTATTGTTTGAAAACAATCCTATTTATCTATGCAAGACCCTTGTTGAATGGAATACAAGTCAACCTTGTGGTTCGGAGCATTTGGCAGCTTTAGTGGGTTACTTGATGCATTCATACTGAAATGACTGTGCAGCTACTCGTCTTTTAACTGACCTGCAAAGCAGCAAAACAAGAGCTCCGACCCAGCCTCTTCAGCACAGTCCTCTGCATTCCTCCCTCAGACCAAGCTCTCTGTATTAAAACACCCCCACAGTTGCCTGCCAGGTTTTATGTTTCCACACCGTCCAGAAGCTCTTTACAGCTTATTCCTTCAACAGTTAAACACCCTTTTTCAGCTGCTTCCAGCTCCTTCGCCAGTCACCACAGCACAGACTCTCAGCCTTGTACTAGCAGGAATAAACGAAAGCCATTAGCATGTACAGTACATGACCCTAAGGGTGCGTCATGCTGCTGCTGGGCTGAGCTCTGAGCCTCTGTCAAATGACAGCAGGAAGGAGACTGCCACTCAGACGTGATCCGTTCAGCAAGCACGCTGAAAGATTTTGTGGGGGATGAAAAGGGAAACTAGCACTTCCTCCAGTTTTCAAACAAAACTGTCATACCAGATAGTGTTGATCAAACGTATCTTGTTCGAGCAGCTCTCATTCTTCATTGGGAATGATGCTGCAGCATGCTTGCTGTTTGCAATATTGGCTGCTGCAGTTTTCTCTCTTTTTTTTTTGCAAAGCTGCACAACTGTAGCTTTATCCAATGATAAAGGGGAAACAATTCTGAAAGCTTGCTCAACACCAAAAAAAAATCAGGTTTTTGAAACCATTACCAGTCTACGTTTTATAATAAAAAAAAGTTAAATTTTCAAACAGGACCTTTTCACATCATGATTTGCTAAAGTGCCTCATTCAATGAGTGACTTAGACTTGTACCTCAAAAGGAAGATGACAGAGACTATACATTAGAAAGTTTCACACAGAGAGGCAATTCTTGTGATGCAATTCAGTTCTATTCTCTGCATGCAGAGACCATCTGGAGGATGGAGATTTAGACCAATCGGAAAGTTTGAAAGAGAGGGAAGATAATTATTATTAATAATTTACATTATTAATAATGTTAGTAATAAAATTCTTATTAATACTAATAATACTTGCATTTGGTATAGCAACTTTAATGTCATGAGGATGTCCCAAAGCATGATAAATAAGGTTAAAAGATCTACTGTGATCTAATGAAATGGCAGAATAGATTCACAGGCATAAATGGCCTACTCCAAAAACCCTTCAAAAACCCAAAAAACAATAAATTGGTCATTTTCAATCTACGACTATTTGTGGGACATTGCTGTGCGCAATTGGCTGCCGCGTTTGCCCACAAATATACAGTCAATTCACTTTACAGTGTGTTCTGTGAAGCGCTTTGGGACGTCCTCCCGACGTGAAAAGCGCTATATCAAATGCAAGGATTATTATTATTATTATTATTATTACTCCAGAATTCCTAGAATGCTGCCCACAAGCAATAAAAAGTGAGATAATAATACTTGCATTTGGTATAGCAACTTTAATGTCATGAGGATGTCCCAAGGCATGATAAATAAGGTTAAAAGATCTACTGTGATCTAATGAAATGGCAGAATAGATTCACAGGCATCAATGGCCTACTCCAGAATTCCTAGAATGCTGCCCACAAGCAATAAAAAGTGAGATAATAATACTTGCATTTGGTATAGCGCCTTATCACTTTACAGTAAATTTGTTGTTATCACATCTGAGCCGTTTCAAAGTGCTTCACAGAATATACTGTAAAGTGAATTGACTATTTTGTGGGCAAAAATGGTATGAAACAGATTCAAACTAAAATGGAGATTTATACAAATTAAACAAACCTAAACTAAATGTTTCCCCTGAGGGTTTTAAATGGTGCATGTTTAGCCTAATGAAATTGAAAAAAATGTAACAGAACGAAAGCTGTTTTAAGAATAATGATTTGATATCAGTGAGTAATTTCTCAGCATTTTGGCAAACTGAACATAATTGTTTTTAGCAAAACACAGCTGCAGTGCTCATTTGGCAACTCACCACCATTAGATGAAAGACTGCTACCGAAACATCACAGGAGAGCTTGAAGAGCCTCAAAAGAATATTGTGCTATCCACAAAAAACTATGATAAAAATGTATTGCACTTGATCTGTGTAGCGAGTCTGTTTAAGGAACCCGTAAAGCACCGCTAGTCTCGTCTAATGGGAGGAGAGAAAAAAAACACCTTCACTGAGAACATCATGATTGTACCATCAATTCTCTATAACTCTCTAAAAATTCCGCTACTTTCTATTTGAACATTTTTATCATCTGAACACCTCTATTAGATCCCTTCTTAACCTTCGCTATTTCAGGAAATATTACAAATATCATTTTACCACATTTCTATAGAGTAGTTGCAATGTGGCCCAGCAATGTACAGGAAATATGGTACACTTCTGACCTCCAGTACATAACACCCAGGCCTAGGAGGTCCACTGACATCCAACGCTCTCTGCAAACACTTGCGAGAGCAGTTGTCAGTTTCCTGTGCGCATGCACAGTGTGGTTTGGTTATGTCAGCACACCCGGAAGTGGTGATTGGCAGCTGCACTACAGGGCGAACCTTCACAAAGTGGGCTCTGAAACTTGTCTGAGGCCATCTCTCCAGTGCAGTCCTGAGGTAGTGATGCATTGTCAAATGAGCTAACCTTCAGATGAAATATTAAACTGAGGTTCCATCTGCCAGTTGAGGTGAACGTTAAAGATCCCATGCTACTAGTTGAAAAGGGGGAAGAATTTGGTTCTAGCCAACCTGCCACTTCATGTGTGTGGTGCACATTAATGCACACAGATTGGCACATTCACCTGCAAATACACAGCCACCACACTTGACAGCAATTACCTGTGAAGCATTCAATGTGTTTTGATGTTATGGGCGCTACATCAAATACACATTTAGTATATTTTGCGTGACCCCCTTTGGAAACTCCTTTTGTGAGTCCATGTACACATCTACTGTATTTCCTTTAAACTCAGTAATTTCCTTAAAATGTTGAACCAAATTGGTCAAGCACAACGCATGCTTCAAAAATGTATCTTGATTAGTCCAAACCCATCCAAGTTTTCACTAATAGTGTATTATCCCTTAATGAAGCCTCAAGCAGGCCACATTAAAGAATCAGGTCTGCATTCTTTCTCCCTCCTCTTCCCTTCCCCCCAACCACAGAACAGGAACACAGCTTGTTAGACCAATAACCAAGCCATCAATTATGGGTTGACTGAAGCAAAAAAAATTAAAGTTCACCACTGCTCTGGGAATGAATGTTCACTGCTTGTTGGGTTAAAGGGGACTAGTCCCTGGAAAAAGGGACATTTGATTGATAATCACTGTGTTTAATTCTCCCATTAGTCACTGGAACAGGATCCAAAGGAAGAGGAAAGGAAAAAAGCCATTGTCGCTGAACTGTCTCAACTTTGGAAAAGGAACAGGAAAGGGAGAGAGAAATACAAAGAGCATACGTAGTTGTTAGAAAACACGACATGGAAAAGAATAATTTTCACTCAAAGTAACTGCTGACACAAGCTCATGTTTTTAATAAAGAGATTTAAATTCGCTCTTAAGTAAGAGATGTTTTTGATTTTATCCAGTCATTCAGAAGCCAGCCATGCGAGCCGAAAAAGATTTGGTTGAATGTGCTTCTAAAAGCAAATTATTTGAATAGCATTCAATATTCCTTATAACTCAACAGAATGTCTGTGCTATACACACTTTTTTTTAACGAGGCGTGTATAACATGTCACGTTTTCTAGCAACTATGCCCTTCAGAATTCGCTAGGATCATAGCCAGGCACGGAAATTTGGATGGGCACCAACTTACGGTGGACAGGCAATGATCCAAGGAGGGGCAGTGGGGTGGGGGGAAGAGGGGCGGTGGGGGGGGGAAAGTGGGAGCGGTGGGGGGGGGAAAGTGGGGGCGGTGGGCGGGAAAGAGGGGCAGTGGGCGGGAAAGAGGGGGCGGTGGGGCAAGAAAGAGTGGGGCGGTGGCGGTGGAAAGTGGGGGAGGGGAGGAAAGAGGGGCGGTGGGGGAGGAAAGAGGGGCGGTGGGGGGGGGGGAAAGAGGGGCGGTGGGGGAGGGAAAGAGGAGGCGGTGGGGGGGGGAAAGAGGGGGCGGTGGAGGAGGAAAGAGGGAGCGGTGGGGGGGGAAAGAGGGGGCGGTGGGGGGGGGAAAGAGGGGCGGTGGCGGGGGGAAGTGGGGCGGTGGGGGGGGAAAGTGGGAGCGGTGGGGGGGGAAAGTGGGGCGGTGGGGGGGGAAAATGGGGGCGGTGGGGGGGGGAAAGTGGGGGCGGTGGGGGGGGAAAGTGGGAGCGGTGGGGGGGGAAAGTGGGGCGGTGGGGCGGGAAAGAGGGGCAGTGGGGCGGGAAAGAGGGGGCGGTGGGGCAAGAAAGAGTGGGGCGGTGGCGGAAAGTGGGGGAGGGGGAGAAAGAGGGGGCGGTGGGGAGGAAAGAGGGGCGGTGGGGGGGGGAAAGAGGGGCGGTGGGGGGGGAAAGAGGAGGCGGTGGGGGGGGGGAAAGAGGGGCGGTGGGGAGGAAAGAGGGGCGGTGGGGGGGGGAAAGAGGGGGCGGTGGGGGGGGGAAAGAGGGGGCGGTGGGGGGGGGGAAGTGGGGGCGGTGGGGGGGGGAAAGTGGGAGCGGTGGGGGGGAAAGTGGGGGCGGTGGGGGGGGGGAAAATGGGGGCGGTGGGGCGGGAAAGAGGGGCAGTGGGGCGGGAAAGAGGGGGCGGTGGGGCAGGAAAGAGTGGGGCGGTGGCGGTGGAAAGTGGGGAGGGGGAGGAAAGAGGGGCGGTGGGGAGGAAAGAGGGGCGGTGGGGGAGGAAAGAGGGGGCGGTGGGGGAGGAAAGAGGGGGCGGTGGGGGAGGAAAGAGGGGGCGGTGGAGGAGGAAAGAGGGAGCGGTGGGGGAGGAAAGAGGGGGCCGGTGGCGGAGTAAAGGGGGGGAGGGGGAGGATAGAGGGGGGGAGGGGGAGGAAGAGGGGGGGGAGTGGGGGAAGAGGAAGGGGGCTTATACATGTGCTACCGGTTGATGTAAAGTGTGGATGCTAACCCTCGCGTGCTCACTAACTGCACCTGTGGGAAAAAGGCCTCGTGCACACACGCATGGTGGGTGCTTTCCAAGCGCGTCCGAAGTTGAGGCAGTGTGGATGAGTTGTGTCTGTGCACGGGCAGGGGCAACGGTTAGAGCTTGAGCCTTTGACACAGTCGGTTTTTTTTGTCAGCCAGAGAGCAACGGGTGGGCTGGGATGCTAATTGGGTGAGCTTTGGTCCCTCTTTTATCCATCTTTAAATTCCAACTTATAACTTACTGCTTGTCTACGTATCCGGTCACCTCCCACTTCCTCCTTAATCAGGATCCTATCCCACTACTATGCAGTGCTCCGAGACGCTATCCTGCATGAAAGGTGCTATATAAATGCAGATTGGTGTTGTACTAGAATGTATTTCTCAATTACTAAATGTGGTAATAATTGCTCCTGTGCCCCTAGAAATATTGCTTAAAATTTAGATCTTTCCCATGGGAGAAGCCATTGGTGTTTAAACTGATTGCATAATTTCACACTAGATCCATTTGCAGAGTGTCCCTTCCAGATGAGGCTATAACACTATCATTCTTTGTTGCGGTTGTTAAGTGTGTCTGATATACAGTAAATAAACCTATTGCTATGTTTAAAAGTATTCAAACTAATCTAATGAGAGTTCCACATATCCATGGAAATTTCCCCACGTCTGGAATGGAGTGTGTACACTGTTCCCAGAGGGATGCGCTAATTAACAAATCAAATAATTTTGACTACCAGATTCAAGGAAGAAACAAAAAGTAATCCACTAATTCTAATAAATATAAGGAACAGTTTGGCATGAGTCAAGGCTTGGGGACCAGAGTATGAGGTACTGTTGAAGTTTACCCAGCTAAAACCATGCAGCTTTCCATTAAGAACACTGACAGGCAAACTTCCCACTGCTTGACCAACTCAGGCTTTAGCTTGCAGAATTACCACGAGCTGAGTGCTAAGAATCGAATGATCAGTCTGCCTTTCAGATTTCCAGTTTGATCAAGAAGCTTAATCTTCAGCAGGGCTGGAAATTTTACTGGAGAATCAGATGCAATTTGACGTTTCAATACAGCCTGCTCAGATATGGTGCAGAAAGAAAGGTACATCAAAAGCCCAAACTGTGTCCTTAGCTCCTGCATACGTTTTGCAACCAACATCTGCACTTCAGATCTGGTAGTGGTCTTCAACCACTCTATTCCAAGCAGATCACATGCTTCCTACAGGGATCTGGGTTGACAACCCCAGCCTAGCACGCATGCAAGAATTGAAGCTGGTCAGACAAGTATAACAAATGTACAACATTCATTTGCAGATTAGTAGGATCGCTCAATTAAAAAACGCGCTTCATCACTTTATACATATATCCAGCCCAAGTCAATTATAAGACTAAATAAGTGTTTCTTCCTTAAATCTAGTAGTCAAAATTATTTGATTTGTTAATTCTTTGGTGTGCCCATTGTGTTGATGCTTGTTGATTCAGCATCAGCCCAGCGGGATCTGCAGGAGTTGTTTTTAAAAGAAATAACACTAATTGGCCAGACAGCAACTTGAAAACAATGGCACAGCAAGTGTGTTAGTTTAACCAAGGCTTTGGTTACATTCCTCTGATGGATATTACATAGCTCTTACCTGCTAATTAGGCCGATGAATACTGTAATTGTTATCCTATCATTTGTAAACTGTTTGTTGTACACCATGCTGTACCATTTATAGTGTCACAACTACATGATTTAATATAATTGTTTCTAGGCATCAGCCTGGCTCACTTGTTAGCACTCCTGCCTCTGAGTCAGAAGATGGTGAGTTCAAGCCCGATGCTGGGACTTGAGTTCATAGTCTAGGCTGATACTTCAATGCAGCGCTGAGGAGCCTTGCATTGTTGGAGGTGGCATCCTTTGAATGAGACATTAAACCAAAGTTCAATCTGCGTGTTCAGGTGGTCGTTAAAGATCCTATAGCACTTATTTGAAAAGAGAACAAACAAGACAGCTATTTTGCACACAGAAATATCTCTTCAAACCTCCCCCTCCGTCCTCTTCTTTGCTCAGCATCCAACCCCGCCATTGTACAGAGCTCTAAGATTTCATCCTACATGAAGGGCACTCTACAAATGCATGTTGTTAAATCGAATGAAGGGTTTTTCTTTCAGAAGACAATGAAGCTCAAGTCTTTTTTCAAAATTTATTTGAAGGTGTGAGCAATGTTGGCAAGGCCAGCATTTATTGCCCATCTCTGGCTCACCCCAGGTGACACCTTCCCCCTCACGGAGGCCACACCACCCGGCTACACCTCCCACCACATCCCTCGCCGCAACCGCCGTGGCGGTGGTGTAGCCCTTATCTCAAGGACACCACTTGCCCTATCCCCCTACTCCTCTGGTTCTTTCCCCTCTTTTGAGCACCTCACCCTCTCCCACCCCTCCTTCCTCTGGCTCAAAATCCTCCTCCTCTACCGGCCCCCCAAAAACCTCTCCCACCTTCATCTCCGATATTTCAACACTTCTTACATCTCTCTGCCTCTGCTCTGATCGCCTCATCATCCTGGGTGACTTTAACTTGCACTTCACCCCCTCCTGCTCCATCTCCTCAGATTTATCTTCCCTGCTCTCCTCGCTCAACCTCTTCCTCCACACCAACTCCCCCACTCACAGTCACGGCCACCCACTCGACTTGGTGATCACCCGGGGCCTCAGTGTCTCGGATGTCACTATCACCGACAAGGCCGTCTCCGACCACCACTTCATCTCCTTCACCACCTCCACCCCCCTCCTCACCTCCACCAGACCCACCACCATCTTCTACCGCCCCTGGAAGAAGTTACCCCCACAATCCCTAACCGCTGCCTTTGAGTCCTCTGAACTCCTCTCCCTCTGGCCTTCAACCCTCACTGACCCCTCTTCTGCTCTCACCCTCCTCCACAACACCCTCTCCTCCACACTCGATACTCTTGCCCCCATCACCTCCCATACTGTCTCCTACTCTCGCTCCTCCCCCTGGTTCACCACCCACCTCCGCTCACTGAAGAGCCAGGTGCGGGCCGCTGAACGCACCTGCGTCAAATCTGGCCTAACGGTACACCGACAAATCTGGCTGGGTCTCCTCAAAATCTACCGCTCCACTCTAGCCTCGGCCAAATCATCCTTCTACTCCAGGATAATCCTGGAGGCGAAGAACAACCCCAGGCTACTGTTTTCTACCACATCCCGACTCCTCCGTCCCCCCCACCACCCCGCGCAGGTCATCTCCTCCAACCTTCACAGCTATCAAGCTACCGGCCCATCTCCAACCTCCCCTTCCTGTCCAAGGTCCTGGAACGAGTTGTCGCCTCCCAGCTGCACTCTTTCCTCTCCACCCATTCATTATTCGAACCCCTTCCGTCGGGTTTCCGTGCTGCCCATAGCACAGAAACTGCCCTGGTCAAGGTCACTAATGACATTCTGACCATCTGTGACCAGGGCTCCCTCTGCCTCCTCGTCCTCCTCGACCTATCGGCAGCATTCGATACGGTCGACCATGCTATCCTCCTCCACCGCTTGTCCTCCCACCTCAACCTTCAAGGCCCTGTCCTTGAGTGGTTTAGGTCGTACCTCTCCCACCGTCTTCACTTTGTTTCCACGAATAGTTTTTCCTCCACCCCCCGCACTGTCTCGTGCAGTGTCCCTCAGGGCTCTGCCCTCGGTCCCCTCCTCTTCACCCTCTATATGCTCCCCCTTGGTGACATCATCCGCAGACATGGGGTTAACTTCCACATGTATGCGGATGACACCCAACTCTACCTTTCCTCCTCTACCCTCAACTCCACGACCACCGATGTCCTGACAGCTGCCTGTCCGACATCGAGTCCTGGACGAGAGACAACTTTCTTCAGCTCAACGTGCGTAAAACTGAGGCCCTCCTGATTGGCTCACGTCAGCGCCTCCGCACCTCAGGCGCTGACAGCATCAGCATCCAAGGCTGCACTCTCCACCTCTCAAAGCCAGTCAGGAACCTCGCGTTCTGTTCGACCCTGAGCTGTCCTTTCTCCCTCATATCCGCGCCACAACTGGCACCGCCTTCCATCACCTCCGGAATGTCGCCAGACTACGGCACTACCTCACCCCTCACGCTGCTGAAACTCTGGTCCACGCCTTTATCACCTCAAGGCTGGACTATGGGAACTCTCTCCTCCCCGGCCTTCCCGGCACCTCCCTCCACAAGCTGCAGGTCATTCAGAACTCTGCAGCTCGTGTACTGTCCCGCACCAGGCTTCGCGACCACATCACTCCCACCCTCGCTCGCCTCCACTGGCTCCCCATCCCCCAGAGGATCGAATTCAAGATCCTCATCCTCACCTACAAGGCCATTCACGGCCTTGCTCCCTCCTACCTCTCCGACCTACTATCCCCCTACCTACCTGCCCATACCCTCCATTGCTCTGGTCTGCTCCACATCCCCCGCCCCAACCGCCCTACCATCGGTGGCCGGGCCTTCAGCCTCTCAGCCCCGAGGCTCTGGAACTCTATCCCCCAGTGCCTTCACCGCCTCCTCCCTTTCCTCCTTCAAGGCCGGTCTCAAGACCTTTCTCTTTGACCGTGCCTTCAGCTCCCCTCTCGACTCTCTACCCCCTCCTCGCTCCCTCCCTTCCCTCCCCTCACCCTGACCGTTTCCCCCCTGCTTGGGTCCTGACCCAACTGTACAGCGCCTTGGGATGTCCTCCCACGTGAAAGGCGCTCTATAAATGGAATCTTGTTGTTGTTGTTGTTGCTCTGAGAAGGCCCTCTCCTTAAACACTTGAAATCCATGTGCTCCCATAGTGCTGGACGCCTTGGGCTCAGCTTCAGTTTTTCTAACTAGGATCTCCTAGGTTAAGGTTGAGTCCTGAAAAGTTCAAGAAACATTTCATTACGATGCCTGGATAAAGGTAGATTTGCTAAGTTTGGAAATATGATATTTTCAATAGTATTTTTATGAAATAGTCTTATTGACAGGGCATACTCATGGCAATATATTGGCATTGTGGAGCCCTGTAGCTAGGTGGTTGGAACACTCGCCTTGCAAGCAAGAGACCTGGGTTCGATTCCCGGCTGGGTGAAATGTGGGGCAAGTTGCCTTCTTCCATATGCTTCTGTTTACCTAGCAGTAAGCAGGAACCCAGTTGTTAGTCAATTGGCGGATCGCTTTTCGGGGGGTAATAAATCATTCCAAAAAATAGCAATAATTGGCCACTTCAATCCACCACTGTTTGTGAAACACTGCTGCGCGCAATTGGCTGCTAAGTTTTGCCCACAAATATACAGTCAATTCACTTTACGGTATATTCTGTGACGTGCTTTGAGATGTCTCAAAGACGTTATAAGGCGCTATATCAAATGCAAGGATTATTATCATCATCATATCCTGTTTGGCATATGCAGATAAAAGAACTTGTATTTTTATAATGCTTCAGCCCATCTAAACAGCTCAAAGATCTTAAAGCAATTAGCATGAAATACAGTAAGCAGAAGCAGGCAGCCTATTTGGGAGGGCAGCAATGTCTGACAAATGGTCTAATTTTGTCTGGAAAGTGTTGTCCTGAACACCAAAAGAAACTCCCTTCTTTTTGATGATTGTCACAGGCTAAGTGTCCACCTGAAGAACAGGCAGACAGGACATCAATTCAATATCAAATGCAAAGGGCAACACTTGAAACAATACATCATGTTCCTGCTATTACACTGGATTGTCAGTCCAGACTATGCTCTGAAATAGTGCTTAATCCTATTTTGCGTTACAATTACATTAATGTACAGCACTCACAATTGGAAATCAACTGCTTTGAATGTTCTCTGTATCAACTTTTTTTTAATATTGCAGCATTATGTACCAAAAATTAGCACTGGGTCACAATAGACGGCCTGACACCAAGCCAAGATGTGTAGCATGAATAATGTCAATAGATCAATCGAAGCTGATCATTCAAAGCATAATCTGTTTGGACACAAACTGAATCTGTCCAATGCACTTTCAAAAGTGTTCAATGCAATTTAAATAATCACAATTGTAGACATGGAGACCTATAGAGTACTGGGTAAAACACTCGCCTCGCAAACAAGAGGACTCAGTTTCAATTCCCATGCAGAGCAAAACCTTAAGCAAGTTTCCTTACTCCACACACCTCTGTTGACCTAGCAGTAAGTAGGAACCCAGTTGTTAGTCAATTGGCGGATCGCATTCCAGGGGTAATAATCCCTTAAAAGAACGTGGTCACTCAATCCATCACTGTTTGCAGGACACTGCTGTGTGCAATTGGTTGTCACATTTCACCCACAAAATACAGTCAATTTGTTTTACAGTATATTCTGCGAAAGGCTTTGAGAAGTCTCAATGACATGAAAGGCACTATATCAAATGCAAGGATTATTTTTTATTATATATGATGATGATATTTGGCAAGTACATGGTCAAGCTAAGCAAACCAACAAGTGTGGTGCATTATTTATACCAGCCAATGCCTGAAATCTATATTGAGTACACAGCAATTGCAAGTAGAATGGTTTACTGCAAATTAACTAGAACATGTGCCTTTCTCAGTTTCATCAATTTGTCATGATGTTCAGTCACTGAACTCCTAAAGCTGTGAAATGTATTGGGGCCAATCATTGTTTCACTGTAAAAGTGCTCGAAAACATAAGGGTCAAGAAGAGAAAGTGTAATTTCAATCTGAAAGACATAACTCCCCATTCAATCCTTATAAAAGCAGAAATGGGGAAGATTATTTGAAAAGACTGGGGTGGAAATGAATCTGTTACAATTAGGTATTGTACCTCAAAGCACTTAACTATTCTGCAACTGATCTGAATATAAATGCAAAGGGCACAATTTTGCCTCATTCTGTAACAAACTGTTAAGGGAGAGCTAAAACAAGAAGAAATTTCACAGGAGCCCAAGTAATCGTCTTATATAAAGGGATTTGGACACTGGGTATTCAATGAGGGACAGGGAGGATAGCAAAAAAAATCACAGTTCACAATGTCTAGTAGGAGTCATAGTGATCAGGAACCTTACCTCAATAACTTCAATAAGAATCTTGTTATAAGGTTGGGATTCTCAAAATCCGAACCCAGATTATAAGTAGGGCTTCTGATTTCCAGTTTTAACTAATAAACCTTGAGAATACACATCCGATACAAAAAATAAATTGGCATGTATTCAATAATCACCAGAAATACATGTCCCACACGTCAGAAGTGATGCACAGTGGAAGTGATGTAGATGGTAACCTCATGACCTGAAAAGCAGTTTTATTTAGCATTACCTTTTTTGTGTGTTCTATCCAAACCAGCTATACTAAAGTGTGTTTAAGGGGATCAACTTATATACCCAGAATTTAACTCCAAATAGGTGACTACTGGTCACTTATATCTCCCTACCTCCAGAGTGATCATCATTAGTGCTGGACCAGTCCATCAAAATGACTATGCAAGATGCAAAATATCTGCAGAACCAGGAGAGATGGGAGGCTTGTAGTAACTGGATCAACCAGCCTGTTTCTGTGTAGTATTCATCTACTCAACTCTTATGCAATCTACCTACCTACCTAACCATAGAAATTCACAGCCCAGGAGGGGCTTTCACTTCTACAACACATGAATGCATGGCTGGAGAAATAGTGCAGAAAGGAGGGCTTCAGGTTCCTGGATCACTGGGACCAGTTCTGGGAGAGGTGGGACCTGTACCAGGTGGATGGGTTACACCTGAACAGGGAGGTTAACGAGTGCTATGGGGAAGGGAATCAGGATGTAGCATAGGAGAGGACAAACAAGTTACATAGAGGGCTGGCAGAGACATTCAGTAACGTGCCAAAGAGTAGTCCAGAAAAAGGAGGGATTAGATGGGGGAAGAAATGCAGAGCAAACTCAGTTGGTCTTGGTCTTGGAGTGCATGTGCGTAAATGCATGGAGTGTGACAAATAAGATTGTGAGCTGCGGCTCAAGTTGCCACATTGGGTTATCATGCAGTGGCAATAATGGAGACCTGGCTCAAACCAGGGCAGGAATGGGAGCTGAATATTCCTGGCTACAATGTATTCAGGAGGGATTCCGCCAATACCTCTCCCCAAAAACCACTGAAACTCTGGTCCATGCCTTTGTCACCTCTCGGATGGACTACTCCAACGCCCTCCTCGCCGGTCTCCCATCCGCTACCATCCATAATATCCAACTCATTCAGAACTCTGCAGTCCGCATTCTCACCCGCACGAAACTCCGCTCCCCGATCACCCCAGTCCTTGCCAGACTGCACTGGCTGCCTATCCCAGAGAGGATTGACTTCAAAATCCTCACCCTCGTATTCAAGTCCCTACACTCCTCTGCACCTCCCTACCTCTCTGACCTCTCTCCTCAAAACAGCACCCGTTGTCTTCGTTCCTCCAGGTTTGGCTTCCTCCTTGTCCCCCGAGTCGTCCGCTCCACCCTCAGCGGCCATGCCTTCAGCCACTATGCCCCAAGGCTCTGGAACTGCTTTCCTCACTCCCTTCGACTCACTCCCTCCCTTCCCATTTTCAGATCTCTGCTGAAGACCTTTCTTTTCGACCGCGTCTTTGGTCACCTTCCCCCCCTCCCTCTGGCTTGGTCCCGGGATCCGAAACTGTAAAGCACTCTGAGACGCCGTCCGGCGTGGAGGGCGCTATATAAATCCAAGGTGTTGTTGTTGGATAGGGAAGGGGAAAAAAAAGGAGGTGGGGGTGGCAATATTGATCAAAGATACGGTTACGGCCCTGGAAAGGGATGATGGGTCCTAAAATAGAATCTATTTGGTTAGTTAAGAAGTAGAAAATAAGGAGCTGTTACTGTGTTAGGTGTATACTATAGACCATCAAATAGTGGGAAGGAGATAGACGAGCAAATCTGCAAGCAGATTTCAGAAAGATGCTAAACCAATAGAGTAGTGATAATGGGGGACTTCAATTATCCTAACACAGACTGGCAAAATAACAGTGTAAATGGCAAGGAGGGGGAAGGATTCCTGAAGTGTGTGCCAGGTAACTTTCTGGATCAATATGTTTCCTGCCCAACGAGGAAGGAAGCAGTGCTGGATCTAGTTTTGGGGAATGAAGTGGGGCAAGTGGAGCAAGTTTCAGTCGGAGAGCATCTGGACAACAGTGATCACAACATCATAAGGTTTAGAGTTCTTGTGGAAAGGACAAGAAACAGTCAAGGGTGAAGATACTCAACTGGAAGAGGGCTAATTTCAGTGAGTTAAAAAGGGACCTAACCAAGGTGGACTGGAAAGAAAGATTGGAAGATAAAACAACTAACAAGCAATGGGAAGCCTTCAAGGAGGAGATAGTTCAGGGACAGAACAAATACATTCTCACAAAGGGGAAAGGTAGGGCGTTAAAATAAAACAAAAAAAAGGAGGCTTATGATAAATGTCAGGTCCAAAATACAGAAGATAATAAATAGAATATAGAAAGTGCAGAGAGCTGAAAAAGGAAATAAGAGAGGCAAAGAGATTGTATGAGAAAAGATTAGCAGGTAACATAAAATACTTTAGGATTCCCTTTTTTAAGTATATAAGGAATAAAAGGTTAAAGTTAGGGTGGGTACAATTAGGGTTCCAAAGATGAAATCTTCTTGTGGGGGCAGAGGGCCTGGCTGAGGTACTGAATGAGTACTTTGCATCCTTCTTCACAAAAGAGGATGCAGCCAATGCCGCAGTATCGGAGGAAAGTGTAGAGAAATTGAATAAGATAAGAATAAGCCGAGAGGAGGTACGTGATAGTTTTTTGATGAAGTAACAGAAAGGGTGAATGAAAGTGGTGCAGTTGATGTAGTTTATATGGATTTTCAAAAGGCCTTTGATAAAGTGCCACAAAATAGAAGCCCACGGTAACAAAGGGACATAGGCACAGAACTGGCTGGGCGACAGAAAGCAGAGTGGTGGTGAATGGTTGTTTTTCTGACTGGAGGGAAGTGTGCAGTGGTCTTCCCCAGGGTTCAGTATTGGGACCACTGCTGTTTTTGATCTACATAAATGACCTGGACTTGGGTATAGGGAGTACAATTTCCAAGTTTGCAGATGATACTAAGCTAGGAAACGTAGTAAACAGTGAGGAAGATAGAGTGGGAGAATGAGGAGAGGCAATATAAGCTGATGGTACAAATTTAAAGGGGGTGAAAGAACAGAGAGACCTGGGGTTCATATGAGTAAATCTTTGAAGGTGGCAGGACAAGTAGATAAAGCTGTTAAAAAAGTATACGGGATACTAGGCTTTATAATACGGGCATAGAATACAAAAGTTAGGAAGTTATGATGAACTTTTATAAAACATTGGTTAGAGTACTGTGTTCAGTTCTGGTCACCACACTTTAGGAAGGATGTCAAGGCATTGGAAAGGGTGCAAAGGAAATTTACCAGGATGGTACGAGGATTGAGGGACTTCAGTTATCAGGAGAGGCTAGAGAAGCCAGGATTATTCTCTTTGGAGCAGAGAAGCTTAATAGAAGTTTTCAAAATTATGAGGGGATTCAATAGGAAGAAGAGAAGTCAGAATTAGAAAAGCGAATCCCTACAGTGAAATTAATATTTAAGAAGTTACATTTTTCAATTCAAATACAAAAGACTATTCATAAGAGGGGATAACTTGTGAGATTTGCAGAATGAATCTGGGAATCACAGCCATCCCTGTGGAACTTCACTCGAATGCTGACTTCAAATGTTAATCCAAGTCTAGACTCCAAGCGGTGTTCCAGAGGTTTGACCTGTGACAATTCGCTACTTAGAACTCCTTTTGTGAATCCAGCAATTTAAACCTGTTGCCAATACTCTATTGGCGCTTTGAAAAATTAATTCAAAGCTTTCACAGTATCAAAGTTGCTGTAGCAAGCACTGTAGTTTCAGAATAATCCAATCACTAATGGGTAGAATTGCACTGGTCTGTTTCATTATGGAAAATACAATTTTTTGAAAATCTGTTTCCACTAAAATCTGTTTCCACCCTAAACTAATTTGAATTCTAAAATTCCAAAGCTATTTTTAAATCTGTAAACAATTAACTTCTCAGCAGCAAATTTACTTTACTAAATGGTTTAAAATAAAAGTGAGTGTTAACAGAGTTCACAATAAAAATACTGCTAAATAGCACAACCCACTCAACACAATAGATTCCATTGAAATGAAATGCAAATTCTTTAAGGTAGCATAAAATGCATGCGTGTCCAATACTGCTAGTAATCTGGATTGCCCTGCAGACAACTCTTTTTAGAATATTTCATTTACTTGTTCAACCAGATTTACAAATATAATAATCAAAGAAACCCTACAGTGTTCTGCGAATTCAAATCACAAAACATTCGGCTACATTTTCTCCAAACCAACGTAGACACCCACAGGATTATATCAGATAGCCCAGCTATGGGAGCACCACCAAGTTCAGTAAATTTACTGACTGGGAGAGAGTATGTATGCTCAGTACAAAAACTTTGTAAATATTTATAAAAAGAGAGAATATAAACCTAAAACAGTGTACTCAGCATAATACAACAACAAGGAAGGTTTGGGTGAAGAAAACCTTTTGGCTCTTTTGACCTCATCCCTGCAGAATACTAACTCTCCCACCTTCCTATTACCTACAACAAGCAGTTACTTAAATTAGTCTAGTACCCTGGTGTCAATCAAACTTCCTAGTACCTTGTACCAGGTTGATATTGAAGTTCAACCTTTACTACCTTAACTAGTGATGTGATGTTCATCCTTCTTGTGTCTGTCTTAATCCTGCCTTTCACAAACTTGAAGTAGCGTTCCCTTGTCCTGCTGTCTGCATCAAAAAAGCCTGAGTCCAGAAATGATGCATCCTAAAAAAAAATACACTGTACTTATATGGTACTTACACAAAAGATTTTTTCAGCAGCAGATACCCTGCACCAGATAAATCTGGATCTACTTGCTTCTTATTACAGTAGAGCTTTGCCAGAACTATCGGATAATACAATTTAAGTTTTTTCAATGTGTATCGGCACTTCTCTCAATTGTTCTGAGCCTTCAATCTCACATCATTCTGGAATTGAATATATCACAGTGCTTCCCAAATACCGTGTCCAAATCAAAAACACATAAAGCACGACACATGTACTATGTTCCAATTGACCCATCACTAATCATTACAAACCAATTTGAAACACGTTTGGAAAATACTTCAATGTGTAAACAATGGAAATAAAGAGGAATTTAAGAACCCCAGCTAATTGTTAGTACTACAGTATTGCTCTTCAAATCTACAAGATTGAAACTACTCGTAAATCATTTGGAGCTCCTAAAGCTCTGTGAAGGCTGTATTATTTAAAATGATAATTTGTAGAAATAATATAATTACATTTTCAATTGCCTCAAATCAAGTTAGCTTTAAAAGCTCAAACACAGTCAAGACCTATTGTGAAAGCAGTAGTGGGGCATAACATTCCAACCTCTTATAACTGGAGTGATCATCAGTCAGTACTGCCACACCACACATCACCAATCACTTATTGTTTTGACCCCTGACTTTACTGTACATAACCATAGAAGGCCAGCCAGCTCCCGTCACACTTCAAATTGCATTGTTGTGCTTCAAAATGGCCATCACATGACGCCTTGTGAAGCAGTACAATACATACCAATGGAGTGGGCTGTTTTTCTGCGCAGTTTTTTTTGTAAATAAATGTCAGGTTCCACACCTCAATAAGCAAGCCTGTGTTTTAATGAAGCACGTTATGACAAGGTTCTACAGTGCCACATAACTGGCCAGAAAGAAACAGCTAACTATCATATGTCACAAATCAAGGTGGTAAATTTCACACTTCAGCTTTAATGAATTGTTGGTTTGTAGTATTACTCATGCAATGTTTAGTTTGCAAGTCTGGAAACTGGAGACCGACACTAATTGGGAATGCCTGGCAACTGGGTACTATTTCTCCGTACATTGACTTTGGAATTGTGCTCCTTACATCAGTGGTCTCCTTGGGTTCACAGAGGTTGCAGTAATCAACCTGCATGTGGCCATGGAATGGCATAGAATCAGAAATAAAAAGCACAGGAGGAGACCATTTTGTACTCCATACACTACCCCCCATCTAAAAAAAAAGGACTTCCTTAAGTTATTTCTGACCTGTACACCAGTCATTTTCTATTTCACAAACATTTTCTATTTTCAACATGCCTGAAAGGCACAAATAACATTTTCCAGGCCACAGCCAGGAAACGTACAGCTTCAACACACAGGTGTTCAACTGATCACTATTTAGTAATAAAAGGCAAAAGATTGAAGTCCAGCCAAATCATTTACTATTTTGCCAAGTGCTGGGTATCATTTCACAAAAATCCCCATTTCACTGTATTTATTAAATATGGTTAGTCATCACACAGTGGAATAAAGCTAGAGCACAATTTTTCTTCCATCTTTATTTAGGGTCACAGAGGTAAACAATTGTGCAGTACATGACTAAAGCAAAAAGAAAATGTCATCGATAGTATTGTTAAGCGCTCTGAGACGCTTGGAGGGCGCTATATAAATCCAAGTTGTTGTTACCTAATGATAGAGATAACTGGTGCAGCAACACGTTTGTCTGAAACGTGCATTGCAATCTGTGCCCTTAGGTTTTAGGGCATTTCATTTCTTCAGGCCTCTAACATCGTGGCATTAAACAATGACTGTCCTGTGGCAAGGAAGTTTGGTAGTAAGTGTGAAAGATGCTTTAGGAGACATAATACAACAACAACAAAATTACATTTATAGAGCGCCTTTCACATCAGGAGGACGTCCCAAAGCGGTGATAATGGCTTCAGTTGTTGCACTGTAGTTGCTTTCCTGCAGAGACCAACGGTACAAAGATTTCATGCAGTGTTCAGAAAGCACATCTTTTACAGTAAATTCTGCAGGGGAAAAACAATTGCATTTTAATGAGCTAACAGAAACTCTTGTGAGGCACAAAGAGATTCAGGATTTATACAAAAAAAAATCTAGCATCTTTGGCACAGCTGAAACAACAACATATTCAATTTGAAATATTATTCTGATATGCAGCTTGCTGTCTTGATGAAAAAAGTCCAACATTTCAGCCCAATGAGCTGGAAGATTTGTTTTAAAATGAAGCTTGGAATCCAATGTCTGGCTGATCTGCACATATTGATTTCCTTAAAAGTGTTTCTCCTGAAAATCTTTCCAAAACAAGCGTTTTATTTATTTGGTACTGTAAAGTGCTTTGAGCAAATCCGACTTGGTAAATGGCTAAAAAAATGTGAAAGTTCTTTCATTCTACTTGTGTACAGTGCTGATAGTGTTAAGATTTGTCATTCTTTAAGAGAGATTACCTTTCCAGTGAGCTATAGATTGATGAATGTTTACGATGAAAAACAAATAAAAGTCTATCTTAAGACTTACTTCTGATGGTTATCTTTCCTCTCCTCACTCTCTTCACTCCCACCCCCCATGGCTCAGGTGCTCCTCAAGCAGTGTAAAGCTCATTGAGATGTCCTTCATAAATGAAAGGCACTATATAAATCTGTATTGTCTAACTGTTCATTAACCACAAAGACACAAGCACAAGCTGGCCCCAACAATGACCTTTGGCAATCAAAGAATTTACTCATGTGCTGTAGGTTGTCTTTCCATTCCAGGTCACCGATATAAAATTGGGAATAGATAATTGAAGTATCAAGCAACAACATTGTTAAACTGAATCCATATAATAAAGCAAGTCTGGCTTATGTCCAAACAACATATCTTGGTCAAATTCTAAATGTTAGGTTACAGTCTCCCATCAATAAAGTGATGAGGAAATGCACCACAAATAATAACAATGCTTGCATTTGATGTAACGCCTAATCACATCTTCAAGACGTCTCAAAACGCTTCGCAGAATATACTGTAAAGTGAATTGACTATTTTGTAGGCGAAACAAATCACCACTGAGTGCATATTGTAGCACAGTACATTTCCTGAAATTATATGGCAATGTTTGGCCCTTTCATGCAAGTAGGATGACTGGTAATCCAGTCAATCAATGTGAATTACGTGGAAGACAGATTTTTCTTGTCCAATTTTCTTTTCGTTTCTGCAGTCTCCTGAAAATGTTCCCTCTTAATGGGTAATGGTTCCACAAGCACTAACAAATGATCTGATACTCCAACTTCATCACTGAGCATTGCTGGCTTTTTCCTCAATAATAGCCACACAAAGGCACATTTCAGCAGTGGATCACTTATGGTTATGAGGAACATTACCCAGAGACAATTGGGCTCCCCAACTGTTCCACTCAAAGAAATTAGCTAACATCACAGATTTATATCAATGGTTCTGTGTTACACCAACAGTTCAATTTACCCAATAGACTATTTGGGGAATTTAGCAAAGCATGGATTGTTTGACTGTTTTATACAGCAAATGGTAAACCTGTTTTGACGTGGCAGTTAACAGACACCAAGCTCAAAAACAATCACAGCAACAAATGTTAGGACAGTAGTGGCACCTCATGGGAAAGTAGAAATATAAGTCTTAAGGACGACATCAGTGAAATCAGAAAGATTTGTGGCAGTTTTTAGGGAGGATGGAATGAGGATGTTCCTACAAGATCTTTCAACCAATGGATGTCATGACAAGTGAGATTGTTCTCTTTGTTAAATACACCACTTCTTTCTGAAAGATAAGCTGGAGAAAAATAATAATTTCTCACAGTTGATAAAGCATCTCACCCCATTGTTGAAATATTTCAAGGGGCTTCCCAGCAATACTGTAAAGTGTAGTGACTGTATTTTGTAGGAGTCTGTAATGGTAATAATCTTTGCATGTCGAAGCCAATTCACGCACAGCAACACCCCACAAACAGCAATGAAGTGAATGGCCAATATCATCTGGGGAATTGTTGCCAAATCTCTCTTCTCTCCACCTCTCAAAGCCAGTCAGGAACCTCGGGGTTCTGTTCGACCCTGAGCTGTCCTTTCTCCCCCATATCCGCGCCACAACTGGCACCGCCTTCCATCACCTCCGGAATGTCGCCAGACTACGGCACTACCTCACCCCTCACGCTGCTGAATCTCTGGTCCACGCCTTTATCACCTCAAGGCTGGACTATGGGAACTCTCTCCTCGCCGGCCTTCCCAGCACTCCCTCCACAAGCTGCAGGTCATTCAGAACTCTGCAGCTCGTGTACTGTCCCGCACCAGGCTTCGGGACCACATCACTCCCACCCTCGCTCGCCTCCACTGGTTCCCCATCCCCCAGAAAATCGAATTCAAGATCCTCATCCTCACCTACAAGGCCATTCACAGCCTTGCTCCCTCCTACCTCTCCGACCTACTATCCCCCTACCTACCCGCCCGTACCCTCCGTTCCTCTGGCTCCGGTCTCCTCCACATCCCCCGCCCCAACCGCCCTACTATCGGTGGCCGGGCCTTCAGCCTCTCAGCCCCGAGGCTCTGGAACTCTATCCCCCAGTGCCTTCTCCGCCTCCTCCCTTTCCTCCTTCAAGGCCGGTCTCAAGACCTTTCTCTTTGACCGTGCCTTCAGCTCCCCTCTCGACTCTCTACCCCCTCCTCGCTCCCTCCCTTCCCTCCCCTTACCCTGACCATTTCCCCCCCTCCTCGCTCCTTCCCTTCCCTCCCCTTACCCTGACCATTTCCCCACTGCTCGGGTCCTGACCCAACTGTACAGCGCCTTGGGACGTCCTCCCGACGTGAAAGGCGCTCAATAAATGGAATCTTGTTGTTGTTGTTGTTCTCTTTTTGAGTGGTGTCATGCTTTTTGTAACATCCACCTGAACTGGTAGATTCAGTTTCTTGTCTCATTCAAAGGGCAGCATCTCCGACAATGTTGCGTGTGTTCACAGCACTGAGTCCTGTAGCTCAGTGGTTAGTGCACTCGCTTTGCAAGCGAGAGACCTGCGTTCAATTCCAGGCAGGGCGAAACCTTGGGCAAGTTTCCTTACTCCACACGCCTAATAATAATCCCTCCAAAACCAAAAAAACAATAATAAATTGGTCATTTTCAATCTACGATTGTTTGTGGGACATTGCTGTGCGCAATTGGCTGCCGCGTTCGCCTACAAATATACAGTCGATTCACTTTACAGTGTGTTCTGTGAAGCGCTTTGGGATGTCCTCCCGACGTGAAAAGCGCTATATCAAATGGAAGGATTATTATTATGAAAGTATCTACCCAGATTGTGAGCTCAAAGTCCCAACATAGAACTTGATTCCACCACTTTCTGACTCAGAGGCAAGCGTTACCAACTGTGCCAGGTTGAACACACAACACAGAATCACTCCGTATCAATCGAGCTGGAGAGTGACAGTCAGTGTACTAGCTTTAGGACTCAAAAGACAAAGACTTTAAGTGTTGAGAAAGAATGGCTAAGATGTTGCCTTCTCTGTGGAAACAGAAAACTTGCTTCAAACATTCCAGCGCTTCTTGGATCCAATTCGAAATAAATATGCAACAGTGTAAAAATATTTTGACAAACATTCAGAATTAAATTTGTTTTATACTTCAATCCCACAAAGGACAAAGCAACTATGAAGAAATCTACAGATGCAATTTCCTATGGGAATACTGAGAGCGAGTTGAGGCAAGTAAAAGCAAAAGTCTGCACTGCTGAATGAGTTTGTAATTGTCAATAATATGGAATATGCAAACAAGTGAACTCAATTCAGTTGCCTCTATTTGTGACAATTCATTCAGATCCAGCATCAATTACTAATAAATGTAGCATGATTTATNAAAAAAAATGGTTTATTAGTTTCAACATCATTTTGTATTTCTGACTACTGTAGTAAGAGCGAATTCTTCTGCAATTGCCCATTCAGATTATCTTACTGCCCTTCAATATCAATGTCATCAGTGTGGCCCCAAGTCCCAAACTTAAACCAGAACTACCCAAACCAGCAAGAAGACAAATTTTTCTCCTCCTTTCGACGTCTTACACCATAAACAGCTTTGTATGTCTGGCAGAGGATACAACAGGTTATCCAAGATCAGAATTCAACTAGCAAACTGCCTGATCTTTGCTCTTACAGTTCAGGGGTTCTGAATGTTCACTGGATTACAACCCTGCAATCTACCAATACCTCTTCAGTATCCAAAAGCATCAGAAAACCTACTCAAAAAACTAATCTCCAAACCAATTCAAAAAGTTCAACCATTCATTGTACACCAATAATCTATGCTTACCATACAAACAATGATCCAATCATAAAACGTTAAAGCACNAAAAATATTCAGCCTCACAAACAAATTTTTTCCAAGTGAACTACCTAAATCAAATCTCACTCTCCTCCTCACTCTCCTTTAATAGTCCTCTTTTTCAAGTGTCTGATTTTGAATCTTCATACTCTGCTTCAACAAAAGTTTGTGGTAGAGAATTCCACACTCCCTGCACCCTCTGTCTAATCATTTAAACCAGCTGGTCTTCAAATGATAATTATGCTTTTATTTGGCCTTCTCAAACTGAACCATAGTTTTAGAATACACTGATAGATACATTATGAATCCCAGATTTTCTTTGCACAGAAGCTGAAAAAATTTTTTTTGCACAAATTGCGAAAATGTAGCAAGATTACTTTTTTTTAATGGCAAAAAATATTTTGACTTTAATGAATGAAAAAACAATGCATCTTTCCGACTACAACAACTTGCATTTATATATCACCCTTCACACGGGGTAATATCTTGCATCGCTTAAAGAACTACAAAAAGAACAGCGTTTAAAGTCTTCACAATTTTCCAGATGAGAATTCTATAGGAAACCACTTTGACATCTTTTGCAAGATAGAAAGCCAACGTGTTTGTTTTTCAAGCAATAAAGGTCATTCAGTACTCAATGGGTAATTAAATAGTAGGTGAAAGCCTTGAGCTGCATTTGAAATATCACTGCACCATTGCTTTACATAGTCTCCATAGTATAGACAAGTAAATAGCACTTCATACAAGAAAACTAGCCTTTTTTTAAAAATTTCATTGCAGCTTATGATTACACTGGAGCAGTAAAACATTCATCAATAACTTGACAGTAAGAACAAGATCCAAAACAATGCATCCTACTGCCATTTCCAATGGCTGGTTTCAGGCAACAACCTGCTAAATCATCTTAAGACACATCAATTTAGGATATAAGAGGCACATATATTCTAATGTAGGAGGTCAACATTTTTTTAAACAAATTGTCAGCAACCTAGCAAGCTGTTGAGAGAACACTCATGAAATGTGTGGTGGTGTAGAACTGTAGTACTACAGGCTGCATTTTGCCAGAGTCTGCATGGATGAGCATCACTGTTTAATGATGTTGAACGTTTTAGTCAGTTCCACAATCATGACACTGATGATACGCTTCGCTGACATACGCAGACGATCATTATTTACATGTCCTTCTCACTCTCAAAAAAGGAACAAGGTATTAAATAATGCTAGACATTTCCCATATTATGGAAGTCATTCCTTATCCAAAGACTTGTGTGAATTGCATTTTTCTCCAATTCTACTGTGACCAGAGAAATAATTCCTTGCATTCAGAAAATCGAACATTCTGCATCATTAGGTAACTGACAGTAATACCATAGCAGGTGATTGACTGTTCAATGCTTATATGATAGTTTTGTCTTACAGACAGTTATACTTTAAGATGCAGCAAAAAGAGAGTTTATTTCAGATTGTTCCCACATCTATATTTAAAGTAAAATCACAGTAAATAATAAGATCTACAACATTTACTGATAAACCGCTATTTTGTTTCTACATTTTCAATATTTGCTGCACCAGACATCAGGAGATTAGAGAGAAAAGTTTTGCATTGAAGCTTGGGCTACTTGCAATATACAAAATGGCACTGATTTGATGACAAAGTATTTTCAAAATAGAATGTATAGATATGTGGCCAGACATGAGATTGTTCTGTGTGTCTCTGTTTTCACACACACACACAATATTTTGTTGCTCAGGAATGTAATTATGAAAATACATGCATTAATGCCCATTTTAACACTTCAGACTCAGAGAGCTTTCTATAATTGAACAGACTGCCATTCCCATTGTTCTTGTTGGTGAAAGCATTTTGATGAATACTCAATAGATATTACCAGAGTTCAGAGGATGCAATGTGCAATCACACATTGCAAAAGTGTATGTGACTGACTGAACCTCTCGAATACTCTGATTTAGATATTATCATCTGATATTTGGATTTTCATTCAAAAATATATTGCAGTGAGAAGATTTAGAAAGGCAAACTGCATAAAATAAATTAACCTAAAAATATACTGCACTCTCTCTCCATTGTGTCCTGTTCAAACTGGTTAAAAAGGAGATATTTTACAAAGGAGATTGCTTTATTTTCATGCACAAGATCCCTGAAAGTTAGGAGCATAGGTTTAAATAACTGACAGCAGTGAGATAAACTAAATCCTTACAACATGAGAGCTTTATAAACTTGGACTTCAGAGATGTTGAGTTGGGGAGGATAAGAACATATATATTTTATATATATATATATATATAGGCACCTGTAATAAACACATGATCCAGATTGAATACTTTTCTTGATTATTATATTAAAGGGTAGTTGCCATGGAAATAGAATGCACTTTGGTTGATATACATTTGAAATATTATTCAGGGTCACCAATCGAGTTGGAATTGTTTACATTTCTTTTTCTTTTAGCGGTCTCATGGGGAATTGGAGCAGTATTTATTGGAAGCCTTAAGAGGAAGGAAAATGCGCATCAACAATCCTATTGTCACATTTCTGCAAATCAGACTGGGATCAGACTACAACACAGCCAAGACACTTGAATCTGACAAATTGGGTGAACTTTAAGACACATCAATGCGATAAGGCACAACACTAAATTTAAATATTTTACCATTAATATAACAATAATAATCCTTACATTTGATACAGCGCCTTATCATGTTTTCAAGATGTCTCAAAGCGCTTCACAAAATATACTGGAAAGTGAATTGATTGTATATTTTGTGGGTGAAACACGACAGCCAATTGCGCACAGCAGTGTCCAATAAACAGTCGTGGATTGAGTGATCACATTTTTAAAAAAAAGTTAAGGGATTATTACCCCCAGAAAAGCGATCCTCCAATCAACTAACAACTGGGTTCCTACTTACTGCTAAGTAAACAGAGGGTGTGGAGTAAGGAGACTTGCCTAACATTTCGCCCTGCCCGGGAATTGAACCCAGGTCCTCTCGCTTGCAAGGCAAGTGCTCTAACCAATACGCTACAGGACTCCACCAGAGTCCACAGTAGAGGCTTTTTCTGAGAGCAAAGAAAGACATCTCAATATACAAAAAGTGGCTCATTCCACAATGCAATAAATAGCTGTTATGTCACATACACTGAAAATAGTACCAATTTCTTAGAGGGCAGGGAACAGCAAACCAGAACAATGTTCAATGCAAGCAACAGAGGGTTATGAGGTGCACGAAGGGCACTATCTAAATGCAAGCTGTTTGCTGTCATTACCACTGTACATGGAGATGTCACAAGATACATGCTCCAAGAGCATTCCTGCCTAGATCTGAATCGTGAGTATGAAACATATAGAGTACAGAATAACAATAACTGTTGATAATTCAGAAGTCTCTGGATTTGCAGTTAGGTTGGTGCAGAGTTGTATCAGTGAATAGAACAGTTGCATAAGAACATAATATAATCATAATAATATAGCCTACCTCACTGGAGCAGCTCCAAGTTCAAGTGGAGACCCAAAATGGCAGCTCTTCATGAAAGGTAGCAGCAAGTGACTAAATTGACAGTATCACCTGGAAATAGGATAGAGAGGTACTTACTTAACATGAAATAGGAATCCAATCAGGGCAATGCAATAAATTTACCTTCAAGTTAAACAGAAAAATAAATTGTTTTGTATTTCTCACCTAATTTTGACAAGCATATTCTGTTTACTGTACTGTGCAGCTTTCCTTACACAAATTAGCAGTTATGCAGCTGGTTGTACATATGCTTTCTGTACTGTAGCAAAGTGGGTTTGAGGTTCGAGGAAACAAAAGCAGATGTCCAGAGAATTTAAAATCAGCCAAGAACTTACCAAATGCTATATGCAAGAATCATTATTTTTAATAACGAATTTGCGTACCAACGTGCAACTAAAATGCCTTCAACCCAATATTGTCAAACGTGATTGCTCCTATATGTGGGAGCTTACAAAATTTATGAAAGGTTTTGACAGGTTAAATGGGGAGAAGCAAAATGTGAGCTTTGGAAAATTGTCTTCACTCAAAAGAGTTGCTGGGATGCACACTGCCCTACCAAGTAAGGTGGTAGAAGCAGATTCCATTTTGGGTTCCTAGAGGAAATAAGACAGGTAGGTGAGAGACAGAGGCTTGAAGGAGTATGGGAAGGGCAGTGGGATTGAATGAACACCTCGCTCTGAGAGCTCGTGCAAATTCGATGGGTCGAATGACCTATTTCTGCACTGTAAATTTCTATAATTCTATAAATACATCAGCATTTGTTTCCTCGAATCCCAAACCCACTTTGCTACAGTACAGAAAGGCAATAATCTCTTCAAAAAAATAATAGGTCGCTCAATCCACAAATGTTTTTGGGACCTTGCTGTGAGTAATTGCTGCTGCATTTCGCCCATAAAATATACAGTGAATTCAGATTATAATATATTCTGTGCAGCTCTTTGAGACGTCTCAAAGACGTGATAAGGCGCCATATCAAATTCAAGGATTTTTTTTAATAATACTTTTTGAACCCTTCATCCGCCTCTTCCAGACAACTCCAACTTGACCTCCCAGCAGCGAAGGCCTAGGCTGCACTATCATGGAAGGAATGCACCTTCCTCACCCCGTCCACTCAGAATGTCTCCCCACCACTCCAGATACTTGGAAGCCTGCTGTCTGTTGTTGTCATGCTGCCCCACACAGCCCAGAGCACTGTTGTTGCAGTGAGTGCACGATTCTCACCCCATCATATGGATCAATCAGCTCCACCCAACAGCCCTGCCCACAGCACAGAACCATAACAATACTGGAGCAATGTACAATGTAACAGAGTACCCAGGGTGGCCTGCAAGTTGAATTTGCCCATTTTATGTGGCTTTTCTTGATGTATTGCACTCCAATAATCCTGCAAAAAAAATTATAATATGGTCATTCAATCCACAACTGTTTGTGGGACACTGCTGTACATAATTGGCTGCCGCGTTTCACCCATAAATATACAGACAATTCACTTTACAGTATAATCTGTGAAGCGCTTTGTGAGTGTTAAAGGCGTGTTAGGTGCTATAAAATGCAAGGATGATTATTATTATATACAACCCCATTGATACAAGACTAGTGTTCAGGGTTGGTTAATGTTATCCCTAGCTATAGTTTCCCGAAAGGTATCCAACTGTTAGTTCCTCGCCAGGCTTAAATATCCAGAGAAAGCAATACTGATTCAAGAGGATTGAGCTATTTGTTGACTTATGAATTTATCAGGGTGATGTTTTGTACAACATCAGAGACCACCTGTTCAATAAATAATCTTGTCAACCAGATTCAGTGACCACCTTCACGAGGAATCTAACAGTCTTGGCTGAAAGCCAGGAATAGCACAAAATCAGCTGTTGGCTGGTCAGTTACTGTACTTCTAGCCATTCTTGGCAAAATGGATAAATCTGTCAACGATGTATTAGTTGCCTGTTAAATAATAATAATCCTTACATTTGAGATAGCACCTTACCACATCAAAACATCAAGGTGCTTCAGAGATTTCATTAAAGTGTTGTGACCGTGTACTGCTTTTATAGATGAATACAACAGCCTATTTGCATGCAGCAATGTCCGATAAACAGCCAATGAAATGAATGACCGATATTATCTAGGGGATTCTTGAACAGGACACCAGGAAAAACTCCCTTCTCTTTTTAATAATTCTTTAATGTCCACCTGAACAGGCAGATTGGGCCATGATTTTATTGTCTTATCTGAATGATCGTACCCTCCGTTCCTCTGGCTCCGGTCTGCTCCACATCCCCCACCCCAACCGCCCTACCATCGGTGGCCGGGCCTTCAGCCTCTCAGCCCCCAGGCTCTGGAACTCTATCCCCCAGTGCCTTCGCCGCCTCCTCCCTTTCCTCCTTCAAGGCCGGTCTCAAGACCTTTCTCTCTGACCGAGCCTTCAGCTCCCCTCTCAACTCTACCCCCTCCTCGCTCCCTCCCTTCCCTCCCCTCAGCCTGACCATTTCCCCCCTGCTCGGGTCCTGACTTAACTGAACAGCGCCTTGGGACGTCCTCCTGACGTGAAAGGCGCTCAATAAATGGAATCTTGTTGTTGTTGTTGTTGATCGAATCTCCAACAAGGCAGCGCCCTCCCAAGCATTACATTGGAGTGTCAGCCTGTCCAACACTACAAACTCAAAGTCCCAACTTGAACCCATGACATTCTGACACAGAGGAGAGAGTGCTACCAACTGAGCCAGGCTGGCTCCCCCTAGTGGAAGAACTCACTTACCAGGGAATTGTTTGCAAATTTCATTGGCATAGGAAGAACGTAGATGATTCTTTGAATTAGGTGCTATCAACTGCCACAGTCTATTGTTCAAAATTATCCAACTCTGCAATAAGCCCATAATAAACACAACTGTTCATGCAGACATTTTTGTGGACGCTCGCCTTGGGACATCCTCCCAATGTGGCAGGCGCTATACTTAATGTAAGGATTATTATTATTATTGGATTTTATGCTAACGACTTATTTCTGAATGGTATCGGCGTACTCAGAAAGTATTCCTGCTGATGGTAGAAAATTGCTTTCTGTAGATTTAAATCTGAAATACCCACGTGGCACATTAACCTTTAGAATTAAACCAGTTTAACATAACAAACCTCAAATTAGTTACGTGACTGTTTTGCAAAATAACACGCAGTATTTCAGTGAATTGTTACAGAGATGATCAAAGACGCATACGGTTTACAAATTATGCTGACATCCACTTACTGACTGAATGACTGTTAGAAGGAAGTGGCACAGCACAGATATCATCTGTCAGCTCAAAATGTAAACAATGTATGTGCTCAAAGCACCTTAACTGAAGTTAGAAAGTATCAAATACCTTCCAAACTGTAAAAGCAGCTTAAATATCCATTTTCTTTTTGCTAAACTAACCTTGTGGTTATTAGAGCTTTTAGCAGAGACGCCACCATTGCTTGATTTGAAAATTCCTGCATTTGATGGTCTAGCACAGCCCCTTGTTGATGACTGTAGATACAACAACATGCATTTATATAGCCCCCACACACAGGGTAGCGTTCCAGAGCGCTTGACAGTGGCGGAGCATGACACCAAGCCGGGGTAGGTGGGTTGGGGGGGGGGAAGGTGATCGTAGGCATGGTCGAAGAAGAAGATTCGCCAGACATTACCTGAAGATTGAGAAGAATGAGACAAGGCAGAGGGATTGAGGGAGAGAGTTCCAGATACACATGCCATACACTGAATGTTATATGCACAAGTGGAAATAGGGGCTGACTGAGCAAAGGCTGAACTGTGCACTGGTTAAAAGGTTACTTTTGCATGAGGGGAAAAGGATGGTACAGCACATTGGAGTAGCACCAATACGTAATAAGATGCAGATTTCTTCCACCATTCCCAAATTATGAGTTGTCACAGGCAAGTGCTTTCCTACTTGTAAAGGGGAGAAAACTGTCGAAATCACCTGGGCCACTGCTGTGCACCTCGCAGCCAAACACCCAAGTATTGGAGGAATAATGCCATCAAGAAGAGAGCAAAGGAAAGGTAGACCTCTACATCGTTTTAAAAGTTCTATAAATGTAAATAAATGAATAGTTTATTGATAGAATGCAAAGTGGAGCTCATTTTGGGATCACTTCTGGTTGGAAAATTCTTCCACTTTTCTGTGTTTCCTTCAAACCCAGCAACCTGGAAACAACACTGTTAAATAATGATATAGCACCACATCAACTGCATGACCCGATTAAAAGATGCAAGAATTTGACCACCAGTGAAATTCATCCGCAACCTAACCTCTGCTGAGCCAACACAATCAGAAGGTTTCTATTTGGAGTGAATGTTTCATCTGCAAGAGTATTATAAAGCACACATTAACTTTTCCCATTGGAAACTATCACTTTCCAAGAGTTAAAACGTCTCCACCAGTTTCTTTCCTTGGAACAGACACCATAACTGTCGTCATTTCGCTCACAAAATATACAGTCAATTCACTTTACAGTATATTCTGTGAAGCATTTTAAGACGTCTCGAAGACATGATAAGGCCCGACATCAAATGCATGGTTTATTATTATTATTACTACTACTAAAAAGCAGGCACATCTTACCAAGTCTATTTCAGACCCAAAGACATGGTTGCGCACTCCATCTTGTGAAGCCAGAACGGAACCTTGGGAGTCTTGTTTGACCCTCAACCATCTTTTCTACTCCACATCTGCGCCATGACCTGCTCTGCCTTCCCTCACTTCCACATTGTCGCCCGGCTCCGCCACTGTCTCACATCGCAGGGCGCCAAAGCCCTCACACACATTTTCATTATATCGAGCCTCGACTATGCAAATTCATTGCTTGCCGGCCTCCCCAACACCTCCGTCCATAGGATACAAATCATCCTGAACTCTGCAGCCCATGTCCACTTCCGCACTAGGCTCCGCGAGCCTATCACCCCCATCCTTGCCCAACAAAACTGGCTTCCCATCACACAGACGATACAGTTCAAGAAACTGGTCCTCACCTTCAAAGCCCTCCATGGTCTTGCTCCCCCCTAACTCTGCAACCTCCTAACTCCCTACCATCCTGCCTATTCTCTCCGCTCAGCTTCACATCCCCCACCTTGCTCGCCCCACTATTGGCGGGCGGACCTTCCGCCACTCTGCCCCCCACCCCCTGAAACTCCATCCCGCAGTCTCTCCACCTCGTCCTCTCCCTTGCCACCTTCAAGATCCATCTCTAAACCCTCCTTTTTATCCATGCTTTCGATCTCCCTGCTACCCCACCTGCCTTCCACCTTGCCCAACCCTGACACCCAGCTCGGGTCCGTAACTCTGTCTGTCCAGCGCCTTGGGACGTCCTCCCGATGTGAAAGGCGCTATACAAATGTAACTTTGTTGTTGAAGAGCAGAAAACACAAACTACACACAATAGATCACTGTGGTGTTGTCGTCTTTACAAACATACACACTACAAAATCAGCCTCTTTCAATAAGAGAGCACTTTTTGCCTTCCTATGGAAAAATTCTGCACCTTTCTGACATCAAAGGTGAGTATTGGAAGTCATTCTATGATAAATTAAGTAGTTAATAAATTTGCTAATTCAAACAGAAACACTGGAAATACGTAACAGGTCAAATAGCACCTGAAAGTGGACACACATAGCCCTTCACCAGAACTGAAACGGTACTAATTTACAATGCTCCCTGGTCAAAAATGTTGGTGATCACATCAGTTTAATATGTTTATTTTTGCTGCTATTGGAGTTTACTGGGAGACCTAATACAAAATTAACAGTTGTGAAACAATTCTATCGACTTCAAATACAAGAATGCAAACTGAACCATGCTGTAACATTTTGTGACTACCTTCTGCTTGTTAGTTTCAGTGTGGCCCATACAATTGCTTTCTTGGAAGTCAATCTGTGGTGAAAAACAGAGCCAAGCAATTTGAAGAAAAGTTATGCCTTAAGCAACTAACTTAGCACATGGTTTGACGATTGTTACGATGGACAGGTCTGGATAAGATGTGGTGTGTGATTGCAGAAAGAGTGCAGTGCATTCCACCACTGATGGAAACCGGTGCAGTTTGAATAATTCTTAAACTCTTTTATTGACCTTTAACCTTCACTTCCTGGCAGACTTGAGCTGTCTTCTCTTTATTCAGTTTTAAAAGGAAATGAGCAATCGGGGGTTTATTTACTCCATCACCAGCATCCCAGGCAATTCTCAAGGTTTTCATTCAATAAGCCCACAGGTTATGGTAGCAAAGGTCCCCTTTACTACTTCAGAAAAGGAAATGCAATTATTTCCACTGAAACGTACATGTTTATGCTAAACATAAGGAAATGGGGCCATGCAGTAACATTCGGATGTCTGTACACACTTATGTGTCATATTTTGACTGAGTCTGAACGATTTCCACATCCTCCTCCACAAATATATTTTTGTACGGATAGGATTTCTGTAAACGCTGACTGTGTTTAAGTTGTAAGTTATCTGCCAATACATCAAATGACTGTCATAAAAAGTAACCGCTTTGGTCATAAATGTACTGAAATGGTCTTGTGTTTAACTGTGAGTTGTATAAATCTGGGTGCAGAGAAACAATGGGACTTTTATGTCACAATCTCTTTGGCACAGCCAGCACAGTAAATGCAATAGGTGTCAATGATTGATGATCATCTCTCTTTCTCTGCCAATGATAATAAGTTAATCTGAAACAAAGTTCCTCCTTTGCCTCATCTGAAGGACAATGTAAATATGGAAAGCTTCCTAATTATAGCCATTCCCATTCAAAAAATACAGTGTTATAAACTAGATACAAGATTCGAATAGAGAAGAGATTTTCTCCCAGTATGACTGTGCCAACAATCTCCTATAAATTGGGCATTCACTTCATGGCTGTTTGTGAAACATTGCTGAGTGAAAATAGTCATTAACTGTACAGTAAAAATCTGTGGAGTACCTTCAAATTTCAACAACGGTATGAAAGGCACCATATCAAATGCAATTAATTATTGTTGTCACCCACGGTTTGATTCTGGGGAACGGATTTTCCACCAGTCTTAATCTGTAGGATAAGTTTTGTTTTAATATTTTAAGGTCTCGCAGAATTGTGATAAATTCTTAAATTCAGTTTCAATTTGGAGGCCGCTTTTCCAGTTTTTTTTACATAAAGTCTTCCAAAATAACAGAGTTTAAGAATTTTCCACAATTCTGTACAAAATTATCTTACAGGGTAACACTGGGTGGAATTACTAAGGAAGACTAGGGTCTTATGAAGCTGACTGGGCTCAGATAAGACAACAATTGGAGCACTACAATTGTTTCACATTGCCCAAGGTTTAGAGAGGAAAATGTCAGAAAGCTTCCCATTGTTGCTCTACATTCACATCTCGCCCCCTACTGGAAAAAGCATCCATGAAGATGGAATCAGACTCAATTTTGAAACATGACTCTTCAGTCAAATAGCTTGCCAATACTCACAGATATCCAATGCTGCATAGGCTTGCACACTAAACTCTGTACCCCCCTCATATCAGTCCTTACCAGACTGCACTGGCTCTCGATCACAGAACAAATCGACTTCAAGGTCCTCACAATTGTCTACAAATCCCTTCACTCCCTGGTACCTCACGACCTGCTTTCCCTCACTACCTGCCACCTCCACTTCCCTGGTTCCAGCCTCCCATCTGTGTCTCGTCCCCACCACTCTATCATCGGTGGCCGTGTTTTCAGCCACTGTGCCCTGAAAGTTTGGAACTCTCCCCCTCAGATCACACCTGAAGCCCTTCCTCTTCAACCGTACTTATGGTCACCTACTCCCTTCCCCCAAGCTCAGCAGAAGGCTCTGCCTCTGTTCAGCGCTCCAAGTCGCTACTCTGCATGAAGGGCACTGTATAAATGCAAGTTATTGTTGTTGCTGAGGGAAATGAGCAGCTGGATTAGTAGGGTTGCAGGAAATCACAAAGATAGGGTGAGGCAAGGTTGCGAAAGATTTGTATTGTGAAGGTAGAGGTCCCGATGATGAGATAAATAAGGATTTTTCAGCAATAAGCATCAGATTTCATATCTAAGTCATGATAGATTTCTTCACACAAAGCTAAAGACTTTTCATTCAAGAACTAACCTTCTATTACTTAACTGTTTTCTAAATACACTTCATGAGGCTGCTTATTGGATTGAGTGAGTGACATAGCTATGCTCCTCTCCATGTCACCATTGACAGGTTTGCATCCACTCTCTGGAACTTGATCCTGAAGTCCCTCCAACTCTCCCCATCTGCAAAGCCCACTTCACGGCTTACCTCTTTAACCACTCTATCAGTCATCTTTCCCCTCCGCATTCGCTTCAGGTCACATTTTCCTAGGCTCTGGTGCCCTGCTAGCAGTGTGAAGCACTTTGAGATGTCCTACCAATGTGAAAGGCGTAATATGAATATAATTGTTTAGTATCGTTATTTGTACCGCTCTAGACATTGTGCTATGAAATAGAGATCTATCCAAATAGACAGTAACATTTATGCTATCGTACCTTGGGTAAAGAAGTATCCTGGACGAATCTCAATTAAAATTTATGTTTGTAGTGCCTATTGTTTGCAAATGACTCAGAAATGAATCAACTGCTCCTACATTATCGGAGCAAATATATCAACATGCTTTCCACATAAAACGTAGCTTTGCTGTAGTGCCACACCACACTGATTGTTCTCAGCGAGAGACTACTGCACTCAGTTGGGTATGAATATAAAATCTAGCAACTGTCCATAGTAAGCATTTTCTCTCTGCTACAATTGCTTCATCTTTTACAACTAAATACAGGTTGTTTCCATTTGTCACCTAAAGCGAATGTAAAAGTCACCCAAAGCTAACATTTGTAGCTGAATGCATTTCAATCTTAAAATTTAGTAATGTCCTTCAAATGTTAATGTGAAAGGGTTGTGCAAAAAACATACAATCCATTTGCAACTCTCTCAAACAGAAAAGTATACCTGAACCAAATACACTGATTCAAAAAATGTTCACATTTTCATTAAGGTACAATGTATGTGGTTCACCTTATGATTTTCTTCCCCTTTTAGGTGGGCTAAAAGAGAATACACCTAATTAAATAAACCAAATTTGAGGCAGTACAGTAAAAAAAACTTCATCAATGTTGCGATTTGACAGTTCTATACTTTCACATCCTACTAACCAGTGCCATCACTTCCTGTATTTAACAGTTCAGTGGTTTCCAAACACATTACGAGAATGCCGCTTTGAGACTTCGTCACCTGCTCTTATTCTAGGCGTCTTTCCAATACACATTAGGCAGCAGCTGAAATATCATTGGAAAGTTTTAAATAAAATAATACTGGAATTAGCATTAGGATTATTTACTGAGCAGCCTGGTTCTTTAGATTAATGTTAAACATTTGCATTTTTTTCTGATATTATTGCATTTATGTGCTATTGGCAAGTATCAGTTCTAATTTTGTTCCTGATCCGAATATTTGTTGCAATCGAACAACATCCAATTTTTCAGGATTTTGCCCACTAAATAGCCTAAACTTTTCGCTCACAAAATACAGTCAATCCACTCTACAGTATATCCTGCAAAGTGCTTTACAGAGACACCTCGATGACAAGATAAATTGGTGTATCAAATGCAAGGATTATTATATTATTATAATAAATATCAAAGGTGCAATACATACAATATAAATTGACTTCATGGTGGGAATACGTCAAAAATTTTAATTTGTGCAGTTAGGGTTTTCAATTCAAAGTTTGCTGGACCAATGTTTGGTCATGAATTTTATATAAAAAAACTCCTCCACATCCATTTAAGTTAATTCCAAAAGTAAGTCACTGTACATCACACCTTAAATTGTGTTGACATCCCTGATTGAACTTTTAAATTTGATTTTAAATTAAATTGAAGCACCGATAAAATGTAGCTAGCTTCCAGCTAAATATTTGTTTAATTCATACTGTAGTCCCAAATCTAAAATATCCTGAAGAACCTAAAACATTTATTTGAAATACTCCTTCTGAAAATGCTCTTTCTATCACATGCTATGAATATCACAATGTTGGGATTCTAAGCACAAGGCAAAAGTAGGCTGTACGATTGATCATATTTTCCTACTATACATCAATATGTAGACAGATTAACAAATATTTATCCTGTATTGTATCGTGAATTATTAAATACATTGATTGAGAGCAAGGAATCAAACTGACAAAATCGAACTGATATCCCTCACATTCTCATTATCTACAAAATCTGTGAACATTCATCATCAACATTTAAAACAAGATGAACTGCATGTAAACAGACAAATAAGATTGTATCTTTATAAAAGAGTGAAAACTTAATTGTATTATGCAATGCAATATTATATAATGTGAACACTGACACTGAAGCAGACGTCTAACCAGCCTCTACACCCACTAGATACATCAAAAGCACACAAGGTCTGTTACCTAACTTGAATAAATCACAACTAAAATTCTGTGTTATGCATTGCAAAATTATCCATCAATATTGTGCATCCGTAAGTAGATCAGTGATGCCGGAAAAAGCTTGCTATTCCTGTGTACCATAACAGACTGTGATTGGAAATGTTCTTGCACTGAACACTATCAGACAAACATATTCTCATTTACTGGTAATGATAATTCAGAAGCAATGCCTTTTACACAAGGGACAAAATAAGTGCCTGGTGACATTAGGTGAGGTAAATTTACAGTTTATTCAAACTGTAAATATCCAGGCCAAAGAATCTACTTAAATAGATTCTTTAAGTAGATTCAAGGTTAAGCATCACAGTTCCAGAGAAGAGAAAGCAGATCTTTTTTTAAAAAAATCTAACAATGTGCACAACTATTGCCCCATTGTAGATACTTAATTACATTTATTTTCCCTACATTGACACCCACATGTAGAGTAAGTTAAGAGTAGGCCACGGAGTCAAGGTTCAAACAATGATAATTGACTAACAATTAGCAGATAAAATATTAGAGTTAAGGAGAAGCTAAATAATTTGATCAAGAATAAAACTAAAAACAAGGCATGGTTGAAATGCATTGATTTGCATAGATTGTACAGTAATACGCAACTGCTGATAACAAGGTCAGGGATGTGAAGAGCAATTTTAAGCTTCTCAAATTGAATCAATAATTGAATCTACTCCTCACAAAGGCAGGCCTTCACATAGGCATATTCAATGCTCTGGTGAGGCACTTTGTGATGTCCTCCCATCGTGAAAGGTGTTATGCCAAATGTAAGAATTATATAGTGCCTATCACACAGTTATTTCCCATGCATTACTGTTGACTACAATCTCCTATTAGACTTATTTTGGTCACCGAGTTGTCGGACACATGTGGAAACACACTACTATGCTGAAGAGTAACCAAACCAGACAGAGTTCCACGTATGATTACCACCTAGACGTAGATTTCACTGTGTCTGGAATGGAATAATTCTGGAGAGTGTTAGGCACAGGTTGGCCAGAGCCAAAGGTTAGGGTCCCTGGCGTTTACATTGTGGTAGCTAAAACTACACACCTTACCAGTGACAGCACTGTCTGGCAAGCTACCCACTACCTGTTCAGCTTCGACCACCCTACCCATTAGGCCTTAGCTTGCAGGGGTAACAGGATCTGGGTAGGAAGAATCTCTGATCCCAGTGACCTGTTTGCCCCTCCAAAACCTACCGATGAGCCTATCATTCTGGGACTCTCTGCAAGTTGTTGAGACAGTTTAACTGTTCAGACATCGAATCCTGGATGAGAGCCAACTTTTTACAGCTGAATGTCAGCAAGACCGAGGCCCTCCTGATTGGCTTACGTCAGCGCCCCCGCACCTAAGGCATTGGCAGCATCAGCATCCATGGATGCACACTCCACCTCACCAAGCCAGTCAGGAACCTGGTCATCTTGTGCGACCCTCAACTATCCTTTCTCCCTGAGGAATCCTGTAGCTCAATGGTTAGAGCAATCGCCTCACAAGCGAGGGACCCGGGTTCAATTACCGGCAGGGCAAAACCTTGGGCAAGTTTCCTTACGCCATAATAATCCCTCAAGAAAAAAAATAATAAATTTGGTGACTTCAATCCAGGACTGTTTGTGGGACACTGCTGTGCACAATTGGCTGCCAGGTTTCGCCCACAAATATACAGTCAATTCACTTTGACCGTGCCTTCAGCTCCCCTCTCGACTCTCTACCCCCTCCTCGCTCTCTCCCTTCCCTCAACCTGACCTTTTCCCCCCACCTCAGGTCCACTGGCTCCCCGTCCCTCAGAGAATAGAATTCAAAATCCTCGTCCTCACTTTCAAGGCCATCCACAGCCTTGCCCCCTCCTACCTCTCTGACCTGCTAACCCCCTATCAATCTGTCCGCTTCCTCCGTTCAGCAGGCTCCAGCCTGCTCCATGTCTCCCGCCCGACCTGCCATGCCATCGGCGGCTGGGTTTTCAGCTTCTCTCCCCCCACCCTATGGAACTCCATCACACAACCCCTTTGCCTTGCTCCCTCTCTTGCCTCCTTCAAGGCACAACTCAAAAATCTCCTTTTCGACTGTAGCTTCAGCTTCCGTCCTACCCACTCTGCCCTCCCTCACCTCAACCCTGTCCCCCCCACACACTCGGGTCCTGATCCCTGACTGTTCAGTATGTTGGGACGTCCACCCGACGTGAAAAGCGCTTTACAAATGTAATTTTGTTGTTGTTGATCTGTCATCACCATCGCCCTGGAGTACTGTAAACCCATCTGGCTCAACAGCCAGACCCCTAAAACAACCATAACAAATTGACTCATCAAGAAACAAAGTATGCAACTCAAGGCTAACAACACAGAGGGGGAAAGAGTAGAGAAAGAACAGCTTTTATCTGTGGCAGTGGCAAGCACAGATTATATACCACACTGATTTCTAAGTCACTTGGACACTGAGAGGCGAATCCAATCTTATTCAAAAGAAATTTTGCCTGGCAATTCTTTAACTTATGAGAGGACGAGGCCAGACTTGCCTTTACAGAAAGGGTCACACACATCTTTGAAAGGACCAATCCAACTCCCCAGGACAATTCCTATATGCACACACACACACCCCTTACCAATATTGGTGAAATGTCTTCTAGGAGTTGCAGAGTATGTGTGTATATATTTATAAATGTTACTATGTTACTAATAATCTAGTAATACAGCATGGTTCCTCAAAATAAACAAGTCTGTAGGCTCCCATTCATGCCTTGAAAGGAATTATTGTTATTATTGGGGACTTTATTGTGTATGTATTCTTTAACAGCAAACCTTCACTGTCACTACAAAACAATTCTTGATACCACACAACTTTACAGATGACCACTCATACATTACATTGTAATTCTCTCATTTATATAGCAGCCTTCACATAGGGAGGACTCCAGCTTGAGTGAAGGGTGCAATATAAATGCAGATTGTTGTTATAATTTCTCTTGTAGTTTGGTCTAAGACTCAACTAAATTATGATCTTGGAAAAAATATCTCATAAAGAGACAATGAATTACCAATGTTCTTTCATGAACATAAAAGTCTAATGAGCATATTGACCTTCACTTTTGCTCAAGTGAATTCTTAAACCTATTGTAAAAGGGTTTACAAAGTTATTTTGGGGGCTAGAAAAACAATACCATCTTTCAATTAACTGTGGACAAAGTCCATTTGCTTCAAAAATCTGGTGTTCAAGCCAACAACCCTCCAGATAAAATTGTTCATTCACTTCATGGCTGTTTGTGCGACATTGCTGTACACAAATTGTCTGTCACATTCGCCTACAAAAATAATAATAATAATCCTTGCATTTAATATAGCGCTTTTCACATCTTCTAGACGCCTCAAAGTCCTTCACAGAATATACTGTAAAGTGAATTGACTGTATAATTGTGGGCGAAACGTGGCAGCCAATTGCACACAGCAATGTCCCACAAACAGTCTGGGATTGAGTGACCAAATTATTATTTTGTTGAAAGACTATTATCCCCAGAAAAGCGATCCACCAATCGGCTAACAACCAGGCTCTTATTTAGTGCTAGGTAAACAGAGGCATGTGAAGTAAGGAAACTTGCCCAAGGTTTCACCCTGCCAGGAATCAAACCCAGGTCTCTTGCTTGCGAGGCGAGCGCTCTAACCACTGAGTTACAGGACTCCACATACAAAATACAGTCAAGACACACTGAAATATTTTAAGGATGTGATAAAGTGCTATAGCAAATGCAAGGAATATTAATTATTATATCAGTTAGCCCAGAGTAACTCCATCAAGATCACTACTGATAGCAGTTAACTAGCATTATACATTAATCCTTGTATTTGATATTGCGGTTTATCACGTCATCAAAATGTCTCAAAGTGCTTCACAGGAATGTACTGTACAGTGCAGAGCACACTCTGTACTTGTAGAGAAGTTGTCATTACAAAAGTTTATACCCTCACGATACTATTAACAATGAATAAAAACAAAGTGTTTTAATGATCAAACAATAGTAGGATTGGTAAGTTAATTTAGAAATAATAATAGTATTCCTTGCATTTGATATAGCGCTTTTCACATCTTCTAGACGTCTCAAAGCGCTTCACAGAATATACCGTAAAGTGAATTGAATGTAAATTTTGTGGGCGAAACGCAGCAGCCAATTGTGCATAGCAGTGCTCCACACACACAGTAGTGGATTGAGTGACCAGTTTTATCAGNTTTTTTTCTTGAGGGATTATCATCAGGCATGTGGAGTAAGGAAACTTATCCAAGGTTTCGCCCTGGATATAGCCTTGAAAATAGGGTGCCGGTTTCCCAACAAACAGGGTGGAGTTGAGTTTCTTTGGTGGCGGGAGGCTGGGGGCTAGGAGAAGGACAATTTGAATCCACAGTCTGAACTATCTGCATAGTGCAAACACTGAAAAATGACATTTCTCAGTGGGTTGGCAGATTCCTCTGGGACTGATAATGTACTCTTATTTATTTGCCCTAAAAATACAAACAACACAGCCAGCTCAATATGTAACCACATATCCTTGAATTTGTTGCCCAGGCTTAGGTACCATATTGCACATCAATTTAATAAAGCCCTAGTACAGCCCTAAGCAGACAACAGAAGGGACATCTCAATCTGAGTTTATATTTGTTCAAAGGATTGCATGTGGAAAAAAATCGAATAGGTCCAATTTAGCTGCTTCAGAACCCTGATTTTCTTCCGACCACATCCCCTTGCTGTGAGCTAATAAACTGGATGAGAAAAAAAACTGCTCCACTACACATCTGTTAAAAAATATAATTAAACCATCAGTGTTACATTCAACAGCTCTGGGGGACAAGAAAGCAAATCACAGCTACAAGTAACCACATTTTTCTGCTTATCCTCCTACTCAATCAGTTAACCCAAGGCAGGCACAACTTGTAAAGCACTCTACACAATTCCCAGTCTCACCACAGGACTTCAAAACATCTACTGGAACCTGGGCACTGTACTTTTCTTGGAAAGGTGGAAATTTAAATAATCAAACAAATAAACATTAAATGAATAAATACAGTCCATTCAATCCTAGGGTTCCTCAAGCCCACTCTGTAAACAAGGAGTCCCATTGCCAGATAATGTAACATCACAACTATAGCGATTGCTGTTTAAACTATAAAACATTTATGGTCATTAGTGAAATTCCTATGTACAACTTCCTCGCGATGGAGAGGGGAGAGGGGGTGAGGGTAGGGATAAAGAGATGAAAAAATGCCAATAAAGACTTAGACCCACAAATGGTCCACAATCTTGTGCATCACCCACACAGCTGAACTTGCTTCCCAAATACAGAGTTAAAACACCAACGTTAACACATTATAACACAACAGGGACAGACTGGCCCCTGCAATACAGCTGACCTCCTCTTCCACAGGGAAGCCAGGCTGTGTATCAACCTCCATCACCAGCAATCCCTCACTAACCTGGAGCATTTCATCCCAAAAAGTGTTTTTTTTTTAAAAAAAAGTTGTAAATAAGCTTGTTACTGAGCCTGGGACACAGAGAGGAGACTCACCAGAAAGTCTGAATGGCACAATGCAGGGAGAGGGGGAAAGAGAGGGGGAGACATGGAGAGGGGGGAGAGAAGGAGAGACACAGGGAGAGGGGAGAGGGACACAGGGAGAGGGGGGAGAGACACAGGGGGAAGGGGAAGAGAGAGAGAGACACAGGGAGAGGGGGGAGAGAGGGAGAGACACAGGGAGAGAGGGAGAGACACAGGGAGAGGGGGGAGAGACACAGGGAGAAGGGGAAGAGAGACAGAAGAGAGAGACATACACATATTTGCAGGGAGAGAGAGACAGACAGGAAGAAAGGGAGAAAAGGAAGAGGGAGACACACGGAGAGAGGGGGAGACAGACACAGAGACAGGGAGAGAGGGAGGGAGACAGCACAGGGGAGAGGGAGGGGTGACAGACATAGGGGGAAGAGGGGGAGACAGACACAGGGGGAAGAGGGGGAGACAGACACAGGGAGAGGAGAGAGAGGGGAGACAGACACAGGGAGAGGAGAGAGAGGGGAGACAGACACAGGGAGAGGAGAGAGAGGGGAGACAGACACAGGGAGAGGAGAGAGAGGGGAGACAGACACAGGGAGAGGAGAGAGAGGGGAGACAGACACAGGGAGAGGAGAGAGAGGGGAGACAGACACAGGGAGAGGAGAGAGAGGGGAGACAGACACAGGGAGAGGAGAGACACACAGTGAGAGAGGAGATACCCACAGACACGGGGGGTGGGTGGGGGGGGGTCCGGCTGGAGGGGCTGAACCTGTGTGTGTGTGTGTGTGTGTGTGTCTGAGCCCCACAAGACACGGTCCTGCACCGGGTAACAAACCCCCTGTGTGTGTGTGTGGGGGGTGGGGGGTGTTGGGGGGTCGTTTGTGGTTCCTTTTATTGTAAAACAATGAAACATACAATCGAGAGAGGGGGTTCGTGTGGGAGTGAGAGATGGAGAGGAGAGAGATGGAGAGAGAGAGGAGGGAGAGGGAGAGCTGCAGAGCCGCGGCCATGTTTGCAACACTGAACCTCCTCCCGTCCTCTCCTCCTCCGGATACTTCGCAGACACGAGAGCGGCGCCTCCTCACCTCACCCCCCTCACCCCTCACCCCCCCCCCCACCCCTCACCTTGGGCTCCAGCGCCGACTCCCTGTCCCCGGGTCCCCCCCGAGCCGCGGCCCCGCGCCCGGACAGTCTCCGCTCAGTCAGGATCCGAGCAGCAGCGGCCGGTGGTCACTCTCCATCTCCGTCCCTCTCCCTCTCACACACACACACACACACACACAGAGGGGCTGCGGACCCCGCACCCGCTAACAGCTACACTGCGGATGACTTCTCTCCCTCTCAACTTATTGCAGATCACTTTTCCCTCTCCCTCTCCCTCTCCCTCCCTCACACACTCACTCTCTCACTCGCAGACATTGCACGAACCCATCTCTCTCTCTCTCTTTCTTTTTTCTTTTCCTGCATTCACTTCCTTTCCTTTCCAGCTGATCCCCTCTTACTCGCACATTTATTTGGCTGCTCTCCTCCCCCCCCCACACACACACCCCCACACACACCCCCACCACCTCTGCCACTCACTTTATTTCATCCACAAAACACACACCAGTCAATTCACTTGACAGTACGTGTCCGCGAGACTCCTCGAGGCGTCTCGAAGACACGATGAGGCGCTATATCAAATGCAAGAATCATCATTATTATTATTTCCCAATTCCCGTCCGAAACTACCGTTCGCTCCCAATTTACCCTGTACAATTCTTTGCCGGAGACACTCTCCCGATGTGTAAGGCGCTGTATCACGTGCAAGGATTATTAAGATTATTATTATTGGTGTGACATGTTTCACCAGCAAGCGCTCTGATAACTAATTTTATTTACATCCAATCCACATTTGCTTCAGTGGATTAAATCTGGATTAGGTATAGTTGGTACATGGGAGGGATTAAGCTTTACATTCATCTGATCTTTTCTTGAATAGCTTTCGAATCACGAAAGGATTAGTTGTCATTTGCAGACAATTTTCAATGTCACATAAAATTGGTCATTTTTCACTCTTATCTAAATGCGAAGCCAGTTAAAACCGGGAGGGCAAATTGATAAAAGTGGAAAAATGGCTGATGGAATCTAATACAAAAATCAGGCCCATTCGCTATCTCGTTACAGATATTATCAGTGTTTACATAAAGGAACAAATTACAGCAATGTTTCTAAAATACGTAGTCTTGTTGCTGTTAAATGTGTGGGTGAGTGTGGAGCAAGGCATTCAGCAGAAAAGTGAAAGTTAGTCAAAGGGAAGATGCAAAAGCAATAAATTAGTTGTCTGCGTTTAAAACTGTCTCAGTAATAGGAAGTAGAAGTTGCAACTTCTGGGGGGTGGGGAGCCAGCGATATTCTCCTTTTGGGAGATGTTAGGAGAGTTGCCTTCAACAGCTGGCTCCAATGCTTGGAAATGGAATTTCGGAATTGAGTCAATCCTCTGTGGTGGTCTCACTAGTTCAGTTCCTAATGTAGGTGAGTCTGCAGCACTCCAGGCCACTGCTGTTGATAAACCAGCCAGCCTTGCTCATCAGCAGGACTTGGAGCAAAGATTCTGCCCATCAGATCCTGTGAACCCTACAAGACAAAAGCCTAATGGGTAGGGTTGTCCAAGCTGGACAAGCAGTGGAAAGCTTGACAGACATTGCTCTCAATGGCAACCTATGCAGTTTTAGCTGGTTGAACATTAGCCTAACTCTTTCCAACCTGCACCTAATACTCTCTGGAATTAGCAAGCAGGGTGCATCCCTCCACCTGGGACTTACTTCAATCTGCTTTGGATACCGTTAGGCATAGTAATGGGTTTCCAAATGTGTCAGACACTGCTGACAAAAAAAAATAGTTGCAGCTAAATGGAAAACTCCTTGGGTGGAAGGCAGGCTCATAAAGTTCCAAAGGGTTTGTTCTGAATACACACACAAGAAGATCTGGACCAAATTTACATGCTAAATGTAGATAAATGCAAGTTTATGCATTTTGGAACACGAAACGTGAACTTGCACACCATAGAAATGAAAAAATGCCTGTTGGGAAAATAGCATCTCATCAGAAAAACTACTTTGGGACATAAAGTGCAACTTCTTCAGGGAATCTCACCTACATTGGAATTCTGTAGCTCAGTGGTTAGAGCACTCACCTTACACGTGAGAGACCTGGATTTGATTCCTGGCAGGGCGAAATGTTGGGCAAGTTTCCTTACTCCACACAGCTCTGTTTACCTAGCAATAAATAGAAACCCCCTTTTGTTGGCCGATTATCGGATTGCTTTTCCAGAGATAATAATCCCTCAAAAAATAAACAACAATAATAATTTGGTCATTCAATCCACGACTGTTTGTGGGAACCTGCTGTGCGCAATTGGCTGCTGCATTTTACCCACAAAAATACAGTTAATTCACTTTACAGTATATTCTGTGAAGCGCTTTGAGACTCTCAAAGATGTGAAAACGCTATACCAAATTTAAGGATTATCATTATTACTTCACACTGAACTCCGAGACTTTGACTCTGACCTGAGATATTCTTGGAACCAAAGTCTTGCGATTCACACAAAGGACAATTATTTCCCAGCGTCAAAGAGTTATTCATGCAGTTATTTTCCCAACAAGAGCTTTTTTTGGGGTGCAGCTTCCCAGGGTTCTATCCTCATTTCTCTCCTTTAGTGTGAAAACTGCTATATCAAATTCAAGGATGATTATTATTATTTGCATCATCTACATTCTCCTCTTTGGTGACATTCCACAGGCATAGAGGGCAGATGAAATTTTGGTGACACCCAACTCCACCTTTCTGCTTCTATGCTCCAGGGTGATTATTGTTCTAACAGACTCTCTGTCAGACATGAAGTCTTGTATAAGGCGCTCTATAAATGAAATCTTGTTGTCGTTATTGTATGAGTTTTAACTTTCTCCAACTCAATGAAACTGAAGCTGGCCTGCTTGGCTCCTGTCAGTGCCTCTGCACGTCATAAGCTGACTCTATTAACCTCCCCAGTTGCTTATTCCAACTTATTTGGAACCTCAGCGTTTTGTTCAACCCTCAACTCTCCTTCAAGCCTAATATCTAGGCTCTGACCAAGTCCACTTTGTTCCATCTCTGCAACATCACCTGCCTCTGCCACTACCTCACCATCAAACCATCAACATAGCTGAAACCCTTATCCACACCATTGTCACCTTCACACTTGGATTTTCAAATGCCCTTCTCACCGTCCTTCCCAAAAGCACACTTAACAAACTCCAGATAATCCAAAGTGTGCAGCACACATCCTCTTCACACCAGACTCCCAAGAGTCCATCACCTTCAGCCTTGGCTGGCTCCACTGGCTTCCTATCCCCCAGCAGGTTGACTTTAGGATCCTTGCTCTCGTCTTCAAAGGCCTCTGTGACTTTGTACTATCCTATCTCTGTGATCTCATGAGACCTTACTCTTCCGGCCACTCCTCTCTCTCTCTGAATCCAGTCTGTTTCATGCCCCCATCCCCTCTACCAAATGCTGGAACCTGAGGTGTAGATGATATCTATGGAGGGAAGGAAGTCAGAATTTCATAGCTTTTTTAAAGGAATGAAATCATATGCTGCAGTTTTCAATTGATTGCTTTGAGGATCAAGAATTCTCTATGTGAAAAAGAATGGGTTTTGTCCACAAACAAAATATGCAAATGTGTGTCAGAGAAGAGAAAAATGTACACTCAAGTTGAATGTGAAGGGAGAGTGTTTTTCTATTTTTCAAAAGACTTAGAATGACAATAGAGTTAAAGTCAACAGATATTTTGAGCTTGATCACCTTAAGAAAGTCAATTCATGGTAAGAAAAATTCTTAATGTGGGTGTAACTCATTTTCTTTAGATGGGATATTGTGTTCGGTGTGAAAATGTTGTTTGTTTACTCACATAAGCTCAGTAAAGTTGATCTGATCACATTGTGTTGACAGAAGGCTTTCATCCAAACAGGTTAAAATTGGAAACCACCGGACTGTTTAAACATGTTTCAACTGTAGTGTGAAGAAATAGTTCTGGGATAAGGTATTTCCTGTATCACTTAATTTGATGTGAAATATGTAATCCTATTGTTAATGTGATTACTGGGTGAGGAATTATTCGCAAGAAAGCACAAGATTGGCTCAGAATGAAGAAGGCCCTTTAGCCCATTTGATATCAGCTTTTCAGAATACTCAACCTGCAGGACACTATGATGGGATACCCATCCCATCATAGTATCAATCTGTCTCTTAAATGAGTCTGGTATCAACCACCCTCCCCAGCAAACTATTTCAGATGTTAACATAACCTCTAGGTAAAGAAATACTTCCTGGTACCTGTCCTGAAATTGCCTTTGCTACCTCTTATTCTGTTGTCTCATTGCGCCCAAAAATAATGCAGACAATGGGACTAATGCTCTGGAGTTCAATAAATGTATCACCCTTGGCAGTCAGCATGCATTTCTAGCAGAATTTTCATTAATATCATCATCAGAATTAGAAGCACATGTTCTATACACCTAGGTCACCAGAGAACAAGCTATTCTGACCCACGAAGGTCCAGAAAAAGTTAGTAACTTCCAGAAGATTAATAATGAATAATAATCCTTGCATTTGGTATAGCGTCTTATCACATCATTGAGACGTCTCAAAGCAGTTCACAGGATTTACTGTAAAGTGGATTGACCGTGTATTTTGTGGGCCAAAGCCTAAATAAGATTGCAGTTGTAGAATTGTAAACGTAGACATTTTTTCTTTGGAAAAACACTTTACTGCTGACAGCTGTTAAGTAATGTAATACGTTTGAGGAGAGAACTGTACAGTTACTCTAAGCACGTGACTCCTGTAAAATCTAGGCTAGAGTCTTTAGAAGTACAGGTAGCTCTTCCCTACATAGGCTGCAAACCCCTTCTTCAACCCTACCAACAGAGCTACTTTCTTTGCTCGGCAGCCTACTTTACGTCTCCTGCCCTATCCATCCTACCATCAGCAGGTGGGCTATCAGCCATCTGTCCCCACTCTCTGCAATTCCATCCCAGAGTACCTCCAACTCCCTCCCTCCCTCACCTCATTCAAGACATATTTCTTTGACTGCACTGTCAATCATTTCTCCCCTCCCCACCCCTTCAGCTTCCATCCCAGCTCAGATACCCAAGCAGCAGGTCGAGTGTTTTGAGATGCCCTCTTGACATGAAAGGTGCCAAATAAATGTAAATCATATTGTATTGTTTGTATTGTTAGCTGCTAATGCTTTCATAGTGGTTGATGAGTGGGGGAAATGACTGACCTGACATTGATCCACAGCAATTGAAGTGGACAATAAGTCTACAATAACAATAGTGTTGAATGTACATGCTTTTAAAAATGCTAGATTAGTTAAGAGTATCAAATCTTCACCACACACTGTTATTTGATTCAACCACCTCAAAACATTTTCACTCTTCAAAAATTAAGGTTAAATTGTACAGGTTAACTTTTTTCAATGAACTGTACATTGTAGACCCAGGATTCCATTTAGTATAAGTCTGTAAGGCCATTTTTTGACTTAAGACTCAATTCAAGAGTTTTCCACAATTCTTCACAATCTTTCATTTTAAGAACTTATTTCAAGAACTGATAAACCCGTCTTCCAGATGAAAGGTGAACTATTCTAATCTGCCGCATCCTGTCTCATTGTTTTGTGCTTCCCATTGATACAAGTAGATATAATAATTCTATACGAAAACCTGAATTCAAAGGAATCAAGGAGTTAAGAAATGCATCTTATTACTACCAAACCCAATTTTCTGTTAACTGTACAGGATGAAAGCTCTGAGATCTCTTATGAGGCTGAATTTAGCAGCAAATAATTTATCAAAGTGTAACTGAGAGAAGGACGAAGACTCGATGAAAGCAATTCACCAAAAGTGCAAGAAAGGACTTTTTAACTCAATATTACTGAGATCATAAAAGCAAGACACAGTTTGATGCACTGAATGATAAACTGACTGTTCAAGAATCTTTTACTGCTTGCTCTTCCAGTTTAATGCCCTGTAGTCAGGTGACTGAAGTTGTATTTTGGATTGCAATTGTTTTTATTGTTTATTTCCAAATAAAATAAATATTTCTTTAGTTTGAAACAATGCCAGAATATCCATCTGTTCAAGAATCTGATACCATATGTCACATAGGCAGATCCAGTCACATATCACTACAAGGTGGGTAAATGTTAAACTTTGGATTATGGGGCTCTGCAATACCTGGCTAGGAAAGGGGTAATATGGAGGATAGGAGAACGCAAAAATATGTTCATAGGAACTGCATCCCATCCCCAGCTTGGGTGCCCAGCCAGTACTGTTAAGAGTTTTAGGACGTGCTGACATGAAAGGTAATGTAAATTTGTATTGTATTGCTGTTGAACCCAGGGGTGAGAAAACATTTCTTTCAAAACAGAGTTTATCTGCCATAAAGCAAACATGTGTGACAGAGGGGAAAATGTCCAATCATATAATAGTTCAGTTGAGTAAAAAAGGAAATATGACTGATTGGAGTGAAAAATGGTGAAATATCAGTTAATAAACTATGCTTTCGGAACTTATTGAATCAACAGAATGTATATTTTGTCACTTGCACTGGCTGAAGCATTGGCCAAGGCAAAATGAACTAAAATGGAAATAAATCTCACAGTTCACACTTAACACCGTGGGAGTTTCCAGAATGTGTTAAAAAAAACAGGCCCATAAAACAGCCTATTGGACAAAGAAACATTGTGCAGTTAACTTCAATGTATGCAATTCACTTGCCTGTCTTTTACTGAATTATTACATAATCCTAAACTAAGTTTCCTTTCAGTTGATCCATTAATTAAACGTTTTAACCAGCCCCTGACCGAATCCACTTCCTTCCAATTCTTCAACATTCACTGCCTCTATAACCCCATCACTTCCAACCTCGCCTGGCTCTACTGCCTAATGCCGAGCAGGTTACCTTTAAGACCCTCGTCCTCACCCCCACCATACATCTACGATTTCCTTCACCCCTATTCCAATAACTGTTTCATCCTCTTGGCCATCTTTGACTTGCTTCATGTCCTGCCCATTCTGTTCCCCCTTCACTGGATGAGTTTTCAGCCACTTTGTCTTTTCATTTTGACATCTATGTGCCTACTACCTCTTGACTTTCAAAGCCTGTCAAAAGACCCATCTCTTTGACTGTGCCTTAGATCATTTCTCCCTACCACTATCTCCCTTTCAGCTCAGGCTGAGGTTGCTCTATCTTTGTAGTATAGTTTCAAACATTCTCACAAACATGAAAGATACTATATAATTGCAATCATTTACCATGTTTTATACATTAAACTGGTGGTTAATGGTGGTTTGAGAAAGAGACATTCTGTGTGGAATGCCCTTTGTAACAGCCATGACTGCAGAATACTGCTCACAAACCCCTCTTCAGTGATACAGTAGGGCATATTCCACATACTGTGACTGTTTCCAAATTACCTAATTAACAGTTTTAAAGCATAAATTGGCCAAAAGGGAGGCAAAAAGAGGCACTGATTCTTGTAGATATTGTTATTTATATCAGCTAAAATGATGGCACAACTGAGACTAATGCAATTCGCTTTGAAATATAACATGGAATTGTAAATGGAATTGAATAAATAAATCCATAACAATACTTTAGAATGCACCAGGACAGTAGAACAAGAGGACGCAGGTTTAGAGTTATGAAGGGCAATTTCAGGACAGATACCAAGAAGTTTTTCTGTGCTCAGAGAATAAACAATTACTGAAACAGACTGCTAGGAAGTGTGGTTGAGACCAAGGCATAGTACTCATTTTAAAAGTAACTTATCTTAATGCTGTGATGGGGAATAGTATTGTGAGTGTTCTAGAGAAATGAAATCAGATGTGCCAAAAGACCTTCTTCATTCAAACCAATCTTGTATGATTTTGTGATGCATGGTTTGATGGTGGGTTAATCACACCTTTAAGGGAAACAAATCTTCTGAAAAAGAATGCCTACAATATTTGCATGTTACAGAGTTATTACCACTAGAGAAGAGATCTTGAGAAAGATATCATCACCAGTGGATGTTCTATGTTCATTCTGTGGGTGTGTTCAATGATTTCACCACCAAAACGTAAGATAATTCCCATGTGAAAATCTAACTTTGATAAATCACATCTGTCAGGCATGAGCTAATAGTTGGCAGTAACATGTAGTGCTCAAGATCCAATGTGATGAGCCATTGATTCTGTTGGGAAATATGTGCTCACTGAATAAACAGAATCATTCTTGGAGATAGATAGTCAGCTTAGGTTTTACTTACGAAAAACATTACTTCACCATTGCCAGCAAGATATACAGTAAACTCATGATATATTCTCACTCCAAGGGAAAAGAGCTCAGAAACTTTATATCAAGGATGACTATGTTGGCATGAGTGCTCTGGGGCCACTATGGGGCAGTGTGACCAGGAGGACCTACACCAACACACACTGCGCCTACGCAGAGAGAGCAGTTGTCAGAGCAGCCCAGTCCCTACAACTGTTACTTTATTTGTTAAAACTCATTTAAGTATGGAATAAGTATAAGTTTATGTATCAGCAGACATACGTGTCTATAAAAAACTTTTGTTCATTTTGTTCATTGTAAAACCTGAATCACTCAGACTTTAACAATCAGGCAGAATCTCACAGAACACAAAGTCTAATATTTCTACTTTCGAAGAGATATTGCCACAACAGTTGCTGAGTGGCCCTGGTTTCGGCATGCTTGGCTGAGCGATATAGGTAAGTTCGTTCTGATAATATATCCCATATTTTACTTACTGGAAAGCATAGAAAGCAAGTTTATACATTAAAGGTGAGCGATGAAATATGGGTGGTGAAGCTTATTCATATTTTTCATAGGAAGCAGCGAGGATATTGACAACATGATGATATAAACCATGTGATGATTTAAACCATGTGATAAGGTGAGCAAGGATTTATTATCAGGAGTTCATTATATGTGTTTTTCATATTCCAAAGCACCAATGACTCACTTATCCCACACAGTTTGAACTGATAGAAATTTTGGTTCCAATCAACAGAACAAACTGCTGTATAATTGTGCTTCCAGGAGCCTCAAATCTGATTCAGAGAAGCAACTTGACACCACCTCAGAGAGATAGTCTCACAGAGCTTCAGCTATGTGCCTGCTGTGATATACAGTGTTTGTAACCTGACTGCAGTCAGTGTAAAACCAACTTTTTAATCTTAGAAACGTTATATTTGGAAGTTCCTACGTGCTGTATTGGAACGTCCTTAAGATTGTTAATGTCGTTAAAGAACTCCTAGTTCTACAATCAGCATTCAGATGCCAGTGAACTGTATAAGGTGTGATATTGCTTCATACAGTTTAAGATTCTTGTCCTCACCTTCAAAGATCCTGGTCCTCACCTCCACCCCTCAGGCATTGACAGCATCACCATCCAAGGATGCACACTCCACCTCATTGAGCCAGTCGAGAACCTTGGCATCTTGTTTGATGCTCAACAATCCTTTCTACCCCACATCCATGCCATGACCTGCCTTCCCCCACCTCCGCAGCATCACCCGGCTCCACCACTGCAGGCCACTGAGACCCTCATACATGCATTCATAACATCCAGGCTCGATTATGTAAATTCCCTGCTTGTCAGCCTCCCCAATTCCTTCTTCCATAGACTGCAGATTACCCATAACTGTGCAACCCGTGTCCTCTCTCACCCATCCTCACCCGACTCCATTAGCTTCCCATCACACAGAGGATACAGTTCAAGATCCTGGTCCTTAACTTCAAAGCCCTCCATGGCCTTGCTCCCCCCTACCTCTGTGACCCCCCTAACCCTCTACCAACCTGCCCGCACCCTTTGCTCAGCGGGCTCCGGCCTGCTTCACATCCCCTGCCTCACTCGCCCCACCTTTGGCGGGAAGGCCTTCAGCCACTCTACCCCCACAGTCTGGAACTCCATCCCGCAGTCCCTCTGGCTCGCCTCCTCCCTTATCTCCTTCAAGACCTGTCTCAAGACCATCCAATTCGACCGTGCCTTCGATCACCCTCCTTCCCCCCCTGCCCTACATCCTCCCCGATCCCAACCCTCAGCTCGGGTATGAAACACTGATTGTCGAGCGCCTTGGGATGTCCTCCCGATGTGAAAGGCGCTATACAAATGTAATTTTGTTGATGTTATTGGGCAAGCAAAGAGCACAGCTGCACTAAGTAGGAAGACACCAGTCTGACAGTTTTCATCTCTCTAACACATTACAATTTACACTTATATATCAGGAGGACGGCTCAAAGCGCTAAACACTGATGGATGGACCTGAGCTGAGGATAGAAGCAGAAGGGGATGTGGAGGGGAAAGATGATGGATAGTCTCAGTCAAAGAGGTACATCTTCAATCGTATGACACACTAGGTTTAATCATTGTCCATTGGAAAACTGCTCAATGATGCACTGCAGCAGAACCAACAATTTGAATGAAATATTTCACAAAGTGTAATTTTGATTTATTTTAATTCCTTGTGAAGGTACTGTCCTTCAAAGATTTTCTAATTTAGATTCCTTTAACCAGAATAATGTCGCCTTTCTTCTCTCTCCTTCTAGGTCAGCTGAATTGATAGACGTGACAGTGAATCCATCAAGTCTGTCATTTTACCACATCCTAGCTGAGGAACAAGATTCCTCAGTCAAGACAGTTTCACTTCTGTTTTCTCTCCCTCTAAATCAGCTCCAGTGAAAGATGTTACAGTGAGCCTATTGCATCCATCATAATACAACAAACTAGCTGAGAATGAAGATCAGTCCACACGTGAAGGGGAAGTACACAGCAGCAGACTGATCAGCCCACTTGGCCCTTCCAGAGACACAGAAGTTCCATTTCACTTTTCATTTATTTTTGTTATTTTGGTCAGCCCAATGTCTGCGCACATGGAAATTGATAGTCATTGCTTATGTATCCAAACCTAACTACTGAGTTCCACATCCGTATGCAAATCTATAATAATAATAACATTCTTTGCATTTGATAATAACACCTTACCACATTGTAAAGTCATCTCAAAGCGCTTCAAAGGATCTATTGTAAAGTGAAAACTGTCAGACTGGTGTTTTCCTAATTAGTGCAACTGTGCTCTTTACTTGCCCAATAACATCAACAAAATTACATTTGTATAGCACCTTTCACATCAGGAGGACGTCCCAAGGCGCTTGACTCCCAGCTGCGCTCTTTCCTCTCCACCCATTCATTATTCGAACCCCTTCAGTCGGGTTTCCGTGCTGCCCATAGCACGGAAACCGCCCTGGTCAAGGTCACTAATGACATCTTGACCATCTGTGACCAGGGCTCCCTCTGCCTCCTCGTCCTCCTCGACCTATCGGCCGTATTCGATACGGTCGACCACGCTATCCTCCTCCACCACTTGTCCTCCCACCTCAACCTTCAAGGCCCTGTCCTTGAGTGGTTTAGGTCCTACCTCTCCCACCGTCTTCATTTTGTTTCCACAAATGGCTTTTCCTCCAGTCCCCGCACTGTCTCGTGCGGTGTCCCTCAGGGCTCTGCCCTCGGTCCCCTCCTCTTCACCCTCTATATGCTCCCCCTTGGTGACATCATCCGCAGACATGGGGTTAACTTCCACATGTATGCGGATGACACCCAACTCTACTTTTCCTCTTCTACCATCAACTCCACGACCACCGATGTCCTGACAGCCTGCCTGTCCGACATCGAGTCCTGGACGAGAGACAACTTACTTCAGCTCAAAATGCCCAAAACTGATTGGCTCGCGTCAGCGCCTCCGCACCTCAGGCGCTGACAGCATCAGCATCCAAGGCTGCACTCTCCACCTCTCAAAGCCAGTCAGGAACCTCGGCGTTCTGTTCGACCCTGAGCTGTCCTTTCTTCCTCATATCCGCGCCACAACTGGCACCGCCTTCCATCACCTCCGGAATATCACCAGACTACGGCAGTACCTCACCCCTCACGCTGCTGAATCTCTGGTCCACGCCTTTATCACCTCAAGGCTGGACTATGGGAACTCTCTCCTCGCCGGCCTTCCCAGCACCTCCCTCCACAAGCTGCAGGTCATTCAGAACTCTGCAGCTCGTGTACTGTCCCGCACCAGGCTTCGCGACCACATCATTCACACCCTCGCTCGCCTCCACTGGTTCCCCATCCCCCAGAAAATCGAATTCAAGATCCTCATCCTCACCTACAAGGCCATTCACAGCCTTGCTTCCTCCTACCTCTCCGACCTACTATCCCCCTACTTACCTGCCCGTACCCTCCATTCCTCTGGCTTCGGTCTGCTCCACATTCCCTGCCCTAACCGCCCTACCATCGGTGGCCGGGCCTTCAGCCTCTCAGCCCCGAGGCTCTGGAACTCCATTGCCCAGTGCCTTCACCTTGCTTCCTCCCTTTTCTCCGTCAAGGCCGGTTTCAAGACCTTTCTCTTCGACCGTGCCTTCAGCTCCCCTCTCGACTCTCTACCCTCTCCTCGCTCCCTCCCCTCACCCTGACCATTTCTCCCCTGCTCGGGTCCCGACCCAACTGTCCAGCGCCTTGGGACGTCCTCCTGACGTGAAAGGCACTCTATAAATGAAATCTTGTTGTTGTTGTTGGTGTGACTATATTTTTTGGATGAACACATATTCAGTTTATGCACAGCAATGTCTCACAAATAGCCAAAAAGTGAATGACCAATTTTATTTTGGGAGATAATTGGCCAAGTCGCCAGGTAAAATTCCTTCTCTTTTCGAATAGTATCTACTTGGATAGGCAAACAGGACAATGGTTTACAATGCATTACAATTTTACATTTATATTATGCCTTTCAGATCAGGAGAGCCAAGGCGGGTGAGGAAGGGAAAGATGAATGGAGGCACATTTTAAGAGAAAGGTCCTTAGATGGACCTTAAAAGAAATGAGTGAGGGAACGAGTCGAAGGGACTTGACGATGGAGTTTCAGAGAATGGGGCAGATAAGCTGAAAGACAGACCACCAATGTGGGGTGGACAGGGACATGAAGCAGGGTGAAGGGAATGCCCGCTGAGTGAATGCAGTGGTTGCATTGATAGTTTGGGGCGGTCACAGAGATAGGGTGGGACAAGACCATGGAGGAATTTGTAAGTGAGGACAAGGATCCTGAACTCGATCCGCTGAGGGATGGGGAGCCAATAGGGCCAGGCAATGATGTGGATGATAGGCTTGTGGAGCCTGTTGCAAAAATGGATATGGGCTGCAGAGTTCTGGATGGTCTGCAGTTTGTGCAGGGAGGAGTTGGATAGTCAGGCAAGCAGATTGTTGGTGTAGTCAAGGCTAGACATGATAAATGCATGGATTAGGGACCTTGGTTTACCATCTCACCCAAAGGACAGCACCTCCGAAATGCAGCACCAGCCCCAGTACTGCATTGGAGTGTCAGATTAGACATGTGATTCCAAGTCCCGAAGTGGGGCTTGAACCTATACCTTCTGATTCAAAGGTGAGGATGCTACAGGTGAGCCAGTCTGACATACAAATCAGGGGATCAAGGGACTTGTATGCAGCAAGGAGGGCGGGCAGTGGAGTGGGGTATGAACAGGTCAGAAAGGATTTACAAATTGATCTGTTTAAAAATCAGCACATAATAGAGCCAATCATGTAAATTAGAAGTGCAAAATGTATAACAATAAAAATATACAGAACTGAAATCAGGGTAAAAAAAAGTTCTAATTATGGGCAAAACAGTTTATTATGTAATTCTTTTAGAGGAATGCATAGTTCAATGTTTTGCTTTTCACTCAAAATGAAAGTTGGGCAATTTCTCCCCATCTTAATACAGGCTGCTGTGGCCATTGGTGAAAGAGTAACTAGGGAACTTTATTATGTGGCCATTTACAAAATAATAATAATATTCCTTGCATTTTCTAAAGCACCTTTAACACCAGGAGGACATCCCAAAGCTCTTCAAAGGATATATGTAAAGTGGTGTAATGATTGTGCTTTGTGGGCTTTTGCAGCAGCCAATTTGCCCACAGCAATGTCACACACACAGCCATGAAGTTAATGATCAATTTTATATGGAGGTTTGTTGGCCAGAAAAATAAGTAAAACATGTCCATACACAACAAGTAAAGCATATTCACACACAAAATTAAAGTATGTTCACTCAGAATAAGTAAAGTATGTTCACACCCAAAAGCAACTTGCATTTATATCGCATCCCTTCACTCAGGCAGCATCTCAAATGCAATGAATAAAGTATGTTCACACATACACTCGAATTCAAGATCCTCATCCGCACCTACAAGGCCATTCACGGCCTTGCTCCCTCCTACCTCTCCGACCTACTATCTCCCTACCTACCTACCCTCCGTTCCTCTGGCTCCGGTCTGCTCCACATCCCCCGCCCCAACCGCCCTACCATTGGTGGCCGGGCCTTCAGCCTCTCAGCCCCGAGGCTCTGGAACTCTATCCCCCAGTGCCTTTGCCTTGCTTCCTCCCTTTCCTCCTTCAAGGCCGGTCTCAAGACCTTTCTCTTTGACCATGCCTTCAGCTCCCCTCTCGACTCTCTACCCCCTCCTCGCTCCCTCCCTTCCCTCCCCTCACCCTGACCATTTCCCCCTTGCTCGGGTCCTGACCCAACTGTACAGTGCCTTGGAACGTCCTCCCGACGTGAAAGGCCCTCTATAAATGGAATCTTGTTGTTGTTGTTGTACACAAACATAGTAATGCACATAGCCCTCAGATTCTCATTTTATCAAGCAAGTGTATTTTTCATTACATTTTTTTTTTGTGTTCAGCACTGACTAATTCTTATCATTGTTCTGTAACCAAAAATTCATGGCGTTTTATGAACTGCTTTCTCCAACAAGAGTATAGAGCCACATGTTAAATAAAGAATTTTTCTACAGGTCACTGGTGAGATCACTCTTAGACATTGTATGAAATCTTTGGTACCCTGTCTTCCCCTATTTGATGGTGAAATATTCCAACAAAAGACACTTCAAAATACTGTACTGTAATAAACTCACAAGCTTTCAGGTTACTTTTTGGAACATGAACTTGAAGCTTTTCAGTCATTTTCCCTTGGGCATGTTACAATCAAACTAAACCAGCCTGTTTGCAGTCAAGTTGCCATTGGGAATAAAGAGGTAGCTTGACTTGAGAAAGAAGAAAGTCACCTTGCAACATGTTTGATCAATTTGTAATGCTGCCTTGAAGCAAATACTTTACCAGTGGTAACATGATGAATATCATTTTGATCATTTGCAACAGTTTTAGGACAAAAGGTGGTTTCTTTAGTTCTCGATACAATCATGGATAAAGATGCATTTTCATTGTATCAGTTGTACAGGAAAAGCTGAGAATGAAGAAAACTCAGGGGAGGACACTTACATATATTTACATTGTTGCGGTCAGGAAAACAAAATAAGTTTGCTTACAAATGACCAAGTCACTGTACAGTAAATCCTGTGAAATGCTTTGAACATGATAGCCAATGGCAATTTACATACAGCAATGACCCAAAAATAGGCATGAAGTGAATAAAGCACTCCAAGACGCTACCCTGGGTGAAGGCCGTCATATAAATGCAAGTTGTTGTTGAAATGTCCTCCCAATGTGAAAAGCACTAAACTGAATTCAAGGATTTTTGTTGTTTTATTAAGCAGGTTACAAGTAGATAAATTATAAGATTAATAATGGAGTTGAAAAATCCCTTTTTAGGTGAGCAGAGAGGCAAGCAGTTGCTGCTCACCAAAAACATCAACTGGTCCAACCATTGCTCAATGTGTAGAAGGATCCTGCCAATGCTGTCACACATTTAATGCTGATCTGTGTTGCTCACCAGGAATTTTGTAGGGAGTTCTTGGAAACTGCTATCCACCAGGGAGAGCTCAAACCTGTGCTTATTGGATATCAAATGACAACTTGTGACTAATCCCCTGGAGGTGAGGGGATATAAGAGGGAACTCCTTGGTCTCCAAGGTGATGTGCTTGGTAATGGAATGCCTACATTTAGTAAATCCTTTGTAGTCACAGTCATCTGGTTCCTGAGCCAGAGAGGTCCACAGTACTTCAGGACATTATTGATGACAGACCAGCCAGTCTTGTTTGTTGGCAGGACTTGGAGGGGCAGACCAGTCACTGGAAGTCAAAGCTCTGAAGAGTTGGATGGTTCTTACCGGACAAGTAGTGGGAAACTTGCTCATGGCAAGTCAAATGGTTTGCTGTTTAAGTTGGTTAGACTCTAGCAGTACACCAACGGACACACATTCTGGGTTCCCCAAGTATTGGTCCTTGCCAACCTACACCTAATAATCATTGGAATTAAACACTCATCTGATCAAACCAAAACCTGATTTCCTTCCCTCCACGAGTAGTACTCTTCCTCCACCATTTATCCATTTAGTCTGCGCCCAATTCTGATCTCAAGTTAATCAGGGTTTATTTGAAGGAGTTAATCAATAAAGCATCAAGCAGTTTGCCCCATATAGCCGCCCTTCTGATCTCCAGTTGTTTTTGAAATTATCAATCTATGCACCCTTAGGTCTTCTCTCATAGCCTAAGTGAAATAGCCTGCTTATCTCTGACTCATCTATGCCTCTTCTCCCTTCAAAATGTGGGTCATGCCATCAACCTCTCCCCTTCTTCTACAAGAAAAAGTAAAAGAAGATTGTATGTTAGAACTGCATATCTGCTACAGCTTGAAGAATAGAAATCTTGAAATTATATTTCACTAGGTGACTTCTGACTTGAATTTGAAAACAATATGAACACCCAATACTGTTTTACTCAGGGAAAAATGCACACTTCAAACCTGAGGGCATTGTTTCTCACATGTGGAAAAATTGCATAGAGAACTCTGTATGGAAAGGCTGTTAGACAGGTCAATTGAAAAAGCTTGCATTTTGAATTCGATCTGATCTCAATAATTGGATGAAAATTGGAACCTGGAAGTTCAAACTATGATTGTGAAGTAACTGGATCCCTTAAAGCAAAGCATAGCATTGATTTAAAACTTTAACTAGCAGATTTGCCTAGAAGGAAAGGGAGAATTGACAGAAGGCAGTAATTTAGCTCTCAAACAATACAATTCAAAAGTCTCCACTCCGACAAGGTAACTTGATCCCCAGACCATCACTAAAAATACAAACAAAATATGCTGCTTTTGCTGAGATATTGCTGTTCTCCATTGTTAGAATATTTTGTGACTGAGTGATTCCAGTGAAAGTTAAAGTAAAAGTTATTCGTCGCTTGGCATCTGGAGAAGGTAATTACAGTTATAAAGGAGAAAAGAATACTTTCTGTATAGATTTTCGTGGCAGATCATTCTTCAACATTGGAGAGACATTTTTCTTTTTATTCTGCCAGGTGGATAAAGTGTGCACATACAGTTCTCATACACTGTATAAAAACAGTGCAAATAAATGCAAGTTGCTGTTATAAGATGTTGAACCAAGGTCCCGTCTGCATGTTCAGGTAGACATTAAAGATCCCGTGGGAATAGTCAAAATGAGAAGGGTGGGTCTCCTTGTACTTTGGTCAATAATCCTCTAGCTAACATTGGTCATTCACTTCATGGCTATTTTTGGGTCATTGCTGGGTCCAAATTGGAATTAGCTGCCGTGTTCACCTACAAAATACAGAGTCGGAACAAATCAAGGCGAATATCCTGTGAAACGCTTTGAGGTGTCTCAATGATGTGGTAAAGCGCTACATCAAATGAAAGGATTATAATCTTATCATTATATAAAGAAACCTGCAAGCCAATTAATTTGAAAAGCCATCTCATGGACGCTCAAAGTTAGAGACCTGGAACAAATGAGGTTATAAAGCAATCTATGTCTGTAAATTCAGAAAATGGGTAAGGAGAATCTACATAGACGAGTGATTCATGAGGTAGTATACATTATCATGTAATTAAGGTGTCCTTTGATGTATTGCATCAGATTTATTTATTGTTCCCCAAGGTGCTTCTGTGGCAAACCACTGTCTACAATTTAAATATTAAAAAAATTTCAATAAAAATCAATCAATCCACTGGGAATGACCATTTCGCATTTTGGCACTTGCACAGAATTGACTTTAGCAGCATAGAGCAGTATAAACCATATTAACATATAATATGCATTAGTTTCTGCAATGTTTGCAATACAATGTAAAAATAATTTTATGACAATCTTTTACACAGACGTTTAATTCACTGGTATGCAATGGTGAACCGGAAAGTACTTTTGGAGCTAAACTACCTAAAACCATACTTAAGCACATATCAATCATTTGGATTTTGTTTTGACAATAACAGAATGTTTTTCCAATTTTGGGCATCAAACATTCTCAAATGAGGAAGGACAGCATACTAATTGCCGAGTAAAGCTCCTTTTACTCTGACTCGATAATGGGTGATTTTCCATCTTACAGTTTTCTTGTGGATAAAGGGCTATCGGGATAAGGTGGGTAGGTGGAGTTAGAATAGATCAGGCATGATCTTATTGAATGGCGGGGCAGGCTCGAGGGGCTGAATGGCCTACTCCTGCTCCTAATTCTTATATTCTTATGATCTTAATGTTGAAATTTCATTTTTATTTGCTCAGCTGGGTATCTGACACATGTTTAAACCCATCACCATATTTAAGAGCATCCGAACCAGACTGAGAGTTCCACATGCATAGGCCACCTAGACATTGAAGTTTTTCCTGTATATAGAATGGGATGTGGACTCTCTCCCCAGTGGGTCGCACATGTTTACCTAATTCTGGAGAGAGCCGATTGTATGAATAATCCTCATGCAGAGAACCCAATCATAGAATAGAACTATAGAAATTTAGGATTCTATTTTGGCCCATTGAGTTTGACCCGTCTTCAGAGTAAGGTATTCATTCAATCCCACTGACCTGATGTATTCCTATATTCCTTCATAAGAACATAACGATTTGCTAGGTGAAAGAAGTCGAAGGCTCATCTAGTTTGCCTTCCACCATTCTGGCAGTCGCTAGACATGTCATGTCCCAAAGTACATACTGTATCCCCAGATATTATTTTCTGGCAGAAATCTATCTAATTTGATCTTGAAACAGACACTTTTTTTTCACTTTTTAGGGAGACGGTGGAAGCAGATCCTTCATATACCTTTTAACTTCCCTCTTGAAACCCACAATGGACTCTGCCTCTACCAGAATACTGTATAAGCCGCCACATAAAAGTAAGCATATTTTTGCACTGGTCTGTATATGAAAATTATGGTTTAACATAGTAGTGAAGTCTTTGGACCAGGGCAAACAAAATATAAATCTAGCTAAGTTATTGGTGTTGGGAGGGGAGTTAAAGTGAGACGATTCATTTTACTTTATTATTGCTGCTAATTTTGAATAACCATGTGATGCACAGTACGAGCTAAATCAATTATTGCCGTTGTAGAGGGTGTAGATCAGATTAACTTTATTACTACAGCAAATTCTGAAAGATTACTGAAGTTGGTAGGCCAAACCTTAATCTATATCATCAGTACAGTGATGAGTGGATATGTTTCAATATTATTCAAATTACTTCTACCAAAAACGATTTGTTTGATTATCCTTGGGGCGAGGATATGCTTGTGCGTTTCTCTCGCTCTAAATCAGCTCCAGTGAAAGACGTTACAGTGAGCCTATTGCATCCATCATAATACCACAACCTAGCGGAAAATGAAGATCAGGCCAAATGTGAAAGGGATCACCACAAGTTATTGTTGTTGTTGTTATGCTCCTCCAGTGGATGGAGTGCAGTCTATGGTTGGGTAAGCCTTGAAAATCTGTGGAATAAGAGGACTTGGTGACCAAATGGCCTTTTCTTACATAACAACAACTTATACTTATACAGTGCCCTCCAGGGTCTCAGAGCTTCACACAAAGAATATATGAATGTGAAATGTACTGCTTCAGAAGCCTGCAGATGAAGACCTATCTATGACATTTAAAGGGAAGATAGAAATGGACTTAAGATAGAGAGGAAATATAGAGATACAAGAAAGATAAACTGTTGCCTTTAACTAATAAGTAATCCTTACATTTGACATAGTGCCTTTCTCAAAGGATATCTCAAAGGATTTACTGCAAAGAATAATGACAGTGTATTTTGCAGCCAAACATGGCAGCCAATTTGTGCACAATATTGTTCCACAAACAGCCAAGAACCGAATGACACAGTTTATTTGAAGGATTGTTAGCCAGATTTACCGGGAAAAATTCCCTTCTCTTTTTGAATAGTGCCATGAGAGTTTTAACATTCACTCAAACTGGCAGACAGGACCTCGGTTTAACATCTCACCTAAAGGTTGACACCTCCAACAATGCAGCACACTGCACTGAAGTTTCAATCCAGATTAAGAATTCAAAGTCCCGGCATGGGGCTTGAATTCATAACCTTCTGACTCAAAGATGATAGTGCTACCAACTGAACCAGACTGACACACCTGCTCTGCCAATAAAATGGCAAAACATACTCAATGGACTGAACAGCCTATGTTCTTGTTCCATGCTTTCGTACATTTGTAGTACCATTCTGATGTATACAGAGGCCCTTTCCAGGGCTGCTTCACTGTAATCTGTACAATAAAGCCTCTGAGCAGCACAATAGTGCAAAGTGCATAACCTGAACATGCAGATGGAGGCAATTACATCACATGGCACAAACCAAGTCACCCTCAAAGCAAATATTAATGTCATCTGCACCAATGGGATTAAAGTGGTAGATGCTACAATTCCTGGAAAACTGGGAGGGGGAAGAGTGAACAGATACTGTGTTGAAGGATCCCAGGAATATATAAAATGGAATCAAATCTGATAACAACAAGAACTTGCATTTATAAACTGGGATCAAGTCTGATATGGGGAGAGAGGAAGAGAGGGAAGAAAGACAACACTGGAGATATCACTGATCACACCATCTCACCATACTCTCCCGCAGCCTTCACTCACCCCTCTTTCCAATCTTTGACCCTGTTGACCAGTCCTCTCCTTCCTTATAGGGTGAATCGTTGGTCAAGTTTCCTTACTTTTATAATTTGGTCACTCAATCCACGATTGTTTGTGGGACACTTCTGTGTGCAATTGGCGTCACGTTTTGCCCACAAAATATACAGTCAGTTACAGCATATTCTGTGAAGCATTTTGAGACATCTCGAAGACGTGATAAGGCGCCATATCAAATGCAAGGATTAGACTTCTGCTCCCTTGACCCCATCCCTTCACTGCTTACCCAGCCTCCCCTTCTCCCTCTCCTATTAGCCAACATCAAACTCTCTCTCTTCACTGGCACAGTATCTTTCAAAACTACCGTCATCTCCCTCCCCAAGAAATTCACACTTGATCCCTACATGTTCTCCGCTATCAATCCATCTCCAATCTCCCTTTCTCTCCAAGGTGGTGGAACAAGTAGTCACTTCTCCGCTTTGTTCCTTCCTCTTCCACCACTCCCTCTAAAACCCTTCCTGACAAGTCTCGAGACTGCCCTGATGCACTCAAACGTCACCAATGCTGTAGTCGGAGGTCTGTTTGCCGCTTTCTTCTCCTTACCTACTTTGCTGTTTTTAACTTTGTTGATCACTTCATACTTCTCCACCATCTCTCTCCTCCCTGTTCCACCTTCATGGTTCTGTCCTTTCCTGGTTTTACTCTTATCTATCCCAATATTTACACTTTGTCTCCTCCAATGGCTTCTCCTTCTGTTCCGTACAGTCACATGCAACGCTGCTTAGGGTTCTGTGCAGAATCCTCTGAGAACATTACCTGCAGATATGGGATCCATTTCCACATGTACATGGATGATACTCAACTTTACTCTGGATTCGAGTACCACTGCTATTATGATCAAGTGTCTCTTGAGCATCAATTTCTGGATGAGTTCCAAATTGCTACAGCTAAATAACAAGAAGACTGAAGCTCTGCAGCTTGGCTCCCGTCATTGCCTTCTGATCTCAGGCGTTGACCACATCAATCTTCACAGATGCTCACTCCACATCTTGGAGTCGATGGAGAACCTCGCTGTCTTGTTAACCCCAAACTGTCCTTCAAGCTTTACATCCAGGCTCTCACTCACTTGGCTTTCCTTCACCTCTGCAATATCGCCCATCTTCACCATCACCTCTCCCCCGCACTGCTGAGACCCTCATCCACGCATTCATCATGTCCAAGTTTGATTATTCCAATGCCCTGCTCACCAGACTCCCAAGCTCCTCCCTGGAGTGAAAATTCTGCAGTTTACATCTTCTCATGCACCAGACTCCATGGGTCCCTCACCCCCATCCTTCCTTGGCTCTATTGACTCCTCCCATCCTCCCAGCAGATCAAGTTCAAGTTCCTCGTCCTCACTTGAGTATCCCACAATAGTTTTGCACTATCCTACAATTGCAACCTCCTGCAACGTTAGCCCATCACCCCACTCCAGCCTGCACCCTCTGCCCAGCTAACTGCAGACTGCTTCACATCCTCCACTTGACTCTCTTGCCTGTACTCTCTGGAACTCCATCCCACAATCCCTCCACCTTTTCCCCTCTTTCCCCACCTTCAAAATCTGCCTTTAGATCCATCTCTTCATCAATGGTTTCAGCCACCCCCTCAACCTCCAGCTTCCCCTCCCCCATCTTGCCTCCCCCAGCATTGTCGAGATGTCCCAAAGTGCTTCATAGGATTCTACTTCGAAGCAAAGTGACTGTATTTGTAGCACATAAAAGAACACTTCAAACCACTCAACAAATGGCTATCCTTCAGATGTGACATTAAATTGAGGTTCCACCTGCCTGTTCAGTCAGATGTTAAAGATCCCACGAAACCATTCAAAAAGAAAGGGGAGTTTCTTCCAATGTGCTCAGATAAAAAATTGTCATTCACTTCATGGTTGTTTGTGGGAATCTGCTGTGTGCAAATTGGCTGCCATGTTAACCCACAAATACAGTCACTACACAGACCTCTAAACAAAATTTCTAACCACTTCCTTTGTTTCTTCCTTCAGCCAAAAAAATGAAATAACAAAATGGGCTAAAAATGTAGAACATTTTACCACACAATTGTCAATCATGTCCATCATTAATGTATGTCTGAATATTTTGTACATTTTTTATATAACAGCCCTATCCAGTTAATAACATACCAGGTTTAAGTGACATGTTTTGGAACCACAAAATTGTCAGTTTTGACACCAAAAAAAACAAAGGAATTAATTTACACAAAAGCTGAATTCCTTCCTTTTGTAAAAAATAGTATCAAGAGTTATAATGAAAGCAACATTTCCATTAAATTACTGCTCTTGGAAAAAGCAACCTGACATATTTTAGTGTAATCCTGAGAATCTGATTGATGAAATTTGATGCAGAATATTTTGTACCGATTTGGCAGATTTAACATCACAGTAATAGTTTTCTCAGGTGACTATTTTCTACATGACCTATTTGAAGTCATGCGTTAAATTTGAATATAAATTGAAAAAATGAAACAAAATCTTTCGAGCATCTACATTTTCTTTGCTAAAATCACAAATCTGACTATGTTTACAGTCCATTGGAATTGGGAACTATATTTTGATCCAATGAAGTTGCATGCAAGAAATTTTAGAAGAGATATTTAAAAGAGATATTTAAAAGAGATCAAAGCATCTTATTCCTCAGCACAGATTTAGTATTGTACCAATATTTCAATGTGACTTTCCTAACAGTTGACAAGTGACTCTAAATTTTGAAGTAAACTGGTTATTTTAAAGATAACATCATCTATTTGTGTGGAATGTAGGATGCAAAAAGGACCCATTAAATGTCAAGGTCAAAACATATGAACAGAGCACTCCCAACCATTTAAGTTGAGAACACTCTACATAATGCTATTATGTAAATAGGATTACTCTTCAGTTCCTTTTATAAAAATAATAACAAGAGTTATAATGTCATACAAAATTTATCTACACAGTCGCTACTCCTTCCAGTAAATCCTATGAAACACTTTGAGATGATTCAATTACATGGTATGGCTCTAGATCAAGAGCATATTATTATTAATAATTATTATTATTAATAATAATTAATAATTATTATTAATAATAATATTATGTATCACATCCTCATTTTGTAGGATACCCTCTGACAAAACACATCCAAATCATAGGACTTTATGTGGCTAATGCTGCAAATTAGCTAAATAATTGCATTTGATATTGCACCTATACCCATCAAAATGTCTTAAAGGTGTTTCACAGGTAATAGTTGTGAAATATAGTGACTGAATATCTGTAGGCAAATGTGGTGGACAATTTGCACATGGTAGGTCCTGTAAATAGCCATTAAGTGAACGACCAATTTATCTGGAGGATTATTAATGAAGGCACTGGGAGAAACTCATCTATTTTTGCAAACAGTTTCATGGGAATTTTAGCATTCATGTGAAGAAAAGCTAGACTGGACTTCAATTTAATATCTTGTCCTAAGGATGGTACGTCTGATAATAACCTAAAGATAAACTTGCTCTGGGTGATGTTGACCAGATTAGATCACCAATTTCCTTATTTTTTAATAAAACAGTTCAATCGACAGTATTTCTTTTTTAAAAAAAATCCAAACAGCTTCCCAGGATATTAATAATAATAATAATCCTTGCATTGGATATTGCGCCTTATCAAGTAATTGAGACAGCTCAAAGCGCTTTGTAGAATATATTGTAAAGTGAATTAACAACATTGATCTCTTATTGAAATTGAATTTGGCATGCTCTAATAGAGATTGTTTTTGGTCTGACACACAGTGAAACCTATCACCATGCTTAAGAGTAGTCAAATAAAGATACTGGGAGTTCCACATACAGTGCAGCATATTATAAAATCGTTCTTTGAAGCGTAAATTTGGTTATAACATCGTTGAGTAATGGATCCCGTTCACTGTACATACTCGCAGCTGTCCCACTCACAACTACTTACATCATCACCGACATCACTTACTGCTTTGCTGTGCACGCATAAAGCAGCAAGTGACCCAATAACCTGCAAGCTGGCCATTTTATCTTATTTGTGAAGGGACCTGTATGGGGTCTTTTCCAGACTAAATATCGTCATCCTGACCATCAAACAACTCTGAGGTCTGACTGTGAGCATCCCTGAACTCCACAGACAGATAATTTCACTGTATTGATACTGCAAACACGATGCACAGGAACATTGACATTTCCAGTACCTTGAGTCCTTGAGCACTTTGTCTTCAGTTGACTATTTGTCAGATTAGTGGGCTACAGATGACATGTCCATTCATCTCTTACAGTAAATCCAGAGTTGAACTGTGCCTTTTAATATGATAACTCGTAGAGCATCCTGCCATGAAGCTCTCTTCCTATTTCATAGTCTTCTGTTGCTGCAATATTAATGACAGAACATTCAGGGCTTCCAGAGCTCTATTCCTGTTGCTGAGCAATCTCAAAGAGTTTATCCACAGGAGAGATTGTGCTTGAGGGTTTTACTGAATCATCTGAGGAGATGTAGAAATCATTCATTACTTTAAAACATTGTTCTTGAAACTACGATTTTTTTAAAAAAAGGACAATGGCATAGATAATGTAACTCAGTTCTCTATTCAAATAGATGGTTTGATGTTGGTATTCATATATAATCCTTGCATTTGAACAATAATCCTTGCATTTGATATAGTACTTTTTGCCCACAAAATATACAGTCAATTCACTTTATAGTATATTCTGCGAAGTGCTTTGAGATGTCTCAAAGACATGATAAGGTGCTATATCAAATGAAAGGATTATTATTATTATTTCACGTTGAGAGGACGTCTCAAAGCATTTCACAGCATTCTACTGTGAAGTGCAGTGAGTATTTTTAGGCACATTAAAGAACATTTCAACCACTTGACAAATTGCTATTAAGAGGGCAGCAACTCTCCTACATCTTCTTCACTATCATCCCAAGTCCAAGATGCCAGAACTTTACTTTATTGTAAAGTGTAGTGACTGTATATTTAGAGGCGAATACCTCAGCCAATCTGCACTCACAAACGGTCATGAATTGCATGACCAATTTTATTTCAGGGATTGGTGGCAGGACACTAGGAAAAACTCCCTTCATTGGATAAAATAAATATACAAAATAGGTAGGTATTGAAAATGAACTTACCAGAGGGCTGGATCTGGGTGTCCCAATATTGAATCCAATGGTAATGTAATTTGGGTCACACTGATCCATGGGAACTTTATTCTGAAGTGATCACGTTGGAGCAGAGTATCCATTGGTAGGTGTGGCACACATCTGTGCATCTGCAATATTCAATGCTTGTGAATTGTGTACAAGTCCAGGTTGCAGCTCCCAGATTTAGGAACTGCTAGATTCCAGTGGACTTTAGATTCCATGTTACATCCTTTCCCATGTACTCAGAACAGTCACATGGTCCTAATGACACACCATTGGGTTTGCAAACCTTCAAAGTTGCCAGGAGACAGCTGCTTAAAAAAATGTTAACTTTAACTCCTTATCCAGCGGAAGCTGAAGCTTTGGGTTTGCGATTTTTACTGGAGTTTCTTCATCTCTTGCCCATCCTGCACTTGAGAATTACAGGTACAGTTGCCAGTCTATTCAACAAAGAATTCTATTGAGATTGAGAGATCACACAATACCATCAGCAAGCTCCAATAACAAATGGATCCATCCAACAGCAACAATTTTCATTTATATTGCATCTTTCACATTAGGAGCTCAAAGCGCTTCACGCAGCTGACTGGGATGAGGGTGGGAGAGAGGGGCAAGGTGGCAATGTGCCTCCAAATAGCAAGCTAACAATACTTGTACAGCTGCTAAAACAATAGGAACTGTGACAAAAACAATCCATATAAATTCACAGGAAGTCCACTCCAACACAATGTACTTTTATGGCCAAGTTTCCAGTGTTCAATGTGACCTACTGGAGGGTCTCCCCTTTTAAGATTTCATATTAAAGATTCCCATTAGAAATCACCACATTATTGGTGATCTCACCATTGTTCCTTTTTTGATCAACAGATGAGAACTGTTTAGAGATTGATCCCCAATCCCTTGGAATGATTTGCTGCTACTTATTGGAGGAGGAGATAGCAAGTACAATAATGATGTCAGTCCCACCATTGGGACTGGAATCAAGCAGCCAGGTCCTAATAAGTGATATCGCCCTAGCTAGGGAGGACTAACATCTAGGGAGATGTTGGAAGGGGTTAATAATTATCCTTGCATTTGATATAGTGCCTTATCATTTCTCCGAGACATCTCAAAGCGATTCATAGAATATACTCTAAAGTGAATTGACTGCATATTTTTGTGGGTGAAACATGGCAGCCAATTGCGCACAGAAGTGACTCACAAACAGTTGTAGATTGAGTGGCCAAATTGTTTTGTGATGTAGCATTTTCTTGACATTGACTTTGTTTGTTTGTTTGTTTGGAGGGATAGGAGGGAGGGAGCAGTAGTTTTAAAAACATTTAGAAGACATTTGGAATGTGGACTGGAAAAAAACATTTAAAATAATAGCAAACGTTGCAAGTATATTTTGAATAGGTAAGAGTTTACTAATTCAGGATTATATTAATAGAACAATTTAAAAAATTAAAAGAAAATTAAAAATTAAAACAAATGGAAAGGTTATTTACATCTATCTATCTAGTCTAGTTTAAAAGAATCTCAGCTGGTAGCACTCTCGCCTCTGAACCAGAAAGCTGTGTAGTGTTCAAGCTTAACGTCGGGATTTCAAACTCACATATTCTAGGTTGAAACTTCAAAGGCAGTGTTGAGGGAGTGCTGCATTGTCGGAGGTGCCCGCCTTCAGATGAGATGTTCAACTGAGATTCCATCTGTCTGTTCAGATGGGTGTTAAAGTTCCCATGACAGAATTTGAAAAGACCAGGGAATTTCTCCTGGTCAACAATCCCTTCAAATAAAAGATTGGTCACTGACTTAGTGGATGTTTGTGGAACATTGTTGTGTATACAACTGGCTGCTGAGTTCAACTACCAATTTCACAGTCACTACACTGCAGCTGAATAAGGACAAGACAGAAGCCATACTCGTTGGCTCCCATCAATGTCTTCACTCCAGCAGATCTAAACTCCTCAACCTCCCTGGGCTCTCCTTCAGACTCACCGAACCAGTGCGCAATCAAGGCGTCCGGTTTGACCCCCAGGTGTCCTTCCTCCCGCATATCTGGTCCCTGACCAGGACCGCCTTCTTCCACCTCTGCCACATTGCCCGCCTCCGACCATACCTTAACCCAAATGCAGCCAAAACACTTGTGCATGTGTTTGTTACCTCCCGCCTGGATTACTCCAATGCATTCTTCGCCGGTCTCCCCAGCTTCACTATTCAAAGAGATCTGACTCATTCAGAACTCTGCCGCCCGCATACTGACCCGGACCAAACTCTGTACCCACATCTCACCAGTTCTGGCCAGGAGCCACTGGCTCCCCATCACCGAACGGATCGACTTTACCTAGCAATAAGTAGAAACCCGGTTATTAGTCGATTGGCGGATCGCTTTTCTGGGGGTAATAATTCCTTCAAAAAAATAAATTGGTCACTTCAATCCACGACTGTTTGTGGGACACTGCTGTGTGCAATTGGCTGCTGCGTTTTGCCCATAAAGCATAGTCAATTCACTTTACAGTATATTCTGTGAAGCGCTTTGGGACGTCCTCCCGACGTGAAAAGCGCTATATCAAATGCAAGGATTATTATTATTATTCTGTGAAGTGCGTTGAACGTACAATGGGATTTAAATTGTGGGAGTTGTGAAAAATTGTGGGAATCGTGTAATAGTGAATCCTGAATGTGTTGCACTCAACGCTCTGGGACTCGGGTGCTGATTTCAAAAAACTTCAGAACAGTGATGAAAGTTTGTGAAGAGTTTAACAGGATCAGCTGATGTATGTCTTGGATTCACAAGTTATGTCATAGCTTCCACAACTTAGACCCCTTTGTCTCTTCATACCCTGTGTAAGTGTACAGCTAAAGTTTTTAAAAATGAACATTTGCAGGAATTTTGACAACATTTGTTTCACCCTTGTTGCTCATATCTTAAGATTGCATTAAAAAAAACTCCTTTATATAAAAAATAACACCTTCTTGTTTGCTCGATTTCTACATTAAACCAAAAAAACAATAAAATGCAATATGCTAATCTCTGGTTTGTGTTGGAATGGAGCAAACAATTCAACCATTTAGGTCATGCTACTGACTGGATGGAACACAACAAGCTCCCTTCTCTTTTTGAATAGTGCCATGGGATCATTAATGTCTTCCTGAATTCAACCGAGGCAGACAGGTACTTGTTTAATGCCTCTCCTGAAGGACAACATCTCCAACAATAAAGCGTTAATGGACAGTCACCACAGACAATATGTCCTGATGTGGGGCTTGAACTTACAATCTTTTAACTTGGAGGCGAAAGTGCTACCAACCAGAATTGCTACAGAAAATGCTACCAGCCTGGCTGACACCAGAATTTCTCTTTACCGGCCTCTTCTGTCCCTCAAATTTTGGGATCTGTTATATCATCACTGTTTTCAACAACAACAAAAACAACAAATTGCATTGATATAGTGCCTTTCACATCAGGAGGATAAGTGCTTTCAGGTAGTCATCATAGGATTACATAAGAATATATAGGGAATGTATAGGGTTGGAAAGGACAATTACAACGCATCTTGAGAGTTCCAAAATAACCCTACCCTATTCTATCTCTCATACCCATCAATCAATTCTTCACCAAATAGCAATCTAATACCCTCTTGAACTTGTTGAACCAATTGAATTGGCCTCCACTGCCTCCCTGAGTCATCTATTCCACATAATAATAATAATTCTTGCATTTAATATAGCATTTTGTCAAGTCTTCGAGATGTCTCAAAGCGCTTCACAGAATATACTGTAAAGTGACTTGACTGTGTATTTTGTGGGTAAAACACAGCAGCCAATTGCGCACAACAGTGTCCCACAAACAGTCATGGATTGAGTCACTAAATTATTATTTTTTTGGAAGGGATTTGGAAGCAGCCCAGGATTGAACCCAGGTCAGTTGCGAAGTGAGTGCTTAAACCAATACACTACATGACTCCATATCTTCAACATATAGTATTCACTACTCTGTATGAAAAGTTATTAAATCCGAATTGTCCATTCATCTCTCTCTTCTCAACCCCTCATGCACAATGCCACACAAGCACGTATAGCTGAACCAACACACTCATTGTACATGTGCAAGATATCAGAGCATGAAGCACGCGTGAACAAAATGGAATGTCAAAACATCTTATTTGTGGGGGAAAAAATCATTGAGATACAATGAGTTGAACTCTTGAAAATAAATTTTATTTAGCTTCATATTTTTGAGTGACGTTCCATTGAATGTCTGATATCTGCCTCCAGGGATTAAAATTCTTCCAAGTGTGAAGCCTTCAATTTACCAATTTTCTCTATATTCATGACTATTTGATCCCTTAGTTTGGGCTGATTTATCCAGTTTCAGATTTTTGTTGATCTAAATTTGTCTCAAAGTCTCTCAAGCAATTTGATGCAAGCAGCCATGGGTTTAATATTTACTTTTCTTCAGAGTTCTTCATTCCATATCATATATCTCTGATGGGCAAGTGTGAACAGAACTGATGGCTGTAATAAAGATCTGAAGGTTGTGTTTGATATTTATGTATTTAAGAACATACCAGTTCAGAGTCTTGGATCTACAAAGGTTATTCTGGTATTGCAGGATGTGTGCAAACTGAAAGTTCTATCGCCAGTTTCAATATGGAATTAAATGCACATTGAAAATTGACTTCTGGTTTGCTAAAAAGGTATTCCGGCCATTCAATCAGGTAGTCAGTGACCCAGGACAGCAGATGCCAACTTATAGCCCAGAAGATCATTTGGTTCATCTGGTCTATTCTGACTCTTTGAAAGAACAATCCATTCAGTCTCACTTAGCTGCTTTTTTCCACATATCACTGCAAATCATTCCTTTTTTGGAATAATCCTTGCATTTGACATAACATTTTGTCAAGTCTTCAAAGTACTTCACGAATATATTGTAAAGTGAATTGACTGTATATTTTGTGGGCGAAACACAGCAGTGAATTGTTCACAGAGCAGAGTACAGCACATCTTAACAACTCTCTATGTAAAAATCTTCTAATTATCCCCTTTACCACCTGAAATTGATGCCCTCTAGTCACTGACTCACTGACTAGTGGATATAATTTCTCCCTATTTACTTTATGCAAATCTGTCTACCTATAAAGGCCTTCATCAGGTCTCTTCTCAATTTTCTCTAGACCTAGTTCCTTTCGTTTCTGCTCATAGTTCAAACCACTCAGCCCTGGTATCATCCTAGTAAATCTCTGCACCTACTCTATGGCCCTGACATTCTTATAATAATCTATTATTAATAGTCCTTAATAATCCTTGCATTTGGTGTAATGCCTTTTACGTCAGGTGGATGTACCAAAACACTTTACATGAATTACTGTAAAATGCAGTTTCCGTGTTGTTTTTTTGACCATGCCATCGGCCAGCCCCTTCCCCATGCCCCCCAACCCCAGCTCAGGTCTGAAACGCTGTCCTGTCCAGCGCCTTGGGATGTCCTCCCAACGTGAAAGGCGCTATACAAATGTAACCTTGTTGTTGTTTTTGCAGGTGAACATGGGAGCCAATGTGTGCACAGCAACGTCCCACAAGTAGCCATGAAATGAATGATCAATTTATTTGGAGGAATTGTTGGTCAGGGCACAGGGAGCTCTCTTCTCTTTTTGAATAGTGTCATGGGATCTTTAACATCCACCTGAACAGGCAAACACAACCCTCGATTAACATCTGAAGCACAGCACCTCCAACAATGCAGCACACCCCATCAGTGCATTGGATCACTGCTTAGACTACCTGAGTTCCAAGTCGTGATGTACGGCTTGAACCCACCACCTTCTGACTCAGAGGTGAGAGTGCTTCTGAGCCAGGCTGACACACACCAATTGAGCCATCTTCCTGAAGTAAGATCACCAAAACTGGACACACTACTTCTTTTACTGGGATATAACCAACAATTTATACAGGTTAAACATCATTTTAAATTCTAGATTACTATTTATAAAACCTAGCAGCCTAGCTTTCTTCAAAGTTTTTCAACTTAACTTCCATCTTAAAGATTTATGTATGTTCACTAGTCTCTAGCTTTTCCTAAACTTCCTCCCAAAATATATAACCTCCCATTTTTCTGCGCTAAATTTCAACTGCCATCTCTCTGCCCAATATACTAATCTGTCTATAAATGAAATGAGTGTCCTTTTGGCAGTACCCAAGTAGTTAATCTTAATTTAAGTGTGAATATGAATTTGAATGATGTGGAACATAATTACAGAATGAACAATCTGCAGGCTACAAATTTTTTAGTGGCTGTTTGAAAGCTTTTTCATTTTACTGATAATTCATTTTGGAGTATGCCTAAAACTGCTATGGAAGTGCATCTCTTTTATTTGCGTACAACATGAACAGCTGTGGAGTGTCCAATTATCTTTACCTCTGTTTTACAAATTAGAGTAGATCTTAAAAAGGAAAATGTAGCTCAACACCACAAATGAATGCCACAAATCAGATTTTCAAAAACTTTTAATAAAAAATAATCCTTGCATTTGATAGTGTCTTTAATATGTTGTCCAAACATCTCAAAGCGCCTCACAGGACTTACTGTAATATGTAGTGACTGCGTATTTATAGCCAAACATGGCAATCCATTTGACCACAGCAATGTCCCGTGAACAGCCATGAGTGAATGACCAATTTATTTGGAGGATTTTTGGCTGGGACACCAAGAGAAACTCCCTTCTTTTTTCAAATAGGGCCATAGGATCTTTAATGTTCAACTGAACAGGCAGACATAACTTCTCATCTGAAGGACAGCAACACTCCTGGGCATTGCCAGCCTATGAGCTCAAGGCTTGAACTTTCTGACTCTTAGGCAAGAATGCTACTAACTGAGCAAGACTGACACTTTATAAATCCCAATAAGAATCTGCTGACCACCACAAAGTTACGGTAACATCTTCTGAAAAGACTGAAGCCATAAAATTCTGAGTTGTTGCTGACTGTTATTAACTGGAGCTTCACTTTCAAAATATACTATTTTTTGCAGTAAAAATCCAGTATGCTGAGTGCTGTTCTGGCCACCAGCTGAAACCATACCTACAGAATCCCCAAGACTGCATTCAAACTGCTTCAGTGACATTAGATAATCAGAAAATGTATATTGACTTTGCTGTATTTGCTAATTTGATCAAAATACACAAAATGTATTCTCCATATGGCAAAGACATGAGCTAAAACTTGGATCAGAGGAAAATCGAACTTCTCAAATTAGTAGATTTGACCTGAAAGTACTTGCTTGCTTTCAGGTAAATAATCATCATTCTGCCAAGTGTAGCTTAATCCAAGTGTCAGATTAGACAAGATACAATGCCCACTTTGGGCAATTTAGGCTTGTTCCTTTGTGGGGTCCTGTAGCATATGGTGAGAGCACTCACCTCGCAAGCGAGAGGACCTGGATTCGAATCCCAGGCAGGGCGCACAAAATGTTAGGCAAGTTTTCCACAAACCTCTGTTTACCTAGTAATAAGTAGGAACCCGGTTGTCAGTCAATTGGCAGATCACTTTTCCGGGAGCAATAACCTCTTCAAAAAAAATGTGTTCACCCAATCCACAACTGTTCATGGGACAATGCTGTGAGCAATTAGCTGCCGAGTGTCACACACAACATATATACAGTCAATTTACTTTACAGTATATTCTGTGAATATTCAGTATATTCAGTATATATCCTCTTCGACCATGTTTTTGATCTCCCTGATTCCCCCCTTGCCCTCCACCCTCCCCCAGCTCGGGTCCGTAACTCTATCCGTAACTCCCGATGTAAAAGGCACTTTACAAATGTAATTTTGTTGCTGTTGAACCGCTTTGAGATGTCTCTAAGACATGATAAGGTGCTATACCACATGCAAGGATTGTTATTATATTATTATTAAAAAGAGACAACTTTCACTTGGATGGAATACCATTATTTTCTCCTCCAGGGACCTCAGGGATAAGCCTTTGTGCACCTCTTTGTTCTTTGAAGCAGCCTACACATCAACCAATTATTCACATGATGGTCATGACCTAGTTCTTTTCAAGGAGAAGGGAGCAAAACCTTCCTTTTTACACAAGACTTATGCAGCACATTATTTTGAAGAGCAAATGTGCTTACTATTGTGGGAAATGGTACTAATTGTTCAAATGGTGTACCAATTATTGTTCCTCCTATGGTAAAATTGACCTTGGAATACTCTGAGGCTTGTCAAACCTGTCTGATAATGTGGCACATTCTGTGTAATAGAAATCTAACCAGAACTGTAGAGATTCTCTTGAAAGTTACATTACAACAATTATACTTTGTGAGGTGAAAGTTCAATACATTTGCGAAGTATTTTCTACAAACTAGACAGCAATTATACAAATATCACAAACGCATGGTAATGTATCTGCATCACTACTCGTTATGGTTGTGTGTGGGAGGGAAAGGTTAAGGGATAGAGAAATGGAAAGGATATATTGATATCACTGATGTGAGATCTGTGATCACCCAGATAGTCCAAAAGTACTGGAAGATCCAGTGGGAGATAAAGACAAGCTAAATAACTGTGTGGAAATGAGTCTTGGGTTTAAACACCTGATGCATGGAAAGTTTGGTTTGGATAGTCCTAAGCATGGTGATGGGTTTTCACATGTGTAAAGACACCCGACTGACCAAAAAAAGACTAATTAAAGGAGCAGAGTAAAGGTGCTCCACCTGCCTTCCAACATTACAAACACAAATGATATAACAGCTTACTTTATTTGCTGTTGATCTGATGATAAAATACATTTCATACAGGAGCTATATTACTAATTTACAATCTCCATTATAAGAACAGACATTTAATTTTTTTAAACAAGAAAAATATAATCTGTAACAAGAAAGACATTTACCAGAAATAAAGAATCTATGTTCTTTACAAGTGGCTTCATGTATCAATTATTCCAAATGCTTATATGGCAACATACACCATTTACTGATACATTTGAGTGTATTCTCAATGTTACTGACCATGCATTTTGCAACATGTCAGTGGATAAATTTATTTGCATCACGATGGGGGGAATTAATTTTAAATATATTACGCCACATAAATTCCTTTTAACAAAAAAACATGATGCACAACCAATGTAAAGTAAAAGAAACATTGTTTTCATTGTTTAAATTCTTCAAAAGTTCTTTATTTTTTAAAAATAGTGATTTCTATATTGATATTTGTGAAAAAAATATTACTGTTCATTTTTAAAACTATATATAGACCTAATATATTTTTACATAATCCTCCTTTATTAACTCAAGAGTCCCTCAAAATTGCAACATAAAGGCAAAATATTAAAAATGTCTTAAAAGACAACAATAAGCGGTGAGAAGATTCATGCTATTTTTACAACCCTTTTTAAACCAAAACACAACAAAAATGCTTGGTAAAACTATTACGTATCATGTATTATCTGGTGATTATGTTGTACTCTTTGAGACGCTCATTCACATGAAAGGCGCTATACATGTGCAAGTTGTTGTTACTCTTTTTCTGAGAGATGAAATAACATACAGCCCATGGTACCCAGTTCAAGATCTGTTCCCATTGTATTAAAGGGAAAGAAGAAAGAAATACTCTACCATGATCAAATATTTATGTTTATTGGCCCCTTAAGCAAATCACTGACTGCAGTGATCTCCAAACTTTTCAACCTTTCTAGCACAGGATCTCAGTCTCAAGATCACACCTCCCACCCCAATCCAAAAGCACTACAAATATTTTATGCAAGTAATTCACAAGATAACTAGGGAGGAGAGGCTGAAGAAGGCACTTTGGCCTTTTGTTAAAATCTCAACCTTTCCTCACCTTTCCCATTACATCACCAGGTGGTTTCTTAAATGAGTCCAGTGTACTAGCAACCGACCTCTTTCTCTTGTAACCTGTTAGATTGTGTGAAGAAACACTTCTTGGTGAATATCTTAAAACTGTCCTCAATAACCCTGAATTAATGCTTTCTTGTCCTACTGTATTTGTCTACCTGAAAACAAAGTATTCCAGGGTGGGCCTGACTGGCGGTATGGGTTAGAGAACACTAGAGTGTGTTCACTAGAGAGAATTTTGAGTGAAGAACTGCTACTTGGAATCAATTTAAGAACCAGATCTTGCAAAAAACAAGTGGTGATAACTAAATGTGGCTATCCGAAAATAGCAGTCTGCAGTTTCACAGGCTAAGGTTTGTTTGCCACACTTTCCTAGGAATAGGATCAGTAGTGTTATGAAGGAGTGACTGTTTTGTTTTGACAAGTGACACTTTTGGATACCTTCATTAACCTTCTTGAAACTAAAATATTGTTACAACTAACAATCAGGATATTTTTCAACACCGTAAGTCCTATTGTTGATCCCAGAAATGGAGGAGGTCAAAATCTTATTGCAGTCTTCTTATTCTTCCTTGCATTGAACTATACAATGACCTTAGTTTAGAATGATCATGAAAAGAAAACATAGTGTGATAATCATGAGCTTTAAAAGGTTGATACTGTGACATTCTTAACTGTAGTTCAGTATTAACCATTGGCAAAGCTGCACTTCTTTGGAGTTTCATTAAACAATTCCGCTGATCTTGAAACTGTCCAATGGAGTTTCTTTGCATTTCCATCCAATATGGTAAAGTTTGCATTGCAAAGTGCTCATGTCATCACCTGCTCCATGGTTGATACCAACAAAGTACAGACCTGTGATCGAACTGCATCTCATTTTAAAGCTGCAGTATCACTAATTCCTTTAACTACTTGCTTTACAGATACCAAATCAAGCCAACTTATTCTACAATAAGTAATAATTGGTCACAATGCTACTAGCTACTGGTGTGTGAAGTTGGAAGTTAATTGGCCAATCCATTAGCACATCCTGTATTAGCAGCTTCAGGGGAAGAAATTGCTGCTTTTCACATCTCAATAAATGTGGCTCTTGTTGGCTGTGTTAAATGGCACTAGGAAATAAATCAAGAGAAAATACTGCACTTGTGTTTTCACTGACTAGAGCAGAGATGGCCAACTTGCGGCCCATGGGCACATTACGCACGTGTAAAATAGTCATCCCTGGACTAGAGTATGGGCTGTTTAATAAACTCAGAACAAGGAATATTGCAGCTTAAATAGGCTTCAGTTAGAAATAATCTTCAAGACTCCTTCCTTTACGTTCCAGAAAGGCTTCTAATATTTTTGTTAACTTCAATTTTGTTTTGTTATTAATGAGAAGGTCACAAATAAAAACAAACTAAAATACCTGGGGGCCCTGTTCATATTAAACAGGTATAGCAGTACAATTCTGTTACCAAACAAGATTTTACAATTTACCCTGTTTGCTTGTGACATTTTGTTTGAAAACAAAACAAACACGAACATGATCTTTTAGTGCAACCTCTGTCTCTTATAAACACATACCAGTCACTGAAGTCTAGAACAAGGTGCCATTATTCATAAAGTCTGTACATTTTCCTGATACGCGTTTTACAAGGGAAACCATCTTCACTTATCGTACCACCAGGCAAGAAACACATAATTTAGATGGTCCAATGCAGTCATCATGACAAAATGCCCCACATCCTTTGCATATGATCATGGCTTTAAGCCTACAATAGCACTTGGAAGGAGTGTCCTCCAGGTTGCCACCTTCAGGAAACATTTGGACAGAATTGCCATGGCTGCCTGTATTTATGGACTGACCAGCAGGAAGTGTCGTAACAGTCACAGAGAAGGATACCATATTTCCAGAGCTGTTTGAGACTTGGCTGTACACAGACATTTCTGTGACAGCAGAGCAATGGTTCATCTGTGGTGCAGAAGGAACACTGATGCTGCTGCCATGAACGGGCTTAAATGCAAATTGGGAACTTGCTCGGTTTCCATAAGGGGGGAACTTTTGTTGGTGCAATGGCTGGGAGGGTTGTTGAAAACCTACAGACAGGTTGGGTAACCTGTGAGAGTCTGGATAATTTTGATTTAATTTGCCACCTGTATGAGCAAAGTTAGACTGCAGTCCCTGGTTGAACTCCTTTGCCACAGTAATACCTGCCACTTGTGCCGCAGACAATAAAGGAGTGTTCTCCTTTTCAGTGTGTCTGTAATCATGCATTGGAGGTTCTACTTTCAAATATCCACTGGACAAATTGTCCATGCGAGTACAGGCAGTATCGTCACCCATCTGGGGAAACTCTTGCGAGACCGGTTCGGTTTTGATTAATATAACTTCAGGACGACAGGACTTTGACCTGTTGTTCGGTTCCGATGTGAGTTGAATGCTGCTATCAGCTGTTTTTGTGTTGCCCTCCTTGATTTCCTTCTCAGTCGTGTGTGCCAAACCATTCATACGAACCCGAGTTTCAATGTCTTGAACATAGGCACGTTTCCAGCTCTCTGAACCTCTTCCATAGGTAGCTATGTTGAGCAGGTAATGACCAGACACAGCTGGCTTCAGGGCAGACTTTGTCCCCATCAAACCAAACCTGGACCTTTGACCAACGGAAACTCCTCCAGAGGAAAATCCTGAGCTATTGACTCCGTGCTGTAAAGACTCAGAAACAGGACCCAAGATTTGACTCTGGGCATTGCTCATTATATCCTGCTGCACACTCTCCTGAGTGGTCCTAGTTGGCATTTCTGGTTCAGCCCGTTCTTGATCTGTATTTGTGCTTCTCTGCTCTTCATTGATACAACTGTGCTTTGAGGTCTGTTCAAGCTGTTCCTGTTTATGTTGAGCAGTAGATACAACAACTTGCCCTGACATTGTCTGAGATTGTCTTCTTCCAATAAGGTCAGTAGTTACCTCATAAGACTTCTGCTTTGCAGCGTTGGCATTTCTGACTGTCACCGATACCAGTGCCTCGTCATCAACTGGTATCTTCGCCACATCATCTGGCAGGGTTTTAGAAATCTGATTAACAGGTTTGAGCTCTACTTTGGTCACAGGCTTAGGCAGGAATTGTTCCAGTGGTACTTCTTTCCCTCGAAGTAATTGTGCAACCAGTGGATTGTTAGCAGGGATGGAGGAACCCAATTTTTGTAAGATTCCACAAACAGATCCTTGTGGTTTAAGGCTGGGTACATCTTGCGAAGTGCAAAGCGACTGTGCAGATACAGCAGAAGTTACTGAAGGAGTTTCTGGATTTGAATTTGCTGAGGGAAGTGGGGAGGCCACTTTTAGAGTTCCAGCTGTGCTTCCAGATGCTACAGAAACAGAACCAGCTGTTGCGGCCACCCGACTGGTTGAAGATGGAACTGGAAAGTTGCTTTGTTTATTAGTGGACATGGAGGCCAGCTGGGGATCAAAGGACAGCTTTCTCCCCACATTTGATATCCTAACATTAGAGTCTGTGGAGGGCTGTTGATTCGTCACTTGACCTTGCTTACCATGCATGCTAACATTTCCTGAGCTTTGAGTTACTGCATTTGCAGACTCGGAGTTTCTGAGGACAGATACAGGTTTCAAAGCCTCTTGCAAGGTAGGATTACAAATCTGCTTCACAGTTTGTGTCTGCAATGTAGCAGGAGAGGCCTTTGTTGCAGTAATGTTTGTTATTATTGGACTTGACTTTGTGGAAACGAGTACAGTCACAGAGGGTGCTATGTGCGCACTTGGTAATGTCAATGCTGATGTTGTGCCTGCTGTAACTGAAGCTGTGCATCTGTTGGGGCCTGCAGTGTGGGCTGCAGACACAGATTGCGCCAAGGGGGCTTGCTGTAATTGTGTTCTTGAATCCAGATTGGCTGCTGGCTTGATCGTGGCCTCTTCCAATGGTTTGGACCGTTGTCCTGGACAATCAGACAAGGACCCTCCAATACCTCTCCTGCCTCCAGTTCTGTCCATTTCCACTGCACTGCCCGATCGTCTGATTTCACCCCCTCCTCCCGGACCGGGGCCTGGCACAGCTCCACCTGCAGCTGCGGCGGCTGCTGCACGCTGAGCTTTGGCAAGCTGGGCTTTTGCTTTGATGTCTGCGAGAGTCCTGGCTCCAGTTCTCCCTGGACTAATGACGAGCGGTGAGAAAGTGGCCCTTGGAGAGACCTGACCACTCGGGATAGGCATGGATCGGATCCTTGAGAATGGAATCTGTAAAGCAATTGAAATAGGGAACAAAATTAAAATAAAAATACAACTGTTGGTATTCTCACCCGCATGTAGTTGTTAAAAAACATGTTTGGATTTTATTGTTAATGTAGTTTTGACATTTACAGCAATCTAAAGGGAAATTGTAAAGAATGTGGTCCTGAATTCATTTTCTGTTACAAACAATGCAAAAATTGCACTCGCAGAAACTCCCCATGAAAACTTGGTGGCCATTTATCTCCGAGAACCAATATAAGCAGAATAGGAATACATTTTTATAGCTTTTTGCTGATTGCCAAATGGTTAAAGGCACCACCCTGAGCCAGCCCTATGTCTTTGGCTGATCTGAGCTGGCACTGTACTCGCGGTGCTGCACTTGGCCTCAGTGCTCCTGCACAAGGGTAGGGGAAAAGCAGGCAGAGTTCCCACTCCAATACCTTTCTGAGGACCCTTGCGAAAGGTGCATTTGTGTGGCTGCCAGGTAAGGACAGGATTGAGCCTGCTATGAAACCCTCCTTGGTTGAATGCCCTCTCAAGACTCACAAGTGATCACTCAGACAAGGTTCCGGGGGTCACCTGACAACCAGCATCTCCATTTGAAGGAAAACTTTCAAGAAGAGGGGAATTTTTTTTTAAATCATTCCACCACTTTGTAGCTATTCAATATCATAATTGCTAGTGTTGCAACACAGTCAGGTCAACCCACGTTAAGAAATCTCTATTAAAAGTGATAGTGCAGATTAGTTATATTCTGTAGGAGATTAATTATTTTGTATATTGTGGACTGTGTCAGAGTTTCGCTTTCATATACCTTGAGAGGTGGGACTTTGGGTTCTGGTGTTGGAATTTTGTTTTCGGGAAAGTGCTTTGGTGGGGTCCGAAATGACTGCTGGTCCATGACCCGGGGTTTTTTCTCAGCAGTGAGCAGACCCTCTCCTTCATTGTTGCACTTCCTCTTGAGACCCTCTGCAGTAACTTCCATTTTTTCTGTAGAACTTGCCTTTGTCGGTGGTTCTTGTTTGCAAGGTTCAGATGTATTGTTCTCCACCAATGCTGCAGCCTCGGGTCTTTTACTCTCTAATATTTCAGCGCTCTCTTCCTTCAGCTGTGGTTTGGACTCATTTAGATCTAATTCTGGCTTAGAAACCATTGGTTTGGCCTCACACTCTGGGGAGGCAATGTGGCCTACTTTTGCAGTCTCCTTATCTGGCGTCAGCACTGAAGTATGAGGGTCAAAGTCTTCGACCTGTTTCTCTGACAGGTTAACCGTCTCCGAGGATCTCTCTGCTTTAGGGGGTTTCAGATCTGCAGGTGATTTGCTGACAAGCTCCACTGCCTTCTCTGATCTCTCATCCTTTTCTACCACTTTTATTATTTCTGCTGCTTGTGCCACAGCTTTGTTTGTACTTTCTTCTTTTGGCTCAAAGAGCGTTTCTGCCTTGATGGCAGTTTCTTGTGCAGCTGGTTGGATAAGGCTCTGCTTGGGTGGATGACATTTACTGTCCTGGACACTGACACGAGATGTAGTCAGCTTTTGGGAGTCTTCCAGGCTTATGCCAGAACTGCAAAAAAAATTGCAAAAAAATTAACTTGTGAAATATTGTGATTTTTTAAAAACACAAATAGATATAGAAAGAAAAAAAAAATGCATTCTTATACCGCTCATCATTTCAAAGAATCTCAAACCCCTTCATAGTTAAAGAACTATCAAGCTTAATGACTATTGATAGGCAAGCCCAGCAGCTACTTGTATCAACTATAGTCCACAACAATTATGGGGTAAATTAACAATGAAGATGCAGGATTGTTGGCCAGGATACTGGGAGAATTTGACTTCTCTTCGATTAACATTATGAGATCTTTAACTATCTGGAAACAGGTAAAATGTCTTGATCTGAAGTATTATCTGAAGGATGGCACCTCCAACAAGACAGCGCTGCCCTCTTCCAGTAAAGCATTGACAATCTAGATGCTGGTCTTAATTCCTAATATGGACATAGCTATCTGACACAAAGACGAGAGTGCTATCAACTGATCTAAGGTGATCTTAAGAGTGGAGCACCGGAAGAATGGAGTTAAGGCAAAGGAATCAACAGTGAGCCTGCAGGCAGAGCATTCATATGGCTCTAATTGAAATACTATGAGAATTCTGGTCCTTGTTTTACAGTAGTAACATCCTGGCTTTAGATGTTGGTACAGTGAGAGGCAATTAAACAAATGCCTAGGATTAGACACCTGAGTTATGAGGAGTTAATTGGAGTTGAGGTACAGATCAGCCATGATCTAATAGAATGGCGGAACAGGCTCAAGGGGCTGAATGGCCTAATCCTGTTCCTTTGTTCCTTCTGAGAGGGTACGGAAATTGGACACGTTTACACTGAAGAAAGGGCTCAGCAAAGATCTCAGTAAAGTTTTAAGACACCCATGAACACCCATCACCATGCCTAAGAGAATCTAAACCAGACAGAGTTCCACATATGTGTGCCACTTAGACATGGAAATTCCTGTGTTTGGAACAGAATGTTCTATTTCTTGGCAGATGCACTCTACCAACCTAATTTCAAAGACTATTAGGCACAGGTTGTCAAGAGCCAAAGCTAGGGGACCCCAGAGTTTGCATCGGGGTATCTCTGCCATTTAACCCACTAAAACTGTATAGCTTGTTAGTGAAAGCACACCTTGTCTAGCTGGGACCATCCCTAAAGTTAAAGCTTTGGCTTGTAGGATCAACAGGAGCCGAGTGGGAAGAATCCTTGCCCCCAAAGTTTTCATAATTTCTAAGAGTAATGTATGAACTGAACCAAATAATATATTTGAAGTACAGCATCAAATTGTGTTTATATAGAACCTTTCAACAGAAGAATCTGATCCTGACTGCTAAGAAAGTTTCCAGGGTCACTGCATAATAATCATTCCGAGCAGAAACACTGTAATTGGCGGGTGAATGGGGAGCTATGACATGACACCTATAATAAAACTGAAATCTCAGAACAAAATAAATTGATTTTGTGCTAATTTAGAAAGAAAGAAAAAAATCCATTCAATTTATTCTCAAAAAGCTTGGATGGATGAGACTGGTAAGAGGAAGGCTGAGCAGTTATATCAGTGGAAAGTTAACTTGAGATTTTTTTTAAAAAATGAAAGCGTACTGGAACCTATTATATTTCAACTCTGCATTAATTTTGTTTCAAATTCACAGAAGGTTACTGAGTAATCGTATAAGACAGCGTGACACAGGTCACTGAAGCGCTTGTGGACAGAAATTGAAGGTCAATATAATTTTTGAGCCGCATCAGTGGCATTCATTTGAATACATTCACAGGTACTTTTATATGATTTTGATTAACTAAAAAATACTCGATAAATGTGTACAATTCAGAGGCATTTTGACCAAATGGGAATGGGACTCCCTTGGCTAAATAAGATATTTAAATGAAAATAAAAATAAATCAAAATGAACCACTAAGAAAATAACTGGATAAAATTTCCTTACATTTGACCATAGTAATTCTCAAAAAAATGCTCCTTCCACTGTTCCACTTTCTTTTCCTTTTCAATCTCCTGTCGTATCCTCAGCTGCATCTCTGGAGTAAATTCCCCTATTGAGAAACAAATAGAAAGCAGCGATTGACAGGATGAACAAAGTTCAGTGTGGTCAAGAATGGTGTGGTTGGCATTCTTTCATCCCTGGACAGATAGATGTACAGAAAGGCAGTAAATCTAAAATATTCTGTTTTATTGGTGCATTTTGCAATCCAATATCCCAGTCCACATTGTGCAGACAACAATGATGTTTTCACAATGTTGAAAATGTTCAATACTATACTTTGATCTTATGTTATGATCTTATTTTTGACTTTATGTGATCATAGTATTGGTGAACCCAAGACCATTCTGGCTTGGTCAAGGTTAAACCCTGAAGCAGTTTCTGCAATCGAATTGCAATTGGCTGATCTGCTAAAATCAACTTCACTTTGCAAAGGGACCTGACATTTATTCTATCATTTGGTGAACGGGATTGTGCAGGTAATCCAAAGCCGTGCAGTCACACTGTACATGAGACAAATGGGTAAAGCACCGCCTTGGGAGAAACACTGCAGAGTGAAGCCAAGCATTGTGCCTTTGAGGTGTACTTGAAAGCAGATTCCAAAAATAACTTCTGCTTGCTGTTTCCATGGCCACAGCCTGCATTTAATCTCCATTCACACTACCTTCAAACATGAAAGACCTGCCACCAATGTACATGCAGTACTTTAGCCTCCATGTACCTACCTGGAGCTTATCATTTTAAGATACGAAAAGAGGGACCTCACCTCTCAAATAGCTTTATCAAGTTATTGTACTCTTAGGATAGTAGAAAGTTGTTTCAAACAGAAAAAATGCTTAGAACTAAAACTTCATTCAGTGAATTGAGTTTGAATCAGCTAAGGATCAAATGTGCTCATAAAGAATGTATGACAACATGCTGGGAAAAACTCAATCCAATGTTCTGAGAGTACGACTGATGTGAACTTCTGAGATAATACAGACCAACTCAGCATTAGCTGTGTCTCCTGAGGCTTAAGTGTTAGTACCAATCAAAAGGAAGACATTTATCTCAATCTCCATCACATCAATCCCTTATCCTAACGTGTACAAACTCACACTCAAAGCTACAGAAAGAAATCATCTCAATTGGACAATTTTACAAAATGTTTCCGCACACACAGGCATTGTGGCATATTGCCATACACTACTAGTAAAATCCATTTTGGTCTTTTGCCTGGTTGCGTTATCCAAAGAACATTTTTCACCAACTTTTAAATACCCACAACCTCCATATGACAGAACATCTCTTTCAAATGCCCATATCTGCTGATCCTGGGAACAAGCACCTTGATCAGGGATTGGTGTATGGAATATAGATACTTATTTTAAAAAAGCAAAATGAAAACAATTAACACCACACAAAATGTTTAAAATTGTTTCCTATTCCAAACATTAAAATAATGGATACAGCAAAGCTCCATTCACAGGGCAAGCACTGCAACCAATGCACACCAACACTACAATAATGAGGTGGCACAGTCCTTTTAAAAGGCAGCATTCCCAGTTTTTTGTGCCGCACAAATGTATATTCAACGTACAATTTAAAGAAGATGTAAATATCAGCCTTCTGATTCCGTATCATATGGATGAATAAGGTGGTTCTGGAGATTCTAGACTGGACTCACACATACGAGAACCTGAGATTGCTGTGATGCAGATTTTGATACATTTCTTCTACGTGAACAGTGATACCATGAGGCTATGCTGATGTGGAGTTACCCTCTGGCACTTGGGTGAATTGGGTGAAGAAGGCCATTCTGGGGTTTGCAATCAACTGATATGGCAATATAAACCAGCATCCTATTTGCCTAGTTTATTGTTGCCTTACACTGTTAATATGGGTAAGCGATGAGTCAACCATAGCCCTAGAAAAACAATGGGATAATAAAATCAGTGGGGATCAGGAATAAAAAAAAAGTCTCATTGGTTCAGCTTCAAGGTTTAAAATGGTGCAGAACTTTGAAAGTTTCTTTAATTCTTTGTTTTTCAGGAACGGCGGAAAATTGGCTTCTAAAGTAAAGATTTTTTGCAAAATTCTGCATGATCTTCAATTTTAAGAAGCCACACAAATGTCTTGAGATGGCTGTTCTTAGATGCTATGAATTACAGAGCAACACAATTACACATCACATTTATTTGGACATTTCAGCAATGCTTCTCTAGTAGAAATAACTTAATCAATAGAAGTGGGTTTTGGAAAGGATCTTATAAACTGTATCAAAATGATAAGGAAGAAATTAAGCTGAACATCCATCAGCGGAAATTTTTAACTAACCGTCACTAAAATGGTCAAATAATGCAGTTAATTTAGTTGGAAAGCAATTCAACGTCTGATGAGAGTAAATCACTTTGCTATTTTTCTAAGTAAATGCCAACTTATTGAGTTGAATCAGCAGTCTTTACAGATGCATGGTACAGATGGTTACCGGGCTGCTCATTTTGAAAAGCAATCTAATGTAAGATGGGATGATGTCACTTATAGAGTGATCTAAGCCTCTGATCAGCATTTATGGGCCAATAGAGAAGCAATTTAGTGTTTCCAGTTTATCAGACAACCAGCAAGAAAGAAAGTCTTCATCATGTGTGGTGAAAACATAACAGAATGTTAGGATACAGGTGGCACTCTGTGTTATAGTCATACATACAAGCACATATAGATATTGAATAGCTATAAATACCTTATGGTGCAGCGGGGAGAAGGAAAGAGGTCAGGAGATTTTGCCTGGGGTTTGGCTGGCACAAAAGAAACATGCCAATACTGTATTTTACTTAGTATCTACATCTTTCACTTGTTAATGAAGTTAGTCGAATGCCATTTATACCAAGTATTCCAAATTACAGGCTATACTAATCTTAACAAAATCGAGTCAGGGTTCTTATATCCCAAACTGTTTTCCAAGTGGACAGAACAGATTTGGGGATACAGATGCAAAGATTAAAAGGACTGTTGCAGGTGGGGAAAAAAGTCACATGGGCAAATAAGAAACAAGACTGTACATGTGTTTATATGCATATGTATGTCTGTATTTTATATTTACAAAATGAATGAGGTAATGCTGAATATGTGCAAGACATTGGTTAGCTCGACGACTGTGTGCTGTTTGGGCACTACCTTTATAGAAGGGATATCATAGTTGAGAATAAATAGTTGCTAACAAAACTGTGGAGTCCTGTAGCTCAGTGGTTAGAGCACTCGCTTCGCAAGTGAGAGACCTGGATTCGATTCCCGGCAGAGCGAAACCTTGGGCAAGTTTCCTTACTCCACACGCCTGATAATAATCCCTCAAAAAAACACAATAATAAATTGGTCATTTCAATCCATGACTGTTTGTGGGACACTGCTGTGCGCAATTGGCTGCCGCGTTTCGCCCACAAAAATACAGTCAATTCACTTTACAGTCTATTCTGTGAAGCGCTTTGAGACGTCTAGAAGACGTGAAAAGACGCTATATCAAATGCAAGGATTATTATTATTATTATTATTATTTGTACTCACTGGATCAGAGAAGGCTTAGAGAGAATCTAATGAAATTACTACATCAAATTCCGAGAGTCAATGGGGGGAGAAAAGGCATAATAATCAGCCACAACAAGTCTAAATTACTACATGAAGCATAAGCACCTTTTAGAATAGATGTTTTTACTGAAAGAGTTCATCAGACATGGAAACGTGTTACCAGAAGCTGAGTCAATTATAAACACATGAAAGCGAATTGCTGTATATAAAAAGTACATAGAGAAGGGGAAATAGGATAATACTAATAATAATAATGACGATGAGAATAAAAACTCCAAAAATGAGTAAGCATGGCAAAGACAGGATTGGTCAAATAGTTTCCCTCTGTGCTGAAATATATAGTTTACGTGAATATGTGTTTTCATAAGTGTCTGAATAATGTACATAAATAGAAAGAAACATACACAGAGCTCCGTATACCTGTTTCACTTTTTACGAGGCTTACAATTTCATGCGGTTTTGGAGATGAATGCAGCTGCAATGCTAGATAGATCCCGCATTATGTTTTACTGACATGTTAGTGATAACACTGTAATTGCTGAACACTTTTCTGTAATGCAGACTTACTGCATTTGAAAAACATGCATTAAATAACGGTGATGAATTTTGGTGAGTGGCCAAAGACTTCTATTAGATTAATCTTAATCTGTCTAATCCATCTGTATTTTTATAGGCATTTCATCAGAACTATATTCTCATGTTGATGGCATCTCAAGAAAAGTTTATCTTTCCTCAAGGTCCTGACCATTTATCATCCAGATAAAAAATCTGTGAGACATTGTTGTGGACAGGTTGACTGCCATGTTTGCATACAAAATGTGCAGTCACTGCATTTTACAGTAAATCCTGTGATGCTCTTTTGAGACAATCTCATGATGTGAAAGTTGCTACAGTATATCAAATGAAAGGATCATTCATGTTACTTTCATTATCATCTTCGCAGTGAATCTATACTAGACTGTTTCCATGGTGAGCAAATCTATTTCATTTAAAACCTTTCAGTTTTGGAAAACATTGAAACAGTTGGAAGAGTCAATGCATCGACTCATGGGCCACACCTTGAAATCTCTCTTGCAGTCAGTTAAACCATCCCAAACTATTTTCTGGTGGTAGAACGTGTAACTCTGATACAGTGGAACTGTTTCTCAGTTGTAGTCTCTTAGCAAATTGCACATGCTTCTAACTTGAGGAGGATATGTACAACAGAGCATGACAATCCTTTTATCTGGTAGCCACCTACCTGCTATCAATTAGCATTAATTTGGCCCCCTCATCTTATTGAATGTCTTGGATATTTAAACCTGCTGCATTGATATCATCTCGTACTGTGCCTGCGATCTTAGTCAAACCTGCTTTTAGCCACTTAAATTTTGTTGTCTCTACTTTGCACTTTGTGGAGTCCTGTAGCTCAGTGGTTAGAGCACTTGCTTTGCAAGTGAGAGACCTGAGTTCAATTCCAGGCAGGGCGAAACCTTGGGCAAGTTTCCTTACTCCACACAGAGCCTAATAATAATCCCTCCAAAACCAAAAACAATAATAAATTGGTCATTTTTAATCTACGACTGTTTGTGAGACATTGTTGTGCGCAATTGGCTGCCGCATTCGCCCACAAATATACAGTCAATTCACTTTACAGTGTGTTCTGTGAAGCGCTTTGGGATGTCCTCCTGACATGAAAAGCGCTATATCAAATGCAAGGATTATTATTATTATTATTTCTAAATTCAGAGTAAGACATTTTTTTCCAAGTAATATATCTATGTTTAAGAAAGTATGCAGGGAGGAATATTTTGTTATGATCAAGTGAGGGTAACTGTTTTGCAATAAGTTTCTGAAGTTAAATCTTGGCATCGAGCCGGAGTCGACTAATGTTTGCTCTACAATGTTGAAAAAATCTGACTCCTCAAATGTCTCATTATCTTACAATTTCAGTGCGTGCAGAAGTTTGGAAAATTCTTAAATTGAGCCTTTGGACATTTTTCTGCAGTTTTTTCGGATCAGTTTCCAAATTAAGACTTAATTTAAGAATTATCCAAAATTTTGGACAATTTGAAATGTTAACATAATGATCCTACGGCTGAGAATCTGTGAAATTTCAGATGAATGTTCTGTTGCCAACATCAACAGTGCAAGATGTACCTGATTCATTGAGCAACTAGGTCCAATGGGTGTTCAATTAGGAGATTTTCAGTTAGAATATTGACAGCTACCTGAAGTTATGCTAGTTCATTGATTTGTTTTACTCTAGTTTTTGACATGTTAGTGCAGGATGCTCAAAAAGCATCAATGTATAATTTTTGTGCACTCCGCCATCAATTGTCTTATTTTTAAGTGTTGTTTCCCCTCAATTCTGAAGGCCATCCTGATCACATTTTGGTAACTTGTTCAGGCTATTTGTCTTAAATGGGTATCACAGCCAAAACAGCTTCTGTCTTCATAACACTTTCCAACAGAGATCACTACGTAGTGATCAGAAATGAGAATGCTTATTTCGGCCCTAGTCCAGGAGCATCGTGGCTGAGTTTCACACACGGTATTGACATTACTGATTGAGCATCGGATGTTACCCATTTTCAGGCACATCTTCAAAAAGATAATAATATAATAATCTTTGCATTTGATATAGCGCATTTCACGTCCTCTAGGCGTCTCAAAGCGCTTCACAGAATATGCTGTAAAGTGAATTGACTGTATATTTGTGGGCAAAATGCGGCAGCCAATTGCGCACAGCAGTGTCCCACAAACAGTCGTGGATTGAAAATTACCAATTTATTATTGTTTTGTTTTGGAGGGATTATTATGAGGCGTGTGGAGTAAGGAAACTTGCCCAAGGTTTCGCCCTGCCTGGAAATGAACTCAGATGTCTCGCTTGCAAGGCGAGTGCTCTAACCACTGAGCTACAGGACTCCAAGAAACTGCCTCTTTAATGGATCCTTCACCAACAGTGAGTGCTTCCATATAGTGTATTTCACTGGCAACGGATCCAAGTTTCTAATTAATATGTGCCCATCCTGATATCAATACCTTTTGCCAGAGTATATACAAAGAAAGAGGAAGAGTTGTGTTGTGTCACGTTTATTCAATAATGTCTAATTAACAATAATTTGAGTTACAAAGTGCAATTTCAGAACAGAGATTAGGAAGATTTTCTTTAGCCTAATTATATACTGGAAAAGGTTGCCAGTAAGGGTGGCTGCAATCAGGACACTAGACTCATTTAAAAAACAGCTTGATATGATGATGAGAAGACAGCAATGTGGGTAGTCCGGAGGGATGAGATCAGATAGGTCAAAGGGCTTTCCTCTGATCTATTCTTGTGTTTTGACTTATGTCTCTGAATTGTGTTTGGAAATTTAACTAGTTTTGGAAGACACTTGTGAAGTTTTTAAAAATGAAACTTAACATTGCTGGAATCAGAAATTAGAATGACTAGTGACTGTGTCGAGGGGAATCTTTATTTCCTTATCTAGTCTTGGCCCATCTATTTGCAGCGATGCAAACCTTCCTGTCTATGAGTCAGACATCGCTGCAGAAGAGTATCCTTAGGAAAAGAAAAGGTTATAAAAGAGCATTTCTCAAAATTAAATTATGTATGAATACTGACAGATTGGCTTGAGGTGACAAATCTTTTTCTCCAGTGATATTGTAGTGTGAAAAGATTGGCCTGTGTTAAATATTCAGGTTAGTTTGGACTAACGTACTTTCAATTTACAGGGATGTGAACAGAGGAGAAACTTGCTTCTCCCTATCCTCTTCCCCAACCCCCTCACACCACTTCACATTATGCTGATTGGAGCTATGTTGCCATTGGGGAGGACAGCAATCTTCTCCACTATAAGGGAGGGGAATCCAACCGAGAACCCCCCCCCCACCCGCCGATTACTCCTCGTCAACTCCTAAAGCAATATTGTCAGAGATCAGGAACAATGCCTTACGAATATAAGTAGAGAAGAAGACCGTTCAGCCCCTCGAGTACAATACAATACCGAAAGTTGTGTTGCTAAGGTTACTTTAGCAACACAACTGGGTGTCTGATCAATGTCAATGTTGCGGTTTTCTTGCAGAATTGACAATCAGACAGAAACTAAGATCATGATTCTTATCAATTGTCCACAGCAAATGAGGTCCTGCCTGCTGCTGCTGCTACAGATGGCAGCAATGATCGTCAACAGTTTGACTCCAGGCCTTTTGTGGAAGAAATGAGGAAGCTGCAGCAGTCCTGGAGGAATAGCAGTCATCCGTGAAACCAAATTATTAACCTCATTGTAGAAAATGCAGAATAAGTATTTCAAAGAGACAGTGGTACACAGAGATTACAATCATGCAGTGAGCTGTCCTGCAGTAATAAGAATATCCACAGTCTGGAATTATGCAGTAAACTAAAAATAGTTTATCAGCACTAAGCTACAACATCTCTGGGATTTCAGTCAGTTAAACACCATACTTAGACCAGGATGTTAGAGGTTCATTCAGATTTTCAACCTTTTAAGTCATCTAAGAAGATTTTAGGAGAAGGCAGATGAGAGAGAGAGAGAGAAGTAAATAGTCTTGTTGGGGTTACATTTAATTGAACTGGGCTTCAACTGAACTGAAGATACAGTCCTGGAATAGTCAGACTGGTCTGCAGTAATTTAGTGCATGTTCATCAGAATGGCAGTCCAATCAAAGAGACTTGTAGACTTTTGACAGGTCCTTAACTTCGTCAAGCAAAGGTCTAATGGCTAAGGCAAGCCAAGACGGACAAGAAGAACTGCAAAACTCATCAGTGCTTCATTTGGATAGTTGGGTGCTTAGCATGATATCAAGGAAATTGAAAAGAATTTTCACCCACAAAATACAGTCAATTCACTTTACAGTACACCCTGAGAAGCGCTTTGAGACGTCTAAGGGACTTGGTAAAGCGCTTTATCAAAAGCAAGGATTATTATTATAGAAAGACCAAACTATTCTTGTGAAATAATTAGCCAGGCAAATTGTGGAAACAATATGCAAAACATCACACTTCTTCCCCCACCAATGCACCACCACACGTGAAGAAGCTGCCAACCTTCATATCCCAATTTTCTTTATATATAAAAAGCAGATGGCATGTGGGTGTATCTTTTCATCTCGCTTCCAACTACAATGAAAGCTTTACATACCAGTTAAGGTTCCTTCTTAAAATAGAGTTGATGACAGTTATGAATTCAACAGTTTAGTACAACACTGAAATTGACATTGCATAGGTTAATGTGAAGAAACTATGGTGAAACTGGATAGTGCACTGGTTGGACTCTGATTGCAGCTGGAATAATGCATAACTTTTGGTGTACAACACAAACTGCCCAAGCCATAGGCAGTGCAGAGAGCAACAAAAGGATGACTTAAAAAGAACGAATAGACAAACCTAGGACTCGAAAATAGATACCTCTATTCGAATTGTAAATTCTGGAATGGTGAGATCAAATGGGAATGAAAGCAAATTTTTTCATTCCAGCGACAAGAATTATGTAAACCCAGCTGTGCCATTCATAAGTAGTCATGATGGCAGTGGAGGGCAATAGCTCATAATGTTCCACCCTCCTAGCTGAACAAGAACTCACTGTGACTAAAGATTACAGGAGATCACCTTCAGAAAAGGTAGAGATTTTATATCTATAATATTTGCATGCGTCCCACACAGTTCAATCTGTTAACTTGGCAGAAGAAGGAAAAGCAAATGTGTTAGGTTTCATTGTTATGTGCTAAGTGTAATGAGTGTCTGAGGATGAGATGCTTATGCAGGACACGATGCTCTGCAATACATCCCACGTGTAACCAGCACAGTGACCTAATAATGTCACAAGTGTAGGCTGGAAAGTTTAGTAATGTTTTGGTTATCGTCATCATAAAAAAAATCAAATTTTAAAATGTGTGGTGACCACAATGAAATTTTTTTTAACAAGTGATAATTCCTTCTCTCTTAACTGGGGTCTCCTTGGAGACAAATTGGCTCCAAGGTGACATGCCTGGCAATGGAATGTCGGAATCAAGCTCTCTGTCGTGGTCTTGGTAGTCCGGTTCCTGAGCCCAGGCAGGTCCGCAGTATTCCAAGGCACTGCTGACGACAGCACAAACAGCCTGGCTCATCAGAAGGGTCAACAGAAAATTGCGGAAATATTTGCCAAAAATTGTGGGGAAATTTGACCAGTTTTGCGGACATTTGTGGAGAAATTTTGCTAATTTTGCAGAAAATAGCGGGAAGTTGATTGGTGCTATTGACAGGTACATTTTACTGCCAACCTACATTTTTCACTTTATTGATGAAAACCAAACATGAAGAGATAACACATATTAGATTGTTGCAAAATAAAATAATGCTTTTTTTAACAAAACTGGGTGGCCCACTCAGGGGGAGGGGGCGGTAAAGGAGAAGGGTGGGGCGGGGAAGGAAACACCAGTGTGACTGCGAGGTTCACCATCTCCTGCCTCTCGGGGCCCTCCACCGCACTCAGACACAGAGAGAGAGACACACACGCACACTCAGACACAAGACACTCAGACAGGCAGAGAGAGAGACACACACACACACTCACAGACACAGAGAGAGACGCTCACAGACACAGAGAGAGACGCTCACAGACACAGAGAGAGACGTGCGCACACACAGAGAGACGCGCACACACACAGAGAGACGCGCGCACAGAGACCCGTGCACACAGACACACGGTGATGGCATTCCACTTGTGTCAGACTCCCAGCTGACCCCAAAAAAACAAAAAAAATTCCTTCTCCCCTAACCTTCTGGAACTCCCTCCCTCCACCACTCCGTCACAACCCCTCCTTTTCTCCCTTTCTATCTCTAAGTCCCACCTCAAAGCCTACCTCGTTGAACGCACCAACGGGCAACTCCCCGTCCTCCCCTCTCCCTTTCTCAGAGTCTATCCACATCCCTGTTAAGCACTCCAAGATATTTTTCTATGTGAAGGACTCTATGTGAATCCAACTTGTTTTAAGCTGTGGCTTAAAAGTACCTCAATTCATGACGTCAGCCATGGAAATATTTATCACAACACATTGCCAAATGTGCATATCCTCTACATCTACATACAAATTACCCTTCTGTCAGTTTAGATTAGACTTTAATATAGTTCATTGTGATTCTCATTTTTCAGCAGAGTTAAGGCAGACAAGCACTATTCTTTTTTTTAATATATACATTGGATAAAAATTACTCACCCTCTGATAAGCGTTCCTTCCAGCCCTGGGCCGCAGAAGTAAAGAATTCATTATTCAGTGCAGAAGTACTCAAACGCATCAAACCATCTGTACCCACCTAACAGAAAAATTCAAACAAACATTAGGATAAGCGTCACAAAAGCAGCGTCTGGCTTCTGCTACAATCCCTACAAAAAGATAACAACATGTACATGTTGCATTTAAATAGGATACAAACAAGATTATGAGCATACAATTTCCTTTTAATTTACATGTGTTAATCACATTTTCAATCCAGTTCTTTCACCCTGTGTTGTTGCTTTCACACATTCTCTTCCTGCCACCATGGCACAGCAAGATAACATTGTGTGTGCCAGCAGGGCTCATATGGGGTCTGGTACCCCACAGTGGAACTCTTCATTGGGTGATTAAAAAGTATTTTAGAATCAACAGTGAGGCCAATTCCACATGTTCTGTGGAAAAGCTTTTTAACATTCCATACTTACCTACATAATACAGTTACTACACTTTACAATGGCTTTACAGCATAAATTACTTGGATGCACAACCTGTCAGAACCTCCACTGCTTTGTCCCACCGTATCTTTGTAACCTCCTTAAACCTGGTTTCTCCGTCCGCTCAGTGAGCACTGGTTACTTCAGAATTCCCTGCCCCACTCTTGGCGGTCAGGCGTTCAGTGTATCTGACCCCACTTGCTGGAACTCCATCCTGAATTCCCTTCAGCTCAATCCTTGCCTTGTTCAAAGTCTGCCTCAAGACCAAGGTCTGCCTCAAGACCAAGGTCTGTCTCCTTGACTGCACTTTCGGTCCCCCTCCCTCAACACTTGAGCCACCCTCCCATCTCAAGTGCAAACCTTAGATTGTGGAGCACCTTGAGACCTCCTCCCAATGTGAAAGGCGCTATATAAATGTAAATCTGTATTGTATTACTGTTGCAATTCCTGTGAAGTGCTTTGAGATTTGGTAGCAACGTGAACCCCTATAACAAATACAACAACAACAACAAAATTATATTTGTATAGCGCCTTTCACGTCAGGAGGACGAGCCATGGATGTCCTCCCGACGTGAAAGGCAACCCGAAATTTAAGGATTATTATTGTTTTTTTAGGCTTATATTCATGTGAACTTTCTCTGTATTTATTGCTTGTGAAACTGTACCATGTGATTATCAAAGGTTCAAAGAGATCTCTGTGGTATGATAGCATGTCATACACTCTTTCACTTCATCATCACATTCTCCATATTTGGTTTAGATATTTCGTCAGTGCAACAATTGCCCAGACTATATCACTAAAGATAGGATCATCTATAATTGTCTCGTAATCGTAATTGCAATCAATGGCCCATCTGATCTCATCCTTCCAGAACATCCATGTATCATCCCCCATCACAGCATCAAGCTACTTTTTAAATAAGTCCTATATCCTAGCCCCAATCACTTTTCCTGATAACCTGTTCCAGTTGTTAATTCCCCTCTGCCTAAAGAAAAATGTCCTGGTATTTGTCCTGAAATTACCCCACAGACCCTCAAAGCAGTTCTTCTCAGGTAATTGCTGTGAAATGTAGCGACTGCTGGAGGTAAACACAGCAGCAAGTTTGCACACAACAAAATCCCACGAACAGCACTCATGTGCTTAAAATGTAACTGCTATTGGTAAATCATAGTTCTGAATCCAGAGACAAGATTCTATGTACATGGGAGCCATGTTAAATTACATTCGGGATTTTCTGACATCATAAATTCTATTGACTTATTTACAACCAGGTTAATATGGAACCTTTTTGAAGTCAGTGTGAGATCCATAACACAGGTTGGTCAAAATGACAGCGGTCTATATCTCTGATTAGAGGGAGTAATTAACGTGTCCATTGAAGCCACCTAGGTCAGAAAATGTATTATCTAGTGCAGAACGTCCTCAATTACATGGCACTGCAACAGCTCCCACATTGATACGTCGTTGTCTACTCCTATATAACCCAGAATCTCTGGACGTCCTCAGTGTGAAAAGCGCTACATAAATAAAAATTTGTATTGTATTATTACTTTACTAGTTTATTCAATCATATTCACTTCGATTTTTTAAGAAAACCTTTCTTCAACCAATCTTAGTTTGTTCATTTTACCCTTAGCATTCTGTGTTTCATCTGTTAGAGGTACACTTAGTTTAGGCATGTCATATGTTATTACAGGTTATGACAAGTAGAGAGTTCTAATTCACTTCATTTTGTAGGTAATCCTCTTAATCCCACTTCCTTTTGGGGGTTTTCTTTTATCTTATGTGCTTTGTATCTGTGAACCCATCAAGCTGTGCGTGCTCTTTCATCTACACTACAGAGAATATAAGGGGGTTGGGACGGCTTTGTTCATTAATTCAAGTTACCTCATCAAGGGGAATTCTGAACCTGAGTGCATCTGTGTGAGCTGCTGCAAAGATGGACAAATCAATTTTTCATATAGCAAGCCTCCAGCTGTCCATAGTATCCAAGAAATTACAGCACAGAACAAGGATCATTCGAACCATCAAACTTATTTAGGCTGGGACGAGTTTCTCCACTCACATGACCCCAGTTACCTGCTTTTCCCTCATAACTTTCTAAATTGGCACATTGGGATGTCCTCCCAATGTGAATGTCACTATAGAAATGAGGTTTGTTGTTGTTGTATGTTGTTTTTCAAATAATTTATTTCCCTTATCCCAATTCAAATTCCCTGCTCTTTCCCCAAGGGTCCTTTTATATTATTCCTCAAATATTTATTCGCTCTGAGACACTACCCTGCGTGGAGGATACTATATAAGTGCAAGTTGTTGCTGCTGTTGTTGTTTATTCAATGTATTTCCTGTCCATTGAGTAACCCTAGTTATGTAAGTAATCAATGTCATTCACAGACCTGTCTGTCCACCTCTGGAAGCAGCAGGAGCAATCGTTGCTGGCAGTCTCCAGGCAAAACCGAGAATGTGTGCTTGTTTATAAGAGCCCGCAAGTTTGTGTTCACAAGTATGGAGTCTGGTGTCTCTACATCAATATCAGTGGCTTTTGACCTTTTCAGCTGCCCTAAAAGTAGATGAGGGAGGCAGAAAGAAAAGAATAATTTGTAATTGTAACTCACTGTTGTAAATCTACAATTTAGTACTGCTCAACAAATGGAAGGGCTTGGAATATAAAACAAGGAACGAGAAATGCAATGAGAAAAATTAAGATCAAACAAGATTAACCTCTTACCGCCTGCATTCACATAAATTGTCATCAGGTTTGCACAGTCCTATTCTACTATTACTTTACATACTTACAATTCTTACATCAGTTTTTATTGAGTAAAAAGCTATCAGTCTTCAAAGAACTTGTAGAAAAGCAATTTCAAAATTAAGACTGTATTCAAGAATTTGCTCAATTCTGGAATGTATCAAATTTCCAAGCATATAAGTTTGACCTTAGAGCTAGGTGGAATTTATTTCCCAATACTTACATCAAAGCTTACCTTTAAAATCAAAGACATCTTATTTCCACATTTTCATAATTTACGATGGAAATTAATTTTGCCCTCCTCAGTCTGAGAGTTGAGGCAGGGAAATGGGGTACTATTGTCAGTAAGAAGTACATCCAAGTGAGGTGCAGCTCAACACGTGTGGCTTTGATCACCTTCTAGTCAGCAGCTTTGTTGTGCGCCAGCAAAAATATTTCCATTTAATACCAACTAACTTAATGTCTCTCTAACGAATCTGCAAATTCACAAGATCACAAAGTTTCAGATGGGAAGAAGGTGATTCAGCCATTTGATCTCTCAATTACTGGGCAGTTTTACATTGTGGGTCTGGGTTCACGTGGAAATGAGTTGATGCTGCTCAAACTCATTACTTATTGAACGCTCGTCTTGGTGCAGCTAGTTAGCGCAGCAGGGAACCCGAAGTAAATTCACCTCAGAATGATGGGATCAAAGTGTTTCAATGGAAGTTGTAAGGATGCAAAGTAAAGTGAGTTTGTTTAGTCTTAACCCCTTGATTGCTGGAAAGTCCGAACACTCCAGTCTCCCTGGTCCAATTGGGTTTATATATTTTCTGCACACACAGTCACTTGAAATAAAACCCTAATATTACAGCAATAAAACAACTGAAACATCAATATAGTTTTACTTTAATTAATTAACCCCGGACAACTAACATAAGTGCAAAAACACAATTTTAAATAAATATGAAAGGCTTCTAAACCTTGAACACTTGTCAAGTTGTCATTTTTATGTCTCTTAAATCAATATACAGTGTTAAGTGTTATAATATCACGCTGTACACTGGTTTAACTGTTTCAAAATCAGAAATCTTCCATGAGTGAACTCTGCCACACAGAAGCTGATCTTTTATTCCTCCTATTGCGAAATTCTGCTCAGTTTCACATCTCATGATGAGACATGTTTGTGTCACACATACTTTAAAATAGTCATGCAGTAGAAAAGGAGTTTAAAACTTGACATTTGTAAGTTACATCCAAAATTCACCCACACGCATTCTGACCTGCACTAAGTTTTGCATGCCCATTGCCCCCACCCTCATCAGGCCACTGGCTCCCAGTGGATTGACTTCAAGATACTCAAATCTCACCTATAGAACTCTACACACCCCTACTCCTCCCTACTGCATGACCTCCAGCCTCACTCTCCTGCTAAACCCCTCTGTTCTGCAAACACAGGCTTGCTGGGTGTTCTATACTCCCTCAGCCACACCTTCAGCTTCTACGCCTCTATCCTCTGAAATTCTCTCCCTAAATCCCCCAGTGTCACTCCCTCTCTGTGCATCTTTAAAAGCCTCCCGAAACCCTAAGTCTTCCCCCACCATCATCGTTTCATGGCTGGCATCATTTTCATAATGTGCATTACCCTACCCTCTGTCACTACCTCCCCCTTGGGCTGCTGAGACTTGAATAAACACATTCATCACATCCAGGCTAGATAACACCAACTCCTCGCTTGCCGAAATACCCACCTCTTCCTTTCATGAGCTGTAAACTATCCACAACTCTGCATCTTGTAGTCCCATAACAGACTTCGGGAGCCTATCCCCCGATCCACTGAGAAATGGCTTTATTGTCTCCCAATTTCTCAGTGGATCGAGATCAAGATCCTTGTCCCAACCTTTAAATCCCTCCGTGGTCTTGTCCAATATCTTGGGGTGTACTCCTGATATGAAAGGTGCTATATAAATGTAAGTTTATATTGTACTGTAAAAGGTTCTATATAAAGAGACAAGCTCTAGCATCTGGATACTTCAGTCATGTAGGAGGTCCCTCTGTAATACCTCAAGGAGTACTTTTATTGCTTACTTGAACAAGAGAATAACTCCCCAATCACCTTAACTAACAATCTCCTCTCTGTACTGTGAAATGTCAGGGACTTGACTAACTGCAGAATTTGCAGGAATCAACATTATTACAGAAAACAAAGCAGTAATTTAATTCTTTTCCAGAATGAAATTGAATTTATAGACAGTAATTAAATTGGATGCATAGTAATTTGAAAAATACAACACTGAACAATGGACTCAATCTCTGTACGGTACATCTTATAGGATACTTCCACCTGGGCAGTGACCCATAATTAAATATCTTCAATTCAAAGTGAGGATCTGATGTTTTGACGTTTTGCGCCCTTTCATTCCTTTCATTCTTAAAATCAATTTCTGGAAGATTAGGCTTGCTGTATTCATGCCACTCTTTGCTCTGGGTTCCTGCCAACCAGCTGAACCACAGCCACAGTTGAGATAAAGCAAGTCATGTGTTCTTGAAACTCACTCCATTGTGAATACCTGAATATCTTCGGAACAAAAGCAGGAAGAGAAATAACTGCTCCTTCTCCCCATTTTTATCATCTCTCCTTTAATTTTAACAAACGCTGGGGTGTATACTGCAGGATGCCAGGCCCAATTCCGGCAGATTCTGAGAGAAAGAGCTGTAAGTATATGTACCAATATGACTTGTATGTATCATGAAGGAATGCTACATGGAAATGTGGGTAGGAGAAATCTGGGCTTTCAGCATCTGATTTTGAAATTTTGGATGTCAGTCTAAAAATTTGTTTTGATTGTCGGAATGATAGATCGATAAATCCCTGATGGTCCTGGAGCTTTATAGTCTATTACTTGTACAAGAAACAGACCCCTGACTTCCAAGTAGGAGAGAAAAATATTTAGGTTTCTCTTTCAAAAATGGATCCATAAAAATAGCTTTTAACAAAAACTATCACCTTGAAGTCTAAATTGTGAGATTTATAAAAGGATTTGTAAGTTGAAATTCTAAATGTTTTTCAAAGTAACTTCATTTGAGTACCAATGTCATTTGTGACTTCCGTGGATTAACTTTTGCGTAGAGATCCAGGTCGTAACATTTCACTGTTTATAAATGAGAGTTTATCGCAGTTTAGAGGCCACTAGTTTAAAATGATTTTTATCAGCTCCGAACATAGGTTTTGAGTCCATTTGACTACACGCACATGTAGCAGTTCTCTGCTTAGTTTCCAGCGGGAGTGCTCACAAAGGACCACCATTTCACACAGCTGGACGACAAAACTAATTTTCTGCCATTTCCATCCTGCTGTGAGCCTCGCTCCCAACGGATGAATGAATAGCAGGACTGCATTGATTAGGGAGTTTATATTCTTTCTAAGCTTCAGGTTTTCCACATCATCAATATGGCAGAGAAGGTTGCTTGTTTCTCCTTGATTCTGCAGATGATTGAAGCAGGGTTTAGGTTGCCAAAAAATCAAAAGAATAAATTAGGATTTTCTTTGATAAAACACCTTTGAATCTATACAATTGAATTCATAGTTGGCCCAAAAATGCAGCAGGCAGATTGTACACTGACACACAAGTAATAGGATGTGAGGGAGCAACTCTTCATGCAGAGGAGACGCCTTGCTATTGGTGGCTGATCAGATGCAGAGTTGAGGCTGAGTACTTGCTCATAGCTAGAGAGGAAAGGAAGTTAAGCTGACAAGCTAAATCACCCTGAGGCCTGTGTTCCAGCACTTCAATACAGAGTAACACAGGCAGGTCTGGGAGCAGAAAGTGGTCTACAACTTTGTGAAGGCTTAAGGGCAGAGAAGTTTCATTTTTCCAAAAAAAATAAGGACTGTGTTAGGCAGCAATATAAAACATGTTGAACTTGCAGGCTCTGACTTGTTTTTATAATGTTAGAAACACAAATGAAACCGGTTCTCAATTTATCTTACCTTCCACTCCCACTCTTTTGCGTTTTGTTAATGTCCTGAACAATGGGGTTTGACCTTTTGCCTCGATTCATCATTAACAAAAACAACCCTCTCTTTCAAATCAAAGGCAAGCTCTTTTTCCTCATCCACAGAAGTTCCTCTTTTTACAGAATGTACAAATGTATACACGTATGCTGATTTTTTAGAAAACGTACTTGCATTGAGTCGCTCAGACCTCTGGGAGGGTTTCCTGGTCAGTGCTGGCAGGATGGGCTCCATTTTACCTGAAGAGGAGGATGTGCTGGAGGTTGAATTCTGAGGACTTGCTGAACGTCCATCTGATTGTTTCGCTTCCCAGCCTGCAGAGACAACACTTCTGTTATTATCAGACCCTCTAATAATCTCTCAAAAAAAAATTGGGTTCCCTCATCCACGACTGTTGGTGAGACACTGCTGTACGCAATTGGCTGCCGCAGTTCACCCACAAAATATACAATCAATTCACTTGACAGTATATTTCTGTGAAGCGCTTTGAGACGTCTCGAAGATGTGATAAGGCGCTATATCAAATGCAAGGATGATTATTATTATTAAAACCTGCGATTTGTACATGCCAAAGGAGAACACTGGTAGAGTTCACAAACTGATTTTAAAACTTTATGCAGGAATAGTTATCTTTCCATCATTTTGTGGGTGGGGAAAATTTTACCTGATCCCTCAAACCGAGGCTCTCTTTTCACTCAAGCAGATCGTGAATTGTGGAAATCTAAATCATTTACCTGCCTTCTCAGCTGAAGGTGGCCGTGTGAGCATGAGCACAAAGAACACAATTTAACATGTGCTGTTCCACTTAACACTGTGTCTATACAGCACACTGAACAGTGATTTGTCACCAAATATGCTGTAAAAACAAGGTGTCACACAGAAGAAATCCACTCGAGCTGTGCTCCTGAAACCATCTGGAGGGGATAGTTCAATAATCGATGCAGTAAAAACATGACAGGTGAAAATTGCAATGGTCTCACTCTCTTTCTATCTATAGATAGAAGTCTATAATGAGATTAAAAAGTAAAAGAGGTTTGGGAATTCTGTAAATGGCCCCAAATTGTTTTTTTCCCCTCACATGCTGGTCCTGATTAAAAGGTAGATGAAGCAGACAGAAACAAAGCAGCTCTCATTCCCCATCGCTATATTGCCCAGAGCAACGTGCAGTCGATTAGCTGCATTACAGTAACATTAGAGAATGTGGAATATAAGTAATTGTTTTTTCATGTTCGTTGCAATGGCACCAATTTGCTCTATTTTATTCAACCTATTTGAATAGTTAGATTTCTCATTTGGGTACAGGGTAAGACTACTCACAGACTGAGGGAAATAAGAGAAGAAACCTTTCTAGCAGATTTAGGTAAGAATTGGAATTTTATTCTCGATGAAATCCGGGTGGGATGTAGCAATTTTTCTTCTGTAAAGATATACATAACAGTACGAACCTCACAAAGCTATTGTACTTTATGATTGCATGGCGCTTGCGGGAAGGCACACATGGTAGGAGCAATGGCATTGCCTTAAGGATAAGAATCAGAACTGTTATTCCCCCCTTCAATTACTTTTGCAAGATCAATCTCACAGCAGAAACCCAAACTATTCAAATCAGTTCATTCAAACCACAATTCCCATTGGAGCTTGAATCCTCAATTCGATGAAAGTGAGAATTTCCTGCATTGTTTAGCCAAATACAACAGTGATGCCCTTTAAATACGATATGGTCGGTGCTTTTTTTGCATATAATAATTGTGCAAGACATTTACAATGCGTCATGTCCCTAATTTATTATGCAGTTAAAACTGATTTTCCATTGCACAACACTTTACAGCTTTGTTATAGTAGTTACTTTATTGCTGCTTTATTAAAACACTAGATTGCAGCAAACACTTAAACTGAATTGTTCAAAACAAGGCACTGAAAATTCACCATAAGTATTTCACCTAAAGAAATACAGTTGCTCATTTTGTTCCATTCCCTTCTCAGATTCCTCTCTCATTTGAGACAAAGGCTTGGATCCAGGAGGCCTCTCCTCAGACATTTTTCCTGCTAACTTCTCTCTCTCACTGTGGGGAAGGAACTAAGCTCCATCTAACACCACCCACCCCCCCCCCACCTCCCCCAACACACATACACCCACAACTTTGGCAGAGTCAGTCCTGGGACTTAGCTGGTTGTGAAACTGTTAAGCGCACATCCTGTGCCGGGTGCTTCAGCACACAGAGGCTTTGAAGGGCTGTGCTTTTCTATCAGAATTCCATCTGTTGGAATCCTGTGACGCTGGAATTGTATTGGGATATAAACACTTTCCTAATTTTCTATTACATAAACGTTTAAACATGTTGCTATTTGATCAAAGCTAACAATACAATGTTAGCTCTGCAGTTCAGAGTTTTAATAAACCATCTTAGTTCTCCAGCATATCCATTATGAACTCCAGTAAGCTCTACACGTCTATTACTTTCACCTTTACCAGGCTTTACTAGCTCCCAAGATCCTTCTCTTAACCTTCAAATCCTTCCATGATCTTGCCACTCCCTCATAAGAATTTGCTGGGAGAAACAAGACCAAGGTCCATCCACTTTGCTTTCCACCATCCTGGCAGTCGCGTGACATGTCATGTCCCAAACTATGTTATATCGTGAGATATTATTTCCGAACAGAAATTTCCCTCCCTTTGCAATCCCTTCCACCTCTATTTTTCTGCCCGTATATCCTCTCTTCAGACTCTGGCCCACTACCACCACCTCATTACATGTAGCCTTCAATCACTCTGCCCCTGCTCTCTGGAACTTTCTCCAAACCCATTTGCTTTGTGCCTTCCTCCCTGATTTCCAAACCCTGTTAAGAATATAACACTCTCAAACTCCTCCTCTATTCCTCTCTGCTTGTGGACCTCCAGGACCCTACCCCGTATGAAGGGCACTATATAAATGGAAGTTGTTGTTGTTGACCTCTTTCACCTGTGAAGATCTCAGAAGTTCATCCCACGTGAGAGTCACTATACAAAGGCACGTTGTACTTTCTGTTTGATTTTTGATTTCATTATTTTTCTGAAGGGCAACTTATTTGTTTGAGGTTCCACTGTTCGGACTGTTCAAATCTCCTGACATTAACCTGACATTGAAAGAAAGCGCTTGAAAATGTTGGGAAATTAACCAACATGATAACGAGATCAAATTTCAACAAGTTTCGAAAGAGTTAATGACAGTTTGCGGCTTTTAAGCAATTGTGCTCAGATATTCTGGGGGAGGCTCACAGATTCCCTCGAACCATCCAACAAGTGGGAAGCAGCACTACCAACCATAACCTGGCATACAATGGGACCTCTGACAGCCTAGATAGGGTGCTAAAATCCACGTAATTATGTGATATAGCGCCTTATCACATCGTTGAGACGTTTCAAAGCGCCTCACAGTACGTAGAAGGAGGCTGAGCCACTGACACTGGTGCCTGGATGTTATGCTAGCTGCCTACGTCTCTTTATGCTCTGTCTTACATCTCCAAAACCCTACTATTCCCATCAAATCTCCTGCACAGGAGCTCTGAACAGTAAAGCTTAGTTTATAGGGTCAATAAACCTTTATTACACATCTGACCACATCATAGGCTCTCTTCAAAACAAAATGTTTCGGCTATATTCATTAGTGAAAAATATAGAAAGAAGATTATTAGTAGATAGATGGAATCTATGGGCATAAATATAATTTGCCATACATATGAAAGTCTCTCAAGGACATTAAACTTGAAGAGACTATTGCAAAGATAGTAAATTGGTGGCAAATTAACCTCAAAGAATAAATAATGCCATTATAACCATCAAAGCCCATATTTCGTAGAAACAATAAAAGATATCCAAGTATGGCATTTGTGGGAGTTTATATTCTTTCAAAGCATCAGATTTTCCACATTATCAATATGGCTGAGAAGGTTGCTTGTTTCTCCTTGAATCTGCCAATTAGGCTGAGAAATATGCCATAGATTCCTGCTCCCTGAGATGTCTTTCTGAGTATAATTTGTTTTTGCGGTTGTTGCTCGGAGTCCTCCTACTGCTCCCCTGCAATGTTGAAAGATGTCATAATTCCCTGGAATTTGGGGCAAGTGCCATTGCTTTGAGCACTCGGCAATTTCACAGGTGTCATTGTGGGAAAGACATTGGTTTCAAGAATTTTACACACTTTGACTGGGTGGAGAGCATCGTTGTATCTACTACCACTAGCTCTTACAGGTCAAAACTGCTTTCTATTCCCAGGCTAAACTTTTTTTAAAAAAAGTAACCCCAAAATGCTGATTTCGACCACTCATCACCTCCTCCGCACACCCTCAAGCACTCTAGATCCTTACATCTAACGCCAATTGTGAAGAGGTCCTGGACTTTGTCTCAAAGCTAGAAAACATCAGCTGGGGTGCCTCTTCCTCCTCCCCGTGTCCCCTAGAACCTCCCCCACCATGCCTTCCACATCACCCAATCCTTGAACTAAGACTTCTACCACTGCCCGCACCCTAAACTTCTTTGCTCCCATTTCTTCTTTCCTCTCCACCATTATCACCAACATGAAGGCCACCACCTACTCCCCATCTCCATCCAGGTGCTGGTCACTCAACTCCGTCTCCTCTGCCATATGCTGGCAGATTCAGTCAACCAGACCCTCTCCTCAGGCTCCAACCCATACTCCCTCAAAACCACTATCATCACTCCCATCCTCAAAAAAAAAACACCCTTGATCACTTTAACATTGCAAACTACCAGCCCATTTTAATTTCACTTGCCTTTGCTTGCTAAAATTCTGGATTGCGTTGTTGGAAATCAACTTGACTCACACCACTCCCTGCTCAAGCCCCTATATTCCGGTTTCCACCCTGTCCACAATACAGAAACAGCGCTTGTGAAAATCAAAAATTACGTTGTCTCTTGCTCGGAACAGGGCTCCCTCTGCCTCCTTGTCCTCTCCCCTGAATTCAACACAGTTGAACATGCCATCATCCTCCACCGCCACTCCTCCTTCACTCACCGCACTTGCCCAGGTTCAAATCCTATTTAACCAATCGGCATCACTTCATCTCCGCAAATGCTTGTTCCTCCCACCCCTGCCCTGTCACCTCCAGCATAACCCAAGGCTCCATCGTTTATCACTGTTCGGAGAGGTTGAGGAGGTCAGAGCCGCAGAAGAGAAGACATTGACGGGAGCCAAAGAGTATGGCTTCCACCTTGTCGACATACATCTGCAGGAAGTTTTCACTCATTCAAGCCTTGATGGCTGACAGACAGACAGGACATCAGTGGACCTGGAGTTGCAGCTGGAGGAGGAGAAGCACATTTGGGTGTCATCCAAATACATGTGGAAGTTGACCCTGTATCTGGATATGACATCGCCAAGAGGGACCATGTAAATAATCAAGCATCAGGTTGCTTTAATTTTAGATGCGGATGCATTATTTTATTCTCCAATTACTGTCATTAACTCTACAAACGGTAAGATGGAATTTTGTGCAACATAATCTACTTGTCCTCTGGGCTCATGGGCTTCGCTGGTTCATTGCAGTAAAACCTCCAACAGGTGCTCTCACCCAAATACTTCACAGTCGGAAATTTAGATTTCCACTTATTCTACNTTTTTTTTAACAGAGAAATACATTTTTGATAGGATTGCTTCGCATTTCTGCCAGTTGATTGGAGCCAGAACACTAGCTCTCAGAGTCGGACATCTTAGAAAGTTTACAGCTAAAAAGGAGAAAATTCCGGCCATTCTGTTTGTTCTTGTGTTACCTCTCACCCCCAAACAACCAGACTAGCTATTCTCATCACTGATCTGTCCCCATGCCTTTACATATCATTTTTCATCAAATACTATATTTATCCAATTCCTTTTCAAATGCAGTGATGGACTCATCTTTAATACCCATTTGTAGCAAAACGTTTTTATAATAACAACCTTAAGTGGAGAGAAAATATTTAGTCTACCACTTTTCCTTCTGTTGATAATCCTCAGTCTTTTTACAGGCAACAATCAATGAAAAGTCTCTCTATTTACCCTATTAAAACTCTTCAACATTTTGAAACCTCCTTGTACACTTCCTGTAAGTGCGGTATCCTTTCCATAATGGATGCAATAATTCAATTGCAGCTTAACCAATGTTTTGCACAAATTTAGCACTACCTTCTTCATATATAATGCCCTTATACAGGGTGACCAAAAAGTCATGATAACTACCCTACTTTAAAAATATATCATCATTTCTATAAGACTTATTAGACATTGTAAGGTATCACGACTTTTTTGGTCACCTTGTATGTGAAACCTACAATCCATTTAATTTTTTATGGCCATATCCACTTGCACTCCAACCTTTAAAGACCTGCAAATCTTTATTCATATGAATACATGAATGTACAGCACTTAAAAGACCATTGCAGCATATCTGACTGCTCCTAAAGTTAAAAGACAATCTACTTAAATTTCACCTCAATCAAATTCTTTGCTAAAATTCTATGCAATTACCTCTTGAATTTGCTGAGGCAACTGTCTCCCTGAGTAATCTATTCCACATTTTCCCCACACTCACTCTGTGTAAAATAGTCAAATTGTCTGATCACCTTCCCTCTTCCGAATCGTGATCAGTATCTACGTCTCTCCTACATGCCTTTGAAAACATTATTATTGACTGTCTTCAGCCAAGCCTTTCAGGAGCTGGTGACAAACAATCGGTTTCTTAGATCATTCTTTAGAAATTCTGATCCTTCCACCCTTTATCATGACCTTTCTTTCTGTTATTGTTAGAAGCATACTCTGCTGTACTCACCCTTGTCACGAATGCAATGCTCTGTAAAACGGAGTTTATCTTGACTTGCTGATATCTATTACCAGTATTATTCTAGGGTATTGTAACTATACCCTGCTCCATTGATTGCAGATGGTATTTATATCAATCTACACACCACACCATTGTTCAGCCAGAGACTGCACTTGCAATCGTCCCACAGCCTACTCAATTGTTCAGAGATTGCACTTGCATCAATTTTACACACTGCTCCATTGTTCAGAGACTACAGCGTATGACACGAGTTCAGTTAATGTACTTCATTTTGCTGCAGTGCCTCTCTAAAATGTACATAAAATATTCAGTTAAAAAAATCTGACATTTATATATTAAAAAAATCTTCTACATTAATTGAACATTTTTTAAAAAAACACATACACACACACACAATATATATTAAAAAAAAAGCTTAGAAAATTCCCTCTTACTGTGCATACCAGTTTTGCAGGCTGTCTGATCTGCAGAGGCCTTTACCGACTTCAGTAACAGTCTGGGGTTTGAAGACACTGGCAAACCCGTCCGACACTGCTTTCTCTGTTGCTGCTGTTTCAAGGCCTGTGGGTTGCAAAAGCATTTTCTGTAGTCAAGTGAGAAATGCCTATTAATAGGAGCAGGCATATAGAAAAGCCATTTAATCACACCAGCTGATTTGCTTTTTTTCCACTGGGACAGTGAAATACCATAAACGTGACAGATTTACAGAAGAGATTCAGCAGACCTCAAGGTTTCCTTAATCATTAAAAAAAACAATATGGCCAAGAAAAATACATTGATGGAAAAATGCCAGCGTAAATTATATTGTAGTATCATAATAATTGATCTGCAGATAATAAACATTTACATGTTCTAGCTTATTAAAAGCTCATACTGTGACCTCTCTAAGGAGTTTATATTTTAGCTTTTTTTAAAATTATACTCAAACAGCCTCAATTTAATTTTTTTATTCTACAGGTGACTAATATTAAACGGTAATGTTCAGCAGAGCTGAATGGCAGACACGTTATTAGGTTTGCTGTAGACAGAAAGCTCTATTGCTTTGGGGAGTTTTAATGCCCTTTACAGAATGCAGCTTTAAAAACAAAATTACTCCTCGAGTGCCCTGCAATTCACATCATTCCCAAATTACAGTATAACAAAATGCAGCATTTGTTAAGATATGTTCCAGATCAGGGACTCTGTATAACTGAAACAGTAAAATGGAAATGATGCCTGTGTCAGCAAGTTCACATTTATTAAGCATTCACTGGAGCACATTCTAGCAGCAGGATTTTTATTTTAAAAATTCAGTGAACACACATAAATTTTTCTCCCCATATCTTTGGATTTGGCCTTTGATGGCCGATTCTAATAGTGTACAGAGCATTTTGGATTAGTACCAATACAATTTACAGTTATATAGCGCCTTTCACATCGGGAGGATGTCTCAAAGCGCTTGAAGTACTATGCCAAAGTCAAGTGGCTCAGAGAGATCCTATTACCTGAACAAAGCGTCTCTTTAGAAAATTATTTTTGCGGCCTCCCTCCCCCACCCTTGCTCCCAAACTATTTCCCTTGATGGCCTATCTGAGCAAGATTGCACATTAGAGGCAATTTGATCACATTTCATTGCACGTTTCTGCTATGACCTTCTATTTACTAGGTTGCAACACTAATTCACACGATTCTCAATAACGGCCAGGACACTGGACTCATTTAACAACAACAACAGCAACAAAATTACATTTGTAAAGCGCCTTTCAGGTTGGGAGGACATTCCAAGGTGCTGGACAGACAGAGTCTTGGACCCGAGCTGGGGGTCGGGATCGGGGAGGGTGGAGGGCGGCGGGGGGGAAGCAGGGAGATTGAAAGCACAGTCGAAGAGGAGGGTCTTGAGATGGGTCTTGAAGTTGGCAAGGGAGGGGATGAGGTGGAGGGACTGCGGGAATGAGTTACAGAGGGTCGGGGCAGAATGCCAGAAGGTCCGCCCGCCAATAGTGAGGCAAGCGAAGCGGGGGACGTGAAGCAGGCCGGAGCCCACTGAACGGAGGGAGCGAGCAGGTTGGTAAGGGGTTAGGAGGTCACAGAGGTAGGGGAGCAAGACCATCGAGGGCTTTGAAGGTGAGGACCAGGATCTTGAACGGTATCCTCTATGTGATGGGATGTAAAAAAGACAACTTGCATGATATTCTCCAAACAGATGCTGTGATGAGAAGACAAACAGTAGGCTGGGTATTTTGGAAGGATGAGATCAAATCAGCTGAAACGCCTTCTTCATCCAAAACCAATCTTATGCGATCTCAATTGAAACCAACAGGAATGTTCTAAACACTGCGTCACTAAGACCCCAATCAACATGTGCTGCGCAGCACTTATGTTAAAAGGGCAGCATCTTCAACAAAACATTTTCGTGAACAAAGCAAATAAAGTTTGCAAACACAACACAATACCTTCATCAAAATATTCTGGACAGCGCTTCCGTTGCACCAACCAGAATGGATGCTAAACATTTTACAGCTATGCACAACAAACTACTACTTTATGATTTTCCTTGTTTTAAAGTTTCTGTCAACTTCCCAATAATAACAACTTGCATTTATATAGCACCTTCCTGCAGGTTAGCATTTCAGAGTGCTCAGATCGTCGACATATCCCCTGACCCCTCCACGCCACCATTCAATTACTGGGGTGGGCAAAGGAGTGGGGTACAAACAAGTCAACAACAAACAATAACAACATGCATTTATATAGCGCCCTTGACAGTCAGAGAGGTGCTAGTGGTGAAGGGAAACACACACCTGCAACAAGAGCAGCTGAAGCCCTGCCCCATTGCCAGCAATGACTCGCATTCAGATGCAATGGTGGTGCCTGAATCCCGAGGTACAGAATTTAGGGAGAAAACAGGAACTTTTTCTTTTGTAAAGGACAATAGTAATTCTGTGTTGATATTGGTACTGGCCAGCTGAACTGCACGGCCTCTTCTGCTCCTGCACAGTCCTGTTGTGTTACTCTTTGAGGAGAATATGATGAGAACAGCCTGAGATTCCGTTTAGAAGACGGACAGTAAAGACAGCGACCATTGAGTCTAGAAAGAGCTTACATAACATTGTGTAGAATATTAAAAGCACCTCCTGCCTTCTAGCAATCCCCATTACAACTATATTAAAAACAAAGCAATTATGTCTGAAAATGCTCTGCTTATTGTGTAAAGTTTATACACAAACAAGAATTGTGAATTTGTGAAATATCCAATTAAAAGAAACAATGACTTATCTGTTTTTACTACACAGACACATTGTTCATTCCCTGCCGTATATCCTCTTTTTACATACGCATAGGAAAGTGGCAGTAAACCAATAACTACCAACACAAGTGTCTCTCCAAGGGCAAGTTTCAGTGAACACATGGGGACCTACAGCTTTCACTTTGTTGGCTTTGATTACGTTATTGAACTGAAATGTAATAGGAGATCGGCTGAAGTACCATCACACATGAGAAAGCGAATTCACTCTGCCTGCCAAATCAAGCTCACTGATCTTCTAAGCATGTAAGACGGGAGAGAATATGTCCAACAACATTAAAAAAAAACAGCCTGTAACTGCTTCATTTTTTAATGACCATTTTTCATTGCTGGAGGACGTATTCTCTGCTCTCTTATAATGCTTAAAATCCTGCAGGATGGGTGCAAACATATTGTCTGGATTGTGTCTGTGTGTCTCTGTGTGTGGGTATGTGTGTGTGCGTGCGCACGTGTGTGTGTCTGAGTGTGGAGGGGGAGGAAGCAGGAGGTGAACGGGGAGGTGATGCTGCAGCAATTTGTTGGCAGATTGTGGAATGTATTCATTGTCAGCAATGATCACCACTCTAGACTGACAATGTAATATTAAATGTCGCTTTAATAGAACAGCAGCAATTGACTAAAACGTTAATAAAGACAACTATTAGGGCTTAATATCTCAAGATTGATTTTTTTTGGCATTAACAATGCACAAGGTCAATTGGGGTTTCTTATATCTTTTCACAGATGCCTCAATTTTGTTTTCAGGAATCTGAAACATATGATGAAAGGTAATCTTTTAAATCTATAGCATTCTCTTACAGGGGCAATACCAAACATTAATGCGTATAGAAACTGCATTCCATGTAACCGTTCTTAAAGCAAGGTGTGCAGGACCTGAGTAAAGAGGTTCATTGAATTTAGATTGACAAAGACTTTGAATTTTTTTAAATATTCAGAAATTTTCAATAGATTCAATAACACTTGCATTCATAGTGAGTGCCCTTCATGCAGTGCCCTGACCAGGGAGAGGTTTGATGTCGAGATTCAAGAGACAATTTTGGGGCATTCTAAAATAGACAGAACACTTTTCCTATCATAAATTGTTGAGGCATGTGCCAATCCTTCCTTCTGAAGCACATTGTTCCTGCTGTTTTGGGATTAGATGCTATGCTCGCTACTTCACCACTTTCATGCTGAAAGCCAATCGTGTCAACAAAGGTTAAGCAGGGTATTAATTGCAGCTAAAATGGTAAATTAGCAGGATTTTATTTGACTGTTGGATATCTTAGCTCATCACCATGGTAATTACCACCTGAAATTGAAGATTATGCTGAACTCAGTGACACACTTATAGACAGGCAGTGCAGTGCATATATGACCATGACCAGAAATGCCCCTTTGAAGTACAAAGTTTTTGAAAAAAAATTAATTAAATAATCCTGGCATTTGATGCAAAACTTATCACTTTATTGAATGTCTTCTTGCACTTCACAGGATTTTACCAGAGTGTAGTAACTCAACTTGTAGGAACACACAGCAACCAATCTGTGCACAGTAATGTCCCAAAACAAGCATAAAATGAATGCTCAATTTTGTCTGGGGAATAATTGGCCAGGATACCAGGAAAAAACTCCCTTCTTCTTTGAAAAGTGTCATACGTCCACCCGAACAGGCAGTTGGTTACCTAAGTTTGACATCTCATTGGAGGGACGGCACCTCTGACAATGCAGTGCTCCCCTAATACTGGACTGGAAGTCAGCTTTGATTGTGAGCACAAAGTCTCGAAACGAGGCTTGAATGCACAACCTTCTGACTCAATGGCAGGAATGCTATCCTCTGAGGCAGGAGTGTTATTTACTGAGCCAGGCCGACATCTGGCCAAGAGTAAAAAAAGCTAAATGCAATACAATTTACATTTACAATCATGGCAACAGTGACATGACCTACATGTAAATAAACATTGCTTCTCCAGTTACATAAGGGGCCTCAATATACAAAATGCTCATTTATTTTTCAGCTCTGTGTGCTATCAAATTCTCAGTTCAATAGTTCGACCTCACTCAACATAGTGTATATTTGCAGAATATTAGTTTGCAACCACAGATTTAATACATGCCAAGTAACACAACAGTCCAACTGAAGCCACACCGGTGATGCAGAATTAGACCCTACTTATGCACCACACATGTCATCAATCAAAACAAATTGCTACTTTAATAAAACAATTCAACAATTTCCAATTAATTTCCCTCTAATTAAAGACCTGGCAATCTGAAATCAAACATTGGGCTACATTTCATCGTAGATTGGGCTAAGCATGTTCAAGCACAAACTGGTACTTTTGATTATGAGTAAAATGCCATTAATAATTTATTAAAATAATTGTGTCTCATATGATTGTGACATGAGCTGAAGAAAAGAGCAACTGCATGATTTCAGCAAGCATTTCTTCAGGCAGAGGATAATTAAAGCCTGAATTTGCTATCTACCAGGAAGGGTGGTAGAGGCAGGAATGCTGGAATGATTTAAGATAGAACTTGATGCTGACAGGAAGACCATGGATATTCTGGAATAATCAATTCAAATTCAAGGACTTTCTTCATCTGTACGTCTCTTGTAAATCAAACTGCAAATGGAGCCTAACTTAACAGTTTTCAAATTTCTCCCAAAACACTAAAAAGTAAAGAATTACATTCTAAGAAACACTAATTCACAATCTTAACAGTGAAATAAATGAAATACTTCTTCAGTTATCCACCACACTATCGCTCATCGTTTGTGCATCCCATGATTGGCTTGGAAAGGAAGTCAACATTTGCCCTTCTTCATAGAAAATAATTTCTTCAATCTGTCCAACAGTTACCCATTACCTTAACAAGTTGTACAAACCTGATCAAACAGAAGCAATGGATTGTTTTGCCACCAACATTGCACCAGTGTAACATCTACAATGGTACACCTTATTTTGAAAGGAAATAAACATCTTTCTGTTTACACTCAGCCAACTAATAGTAAATATATTATTATTTACCAATTCTCAAATATATATATATATATGTATAATTTAAATTTGCCAAGCTTCTATAATTCCCACCAATCATTTAGCAGGGGTACCTCTACCTTTAGATTTAATAGCTGCTCAGACTTGGCACCTGCGCTCATCTTTGCAACAACATACAATTCCATCACTCACTTTACAGATTTGTTCTTGCTTAGATCAAAAGAATTCTGTCTTCCTTTTATCATAGAGACAAATTACCTCCTGAAAGGGGTAATTTGTCTCTTGCAGTAAAAGAACAGTCCTGGTCATGATTTTTGATAAAACAACTCAAACCAAATTTGCTTCCTGCCTATCAGATGAGATTCTGGCCCACTGACACAACAAACTAGATGCCAATTTAAATTAGGTCATGAAAGTTCAAATTAGTGAGTGCAAACACACTTCATGCTGACAAGTAGATTTCATGTTCTGTACCAAAGTAAACAAAAATGGCAACAAACAGAAATAAAAATCCAGCCCTTTACATTTCTCACATATCAATTAAAAAGATTGCTTTTTTGAATCAAGCATTTTTCAAAATGCTATCCTTGTTCAGAGAGAGCTCTGGTGTTTCCTGGAAAAGTCATAAGCTCGAACATTCTCATAGTCTGAGCCTCATTAATAATAATAATATTAATAGCATTTGATATGGGTCTTGACTCATCAAAAAGCAACAAGCATAGCAAATGTATTTGGAAGCAAATTTAGCAGATAATTTACTCACAGCAAAGTCCCATAAAGTGACAGGAGGTGAATTGACCAATTTTTCTGTACAAATATGCCAACACAACAGGATAAATTGCTTTCTCGTTTTGAATTGTGTCATGGGTTCTTTAGCTGGTAAATACAATCTCTGTTTAAGGCTTCATCAAAGGAAAGAATCTCTGACATTGCAGTTATCCTCCAATGTGCTGAACTTGGTTTATCAGCCTAGACTGAGTTTAAGATCATTGTCTCAAAGATTTAAGACTGCGGAAATGTGAGATTTCTTAAATTCAATTTTAATTTGGAAGCCGTTTTTCACCGACGGTTCTTAAGAAAACCTGCTTCCAAATTAAAACTGAACTTAAGAATTTTCCAAAATCTTACATGATCTTAAATTTTAAGTACTTTTGGCTGTAACATCAATGCCACTTCGAGTTAAATATGTAATAGAATGAATAAAACTCATCGAGGCATTGTTACTAAAGACTGGTACATTTTATTCCATACTGATTTATCACAATACACGGATAATAAACCACAAGTAGAATTATGTTGGTTTTTTCAGAAGAGGTTAATGCATTTCGCCCACAAAATATACTGTCAATTCACTTTATAGTATATACTGTGAAGAGCTTTGAGATGTCTCAATAACTTGATATGGCTCTATATCAAATGCAAGGATTATTATTATTATTATTACCTAACTACAGGACAATCAGCTCTTGCTGGTGCTCATCACATCATTTGGTGAGTACTAAACATACTCTGGAGCCTTTTGACTAACAAGTAAAGACGAATAGACAATTATTTCAGTACACAACCTCAGGAAAAGGCTTGACGTTTTTCTACAGAAAAACTTGGAGGGTTATTTGGAACAATTAGAAGACTGACCTGTTTGAGGGCCTTCTTGCTGTGCTTCTGGGATGGAGACATAACCTTATTCTGTGGAATGGAGGGTGAGGGACAGCTTGATTGAGGTGAGACTGGTTGTGATGACAACCTGGATGACACTTGGAAAAAGAAACAGAAAATTACTATTGGAATCACTATTTTTTTAAAAAAATACAAATACAGTGAAGCCTCGAGTGATTAAAAAAAAACGTTATATTTTGACAATTGTTCCGTTCGGTTATTGGGGTCTATTGTATGCTAATTGCCCAAATAAGATATTTTGCTACGTCTTTACAACAGAAATTCCCATCATAACGATACATGGAGATGATCATAATTTTTGTTGATCACCTTGGATTTATATAGCGCCCTCCACGCCGGATGGCATCTCAGAGCGCTTTACAGTAATGGATCCCGGGGCCGAGCCAGGGGGAGGGGGAGAAAGGTGACCAAAGGCGCGGTCGAAAAGAAAGGTCTTTAGCCGAGACCTAAAAATAGAAAGAGAGAGGGCGAGGCGAAGGGAGTGAGGAAGGGAGTTCCAGAGCCTCAGGGCATAGTGGCTGAAGGCATGGCCACTGAGGGTGGAGCGGAGGATTCGGGGGACAAGGAGGAGGCCATACCCGGTGAAGCGAAGGCAATGGGCACCGTTGTGAGGAGAGAGGAGGTCAGAGAGGTAGGGGGGTGCAGAGAAGTGGAGGGATTTGAAGACAAGAGTGAGGATCTTGAAGTCGATCCTCTCTGGGACAGGGAGCCAGTGCAGTCTGGCAAGGACTGGGGTAATCGGGGAGCAGAGTTTGGTGCGGGTAAGAATGCGGGCGGCAGAGTTTTGGATGATCTGGATTTTATGAACGGTAGTGGAGGGAAGACCGGCGAGGAGGGCATTTGAATAGTCCAGCAGAGAGGTGACAAAGGCATGGACCAGGGTTTCAGCGGCTTAGGGGGAGGAAGGATAATTGGGGGTCGAACCTGACACCTAGTTGCGTTCGGGTTCAGAGAGTTTTAGGGGGAGGTCAGGTAGGTGGAGGAGGTGAGAACCATGTGATTTTAGACATTGACGAGAGCCAAAGAGTATGGCTTCCATCTTGTCAACATTTAGCTGAAGGAAATTCGCGCTCATCCAGCTCCTGATGTCTGACAGGCAGGCTGACAGAACATCAGGGGACTGGGGGTCTCAATGTGAGATGGAAAAATAGAGTTGGTTGTCGTCCGTGTACATGTGGAAGTGTACCCCATGTCTGCGGATGACATCCCCAAGAGGGAGCATATAGATTAGGAAGAGGAGGGGCCAAGGATGGATCCTTGGGGTACCCCGCAGGTAACCGGGTGAGAGCGGGAGGAGAAGCCGTTTGTGCAGATTTTTTGTTTGTTTGTTTGTGCACTCGCCTGGTTCGAGTCCTATCTCACGTGAGGTAGGTTCGTGAAGTAGGACTCGAACCAGGCGAGTGCAGTCCCACTGAAGTGAATGACGGAAGAAAGGCGGTGGAGGAGGATGGCGTGATCGACTGTGTCGAAAGCGGCGGAGAGGTCCAGGAGGACAAGGAGGCAGAGGGAGCCCTGGTCACAGATAGAGAGGATGTCATTTGAGACTTTCACAAGCGCAGTCTCTGTACTGCGAGATAGACCTCACACACTGACAATACATGGTATAATTTTCAGCAAATCAACAAGTTGAAGCCACAATACCAATGCACATATAATCGGAACCACAGAGTAACTCGTTCAGTGTCTGCCAAAGTATCCAGAGCCAGCCTTAAAAAAACACAACGCTGAAGTTCAAAAGTCATCGAGCTGCCTCACTAATCCACATAGTGCATAGTTGATCAACTTCCAATACAACCATTAATTCTCCAGGGTTAAAGTATGACAATACCTGGGCTTCCTGGCAGTCACTGCCCTCAATGTCAAGCAGTTTTGGCATGAAAAATTGTTCTCAAATTATCTGGCATCAAAGGCTACAAAGTTTTAAGACAAAAACATCCCTGTTAGGGTGTTTATACGGGGCAATAAACTGGTCATGGGGGGGCGAGGGGGGTAGGAGGAGGTCCAGCAATGAGTTCTTAACACCCTCCAAAGAAGCCAACTCACCACAACAGGCACTGCTCAAATAAACAGGCAACCAAACAGAAAGTACAATGTAAATTTAGGATTTTCTTGCTGTCGCCATCTGATGTGGATTTGTTTTTCTCAAAATGCCTCACCAAAGTTTGAGCAGTGGCCCATAAACATAGCTCTTTGAAGAGCCTAGTCTCAGGTGACATAAAGGTTTTTTTTCTAAAAATGGAACATGGCAGACTGGACTCATTGCCAAGATGTGTTGCAAGACTCACAAAAAATTAATAGACCTACTTGACCTCCAGAGATCAATGCAAATCCTGCAATGAATGTTAAAATAAAAGCAGTTCACATCAACAGAATGTCCAAACAAAAGTAAAAGGTCATAGCCTCCTGGCTGATCATATCTGTCTTTTCAGATGTTGATGGATGGAGCACAATTTTTTTTCAAAAATTCAGAAACCTTTCATGCACTGCCAGGATGCCACATATTGTACCTCTGATTCCTTATTTGTGAAAGCTCAACTAACTATGTGCTGAGGTCACCCACTTTAATCCAGAAAAGAGAGGCAAATGGCAGGGCCAGACACTTTGGAGAATTGAGAGGTTTGATGGGTATGGGAGGGGGAGGAGGGTTGGGGGGGGCGGGGGGAGAAAGAGAGAGAGAGAAAAGAGAAAAAATAGAGAAAGAAGACAATTATTTTTAATAAATGGATTTTTGCCTAATTCACTGTCGCAACCACAGCCATCCAAATAATTTTCTGTAATAACACTATCTCCTGGAGGTTGTATTAAGTAGACAACTCCTAAACTCCAAAGTCAATCTACATATTCATCTCCGCTGTTCAACATTGTCCTACACCCTTGCACAGACATTATCTACACCCCCTCCCCCACATACACTTGGTGCAGATCATTTGTTCAAATCTATCTGCACATCTCTCTATAAAACCAATAATTACCTAATTCCTTTTTGAAGGAGGAAATCCGCACAGCATCACTGCTAGTGTTAGGAATCTATTCCACACATCCACTGCTCATGGGTTATGCATGCAAGTTAAATTACTTCCTCAGTGCAGTAAATACAGTATAAACTATGGCAGGTTTAATACATTTACAGTAACGCTTTCTGCCAGAAAAGCCTCAGATTCATATTTTGCTGTTTTTCTCTTTATAAACAATAAATAACACAATGTTGCCTCACAGTGCTGTACCACCTCATTTAATCATCAGCTCGGAAGACTTCAGAGTTTAGTTGGGAGTCTTTTTTCATGCTATAAATTTCAGTTTCAATAGGGAACTGAAACATAATAAGTATTTGTTTTGATGACTCAAAAGTTTTAAAAAGTAGGCATGCTGGAGTCAGCTCACTTATTTACTTCTCCCTCGTTCACCTGTGGAGACTTATTTTGACTATCCTCCTGGGTGGGGGTAGGGAAGTGGGGTCTCCTTGGAGCTGAACTGGCTCCAAGGGACATGCCTAGCAACGGAATATCGGAATCGAGCCAGCCCTCTGTGGTGGTCTCAGTAGTCCAGTTCCTGAGCACGGTGGGTCAGCAGTATTCCAGAGCACAGCCAGCCTGGTCATCAGCAGGACCTGGAAGGGCAGACCAGTTACTGGGATCAGGGAGTCATCCCACTCAGCCCTAACGGGAGGGTGACTTAGCTGGACAAGCAGCGAAAAGCTTGCTGGACAGCGATATCAATGGCAAGCTAAGAAGTTTTAGCTGGTTAGGCTCCAATAGTACCCCAACACACACTCTGGGGTTCCCAAGCCTTGGCTCTTGCCAATCTGCACCTAATACTTTCCAGAATTAGGAAAGCAGGATGTGTCCCACCAGGGAGAGAGTGCGCATTCCATTCCAATAATCTATCTCTGGGATTTCCATGTGTAGGTGGGATGCATGGAAATCTCAGCTTGGTTTGGATATTCTTAAACATGGTGATGGATTTCCACATGTGTCAGACACCCGGCTGGTTCCACAGGAGCTGGCAACCCCTGGTACCTTGCTTGTGTTCATTCTCCATGCGTTGACAAAAGCTGGAAACTGGTTCATTTACAGACTTTAGAAGTCAGTCCCATTATAAGCTCACAAACATCAGTAAATGGGCTAGGGAAGATGATCGGACAATCTTCTACAACAGTCTGTGGGCTATGATCCCAGAGCCCATTACAGCTAAACTGGTTTCGGATAAGTGCACTTTTGCAGAACATTCACAAGGATCAAGAACCCAGTCTGATTTCTCTTCCCTATTATATCACTGTAGTGGCCCCAATGACATTCTGGATGAGATTGATTAACTTGACACTGACCAGTTGAACACACTTGGGACCTGCCTGATTTGTGTCTCGGGTATCACTTCACAACATTTATCCATTGAGGCTTCAGTGTAACGGCAGCCTCATCAAGGCCAGTGACAGCATTTGACTAATGGCAATGAACGTTAGGACTGAGTGTGAGAGAATGAACTGATAAATACTAATTCCCTCAGTGGGATAGGGCTGAGGATCTGAGAGAACATTTTGTTAGATGCTACAGTCTCCTCAGATTGGGATCAATTAAAAGTTTTGAACATAAGAAAGCAGTAGATGAAGAAGTGAACCATCATTATAACAGCTGTCAAGAGCTACGCACGTTGTTCATGTAATGCAACATGAAAAGGCTAGGAACAGGGATCCAGGAGCAACTGGACGCTTTATAATGAGTATAATCATACATAAAAAAAGGCAATTTCCATTTTATTCAGAAAACACTCTTAAGATGTCATATATGGTTTCACTCTTTCCTCTAATTCAAACTTCACAGCATTCAGCTCTCCAGAGAGCCTAAATATCAGTGTTATGCCTGAATGAATCCACTGCAATCCCTTTGAAATTAATATTAACTTCCGTCAAGGACACTGGACATGCTGGTAGCTCAGTGACACCCTCCCTTACCAGATCTGCACACTGAAGGCTTTCTCAGGCAGTAACAGCCTTTTTGATGGACTCATTCAAAATATGCGTCTTATAAACCAATCTTCTTGAAACAATTTAGTCATATTTTTAAGCACACTTAAAAAAAACAAAATAAATTCCTTACACTTATTCTGTCACTTTCAACTTCTTAAAGGGTTAGGGGGATTGCTTCTGTAAGTATTGAAATAGTTTACCAGCTTCCCTTTATAGATCAATGAAGAAGGAAGTGCAATTCTGAGGGCGTTGTGTTCCTTTTATTGAAATCGATTAGACGGTGGATGCAAACCATTATTTCACACAAAACCAGGCAATGTCAACTACTGTCAACAAAAAGAACACAGGGAGTGGCAATTCAGTTCAAGACCACTGCAGGCCTGATCATCCAAGCTTTTTTTTAAAAAAAGCAGGTCTGTTGAAGCTGTTGTAGTGCTGAATGACAACATGAGATACTGTATGAAAAAGGTACCCAAGTGGAATGGAGTGAACCTAATTTTATGCCAGTAGCCCAAAATTACAATTTCATGGAGAATTCTGCAACAGGACAAAGAGAGATTTCAAGCTTAGTATCGGTTGTAAGGCAAACTGGTGATCACTTTCAGGTCAGCCACATAAATTCAAGTCAGGAACATGTTGCTTCATTTAGTCACAACATTTCAAAAGCAGACCTCAAAGAGACGAAAGAAGGAATAATGCCAATCTGATTCAGTCAAGAAAGCAAGCAGTTATGCACAGAAATTCACTGCCTCATTCAGTTGCACACCTGGAAAACATTGCATTAAAGTAGGACTTTGCAAAATAAACAAAATTTGATTCTGTAGTTACAAGCCAAGAAAAATGGGATACACTCTGTTGAAAAGAAATCTACATTTGCCATTCTATACAGAAGGCAGATTTTAAAAATACCCACTTCCAACTAAATGCCAGTTCCTCTTACCTCTGTATTGACGTGAGCAAGGTTTTTTATTCAGCATTTTTCTTTCTCTGACTTTACCTCTGAACAACAGGAGCTTTTAACTCTGCTTCTTAGTTTTGGTCGTTTTTAAACTCTACATCTCATTGGCTGAGGAGGACGGCAGTACAGCCTATGTCAGCGAAATAAAGTGTTTCTTTGAAAAAAAGCGATGTTTCCGCTTTCTGCAACTTTATTTCTGTACTTATAAGGAAGTGGTTGTTGATTTTTATCAGCGGGCTTCCTGTAGCAAGGAGTATATGAAACAAATGATGTCATATAGCATATTCTACAGGCCAGAATAAAATTATCACTTTTGACACTATGTAAAGACTTTTCATTCATTTCAGGAGCAAAGACCAATTTAATGAGTATTGTACCTTTCCACTAGTAATGCGTAATGCAAAAATCTGCCCATGAAAATGAATGACATTGCTTTTTAAAAAAAACAAAGTTCCTTTGCTCACACACACACAGTTGCTAAATGTAGGATGATCTTCCCTGAACAGAGAGGGGAGGATGGTTCATGATGGACATAATGCAAGCTGCCCAGCAAAAACCTCCACCATGCTGAATGCAGCCGTTCATCAAAAAACTTGGAAATTCTAAAGCTCGGGACGACAGCTGCTGGAGGGTGTTACTTGAAGTGTAGGTTCACGAACACAAAGTCTTATACAGGGAAACCTTGTTAGAGCTGGGCCGAATGTCTCACTGGGCATTCTTTGTTAGGTACGGAAAAATGGCCAACTTCCAGGTTGTCAGATTGCTACTGATGACATTTCTTTTGTGGAATGGCATCAGCTGTGCTTCCTGGGCAAAGCATGCAAGGGATGGGCAATGAAATCTACAGCTTGATAACCTGGAAGTTGTTCATTCTTGAGCATGAGAAGCTGGCTCACCAGTGCTGGGCGCTCCATGTATGTACTGCAGGCATGGATATTAAAGGGTGCAGTAATGGGATTACTCACTTCCTCTATGTGCAGCTATATTGCTCATCTTATCACTCAAAAGGAATTCTTGTTACCAGTTATCCACCCAGCAAGATCCCAAAACAGGACACATCACTTATCTAATGACTGACCTATAACCTGGATGTCGGGGGGGGGGGAGAGAGTAATAGTAAATGAACTGCAGTTAACTCCTTATGGTCCACACGTTGACACAACACCTCAACCAGTCAGCCAGGTCCAAGATACTCGAGTGCATGAGTGATGATGAACCACTTTACCTGTAATAATCCTCAAAACCTTGTAATACACTATTGGACAGTATGGTCCTAGATGGATAAACATGAGGAAGCTTATCAATGTTTTTCACCAGTAAGCTGTGTGGTTTTAGCTGGTTCAGTGTTAACAGTACTCCAATGTGCACTTTGATTTTCCTAAAGATTTAGCATCTGATAATCAGTACCAGTTTTCTCCAAACAAGCAGGTGTATGCCCTGGGGAAGGGGAGGGGGTTACACACTCCAGAACTGGCAAAAACTAGCAGAAACTCTGGAACTGGAGTGTATATACATGTCAAGCTCTCTCCAGGCTGCCAAAAAGGGGAAAGATTGTCTGCCTCTATCCATAGGCATCATCAATCTCACTGCTGATTCAGCTGCTGAGAGATGCCAAGTTGCATGCAAATAACTGAGCCCAATATCTGCTGATCCTAGCCTTAAGACCATTGTCTGTATAATAATAATCCTTGCAGTTGATATAGCACCTTATTACGTTGTTGAAACGTTTCAAGAAGTTTCACAGGATATACAGTAGCATATTGGTTAGACCACTTGCCTCGCAAGCGAGAGGATACGGGTTTGTTTCCCGGGCAGGGCTAACGGTATGCAAATTTCCTTATTCCATATGCCTTTGTTTACCTAGCAGTAAGTAGGAACCCAATTGGCAGATCGCTTTCCAAAGGTAATAATCTCTTCAAAAGTAAAATAAATAGGTCACCCAATCCACTAGTTTGTGGGACACTGCTGTGCACAATTGGCTGCCGTGTTTCACCCATAAAATACACAATCACTCCACTTTAGTGTATCCTCTGAAGTGCTTTGAGACGTCCCAAAGATGTGATAAGGCGCGATATCAAATGCAAGGATCATTATTATTATCAGCAATGTGATAAGGCACTACATCACATGCAAGAATTATAGCACAAACAGCCATGAAGTGAGTAACCAATTTTATTTGGGGGATTGTTGGCCAGGACACCGGGTGAAACTCCATTCCGTTTTTAAATAGTGCCATGGGATCTTTGACTCCACCTGAGCAGGCGGACTGGACCTTGGTTTAATGTTTCATCAGAAGAATAGATTTTTTAAAATTCTTAAAATTTTAGAAAGTACAGAATTTGAGAAAATTATTTTGTTCAGTCAAAGCCAGTGTTTCAACTGGTCTTTTTAAGAAATTAGAGAGAACGACATTACAAGTAAAAGAAAAAGATACCTGAAGTCCCTTTCTCTTCATTTTCTCTTGCCTTTGTCCCACTTCTGCACCGATACTATGAATTTGCCTGCGATTAGCATTGTATTATCTGGGGAAGCCTAGGTAAGCATTGTTGGGTTGGATTCACACCTGCATCTCCCAGTGTGTAATAAATTAATCTAATGAACCATGAATAAATTTAATTGAAATTACTTCCCCTTTGCTGAGGATTACATCAGTTAACCAACTCTTATAGTAATAAAGCTTGCATTTGATATAATTTTTACAGTGTCAAAACACCGCAAAATGCTACGGAGGGAATTGTTGTGAAGTGACAGGCAAATGTGGTAGCCAATTTGTGCATAGCAATGTTCCAAAAACAGCTGTGAAATGTATCACCAATTTCTCTGGAGAGAATGTTGGCCAGGACACCAGGAGAACTTCCCTTCTCTTTTCAAAAAGAAGGGAGTTTTATGATACCCAACTGACCTTGATTTAAAGTCTCATCTGAAGAACGGCATCTCTGATAAATACAGCACTGAAGTGGTGCACTGGAGTGTCAGCCTGGACTGTGAGCTCAAAGTCATCAATGGGCCTTCAACCCACAACCTTATGATCCAGAGATGAATGATGACACCTTGGCTCAGGTGGAGTTGATTTTATATCAACACAAGCTAAGGTCCCATTGTGCAAGTATAGGTAAATAATACTCATGCAATACATCAAAGGAGGTTTCCTTGGTGAGTGAAAGTACCTTTAATGTGAAACATTTATTTCCCTGTATCCTGCAGTTCATTTTATTTATTGCACTTGAAGATATCAGTTTGAAGACAATACCTCTTTATATGGAAATTACCAAAAAGCAATTGACCAAAAAGCAAATAGCTGAAGGATCAAAACAGCAGAGTTACCAGCCACTGAGTTCTCTACTGATCAACAGTCATATTCATCAGGAAGTGCTATAAAAACACAAAGTCAACCTCCGCTATGTTCAGCTGATGGGGATGTACCTCAGTAATTCTCTGTCAGGCTTGGCTTGTGGTAAATCCCATTGGTATGGTAATGAAAGATTTTGCCTTTCTTCATATTAAACACATGTGTGCAAATCAGTCTTGATTTTATGCAGACGAACCACATTAACTTAAAAAAAATAAAGATAGTAATTTTGTTCCAACATAAGACTTTTTCCAATTGTATGGTAATGAATGTTTTTCAGAAGTAAATTGGTAAGACGATAATGGGTCATTACAGTAAATTGCTGAACAATTGTTTTCTCTATTTCCTCACTCACCTTTTCACTCATGAAGGGAATCAAATTATTTTTCTTATAATGGGCATGACTCCATTGACACTGGACTCCCTCTGGCATTTTGCCATTTATTCATAATTGACCAATGACAGACAATGTGTATTCAAAGGCTTTTTAACCACAAGGGAAATTGCAACCAAGCTCAAATTCAGTCTGCATAGCACACAATCCAACAGGGGTCTCTTGACAACCAACAGAGGCAGAAATACTGGCAGATTTTCCTCTCATATGAATACTGAGACATATTGCAACATCTCAACTGATGCCCTGGCTGTGACCAGTTAATTCAGACCTGGAATTTAATCAGTAACTGACGATACAAGTCTGTATGATACAACAACAATATTACATTTGTATAGTGCCTTTCCCGTCGGGAAGACGTCCCAAAGCATTGGATAATCAGTGTTTCGGACCCGAGCAGGGGTTCGGGATCGGGGAGAGTGGAGGGCAGGGAGGTAATGAGGGTGACCGAAGGCACAATTGAAGAGGAGTCTTGAGACAGAATCTGAACAACAACAACAACAAGATTCCATTTATAGAGCGCCTTTCACGTCAGGAGGACGTCCCAAGGCGCTGCACAGTTGGGTCATGACCCGAGCAGGGGGGAAATGGTCAGGGTGAGGGGAGGGAAGGGAGGGAGAGAGGAGGGGGAAATGGTCAGGGTGAGGGGAGGGAAGGGAGGGAGCGAGGAGGAGGAAGAGAGTCGAGAGGGGAGCTGAAGGCACGGTCAAAGAGAAAGGTTTTGAGACCGGCCTTGAAGGAGGAAAGGGAGGAAGCAAGGCGAAGGCACTGGGGGATGGAGTTCCAGAGCCTCGGGGCTGAGAGGCTGAAGGCCCGACCACCGATAGTAGGGCGGTTGGGGCGGGGGACGTGGAGCAGACCGGAGCCAGAGGAACGGAGGGTACGGGCAGGTAGGTAGGGGGATAGTAGGTTGGAGAGGTAGGAGGGAGCAAGGCCGTGAATGGCCTTGTAGGTGAGGATGAGGATCTTGAAATCAATCCTCTGGGGGATGGGGAGCCAGTGGAGGCGAGCGAGGGTGGGAGTGATGTGGTCCCGAAGCCTGGTGCGGGACAGTACACGAGCTGCAGAGTTCTGAATGACCTGCAGCTTGTGGAGGGAGGTGGCGGGAAGGCCGGCGAGGAGAGAGTTCCCATAGTCCAGCCTTGAGGTGACAAAGGCGTGAACCAGGGTTTCAGCAGCGTGAGGGGTGAGGTAGTGCCGTAATCTGGCGATATTCCGGAGGTGATGGAAGGCGGTGCCAGTTGTGGTGCGGATGTGAGGGAGAAAGGACAGCTCAGGGTCGAACAAAACGCCGAGGTTCCTGACTGGCTTTGAGAGGTGGAGAGTGCAGCCTTGGATGCTGATGGTGTCAGCGCCTGAGGTGCGGAGGCGCTGACGTGAGCCAATCAGGAGGGCCTCGGTTTTTTGCACGTTGAGCTGAAGAAAGTTGTCTCTCGTCCAGGACTCGATGTCGGACAGGCAGGCTGTCAGGACATCGGTGGTCGTGGAGTTGAGAGTAGAGGAGGAAAGGTAGAGTTGGGTGTCATCCGCATACATGTGGAAGTTAACCCCATGTTTGCGGATGATGTCACCAAGGGGGAGCATATAGAGGGTGAAGAGGAGGGGACCGAGGACAGAGCCCTGAGGGACACCACATGAGACAGTACGGGGGGTGGAGGAGAAGCCATTCGTTGAGACGAAGTGAAGACGGTGAGAAAGGTACGACCTAAACCATTCAAGGACAGTGCCTTGAAAGTTGAGGTGGGAGGACAAGCGGTGGAGTAGGATAGTGTGGTCGACCGTATCGAATGCTGCCGATAGGTCGAGGAGGACGAGGAGACAGAGGGAGCCCTGGTCACAGATGGTCAGGATATCATTGGTGACCTTGACCAGGGCAGTTTCTGTGCTATGAGCAGCACGGAAACCTGACTGAAGGGGTTCAAAAAGAGAATGGGTGGAGAGGAAAGAGCGCAGTTGGGAGGCGACAACTCTTTCCAAGACTTTGGAGAGAAAGGGGAGGTTGGAGATGGGCCGGTAGCTTGATAGGCTGATATAGCTGAAGGAGGCAAGGGAGGGAGCGAGGCGGAGGGACTGCGGGATGCAGTTCCAGAGGGTGTGGGCAGAGTGGCTGAAGGCCCACCCCCAATGGTGGAGTAGGCGAGGTGGGAGCTGGGACTGACCTGCCCCCCAATCCATCTTTAGAATGATGAATTTACATAAAATTGGATGCATTATCTATTTTCTATGAACAAAACTTTTTAACTTTTTTTGCTGTACGTCCATCCTTATGTGTGACAACACCCGTACAGTAATACTCACTGCTTAAGACACTGGTCTTACACACTCACAGCACCATGTAAGCAGTCATTTTCTCAGCCTTAATTCATTGAAAACTGGCTGATGTAACAATACTTTTCTATTGATCCCACGGCATAAATTCAGGTCTCTCTCTGGTGGCTATTTATCCCAATGCTTTTAGAACGTACAATTATACTTATAAACATTACACCCGATTGGATGTGTTAATTTTTACTTGCTATCAGAATTGAAATGGCCATTGATTACCATGTTACCAAACTCATAACAATAATACTTGCATTGTGGCTTGTCATGTTGAAAGGTCTCACATACAACATTTAATACAAATTTCCCATTTGATAGATGGAGCAAAAACAAAACTAGTTCAATGACCAGGGGGAAAAAAAAGATCCTAATTAATTATTTTTAAGTGTAATGACCGTCATTGAGGCAGTCGTTCAAAATGGCCATTGACCTCATGGTATTTGTCAAAGTTGCCATCTGCAAAGAATCTAAAGTGAAAGCAAACTTGTCCTGTTCATGTCAATCTTCTCTGTGTGCCAAATGCTAATGGAGTTTCCCTTGATACCAGCTGTGACCTCCTTGTCAATATGTACAACATACAGCAAAAGAGTGCCGCAAAGTCAAGCATTAAGATTAGAAACAGGTAAAGGACACTCTGATGGTTACTTGTAGTGTTGTTGTTTTACGGCAGTCTCAGGAGATCACATGACAACCTTAAGACTTAAAAAACACTTGCTCACAAACGGTATGGTCCAATGACTGCAGAGTTCACTGAAAGTTTCCAGATACCTCTAGCCATTGGTGTGAATTTGGTTGATTTCCCCCAAAGTTGATTATGTTTTTCTCACATTACAACTTCAGTTGGAGCCAAACCTGAAGGACCTGCTTTACCATGTTTTTTTTATTGTCATGATTACAGTTAAACCACAAGGATCAGCATTTTTTTTCTGGGTAAACAAAATTGCTAGTGAATAGAATAAAGATTACACAATAACATTTTTGCTTATTCCCAGGCAGCACCATTTATATCCTAAGATATAATGACACTGCTGATCTTGCACTGAGTCATAGTGTAACTAACAATGCACACCACACTGCAGATATGAAGTCAGGAGTTTCTCTCTCTGGTAGGAAGGGAGATGAGAACAACATAAAACACTCCTTCAATACTAAACTTTAGTGGAAACATACTTTGGGAAGGATCAGATCCCAATTACCAATTCCCTTACAGACTCAAGCTGCCCCATATGTAGAAACAAATTGGCCTGATAGGTTTTAAACACTATACAAATAAAACAAGTGCTCAGTCTGATCAAGAATTATGTATTGCACATATATATTACTTACTATGAGTTGAACATATATGATTACTATACATCATTTCATTTCTACCTGCAACACATCACGTACACATATAAATGAAAAAAAATGCAAAAACAAAGACTTTGGGGTTAGCTTGCTTACTAGTAAGAGGTTCTTTACAAACCCTAACCACACTCACGACAAGTTGTTGCTGATCATATCCTAATGCCCCAGATACTGCATTCAACAGCTACTACCAGCTTCAACCAGTCACAGCTGTGACTCACTGTTCGTGAATAACAGGTTACAGTGCCCTTCAGGAAGTCATTTTCTTAAAGATACACACCATCACATTTCTTCTGGGTTAACACAGGTTGATTTCAAACATTGAAATATTTTATAACCTTCGTTCGTTGAACACAACACCGACTCCTTGAAATAATTGAGTTGGGGGCAGTGCCATTACCAGCACTCCAGACAAACACATGAGGAAATATTTTAGTTTTTTTTGTTTTCTAGTCATATTTTTTTTTCTCTCTCTCCAACCACTTTCACTCTTTCATTAATAAATCATTATTTTTTGAAAAGCAAGACATTTTCTGGGGGTCGTGGGCAGATAGAATCAAGCAACCCGACGGTTCACTGGGAAACCAAAAGTGTATGCTTCTGGTGTGTGATGTGCCTAAGAGTTGTACACAGAATGATAGTGTTGACAGGGCTGACAATCTTGTGGTTACACCCAGGCTACTGATCATTTTGAGCATTTTTTAAAAAACAACAGCTATGAAGTACAGGGCGGAAAGTCACTGGAAAGGAAGTTAACTACCATATACTCAGGAGGATAACAAACACATTCAGAATTGACTGCCACTATGAATTACCAAATACTGTACCATAATACTTCAGAGATGGTAGATTTAAAAGATGCACTTTTTTTTCTCTGCAAAATCTACAACGTTCTACCAACAACACTACAATTTCTGTACTTCTGGCTATTTTTCATTACGCTCTCAAACTAACCAAAGGTCTAGGCTACATAAGTACTGGGTATCTCCGATAGCCATACTGTTTATTAATATCCATTAAAGGAACTGGAGAGAAACGTTGGCATCAGGGCCCAAGTTGGGACCTTAACATAGTCTAAGATGACACTCAAATGCAACACTGAAGGTGCACTGCATGGTTGAAGGTGTTGATCTGTGGATGAGACATTAACCTGAGGTTTGGTCAACCTGTTTAAAAATCCCATAACGCTATTCGAAAAGAGAAGGGAGTTTCTCCAAGTGTTTTAAACAACTATCCCCATCAAGCTGCTTTTTTAAATGAGTCCAATGTCCGGACCTCATACCTTTCCTGGCAACATGTTCCAGTCATTAATTACCCTCTGCGTAAAGAAAAACCTCCTGGTGTCTGTCCTGAAATTGCCTTTTACAACTCTAAACTCTTGTTCTCTTTTTCTACCATCTTTTGCTTCCAAAATAAATTAATCTAGGTTTACAACAACAAAATTTAATTTGTATAGCGTCTTTCATGTTGGGAGGACTTCCCAAGGCGCTGGACAATCAATGTTTCGGACCCGAGCTGGAGGTCGGGGAGGGTGGAGGGCAGGGAGGAGGGGAAGGAGGGTGACCGAAGGCACGGTCGAAGAGGAGGGTCTTGAAGGAGGCAAGGGAGGGAGCAGAAGGCCAGCCCGCCAATGGTGGGGCAGGCGACGTGGGGACATGAAGCAGACTGGAGTCCGCTGAGTGGAGTGAGTGGGCAAATTGGTAGGGGATTAGGAGGCAGCAGAGGGAGGGAAGAGCAAGGCCTTGGAGAGCTTTGAAGGTGAGGACCAGGATCTTGAACCTTTTTAATTCCATTTATAATTTTATACACCTCTATGAGATCCCCTCTGACGTGTCTTCTCTCAAGATTGAAGGACCCTGGTTTGTCTCATCGTATTCTCTGGGCTTGAGGAGGAGGAAAAGATCCAAATGGTTGCTGGCAAAATACATGGTTTCTGCAAGCCAACTTCTGGCCCATCTGCACTAGCAGCTGAAGCATCTCTCATGGGATCCACTCAGAGTTGTTCTCTTTATCACGGAGAAATTGGAAACTGTGTTAAACATTCGAATTGCTCTGAGACGGAACACCTTGTGAAGAATGCTATATAAATGCAAGTTGTTGTTTAAAAAAAGAGAAGTGTCATCTAAAGCAAAAGAGGTACATAGTTTCAAAGCTATCTCTCTGATGTTCTTGTATCCCACTCCGCTTCTCACCTCCTATAATAATATATAAGTATATATGTATATATTATTATACTATGCTCAGCTAACACAAGCCTGCTGCTCGTCCTGTGTATTTTCCTCCTCCTTTCCCTCGCCCATCTATCTATCCTTAAATTCCTTAAAACCCATCTCTTTGACTGTGGGTTTGGTCACCTTCTACTCCCATTTCCATTGCTTGGAGTCACTGTGAAATTGTGAAAAGCTCAGAGACGATATTGTACATCAAGGGTGATATATAAATGCAAGTTCTTATTGCTGTGTTGTATAAAGTCTTTTGAGTTTTTAACAAGTTGCAAGATGGATAATAATTATTTTTATACATGTATTTTTATAACGACACATCCTGAAATGCAACAAAGCACAAACAACAACTGCCAACTGTGGTGACTCTTTTTTAAGCAAGCAAACAACTATGAGGTGAACGACCAAATAATCGAGGATTGTTGGTAGGGAACCAGGAGAAATTACTTCTCTTTTTGAATAGCACTGTGGAATTTTGATGTAACAACACCATATCCAAAGGATAGTACTCTGATAGTGCAGTACCACACCAGTACTGCCTTGGGCGTTAGCCCAGACGAAGAACACAAATCCTAGAGTGCTGCACTATCGCCCGCCAACATATTTAGATACTATCAGGATTTGCTTCTATATTTTCAAACCCTTTTGTCAATATCTCAAACCAGACCCCCTAAATCACAGGTCACAAGAAGGCTGCAACAATAACACTTTATTTTTTTTAAAATCCTTAATAAAACAGGAGTCAGTCAAACATTAATTTACGTTACCAAATCTGATGAGGAAAGTACTTTGAAGAATCTACTCCTAAACTTACCTTCTTCTTTCAAAGGCACTTTTCACTCATTACCTCCTCTTGACTCCTGTAAAGGACTTAAACCTAGTTTATAAGCACTAGATGAATGCCTCTAAGGTCTAGAATAAGGTCTGCAAATCACAAGTGGTTTCACTCACCGATCCCGGTGAACGTGAATCACTGCTCCGCATCAGGAATTAGTGAGACTAAAGACAAGAGAATGCGAAGACCTGGGAAACTCTAGTGCATGGGTCACAAGGCACATCACTAAGGGAACGCAAGAAAAGCTAAGCACTGCAAACAACCACTAACCCTGCTGACTTGGAAAGACTTGATCCTGTCACTGAGTATTAGATTGAAAACGGTTATGTTCGTCAAAACCATCGTTCCTTGCTTTGGCGACATGTCGCAGGCTGGTCAGTAACTAAATAAATTCCCAAATTCGTCATGTTGCTCAAAAACAATTATGAGCAATGTCACCCCCGCACAGGCACCACGCTCAGTGTGGTGAGAGCAGAGAGATGCCTGGAATGTATAACTTTGACCAAAGCATGTTACGTTTCCACGGCGATACTCCTCCAAGTCCAGCACTCGAAAACAAATGTTAAAATATTCAGCTGATGCCAAGAGGGGAAAATTACTTTGCGGGGGGATGGGAAAGTGGAGAGCTTGGTTTTAAAAAATAATTGCTTCTAACCATTTCAAGAAGCTGTAGAGTTGTACAGGTCTTGATTTATAAATGACTTCTCCTCGCACGCTTCTTGTATCAAGTCCCTTGCTGCATTGCTGGGATAATAAAGCAACTCACGGGACCCCACTCTCAGTACAGAAGTAAATGTCACTGAGTGCCATTATGATATTGCAACATACAGGGAGACAATCAGAGACTGATCTCTTCCTTGTATCTGGAGATTCACTTTGTTGATCACACGGACAGCATTATGCTGCCAATATGCACACAGCATTGTGCATATTGTTTGTGCAACATTGCTGTGTGCAAATTAGCTGCTGCCTTTGCCCATAAAATACAGTCACACCACTTTATAGTATATCCTGTTTGAGATGTGTCAATGTGATGAGACGCTATATCAAATGCACAGATCATCATTATTATTACTTTTAAAGGCCTGCTATCAATTCACATATGTGGATAAGGATACCAGTAAGCTCCACAGTTGAAGAAAAGTCAATACGTTATTTTAAAATGAAATTGTGCAAAAAGAGGAATAATATTAATATAAAGACAGGGTATGTGAAGTCAGCAGGACAGTGGGATTTGATTTGGATATCCACAAGGAGAAAAATAACAGCGCAAACTTGATGGGTCAAACGGCCTGATTCTGTGCTGTTCTCTATAGTCATAGGACAGTAAACCTTAAAATAATACTTTCCTTAAACTCTAGAAGGGTTATTCTACTCAAACTTTTTTTGTTGTAAAATATTTGTTCAGTTGCAGAAAATTAGGCTTGTTTAATTTGAAACAGGCATCACACATACAAGCCCCATCTTGTCTGGATAAGATTCATGAGCCAATATTTCAGGAAACTAAGTTAATCATTAAAAACAAAGTCCTATCCATGTTGGCCATTGCAATATTGTCAGCACTATTTTGCAGACTAGGATCTGCATGAAACTTGTGTACAACACTCAACTTTATCCATATCAACACTCATTCATTCATTCATTCATTTTAGTCAATTTGTTCAGTTATTTAATACATCAATACACCCAAGAATACTAATTGTTGACTGCCTAGATAGGATATTGTTTGATTGCACACAGGGACCTTGTTATACTGCAAATCTGTTCTAAAGCCAATCTCAAGCTTACAGATATGGACAATTTCTGTTTTCTATTTCAAGCAGTTTTAAGCAGTTTTCTTTACATTACTTGCCAGTAATACCAAGACTTCTTGGCATCTATCAATCATGCTCTACAACAAAGTGGTAAACATTGTGTCATCGTTTTGGTCACAGAGTTCACATTTCGACTGATGAGATGGGCTTTGAGATGGTCCGTGTTTCTTCTCTAAGAATGAATTTGCTAAGGCAAGCTGGTGACGTGGGAGACACCGACCGATAAGATGTTGCAATACATCACTGTCAGCAGATTTAATTACCTGACCAGAATGGATCCATGTTAAGTGGAAGGTAGGGAAAAGATCCAACTACAGAAAACCTTTGTCCCATTAATCGCTTTGAGACGTCTCAATGATGTGATAAGGCGCTATATCAAATGCAAGGAATATTATATATTATTATAAATCAGTGGTTTAGTGATTTGATCCGTGCTAATTATAGTGCTGTTCTAGCTTCTCATAGGTTAACATCAACAACAACTTGGACTTATATAGTGCTTTTCAGGAAGAATAAACATCTTGATTAGGTTTACAAAGATGATGGGCAACACTGAGGAAGGTGGAAAGGAATTTGTGATTTTTTTTTACAATCACAACTAACATTTACATAACGACTTTCACATTGGGAGGACATCTCGAATTGTTTCACATGGCTGACTGCTGCCTGAGCTTGAAATGGAAACTGAGGGCAGGGGGAGGAAAAGTGGTTGAAAGTGCAATTGAGAAAGTAGGTCTGAAGGTGGGTTTTGGAGGTGGGGAAGGAGCAAGACGGAGGGTCGTTGGAGTGCCAAAATGGGGGCTGCAAGATCAATTTCTTAAGAGTTTTGAAGGTAGGAAGAGAAAACACAAGGCAGTAGACAGAAATCAAACACAATTTTGAAGAGAATTACAGAGAGTGGCTAAAGGCTCCGTCACCAACTATGGGGCAAAGGGAGTGAGGAACAAACAGGAGACCAGAGTCAAAGGAACAGAGGATACAGGCAGGAAAATATGACTGCAGGAGATGTAAGATAGTGCGGGGCAAGGTGGAGAAGGGAATTTGAAGATCAGGGTGATGATCTTTAAGTCGATGTACTGGCCAATTGGAATTTATGGACAGATGCAACCTGTTACAGGAGAAGATGCTCGCTGCAGAGGTTTGCATGAGTTGTAGGAGTGGAGAACATGAGTAGGAGAATAGAGTGGAGAAGATTGCAGAGATACGATGGGACAAGATCGTAAAGGGAAAAGGTCAAAATGAATAAATAATTAGACAGTGATGCAGGCACCCTTTGGGGTCCATTTGCTATTTGAGTCACTAACCTGTAATTGTGTCAGTTCAATAACACACCCACAGCAAAAAAAAGAACAACTAAGAGGACTGTATTTCGCCATGGAGGGCAACAGATAAAAATGTAGAGCCCTGCCCTTCCTACTGTGCTATGTATAAATTTGAATCCCTTTGCTTTACGCCTTCTTCTGTTGGGATTAAGAGTTCTGAAATTCCAACATCAAGTCCCTTTTGAGCATCAGAGAGAAATACGTTCATGTCCACCGCAGGGCTTGTGGTTGGGCTTAGCTGTATCAGAAAGTAATAGGACATCCCTATGCTAATGTCAACTGAGTTATCTAATCTAGAAATCCAAGGCCGATTCTCATTGTATATAATGAGACTGAATCAGGCAAAGTTATAATTGAACCAATCTGAGTGAAGGACTCCAAGCCAGTTCACTCATCCCAAGAGAGATGGCTAAACAAGGTCTAACGTCATATTATAAGTTTTTCAACGCTTATTTGCATTTCCAGTTCCACCTACTTTTCTTCCTTTCCTTTCTCTCGTTGCTCTCTGTGCTCTGCGAGTCTGATTGGCTGTCGCTGCTGTCATCCCACATCTCGGATAGATCCTTCATTCCATCTGGGACATCCTTCTGAGGAACCAAAGGGAGAAGCGGTGTTACTGCAGTCCGTAGCTCTGCCTTTGCAATTTGTTTTGCCGTGAGAAAAATCGGCAGTAAACGAAAGAGTGGGATGCAACAGCCCCTTTGAGAAACACTTACTGTTGGCTGATTTTTATTAAAAAAGTTTCTCTTTTCCAGTGCCTGGGCAAATGGGATTTTGTTGAAACACAAACAATAAAAACATTGTTTCTGTCTTTCAGGATTGTGGGCTAGCTCACGATTAATAGAAAAATATCTTTCTCCTGTATGACCAATGCTGATAAAAAGGAAATACGACAATGACTAAATTATAATTTGTGCTTTTCTCAGCACGGGAAATTCTGTTTTTAAAATAATCAATCTTTCACGTTCGCCATTGAGCTCTTGGGCTCTTGAATCATAAGGGATTCACAAGTTAAAGGAGTCTAAACAGGAGTAGCTCATAAGTTATCTCCCATCTCTATATAACTGATACCTCTACAAGGGCTTTCAGCCATTTACCAGAATACAATACAATATACACTTATATAGTGCCTTTCACATTGGGAGTTCATCCCGAAACACTTGACAATTCTGTCTGGACACCAGAACTGAGGGTGGGAGCTGAGTGGGGGGGGGGGGGTGAAGAGAGCAAACATAATAATAATCCTTGTATTTGATGTAGCACCTTATCATGTCTTTAAGACGTCACAAAGCGCTTCACAGAATATACTGTAAAGTGAATTGTCTATATTTTGTGGGCAAAACGCGGCAGCCAATTGTCCACAACAATGTCCACAAAGTCATAAAAAATTTTAATGAATTAATACCCCCAGAAAAACAATCCGCCAATTGACTAACAACCTGGTTCTACTGCTAGGTAAACAGAGGCGTGTGGAGTAAGGAAACTTGCCAACGTTTCGCCCTGCCAGGAATCAAACCCAGGTCTCTCGCTTGTGAGGCAAGTGCTCTAAGCATTGAATTACAGGACTCCAAGAAGACCAAAAGCATGGTCAAAGAGTATGTTTTGGAGATATACATTGAAAGAGGGAAGGGAACTGGGAATGGAGTTCCCGGGATTACCAGTGAACCTGCTTGGATGCAAACTCAAGATGAAGGCCTGGGTTTAGTTCGTGATATTTTTCTGAATAAATTTTAAAAAATTATCTTGTTGCTTAGCCCCAGACTGAGAAGTATTTAGGAATTATGGACACCTCTAAACATAATCGGTTTTCTCTTTCGAGATGCAATATATTACTGAGCTCCTTCTTGGACATGCCAGTGCAATTAAAACAAGTGTACTACCCATCTCCTCTTTCCATTTTAGATGCTCAGCAATTGAGGTTCCTTAATAGGAAACTTGCTTTCTGTGGACTGCTTAAAAAAACAGGCTTTGATTGAAGTTCTACCAATTCTTTCCACAGAAAGATGGTTTCTTTCTTCCCAACTTCAAAGATTATTATAGGGCAGCTCAGCATAAGGCAGTCATATCCTGGAAAACCTCAGCATGCAACAACATGTGGCTGGGCATAGAGGGAGGTCACAGTCATCTGTCTCCCCCATTCCTCTGCACATACCTCTCTTCTCCAAACTTGAGTTGAGACCAAATGGAGCAAAAGGTCATCCTATTGTAGTATTTACTTGGAAGGTATGGACAGTGGTCAGAACCTCAATGGGGATTCTTATGGGAGTTTCTCCTCTTTTTCCACGTTGGCAGTTTCCCAATGTTCCTGGAGGATTCCAATCTTGGGAGGTTGCAATTCTATGGCATTATAAATCTTGGTCAATTTATGATCACGTCCCAAACAATTTTCTTCCAGTTGCTAAAGGAGGAGGTCCAGCTTCCACATTGGGATTTTATTTATTTACAAATGCACCAATTTCCTTCAGACCCCCTCACCTTACCACTCATTCAATGAGTGTACCCCTAAAGAAAACTATCTCCACAATCCCAGCACCCCCTCCCCCCAAACAAACACATCTCTGCAGTATGTTCGTGACTCTCCCCTGCTGAGCGAGATCTCTCAGATGACTTACGGGAGAAATGGGAATACAACCTGGAGACCTCATCTGTTTAATCTCAATCTTGAACAAATTAAGAGAAAGCCAATTCAAACTTTTGCACTATATCCATCTTAGATAGACTCTAAAAATGTAATACTATCTGATGGACTGATCACTTCCTACAATCTCACCATCTGGTGAGCCTGGCTGTGCTTGTGGCAAGGTATGTTTTCCATAGTTATCAAGCTTGAAGTATCCTTCCACAGTGAACATGTGGTCCACACATGTATAGGGCATCTACTGTTCTGAGCATGTTATGTATTATGACATGATGGGCTGATTGGCCTTCTTCTGTAAATCTCTATTATCCTATGTATGGTTTACACTTCCGATCTGACAGAATCCAACAGACATGGACCTACTTTTTGGTAACCTATACTTGGTTGGGTGTGGGGGTAAACCTAGAATGAAGCAGACCTAGCCTGCCATATTTTCTTAGTTTCAACCCACTGCAGTTATACATAAATATAATGTTGATGATAACAATGACACTGTGCAGTTTTGTTGTATTAATCTTGTTGATGTTATTCACTATCAGTTTTTTTTCCATCTTTGTTCTACTGTTTATTTCAGAGGTTTAGTTGCTATTATTATTTATTGTATTTTTTAAAAATAGTTGTTAATATAACTCTTTGAAGAACAGCCTATATAATTTACACCATAACATAAAGAACTGCGTTTTGAAATCCTCTATATGTTTTTTTTAAAAAAACAATGATTCAAAGTTCTGGTTACAAATATGAACCAAACAATTAGTCCCTTTCCACTCTTGGTTTCTTGGACTCATGCAATTTAACGGTCAGACTCCAGCTGACTGCAATTCTTATCTGTTAGAGAATAAATGAGCATGGCTGTGAAAATTAATTGGATAAGAACTGAATATGGTCTTCAATAGACAGTAAAGGTAAACACATTTGTCTTTCACCAAGTCTAATTGGGGTGGACATGGTATATAATATAGCACACAGCAAGACGGCTTCTCTATTACACAGTACTGCTGTTGTGGTTGCGTTTACTAAACAAACACAGCAATAGAGGAGTTAGTCTTCAGTTGTTTTTGCTGACGAATGATGGACAACATGGTAGATGTAATGAAAAGTAGATGTGCCTTTGATTCAATATCGTTGAAGTTTTATATAGTGATGAGGATAACACAACTGCTGTTCTTCCCCCCCCCCCCCCCAGCCCCCTCTCCCCCAACCACCACCATTGGTATGGTGAGCTTTCCTAAAGTGGGAAAGTGGATTTTGTAATTTCTGAAGTGAGTGGACAGGAGAAGATCAGGAAGATCAATTCATTCCCATGGAAGAGGAGAGGGGAATTTTAGGAAAGGTTCTCCACCCACCAAAAAAATTTAATTGTCGATATAAATGATACATTTTTAAACATTTTGGCCTAAACTAATATTCGAAAAGATAAAGGTTATGTCTTTAATTTCAGTTCAAAGAGTCCACCTTGAGTTTGATTGAACTACAATGTTAGCATTAAAACAAGGAACATTTGAAGCTATACAACATTGCCACAATAGCGCTTTTTCTGGTGCGATAGTGGGTACCTGACAATTAAAATAAGATACAACAACTTGTATTTATATAGCGCCCTCCACGCCAGGCGGCGTCCCAGAACGCTTAACGATGGTGGAGCCTGATGCTGAACCAGGGGGAGCGGGAAGGTAACCATAGGCACGGTCAAAGAGGAAGGTCTTCAGGTACAACCTGAAAATGGGGAAAGAGGGGGCGAGGCGAAGGGATTGATAACCGATGTTGTAATAAACCAACATAGCTTAGATAACTGATGTTGTAATAAACTACCTTGATGCACGGTTTAAGAAGTTAATATGATTATGAAACACACATTGGTTCAGATACGATTAACAAATAGATACTTTGGCTTCATACCATCTCTCATTCAGTAGAATTAAGCCAACAATTACCAAATTTAAAATGTTACCATCAATATACTGTGGCAAGTTATTCTGCTTCAAAATGTAATTCTACAGTTTGAACTTAATATGAAAATAAAGTGCATGTTAATTTTTTTCTATTTTATTTCATAGTTAACTCGTTAAGGACTATGACATTTTATGCAAAATAAAGAAATGGAATAAGTTCTGGTTTTAGTTCATTGATACGGTAGGTTCTATTCATAGGATATATTTACATTTTCACACCTGCTATTTTCAGTATCCAAATGAGTTATACTTTATGTGCAAAAATATTCAATGTCAAACACTGCGTTCTCCACACACTTGACAGCTCGTGTTGAACAGACCGGCACAAAGAAACTCAAAAACATGTGGTCAACGCCCTCTTTGCCTCAAAAATGTCTCAGAACTAATACCTTGCTTTTACTGCTGGAAACAGTAATATTGATTTCAAGACCAAAGATCAATACTTCAGTCTCTATCATACTGGTTGTAATTTAAATTGTATTGTACTGGTTGGGGGCTGAGAAGATAATATTAAAAACTAACATCTGATATAGGAATTCTGGATGTACACAAAAAAGCTCATGCACTCTGATAACAATGGTGGATTTTTAATGTTAAGGAAGAAATGGCCGTGCAATCGGAATAAAAACTATAGAATCCAAGAACTTTTATGAAGCACCTTGGGTGTGATACTTGAATTGATTTTTACCATTGTGTATGTGAAGTATTAATGCATATCCAAGTGCCGCAGAAACAGAAATCGTACTCCTTAACTCTAACTCTATATTGGATTATTTGAAAACTCACAGCCATTCAATGTAAACAGAAAAAGCGCAGTATTGATACTGAAGTCACTGGGAACATTGAAACCAAGAAATAAAGCACCAAAGAAACAGGGTTGAAGTGCTCACTAACAGACCTTGACAAGTTGCCAAAATATAGCAATTTAAAAAAATCAGAATCACTTAAGAATGCAAAGTTGGAAACAGCAAATTGCATTTTCTCCCTCCTCCTCTTCCCACCTCCCCACAATAAAACAATACTGATAATACTGATAACAAAGCACCACCATGCTTTTTCTGGAAAGACTCACCTTAAGTGTATAAACTCCCATACGACCAGGTACCTTGTAGAAAATACCTTCTTCTCCTCTAGAATTTGTGTGAAGCATTGCATTCAGGCAGGCCAATGGAGAGGTGCCACTAGGAGGGAAAAAATGTCATCAATCAATATGTGCCACACCGGTAGGTTACGGTCCTTGGATTAAAATTCCTTGGATTTAAAAAAACAGCCTTGCAGGGAATCAATGTTGCATATTAAATCAGGAGTTGGCTACATTTCACAGCTATTTGCTTCAGCACCTCTCCCGTGCTTACAATGGTCTGAAACATACTCCTGACCTTCAGCTCAGAACACACCAGTTTCTTCACAGTCTTGGATAAGGACAGCAAACAAATCCTCTCCGGTCACTTCTAACTCAAGCAAAGGGATTACTTATAAATATCCAAGTCAAGAACAACTTTAAGCTGCCGAGAATTTAACATTAATTGCTATCAGTTTGTTTATCTTCACCAAAAGGATTGAATATCAAACCTTGTGGTTAATGGAGTGGCATAAACTTCCACTACAAAGTGCTCCTTGAAGTAGGATCTGAGGCACATTGTTGGGAGCAGTACAAATATTTGAGTTGTTTATAGGACATCATCCAATCTCGATTGCAGAAAAGATTATCCACTCCCTTTTGCATACGTCAGTTATTTCAAACATTACTCAAGAGATATCCAACGTGTTGGCTATTTAAACTTCACTGCACTTCCTGCTGGCTGACGTTTGTGTGTGTGTGTGTATGCTGGGGGTGGGAGGAAAACTTGAATGCCTCCTGAATGAAACAGCATCACGTTCCTGTTTTGTGTTGGATAATCAAGTGATAATCAAACAGAGCCTATTGCTGAACCTGGAGATGACCTTCTCTGGGGCTTGGAATCTTGTGTCAATTTCAGTCACAATGCAACTCCTTCTCCAGAGACACGCACCACATAATAATAATAATAATAATAATCCTTGCATTTGATATAGCGCTTTTCACGTCGGGAGGACGTCCCAAAGCGCTTCACAGAACACACTGTAAAGTGAATTGACTGTATATTTGTGGGCGAACGCGGCAGCCAATTGCGCACAGCAATGTCCCACAAACAGTCGTAGATTGAAAATGACCAATTTATTATTGTTTTTTTTTGGAGGGATTATTATTAGGCTCTGTGTGGAGTAAGGAAACTTGCCCAAGGTTTCGCCCTGCCTGGAATTGAACTCAGGTCTCTCGCTTGCAAAGCGAGTGCTCTAACCACTGAGCTACAGGACTCCACATGGCCTGCCTGCAGCTCCCGTCTACTCTGTACTGTGCTACACCAGACTTGCAGCCACTCACTGAGACCATCACTTGGTGCGCTACGTATACATGACATTGCTCATTGGCGTGAGACGCAACAAATAAATTAGCACAAATAATAAAATGTCTGTGGCGAAACGTTTCTTCAAAAGATCAACAGACATGGCAACAGATGAAAGCTTCCATGTGTCCAGAGACTATTTTACCTGTTACCATGGAAGTGAACTGAACATAACCTAAATAACTCAATCATAGCGATGACAGCCTGTGATAAGTCGCATACTTCCTGGATCACCTGAGGCAGTCACCATCATGGAACTTTTCCCTTTTGAGGAATTTTTCTCCTTTTATACACAATTGTTGAAACCTAGGATTGGATGGACCCTCTCCCTCCCATGTGCCACCCCCACACACAATTCTGAATGTCAATTTCAATGACACCAGATGATGTATTTGACTTACGTTTAGCAGGGCTGTAGTTTTAATCTGATCTTTCGTTTAGCAAAAAGCCACAGCCCTGCTAACTGGTAGTCAAATTCCTGACTTGATATTCTGTTTAGTGATGGTGAGTGTGTGGGGGGGAGGAGGAGGGGAAGTGTTTCATTTGCAGCGCAGCACATCTGCGTTGAACAATTTAGGCAAAATTTCAATCACAAGTTAGCCCGCAGTATTTGAGTGGTTTCACAACAGTAAGAAACAGATAAAAGCCGAGCAACAAAGAGAGCATTTTATTTATTTTAGAAAATGTTAGTTTCAAAACCGCAAAACTAAAGGTTTTCTCAGGAAAGATTTCAGCTGCGTGGAAGCATGGGTGTGAAGCTGCTGCTCTTGTGATTGTACCTCGTTCTGATGTTGCTTTGTTTTCCAGGTTGATTGACAATGAATGTTTGCTTCCTGGCTCTCCTGAACCTCCTGTTTTCTTCATGCAGTTTGAACTTCTTTGATTAATTACTCATTAATGTAGATTGGGCGAACCAATGATTGAGTAGAGGTTGCTGTAGCCTCTGGCCACTTTCCTGGAGCTGAAGACGAGTGTTGGAGTTGAGTTTGAACGGTAAACAATGTTGCATGTGGTATTGTGATGGAGATAGTTCCAGATCCAGGAAGGATGTTGGTAGTGCTGTATTGTTTACTTCAGAAAACAAGGGGGCTGTTCTTAACAATGTTAAGATTTTTGTGGCTTGAGGTTCCCTTAACGTCGTGGTGGGATAAATTGGAATGGATGGATGGTATCCAGTTCTGGAGCTGGCACTGTGTGCTTTGCTCTCTGGGAAGGTAGNTTTTTTTCTCTTTTGATCTTTTCAGAAGAAATCTAAAACTGTTTTCCCCACAGTCTCCAATTTTAAATAAAAATGGAAGAAGTTGCATCTCAAAGTGCATCACAAATAATTGCTGTCTCATCTAGTGACCGTTGTAACAGGCATGTGCAGCAGCTATCTTCCCCAGAATGGTCTCACGAGCAGACATCAAGTGAATAATAATAATAATCCTTGCATTTGATATCCTTGAATGACCATTTGATCTGCAGGATTGTTGGTCAGGATACTCTGAGAAACTCCCTTCTGGTTCTGAATAGTGCCATGGGATGTTTAACGCCCACCTGGACAGGCAAACATTGGAGTGTGATAGCGATTTCTGATATGAGGCTCGTACCTACAATATTCTAATATGGGTTGTAGGTTGAAAGGAAACATTCTGATGTGACACAACACGACAGAAACATTCTCTCTCTCTCTCTCTCTTTAGGAAGTAGGTAGGTCAAAGTACATGATAGAACAATATGTGAAGTCAAACAGCTTTTAAAAGGGAAATAGGCAAAACCTGGAAAAAAGAAAATTGTAAAAGGATAGAGGAGAAAGGGCAGCGAATGGTTCAATGAATCATTTTTCAGAACTGGCACAATCATGATTGGTGGAATGCTTTTCTGTGCTGTAAAATTCCATGATTCTACAGAAGGCTTTGGATGCGGCTGCTATTGAGCAATGTTAGTAAGATCTTATGCTGAAAGCACAGTTTGTCGGTCCCCTTTGTTGGTTATTGTGGTTGAGGGGAGGGGAAGAAAGAAAGGAAAACATCTGAAAAGTGAAGCTAAATACTTTAAGGTCAATTCTGTTTCTCAATGGGTTACTGTTAACAGCTATCAAATCACTGAAAGTGCAGATTACATCCTCAAAGATAACACCTATTGTAGTTCTGTTCAGCAGTATTTCATGGGCACTGAAAATTTATGTAAATTATTTCTCAAGAGGTACTATCAGACCATGAGCTCTTGTGCAGCATGCTTTTCAAATTGAGCACTGACATAAAGAATGTAAACACTTTAAATCTTCCACTTTAACTCAGCTTTGACCTTCACCAAAGCTCCAGCCTTGATTAACCAAACCACACATCAGGAATCCTCACACTATTTGGTTTCTGGCTATTACTAAATTCAATCTGCAAAAACCAAACAAGCGTTATTTAAAGACCCCTTCTTACCGGTCCAACCAGCTGGAGGTATCTTTAATACTGCCAGTCATGATAATAAATAATCATTACATTTGGTATATCACTTTTCATTTCTGGAGGATGTCTCAAAGCATTTCACAAGATATAATACACTGTCAATCCACTCAGCAATATATCCTGTGAAGCGCTTTGAGATGTCTCGATGACCTTTTACAATTTTCCAGTGCCTTCCTCACCAATCTCCACCATACACAAAATCCAATTAATTCAAAACTCTGCTGCCCAGATCTCACCTGTACAAAACTCGTAACCCCATCATGCCAGTCCTTACCAGGCTCCACTGGCTCCCAATCACCTAACGGATTGACTTCAAGATCCTCGTTTTCAAATCCCTTCGTGCTCTTGCACCTCCCTACCTATTCAACCATTCCACCACCCACTGCCGTGCCTTTGGCTGGCTCTGGCTTCTTATTTGTCTCTCATCCTTTCCGCTCCACTAAGGGGAGAGGGAGGGGGGGAAGGTGACCATAAGCACAATCAAAAAGAAAGGTCTTTACGCAGGATTTGAAAGTGGGGAGGGAGGGCGCAAGGCAGAGAGTTCCAGAGTTTCAGGGTGTAGTGACTGAAGGCACGGCCACCGATGGTGGAACGGTGGACACAAGGGACAAATAGGAGGCTGGAGTTAGCTGAAGGGAGCGTGCTTTATCGAGTGGGGAGGGGATACGTGGGGGTAAGCGGGTCGGATAGGTAGAGAGGTGCGAGGGAATGGCGTGATTTGGCAACGCGTGAGAGGATCTTGAAATCGATCCGTTCAATGGTTGGGAGCCAGTGGAGCCTGGTAAGGACTGGTGTGATGGGATATGGAATTTCGTCCAGTTGAGTATCCAGGCAGCGGAGTTTTGGCTTACTAGGATTTTGTGTATGGTAGAGCTGGGGAGACCAGCGAGGAGGGCATTGGAATAGTCCAGCCGGGAAGTGCGAAGGCGTGGACGAAGGCTTCAGCTGCTTCAATTGTGAGATACAAACAGGGGCGGGCAATGTGGCAGAGGTGGAAAAAAGTGGTCCGGGTCTGGGGAACACTTTAAATAATTCAGCCAGTGAAAAACTGGACACATACCAGTAAAAAGTGTTTGAGAATCTGATGAGAAACTAATTTTTTTTCCTATTATAATATTACTATTTGTATAGCACCTTTCACATTGGGAGGACGTCCCAAAGCGCTGGACAATCAGTGTTTTGGGCCTGAGCTGGGGGTCGAGATCGGGGAGGGTGGAGGGCAGGGTGGGGAGGAGGATTCCAGTGTAGATATAATGCAGAACTATGGTGCAGTCCCGTGATAATGCTGTTCTTCATAGTATAAATTTGGTTACAGCACGGTTCACCTCCCTTCACTGTACATGCATGCAATTGGCTGCTTGCTCCCAGCGCACTGGTTGGCTTTCAAACTAAAATGGTCGATTTCCAGGTCATTAGAATGCCATCAATGCTGCTTCGTACTTTGCTGCTGGTCTGCAAAGCAGGAAATGGTATTAGTGGTGACCAAATGACCCAGAAATGGCCATTTTAGCTTCACACACACAAAAAAAGATACATTTTCATTGGGTCACTGCCAACATCACTGGATGCTTTCCACAAGTCAACAAACAGGAAATGACATGAAGGTGACCGAATGACCTGCAAGTCGGCCTTTTCTTCTTTTCAGGTGGGAATCAAATGTCCAGCTGTGCACTGACGCAGTGAAAATAGCTATCACACCTTATTGTACCATGGTTTAGGATGTCATGGATCTTATAAAAAGATTCCACTGTATATGTGCTCATTGTAGCCAACATTTATTTTCGACCACACAGTTCATACAAGGATTTTATCACTTGAAAAACTTTTATGATAACTTCTCTTTTAAAGCAGTTACAGTTTGACTCTCGAAGGAACATAATCTTAAACAGCATGTGAATAATACACAGTGTAGGTATGTGGGAGAGCGATGTTGGAGTACTTGGCTTTGGCACCTTCTGGATAAGTGGCCTGTTGACACTCACTGCAAAGGTTTATACAACAACAACAACAAGATTTCATTTATAGAGCGCCTTTCACGTCGGGTGGACATCCCAAGGCGCTGGACAGTTGGGTCAGGACCCGAGCAGGGGGAAATGGTCAGGGTGAGGGGAGGGAAGGGAGGGAGCGAGGAGGGGGTAGAGAGTCGAGAGGGGAGCTGAAGGCACGGTCAAAGAGAAAGGTCTTGAGTCTGGCCTTGAAGAAGGAAAGGGAGGAAGCAAGGCGAAGGCACTGGGGGATAGAGTTCCAGAGCCTCGGGGCTGAGAGCCCGGCCACCGATGGTAGGGCGGTTGGGGCGGGGGATGTGGAGCAGACCGGAGCCAGAGGAATGGAGAGTACGGGCAGGTAAGTAGGGGGATAGTAGGTCGGAGAGATTATACACTATATATATTATACATGATACATTATACACGAATAATGGTCGCTTGGGATGGGGCAGGGCAACCAGCACCAACTGAGGAGGGATCGGGGAGCCAGGAACAGTCATACATACATACGCCAAGGAAGAAAAAAATCCACAAAAAATTGTACACTCCGCAGTACTTAAAAAGCAAAGATTTGGAACATGTGCATAAAAACTACCAGACAGAAATCTGCATGGATATTACCAACCAGAGGGAATTTCTTTAGACTTTCATTCTGGTTAAAGGAACTGATCAAGTCTGCAGCCTAAGTTGAATATAATTTTCAATTGCTTTTCATTCAGATTGTTCTATTAATACACTATGGAAATAACTATGCCAGCAGAAAAATAAACAGATTGCATTACCTCCATGAACAATCAAGTGGTCGCACAACTACAGTACTAGCAAACATTTCAGTTAGTATTGTTAGGTTGTCAGGGAGTGAAACAAGAGACATACGCAACATTTTGGGGGTGATTATCTAGTTTTGAGTGTTGCGAATTGAGATATAATAATCCTTGCATTTGATATAGCGCCTTATCACCTCTTCGAGATGCCTTAAAGCGCTTCACAGAATATACTGTAAAGTGAATTGACTGTATATTTTGTGGGTGAAACGCGACAGCCAATTGCAAACTGCAGTGTTTCACAAACAGTCGTGGATTGAGTCACCACTTTATTATTTTTGTTTAAGGAATTATTACACCCGGAAAACCGATCCGCCAATTGACTAACAACCGGGTTCCTACAACGCAATCAAGTTGGGTTATATACATAGCACAAACAGCTTGGCACTTGCTATTTCTCAAGCAACTACTCAATTTTCAGAGAGAGGAAAAGGAAAAATAAAACAAAATGAGCAGCGTCCTGCGCTTGTTGAATAATTCAGGCAGCGTACGTTTTGGCCTGTCAGACTCAGAACCCTGGAGCTGGTCTTCTGCAAGTCCTCTCTGCTGATGAACAGTACATTGTGTTTTGGGGGAAAGGTGAACAAAGCTTTAAAATTGCGTTGCAAGGGAATTTGAAGTGCTTTTATTTGGTCAGTTTTGCAATTTGATGCCCATTATTTCTCTGCATACATTTATATTATACTGAAACAAGTATAACAATAGGGAGGGTAAGAGAGGAAGGAAGGGAAAAAACAATCAGTCCTCTTGCATAAAACAGACACATTAAGTCAGACCCTTCAAGAAGTCATTCATCCCAAGCTCTACTTACCTCGCATGCGATTTGATGACTAAAAATTCGAATACTTTCAAGAAGCAGGATTCAAACTCTGCAATAAAACGAACACGGAGTCAAGCTCATAATCTGGCCAGAACCATCATTTTCACTATAACAGCACAGGGCTGTGAGCATCCAAGGCATGAGAAACTCCTAGATGGAAATAGGTGCACCATCCCACCTGCTGTTTGTTTCGGATTAGGAATGAAGGCAAAATGGAAGGTTGACTGCAGCGTGTTACAGTGCTGTTGCACTTGGCACTACAGCACAAATGAAAATCAACCTTTGGAAAAAGTTAAACAGATTCAAAGTTCCTGCTGTTTCTCGTCCATGCCCAAAGGCATGCTAATCATTTGCATGGGGGCTCTTTGGCTTAAAAACTTTCTGGAGACTGAAATAGTAGAGTAGAAAGCTGTGATGGAGTCAGGGTGTAGGTGCTGTACAGGAATTGGCTAGCACAAACTGCTATAAAGGTCAGTTGTATTGACCCAGGAAACACCACCCACCACTTATATTTAAGGCAACGGTTAGAAGGCTTGTGGTCACATATTGCTCTGCGGCAAACGTTGATGTAGAAACAAAAAAAATTGTGAAATTTGATTGTTTTTTAAAAAGAAATAATGTCACTTGGTCATTCAGCAGGTGATGGTTTGGGTGAGTGAATAAACCTTTGGAATAAACCTGTTTGTCATTTGTGTTCTTCATGTGCTTTCTGCACCATCAGATATCATCCCAGTGAAAAATGTTGGTGCACAAATAAACCACACTGTTTGTTTAGTAGTGAAGAGAGACTGTAAAATGAGAGACTGTGGACTTTGCACGCTGATTTAAATTCAAAACATTCAGAGGTTGGTTTCAAGACAGAAGTAATAATACTAATACTTGCATTTGATAAAGAGCCTTATCACGTCTTTGAGACGTCTCAAAGCGCTTCACAAGGATACACTAAAGTGGAGTGACTGTATATCTTGTAGGCGAAATGTAGCCACATATGAAAGTTATAAACTTGAAGGGGTATATTCAATAATAGGCAAGGCAAGATTAAACTTGCCTTGTAAAATTACAGCTTGCTCTAAGATCTGATGCAGCCATGATGGACTGAATGGCCTCTTTCTGTGAGCAAGTTTCTACGATTCTAAGCAAAAACTGAAGAGAAAAGATTTCATTGATGAACTCTTGAAGCTTGTTCATTGTAAAAGTGCTGAAAATGTTGTCCCTGGGGGAGAGGGAAGGCGAGAAACATCTAAAGGTCAGCATTTGCTTATAACAACAACCAATGGCTTTTTGGATTGAATTTTTATGGATTTTTTTTCTGGAACGCAGTGTGGGATGAAAAATTAGACATGCAGTAGTTCTTAAGAATACTAAACAACATAGTTTGTGATTCTTACAGAATGCTGCCAGCTTGTGGTGCGTAAAATGGCTCCCAGGCATTGGAATATTGAGGTAAATGGTTACCTCACCTGCGTTTCCATTCACTTTGCCAAGAAGTGACACCTCCCCCTGCTGGAGAAGCCCTGCCGGTGAAACGGTAGCTGACTTCAGCCGCACATGCATTGCAAGTTGATGATCAGCAGGTTGTATTTGAACGAGCGTCAGCAACTTGTCTCTTCCAAGCCTAAATTCCTGCACGCTATCAGGGGCCAGCTCTTGCAGAGATGTTCCAACTTAGATAACATGTTTAAAAGACAGTTTAGACACATCAAAGATACATTTGCGATCCTCAAAAAAAGGGCTTCATGAAAGAGTTTGATCGTCCTGGGTGGGGGAAGGGGCAGCAAGCGGGTCTTGGAGCTGAACTGACTTAAGGGGGACATGTTTGGCACCAGAATGTTGGCGGTCTCAGTAGTCCAGATCCTGAGCCAGGCGGGTCCGCAGTATTCCATGGCACTGCTGATCCCAGTCTGTTTGTTGGTAGGATTTGGAGGGAAAGACCAGTCACTGGAGGCAGGGACTCTTACCACTCAACTCCTGTTAACCTTGCAAGCCAAAGCCCCAATTAGTAGGGTAGTCCCAACTGGACAATCAGTGGGAAAGTTTGCCAAGCAGTGCTTTCAATGGCAAGCTATGCAGTTTTAGCTGGTTAAACTTCAGCAGGACTCCAAAGCACACTTTGGCTTTTGCTAGCCTGTACTTAATATTCTCGAGAATTAAGTAAACAGGATGATCTATCCAAGAAGAGAGTGCACATTCCATTCCATTGGACCGGCCTATCTGTTCGGATTTGGGCTTGCAGAGTTGAAGACATGTCTGCCGCTCCAAATCTGCCTCGGATTACTGCAGAACTGCCTCTTCTCAGGGCCAACTCACCGCCCCACACAGACACACAAAACATTCACAGTACTTAAAGCTCTATAAGCTGCTAATAGTTAGGATTTTCTGATGGTGTGATGTGTAATGGAATTTGAAAAGTAACCCATATTTAGCATTGCTAAGTACCAGCTAAATAACTGAAAACCAAACGATCCAGTCTGATAGTCACAGACAGAGAGTTATTCTCTCTCAATAAAACAGTCAGGTTCCCCCATCTCCGTGTGCAATGGTTCTGAGAGCAACTTACTCTCCTCAAGGCACCAACCATTCCATCAAGATTGGTCACTCTCTCTCCAAGTGACCATTCTTTTACCAGTCAATTACTGTCTGAAAGATCTTTTACAAGTTTGGGAGAGATCACAGCCATGTTTAATCCTGTCCTTACTCAATGACCAAAACTGAAAGCCAACTCAACAACAGTCTGGGAACAAAACGTACTGCTCTACAGATCGGTTTGCACGAATGCTATACTGGCAGGGAATTTATCCTGGTCACCCCTGTCGCAAGATCATGAAGCACATTCAAAATCCACTCAAACTATTGCAATGAAAAAACACTGACCATCGTAAGGATGATAAAACTAATTCCGAGATAAATATCTGCTCAAAAGAGAATTACCAGGTTACTGTGGAAACTGCTTCACTGGCTGGCTACTGAGCTCTTTAAATTTCCTCCTTTCTATTTTGTTGAGGCAGCAATTAGTAATTGACTCAGTGAAACCTGTAAAGTACAGATAAGATGTAGAGGATACATAGTAAACAGCTGTGCACCAGGATTTATTTCTCACAAAAGGCCCAACTTTATAACTCTCCAACAAATAAATGTCACAAGTTATGGTTCATGTCAGAAGTTGGATACGATTGTATCTCAAGGCTCCTCATACCTTATGTCAGTAGAACTACAATTATCTGCTGCATTCAGTGATGCAGATATGATTGTTGCTAAGAGGATTTGCTCGTGTAATTTGCTTACCAGGACAACGATTATAAAACAAATGGATATTGAAACATACGCTGGAACTGAATATCATTTTCTTTCTCACACCATTTCTCATGTTGTTAATTTCTCTTCCACAATTGCTTTTCAAATGAATTGTTGAAGTCTGACAACCACAAGGAAACCCCAGTCAATTCTCTGCCTGCACACTAACTTGTTAGATATGATAGCGATGCTGTGATCTTTCTTAATGAAATTAAAACTTACCCTAAACGAACATTGTGTGCGAGTTTATGACTTGTAATTTTGTTAGCAAGCGGAGAATAACCCTATCATGTCGATAGTCATAATCTGTGCAAGTGAGGAATCTCTTAGATAAGTGTGGTGAGCTATGACAATGGAACCTTCACACACTCCAAAAACATGTCCAAAGAGGTTATTGGTTAAGGTTTCCTCTACCAGCAAGAGGTTCGTTGCAGAAAGTTAGTGTTTAAGTTGTTCAATTTTGTATTTAATTGAATGAGAGATTCTTTTACTTGTGGGAAACAGATGTAGTTTTCCCTTGTGATCATGGAATACTAAAGTTTACTTGCTGTCTCCCAGGATACATGTGGGACTCCACACTCGCTAAACTTAACACATACGCATCTATTCTGAGGATTCAGTAAGAATCGGTTGCTCATAGCTGTAATTTTCAACTAAGGCAAAAATATTTTAAGATTTCACAAGATTATTTAATTGAAATCATAACTACAGCAATCAATATGTGCATATTCACTACCGGAAAAGGAATGGATAGGGGGCATTTGTGACATGAGCCTAGATCCATTAGGCTGGCCAAGATTTAGATCCAGTCCAGCCAAATGGGTGAAAGGCTTCACAGAAACAAAAACATTTGCAGGACAGAAGAAGGCCATTCGGCCCATTGTGTCTGTGTCAACAACTTTAAAGAACATCCTTTCAGTCCCATTTGGTTGTCTTTTCCCCCATAACCCCATAGTTTACTCGTTTTTAGTTCCCTTTATGACAAACTAAGGGATCCAATGCAGCACGTATTATAGATCTGCATTAGAAAGTTTTAGGACTTGCAATGGGTAAAACCTCTCGTATTTATGCTACTCCTGCATCTCCCTTCTTGTCCAAGGTCCTGGAACGAGTTGTTGCCTCCCAGCTGCGCTCTTTCCTCTCCACCCATTCATTATTCGAACCCCTTCAGTCGGGTTTCCGTCGGCTGCCCATAGCACAGAAACTGCCCTGGTCAAGGTCACCAATGACATCCTGACCATCTGTGACCAGGGCTCCCTCTGCCTCCTCGACCTATCGGCAGCATTCGATACGGTCGACCACGCTATCCTCCTCCACCGCTTGTCCTCCCACCTTAACCTTCAAGGCCCTGTCCTTGAGTGGTTTAGGTTGTACCTCTCCCACCGTCTTCATTTTGTTTCCACAAATGGCTTTTCCTCCACCCCCCGCACTGTCTCGTGCGGTGTCCCTCAGGGCTCTGTCCTCGGTCCCCTCCTCTTCACCCTCTATATGCTCCCCCTTGGTGACATCATCCGCAGACATGGGGTTAACTTCCACATGTTTGCGGATGACACCCAACTCTATCTTTCCTTCTCTACCCTCAACTCCACGACCACCGATGTCCTGACAGACTGCCTGTCCGACATCGAGTCCTGGACGAGAGACAACTTTCTTCAGCTCAACGTGCGTAAAACTGAGGCCCTCCTGATTGGCTCATGTCAGCGCCTCCGCACCTCAGGCGCTGACAGCATCAGCATCCAAGGCTGCACTCTCCACCTCTCAAAGCCATCAGGAACCTCGGCGTTCTGTTCGACCCTGAGCTGTCCTTTCTTCCTCATATCTACGAAACAACTGGCACCACCTTCCATCACCTCCGGAATGTCGCCAGACTACGGCACTACCTCACCCCTCACGCTGCTGAATCTCTGGTCCACGCCTTTATCACCTCAAGGCTGGACTATGGGAACTCTCTCCTCGCCGGCCTTCCCGCCACCTCCCTCCACAAGCTGCAGGTCATTCAGAACTCTGCAGCTCGTGTACTGTCCCGCACCAGGCTTCGCGACCACATCACTCCCACCCTCGCTCGCCTCCACTGGCTCCCCATCCCCCAGAGGATCGAATTCAAGATCCTCATCCTCACCTACAAGGCCATTCACGGCCTTGCTCCCTCCTATCTCTCCGACCTACTATCCCCCTACCTACCTGCCCGTACCCTCCGTTCCTCTGGCTCCGGTCTGCTCCACATCCCCCGCCCCAACCGCCCTACCATCGGTGGCCGGGCCTTCAGCCTCTCAGCCCCGAGGCTCTGGAACTCTATCCCCCAGTGCCTTCGCCGCTTCCTCCCTTTCCTCCTTCAAAGACGGTCTCAAGACCTTTCTCTTTGACCGTGCCTTCAGCTCCCCTCTCGACTCTCTACCCCCTCCTCGCTCCCTCCCTTCCCTCCCCTCACCCTGACCATTTCCCCCTGCTCGGGTCCTGACCCAACTGTACAGCGCTTTGGGACGTCCTCCCGACGTGAAAGGCGCTTATAAATGGAATCTTGTTGTGTTGTTGTTCTCTCCTGACTATCTTTCAGTTAGTTTTCAAGGGACATACCTGTAACTTGGCTCTTCTTCCTGTGGGTCTAAAAAAAGGAGTGAAAAAAAGTGTAAAAAGATTGCGCTTTTGTGGCAACTTTATGTTTACTTGTCAAAATTCAACTGAAGTAGCATATGGGAACCACATGTCCTCTATTCACCCTTCTCCCCCAACAGAGAACAGGAGAAGCTCTTTAGTGGTTGAAGCAGTGGGAGCAATCTACTTGTGTCGTTGTGCACATTGAAGTCTGTATCACTAGATCTTCAAACCTGGATTTCAATATTGGACATGTAGTTCCAAGAATGTTCTCTGACAACCCACATTATTTAATAAGTTTCCGTGAGTGACTGAACAGGCAGTATTATTCTGCACACAAAGTGGGAGAAAAAGTCCACTTGACTGGATTTATATTGCATTCCACTGTGTCCGCAATTTAACAAACTCGTTTATACAGCCTTCATTTTGAATGTTTTTCTGAATGTTCTTTTAAGAACTGCAGAAAAAAATGTCTTCAAAGATAAAACTGAATTCAACAATTTGCCAAATTCTAAAATGCTACATAAACAGAGAAAATAAAGTGCCAGGTGGAATTTCCTCCCTTGGGTGTTTGCAAAGAAACCACTTAGAACTGGCTCAGCAGCAAGGCATCCTACACTTAAAGACAATACTTTGGAAGGCCATAAAATCAATGCTGCTTGAGTTGATGTCCCAAGTGAATTTCACAGAATGATACAATGATGGAAATTTTGAATTGGAGGAGGCTATTCGGCCCATTGAGTCTTTTCTGCTGCCAGCTCCTCCACTGGAGCTAACTACTCTATGCCAATTTCTGGCAAGCTGGAGAGGAACTGGTTGTAAATGGATTTGTGAACGCAAATCGTCCCTGGGAATCAGTTCCCAAAACACAATCAAGTATTTCAATAAACTTCACAGTGTTAACCAAGCTTAAGTAACGCATCAACACATTTAGGCTGCTAGGAATGTTGAGCATAAGTTGGAACATTTCTTCCTCAGTGAAGAAACATCATCCGAATATTGTGTCAGAATGTCAAAGCAATCTTGAATTAATATGATATTAACATTTTAATTAATTTTACTTGAGACACCAGGGAATTTACAGATTTGGACTTCACTTGACTGGCATTTTTCATTTTGTGCCAATATTCAAACAAACAGCACTTGAATCTGTGCTCATTGTTTTATTTTGAATCTGGCTCCCTTCCACATCACCAGTAATTCTCATGATGCATCACATCACACAGCTCATTTTATGACATTTGAAAGCAAAAGCAAGCAAATATTCAAATTTGTTCTAGATTGCAATTGATCAGTGCATAATTTATTCAGTGGTTAGCATGAACCAGGTAATTTTTGTTGCAAAACACAAGCATTAAACAAATCAAATTCCTGGAGAATGTGCATGTGGATATCCAAAGAAGTGTGCAGATACATGAATTAGTTTTGCTTTCCATTGCAATCAAGGCTGAAATTAATTGATGCCAAAAAAGAGCATCTTATGCATAGCATACATAACAGATTTCCAAAGTAACATGGGAAATCAACAGCTAATTGTTTACTGTGGGTAGACCATCCCAATGAAATAAAAAGGCCAATTAAGAATACATTTCAAATGACATCAGTGCTGTCAGTACCTGCTGAAATCACTGAACTACTGTAGAAAAGGAGAGAGATAATACAATAGCATTTCGAATGAAGAAAGCCTTTTGGCCCATTTTATCTCAACCTTCATTTGGAATACCAATAATCCTTCCCAATACACACCAAGTGCATTTCTTAATCAAGTCCAAAATCCTGGTCTCTACTCCACTTCTCGGCAAATCATTAAAGTTGCTTCTGCAAGGTCCCTCTAACATTGAAGGATTAGCTATTACTTGTCTCTGTATTGCCTGAAGGGTGCCTTACATTGCCACTTTCTATACCCGAGCCTGTATGGGTACTATTGCCACTGCCAGTGGCCATAATAATAATAATCCTTGCATTTGATATCACATCTTATCACATCGTTGAGACATTTCAATGGACTTCACAGAATATATTGTAAAGTGGATAGATTGAGTATTTTCGCCCACAAAATACACAATCAAAATAAACGGTAAGTTTAGCGACATCTATCAAAAAATATAAAAGCCCAGTTCTTCCTCGGAAAAGGATTTCAGGAGTAAGTAATCTTTGTCATGTTTTAATCCTGTAAACAACCTGAGTTCAACTTGAAAACATTCATTAGAAAAATGATCTAAACTAGCTCACTATGAGACAGTTATTACATTTTCTGATGGCTGTCTTACCCAAATCCATTAGCCTAATCAGGCAACAGCAAACAGCAATATCCTTCAGTGCATTTGATAAAGGCTTTCTAGCATTCCATGTTCAAAAGTGTAGCCTAAGAATGTAAATTAATGCTGTAAAGACTAATAATTTCTTACTCGTAAAATGTGTACTGAGCCAACTTACTGTGCTGTCAACTGGCTTTGCATTTATCTCTTTTTGAAGTTTACTAACTGCATCGTTTACTGTAAAGGCTATTAAAAATGGATAGNTTTTTGCATTCCATATCAAGAGAATTGTAGGGCAGGGATGAGCACAGACTTCTACTAACACTACAAAAGTGCATTTAATACCACAGGCATAGTATCAGAGGTTTGCTTTAGTGCATGGCAGTCTCCAGCTCTGATCAACATCTGGCCAACAATGTGAAACTTCATTTTTATTTGTAGATTATTTCTTCACTGAGCTGGTTGTCAAGCATGAAACTACCTTCCTGTTCTGTTCTGGTTAGCAGAGCTGCTTGCACAAATTTCAAAATGTAATCCTCTTTTAACACAAGAACACAGAAAGATGCATTAAACATCAAATCCTGTTCCTGTGATCTGCTCTATTGCTAGAATCTCTCAGTTGGTCGACGACACCCTCACCTCATTCCCACTGCTGCCGAAATCTTCATTCAAGCTTCCGCCACCTCAATGATAGATTTCTCCAACACTCTTGTTATCCCGTGGAGATGGTTGTGGAGAAGGCAGCATATGCAAATAACTCTCATCTAGATTATAAGAACTGCTCCCTCCCTCTCATTCATTTCATATTCAACCTAAAATGGGGCAAATGCCCTCGATTATTTTGATTAATTTGTCTTAGTTCCTCAACATACTGAACAGTTATCACCGTGACTCAAATGAAAGTAGAATTTGTAAGATTTCCTACCTAAGTCAAAGATGGTTCTTCTTTTCCTTTGAACTACAGGGTACAAGAAGGTGCGGTGTTGTGGACGATTTAAGTTTTCTCCTTCACTTAAAACACCATAGCTGTCATTGCTCCGAAAGTAGCTTAAAATCTTCAGGAAGGAAACCCAAAGATGAGAGATTGTAAGGCCAAAGACTAAGTCCCATGCAGTTCACAGCTTGAAGCAATCTTTTCCAACAGCGTACAAGTTTACTCTAAAGTGCAGCTTTCCACAATCTTCCAAAGAGTCAAATTTGAAGGCAGTTCTTGAAAGTGGAAACTGATCCTGCTGAAGGACTACAGATCTACGCTGGAAATGTCCTTTCAGCTAACCCCTAAGCACATCCCCAGTTCTTCTTTGAACAGGGTTGTCCAAGGCCTCATTCTTCACAGGGCACAAATAGCCGTTCAATTGCTTCAAAATCTGGTACATTTCAGATGAAAGGGTATTAAAAACAAAGGAGAAAGCTGACATCTACACTCAGGCTTCAAAACACAAAGAACAGGAAGGAATTGCGATGCAGTTTTGTCATCTTCATTTGAGAGCTAGAACCTGGAGAGTCACTGCCTTAAGAAGAAACTGCAGGGAAGGGACACAAAGCTTTTCTGCTGAGCCCACAAACTTTCAACTTCCGTACAGTGAATTGTAGGCCACAGTTCGTCTCTACATCACTCGCGATGACTAACAACGCTTCATTGACTGTGCGCCAAGATTGTTTGCTGGAATGTAATGCTTCCCCAGCAAGAAATCCGAGACAGAGAAATGGAGGCACGGCAATTCCAGTAGGAGTTGGTGAAGCCCATGAGCATGCACGTCCATCAGAGACAGCGCTCACTTTGACTGCAATAGCCACATTAACAGATTTGTTCATGCAAGGAAGAGTACCACCATTAGCTGATGTCAAACCTTAACTACTTGCATTCAGGCAGAACAGAGCACTTCAGAGAAGCTGTGATTCATTCGGCTCCTTGGTTGCAGGGAGCTGATATTGAGGTATATGAAGTGTTTCAGTTCACACACCCCAATACACTACAACAAAAGCACAGCTCTCTCCCTGGCTAATTACTGGACTGTAAGCAATCCATGGGACTTTGTCTTGAGGATATTTCTCGCCACATTTAAGCTGACACATTGAGAGCTCACCGAATTCATATTACTTAAGTTTAGTTTCATAACAACAAGATTATCCTCGATAAAATCTCTCCCTCTCACACACACACACACATCGCTTCAACGAAAGAATATAAAATCAAATTTCTATTTGGACCATTCTTTGATCACACAAAGTTTGATTCCAACATGAGTTCAGCAATTTATGTAACACACAAATAGTTTTTTTTAAGCTTCTGAATGCTTCTGACTCCCAGTAGATAAAGATCTGTAATGCTTTTTCATTCTCGCCTGGAACTTACATTTGAAAATTTGTTTAACAAATGGATCAAGATATAAAGATTCTAAACCCTCAACAAACAGAACAGCACTCACTATCTCCAGCTGTACTGGAACCAAATCACACAGAAAAAGCATACACCATTAAAGCCATCTTCTTTGACATCTTTCATTAGTTTAAACATATGGTAAAAAACAGAATACACATCGAACCTCATGATTTATACCCCAACTTGTGGCTTTACCCACAACTCAAATTCTAGTTTTATCTCTTGAGAGTTATCAAGTCATTTGTGAGATTTAATTTGTATCCCATAGTCTTCATTATGGACCTTTGTATAACAGTAATGTGTGTAATTCATGAAGGTCATTAATCCACATACAATCTATGTTCTTTTCCATTGTTTTTCACAAGAGGTTATGCCTTTCACTGACAGACTATGGTCGACTGCACAACTGGAAAACATTGTGCAGTTTTTAAACTTTCCACAGGCACTGAAATGCAAGCAAACATTGGGCAAGAGAGAAGGAACCACATCATTGGGATCCCAAGTTAAGCGGAGTTGAATCAGTAAATAATGTCTCATCACATAGAAAGTTGAAAAATTGGGACTGGAAGGAAAGGATGCTGAAATGGTAAAGGGAATGGAAAACAAATTGATATAGATATCAGCCTGGCTCAGTTGGTAACACTCTCACTTCTGAGTATGAGTCAGAAGGTTTTGGGTTCAAATTTGTCTGTATGTGCAAATTGGCTGCTGCATTTGCTATAAAATACACAGCCACACATCTTTACAATAAAATCTTGTCAAGGGCTTGAGACACCACCTCCCGATGTGAAAGGCACGATATCAAATGTAAAGATCATTATTACTTTACACTGCCACCTTGGGAGACCGGTTCTCTTTATACTCCGGAAATTCCAAAGGGAAATATCCTTGTTTTGGCGAGATGCTCTGCTTTTTATGCAATACACTTCTGACTTGTGAGGCACATGTATTCAAAGCATTTTAAATACATGTTAAAGGATTGAAATATAAGAGCATTTTTATTGAGGAAGGAAGCTGCACAACCCATTTAAATAAAATATTAAACTGCTTTCAGCTGACTGAAGAATTTCATCCGTCGCTTTCTTCAAAAAGTACATAAAACTTCCTGCCAAAATTATCAGCCTCACAACAAGAATTTTCACTGTGACTATCCTTTATTCCAATACTGGGTGTACAGCTTTTACACCAAGGCTATCAAGTTGTTGACACTCCCTACATACCCATACCTATAAAGGCTCTACGGTGAGTTCATCTCTCGATAATACAGCATTTGAAACAAATGTGAGTAAACATAAACATAATAGAAAAACAGACTGATGCTAAAAGATCATCAGTAAAGTTTAAACTTACAATCAGCTGAAAGGACTGTAGTGCAAAGTAGGAAGAAGAACCAGAGTTACATTCCAACACAACCTGAACAGTGAGATTGTTGCCTCTCTGTGCTTGGGTTTGCAGCCACAAGGTAATGAATATAACAATTCACCTAAAAACAACTACGGATCTCAGCATACATCAAAATAATGAAACTAATGACTGCGTCTTTCATAGCTGACAGATCCATGATTGCTTTCAAGTTCCTTCTCATTTCATTGATGTGACAGACGACATTTTCAAAAAGCAAGCAGCAGCAATATGTTATTTGAAGCCAAGATGTTGGTTTCAAATATCTAATTTCTTACCTTCTGGCGTTTAATGTAGGCAATAAAAAATATGCACATATGCCAACGGGGAAGGACAAAAAAAGGAAAATAATCAATTGATTTATAAATAAATACATTTTGCACCAAGCCTTCAGAAATATATATTTTAATAAAAAGTAACACACCTGCTGATGTTGTTACCCTTCGTTTCCTCTACACATTTCTTGAAGTGCTCTATAATTAGTCCCTTCGGTCCTGATATTTAAATCAGTAACTATGAAAATACAAGCTCGTACCTCATTTATAGAATTATGAAGACATACATCTGCTAATTTTATTAAAGATGTTACACTACATTACATTTATTCAAAAGACATTTTAAATTGGATTCCACTAATTTGATTTGTTCAAACAAATGTTAGAACCTGGAAATTCAAATAAAATGTTTTAAAAAATTAATAGCTGACATCCCAATTTGCAACTGGTATAATTTCTTTCAAAGCTATTCATTTTAGCTGAACTCATGTCAAATATGTCACTGCTGAGGTAAAGAATATTTTCCATTTAACATCTGTGACTGCTGCAGGCTCTATTCCCTCAGGTATGCCCCAGCTCAGGTACAATGCAAACTCAAGCTGAAAAAGCCCTGACAATATGTCTAAACCTCACCTTCACAACAACCTCCACCAACAGTGTGAAACTTTCAATGTCACTCCTCTGAGCAAATAGGTCAAACTAGTAACTTAAGGGGACAAGCTATGTTTAGGATGCTTAATACAAAATTATATGCATAAGCCACACAATATCCAACCATATGAGCTACAGCAGACTGGACAGCAGTACATATCCAGCTTCTCAAATTCTTCTCAAATTGTCAGCCTAAAAATCACCGCACTTGATAGTAATTACTTGTGAAATACTTTGAGACGTGATAAGGTGCTATAAAAGTGGTAGCATTTTTTAAAACTTTTTCCAATGTGCTGATCAGAAATAAACCAACCTTTGGGCACAAAAGGGAGAGAATGTGCATTTCATTATAAACACAGGAATTTCCATGTGGAGATGGCATGCATAGAACTCTCAGTCTGGTTTGGTGATGGGTTTCCACATGTGTCATGGCTGATAAACATTGAGTAGTTGTGGGTAAATCCTTCATAGTCCAGGAGATACATTATTATTATATTATTATATTATTATTATTTTACAAGTCTAGGATGTCAGCAATCTTTAGCATAAGAACATAGGGCTCCAATCAACACACCGGGAAACAAGCCATGGAATTACAACAGCTGACAAACCCAATGGGAAGAAAGAGGTTACAAAGGTAGGATGGCAATATGGCCAGTGGAGCTGGAGTCCTTTCATTGAGTGGGCATAAGTCACAGCAACCTTCAACAAGATACATTCCTCTTTATTGCAAAGCATTTGTATTGATCCTAACAATACTTAGTAAATTAGGTCAAGGATAACTAAAAACACCACCAGAACTAAGAACAAACATGTTTACGTCCAATAAGAAAAACTTGAATTTTGGTGCATTACTAAAAGGATCTTATGGTTCATCTGATATTATACAAAAGAGGATAACAGTAGAAAGAATATCAATTGTCTTACAGCATAGAATATCACTGGACTCATTGGCATAAATCAAGAAATATTCAATAAAGGATAATCTGGAAACACACTACCGATTAAACACAGATTTACCTGGACTATTGCGAATGTTTGGGGCCCGCTTCTTGATAGTGGTGGCCACTTCTGGCCCACGAACCATGTACTGGCCACCACTGCTCTATTACTTGGTTTACATTTTGCAAATTGTCACAAGAAACAATCTTCAAACCATCTTTGAGGTATGCAGTCACAAAGCAATTTGTTTGCTAGAGCCAATCTACCAGAACATCTGACCAGGTGTATATGTATGCAACCATCAAAGGGCTTTGAATTGATTGAGCCTCTCCTCAGAAACAGTCCCTTAAAATTCTTGGATAGTTCAATGCCAGTAAGTGAAGTTCTGTGCGTTCCTTCATGCAGTTAAAATAGGCATCAGTAGCCAAGTCGAATATAGATATTTACGTAAATTGGACTTAACATAGGCCAAAACTCTTAACATTTGCAAAGCAAACAAAATAAATGACTCACAAGTAAAACTGCTATATCTTGGTAATACATTCTAACTTGAGAGAAAAACATTAAGCCAAACAAAGCCAGGTGTCAAATTAAAATCAGTTATTAAGTTATGTCAGACTTCTTCTGACAGAACAAGGGCTAAAACCTAATCCAAGAAAAATACAAGCATTGCTAAAATGGAAAGGAAACTAATAAACAAGCCCGAGAAAGACCTCTGGGCACAATTATTGACATGTAATCAAAACCTAAACAAGTGACTAGCAAGCAACGTGAGCAGAGCTGTCAATACCAAGGAAATGTTTATGAAATGAGACAGATTACAAACTCATTAATATATACTGAGCTCTGCTTATTTTTCAGTGTAAAAAAAATGCTATGTTCCTAAACTGAACTGTGCACGTCTCGTGAAAGTGACATGAGACACCTCTCGCTTGTTCCTGGTCCATCACTTGTCAACACTTCAACACAGGACCCGGTGAAAACACACCGCTTCCAAAACATTGCCCTCCAGTGGTGAATGGCTAATACAAGACTTGCAATCTTCAATTTCTTCATATGCATTCCAGTTAGTAGGGATCTCATTAGTCAGGAGAGATAGCATCAGTGCATATAAAGTGTCTACCTAGAAGTTGAAAGCAGTACTGCTAGAGTTCATTCTGAGAACAAATGTGAGATTTTGGATAACAAAGAAAAATTTACTGAATATCAATGCTTTACACTGAAAAGAGGGCTTCAAGCTGATTAAAATATTTGGATTGCATTGTACTTCAATCAGCTATCTGACCCCTATTCTAGCATAAAACATGCTGAAATAATCATTACAAACTTTGGAGCTCAGCTTTTTTTTGTCGAACAGAAAAGCAGATTTTTTTTAAACCTATCCAATCCATTTGAACCTATCGGATACATGCAACATTGACAGTTCTAACACTAACAGCAATTTGTAATCAATGTGAGATAGGCTGTCCACACATCACGATGAACAATAAATATGAGTCACATACTTGTTCTCATAGATTGCCAACCTTAAATTACCCAGTTACATTTGCCAGACTGCACCAAGCAAAAGAGGGACAAATGGAACAAATATGGAACAAATGATGTTTAATTTAACTGAATGTAACTAAAAATATTCAATTACACGTTACCAAAAAAAACACTTTAAAAATGGTCCCAAGATGTAAAACATAAAGGTTTCCCAATCAAAGCTTGCCTTCTTTCGAGAGATTAGACTGTTCAAAAATTAACTCTTCACAAGTATTGTACAACACACACGCACAAACTAACCACATCCTGCATTTTTAGAGCATCTTTCATACAGGATAGAGTCTCAACGGGCTGTAACCAGACAGACAATATATTCTCTGTAATATCACACCTCATTGTGTGTCAGCCTGGCTAGTTGGTAGCACTTTCACCTCTGAGTCAGAAGGTTGTGGGTTCAAGCCTCATGATGGATCTTGGAATTCATATGGTCTAGGCCAGTGGTGGCCAACCCATGGCCCACGGAGGGTGTCAAGAAGTGGCCCGCAGAACATTCACACTAGTCTATGTAAGTCTGTGTTAAATCAATATTTTGTTTCCAGTAGCTATTCGGTAGTGATATTTATGGTGTGGCCACAAATCAAGAAATATTCAATCAAGAAAAAAAATAGTTGGTTGGCCCCCACTGGTATAGGCTGACACACCAATACAATGCTGGAGACGTGCTGCAGGTATCATCGTTCAAATGAGATGTGGGACACTGCTGTGTGCAATTAGCTGCTGCATTTCGCCCACAATATACAATCACTACACTTTACAGTATATTCTGTGAAGCCCTTTGAGACGCTTCAAATACGTGCTAAGGCACTATATCAAATGCAAGAATTATTATTATTATTAAACTGAGGGTCCCTTCTGCCTCTAAGTAGATCTTAAAGATATGATGGCTCTATTCAAAAAGTGATGGGAGTTTCTTCTAGTATCAACAATCCCCAAAATAAAACTGGTCATTCACTTTATGGACGTTTGTGTGACACTGCTGATTGCAAATTGGCTGCTGTGTTCGCCCACAAATTACAGTCACTTTACCAGTATATCCTGTGAAGCACTTTGAGACATCCTCTTGATCTCAAGATAAGGGCAATGCTGGCAGCTCCAACATATATTCCATTCCTTCGTTGTGTTGAGAAGGTGGTGGCTGTATCTTCCAAAATCCACTCCTAGTTTATGTGGCTGTAAGCAAAGCTTTCTAAAATACATAAATGAAGATCCTGGCTTTAACATTGTAGTCTCCGATTCTTCTTCCAGCTCCCGGCTGTATTATTGCATTCTCTTATTCCTCCTTCAGCTCCTGGCTGCATTCTTCCGTTCCTGGACCAGCTCCCGTAACCTGGAGGACTCTAGTCCACTGCGTGTCAGCGCCTTGGGACGTCCTCCTAACTTGAAAGGCGTTTTACAAACGTAATTTGTTGCTGTTGCCACCTCTGACACGGGACTATTTACGGCAAAACCCAAATTCTGAATTATTTTAAACTGGAGACATAAAAATATACAGGTCTTTCCAACAATACATTGTTTAGGAGAATACAATGTAAATCATGGAGATAAACTAAACCCGGTATAAATAATGAATAAAACAGGTCAGACCTAAACTAAGTTTGGCAACTCTTGGCAGATGCTTGGAATAGGATGATACAGAATGTCAGAAAGAGACAGAATGTCCATTAAAAAAAACACTGATATTTGGGGATGGTTGGGATGGCTTCAATTTGCTTTAATATGATGATGAGATCCCCAGTAGTAATACAACATAAAAACCTGTAAACTCAATGTAAAAATTATGTAGCTAAGGAAGAGAGGGAGGAAAAAAATGATCTAATGCCCAACATGTGTCCACCCACACGGCTGGAATCACTTTTGCTGCAACATTTACTCAGTTGCATCAGAACCAAACTGTAAGATTAAACCCGAGTTAAATAACCTCCGTATTAACCTTTACACATCCCCATGTCAATATAATCCTTTTTATAATATGCAATTCTTGGCAGCTACTAAAATGTTTTTCTCCCTCCCCTCCCCCACACTGGGATAGGCAGCCGGGCTAGTGCTAACTTCTGATTTAAGATGGCTACCCGAAACACTCACTCCATTTCTCAGACAGCAAGCACGAGCTCAGTCACAGTAAAATTGAAGGAGACAAGTAGCAAATAAAAAACACAGGACAATAAAATCAGGTGGAGAAATAAACCGACATTTTTAAAATTGCAAGCATAACATGCAAGTAGCAGGATTTTCTTTTGTGTGACAACTGTACTTTCACACAACAGACCTTTAACATAAGCGTTCACACAATCCTCCCGACTACGGTAATGAATTAAATAAAAGTACAAAAAAAATTACACATTTCACTTTTATTCCTATTGCAAACCACCCTCTTCTATGGCAACATAACAGCCAAACTGAGGCTGGAGCAAGTCAATAGGAAAAGTAAAGGTCAAGAATTTCAGGCTCATTCATCAAATGTTTGTAAATTACACATAAGAATTACGCTACCAATACCTAATTTTCAAAACCTTACCTCAGAGGTTAGATATTCCTGTTTGATCCATGAAGGCTTTCAGTGATCTATGTTGAAGAGCTCGTCCTTTGCATGTTACCCAGTCGCATTATTTCACTCACAACAAACCAGACACAGCGTTAACTGGCATTTTTGCTTTTGTGGTTACAATTAAAGAAGGCAGGTTGTGTCTAGACTCGTTTCGAGAACCAGTACCTACCCAGCTGAGTAGTTACTGTACTGGCAACTAACACAATGAGACTCTCTTATTCTTAACGTGCCTAAGCCTGTACAGTCTGACAGAGCTCTTGAATGCAGTGTTAATCTGCGGAACAACTACAATCTTTTAAAACACAGTGACATTTTACCATGATATCATGTTGTAGCAAGTAGAGTTATGATTGCTTCATTGCATCTTATCAGATGGCTTCCATTACATTTGGTTTAAAATTGATAGCTTGTTTTTTGGTTTGTTTAACTTGAACACAACTTGCACAATCTGTCCACACCCACTCTCAATTGATCGTGTTAAACACAGAGAAGTGACAAATAATTAAACAATGTGGCCAAGCACTACTGTTTATTAGCCTTCACAGCTGTGATTTACCCTACCTGTGCCCAAGATATTCAGGGTCCATAGTATTCTTGAGCTGCAAATACATTATTATTGTTATCTTAGAATTTTATGAAGTTCAGTCTGGGTTGGACTTTTCGCAAATAACACCACCTGAATAAGGACATGCAGGTATTTACAGATTGTTCCAATTTTCTCCCCTTCTCCCCTGAAGGCATTGACTCATGTTTGGATAGTGTCCAACAGCAGCCATCCATTCTCCAGTTCCTCACCCAAACGGTTGTCCTTCAACAGCCAGCCTAGCAGTAAATAATGGCAGAATATTCAACTGTAGGGATATGATAGCCAGGTCCCATCCTGTCCTCCAGCAAGGGTCACTGAATAGTTATGAGATTTCACCTGGATCTGTACAGACTTTTTTTCTTAGCATTTTAGAATATGAAAACAGGAGGGTTCCCAGTATAAACAACACTTGATATACCTCCTCATTTTGACATAGCTCCCCTAACAACTACCTTCTGCTTCCTTCCCTTCAACCAATTTCAAATCCATCTACCCCTTCTGAACCCATGTTGGCTATCATTTATTAGATTTTTTTTAATACAAGTTATCTTCCATATTCTATCTGATGATTGACTCTCTTAAGTTTTCTAATTATTGAGGTCAGACTAATGTGTCAATTGTTGCTAGGTATGGTTCTGACACCTTTCTTCAATATGGAAGGATTTGCTTTGCTTCCACCTCAACAGTGGTGACTGACTCCTTCATAATGTTGGTCAATGTAAAATCTCACAAATCTCCTGCTTCATCTCCCTAAGAGGTACCTCCCTGGGATATCTGTTTGCTGGAATGTTGGAGAGCATATTTTTAGTGTCTGGTTAAAAACAAAACTACAGGAAGTAGATCTTTAATTTTTTTGCCCTGAAAATAAAACCATTTGTTATTCAAGAAATATAAAAACAAAATTACACAATCCTTGCAATTTGATGTAGTGCCTTATCACACTGTCAAGACATCTCAAAGTGCTTCACAGGATATAACCCAAAGTGATGCGACTGTGTATATTTTATGAGCGTAAGTTGCAGCCAGTTTGTGCACAGCAATGTCCCACAAGCAACCATGGAATGAGTGACCAATATTATTTGGGGGATTGTTGGCCAGACACCAGAAGAAACCCCCATCTCTTTTTGAATAGTGTCATGGGATCTTTAATGTCCACTTGGACAGACAGATGAGACCTTGGTTTAACATCTGATTCGAAAGATGGCACCTCAGACATTGCTGAACTCGCTCAGCATTGCACTGGAATGTCAGAGTGGACTATAAAAGTTCCAAGTCCAAATGTGGGGCTTGAACCCACAACTTTCTGACTCAGTAGCAAGAGTGCTACTAACTGAGCTAGGCTGACAGACCTGAAATTATGCAAACTTGCCATAAATGTACTCTGTGTTTGGCAAATAAAAAGCATAGCAAGGCTGTTTGAGAACATACTGCTAAGGTAGCCAGGAGGCTGAACTGGACAGAGAATATGCCAAATGGAATGCTTGGCTGAGCTCTGCCGGGAGTCAGTTAGAGCAAAGAGCTTTTCAGCTACCAAGAGATGTAAAAAAAATATTGTTGTGAAACTAAGCCTGCTGGGGTGACAATGAACCTGGAGCAGTTGGAACCAGCTGCATTCCAGGAAGCACAGTGTTCATTGAAGCAAATTCTTTCTGTTCCCTTTTGATTATAGAGAGCACAAAGTGAAAACAAAAATATAGAATTTCAACCATAAGATGCATATTTTTGCAAGATCTGACAGTGGGAAGCTACACAACAACACACGCCAGATGCAACCAGGTCTGGAATCAGTTTCTCTGGAACTGATTTAGTGCTGTGCACTGCAACAATGATGCTAAGCAATTCTTCACCTTCTTTACTCACCGGCATGATTTAACAGCAAAGAATTCAAGATTAACGTCTGTAAGGGATTGGCAAGAGTCCAGAAAAATGGAGCCACCAGCCATGACCTGAGTCCATCTAATACATCCATTTCCACCAGTTGCTTCAATCCACATATATTCTGCCCAGACATTGTATTAGTAGGGCTTCCCAAGAAATAATATATAGCAATGCATTGGTTGCAGTTTTTTTTATTCCACAAGGAAGTTAACCACATTAAGGCAAGAACAACAAAGTCACAAATGGAGTTATGCAGGTCACCTTGACAAAGTGAGTTCTTCTGTTACATTTTTAAAAAAATCCAACGGCTGTTAACTGGTTTCCTTTAAACTTACTGCGTGGAACAAGATGTTCTTTTAGGTTTCTTTTCAGGTGACAGAATAACTAAATTGGTAGCTCTCTGGCCTTGGGAAGTGGTAGGTTGAATCCTTGATGTCTTATAATAATCCTGGCATTTGAGCTCATTGTGTATCGGTTGACACTGCAATGCAGTGAGTCTAGTGCGAGAGATATCAGCATCTGGACCACATGTTAAATTGAGGTATCATGTCCTTGTTCAGGTGAATTTTAAAGATACAATGTTTTGGTTGTCTAAATCCTCCTACTTTTAAAAACTACAATAAACAACATGCATTTATATAGCGCCCCTCACGCAGGGTAGCGTCCCAGAGCGGAGACAATCAGGTCTCCTCCCAACTTGCTCTCCTCTAGGGAAACCAGTCCTCGTTTCTATAGTCTTAATTTCAGTAAACTCTCTCATCCCTGGTATCATACTAGCAAATTGCTCCATAGCCTCAATATCCTTCCTGTTTTGGAGTGCCCCAAAAAACAGAACACAATATTCTTAAGAGGTGAGTAACCAATAATTTATAAAGACTTAGCATAAGGAAATGAGTTCATTACGTGAGGCAGACAACAATCGAAGTTTGTCAAATTTTGCCTGCCAACGGCGGAGATGTAAAACATGCCCGAGTCTGCAGAGCCGGGGGAAGAGGGCGGGGGAGTAAAACAGCAGGAGATTAGAGTTAGGTTGGGGCAAGAGTTGGAGGCATTTGAAGGTTAAAATGAGAACCTTTAAATTGATCTGCTGAGGAATCGGGAGCGAGTGGAGTGGTTTTTGCCTGCGATGGGGATGATGTGGGGGTGGAGGCAGGCAATATTGCTCAGTGTAAAGCCAATCTAGTAAGAAAAAGCAGTGGTGACCATAGGCAGAAAACTTGCAAATTAACCACAGGCAGCTGTGTCTGAAAGGTATGGGGAAAGGAATTTGTAGGATGTAGCGAAAAATCTCAAATGATTTTGCTTTGTATTTCATGTTTCACCAATGACATGGTCGGTAAACCATGCAAATACATGAGTTTTCAGCACGAGGCCATGAAACCGATACAGGTCGTTTTGTTGACGCATGGCTCTTTGAAAGCAGAATCTTTGAATATATTTTCCACGGTAGGCACTGAACACTACTGACAGAGCTACCACTAATGTGCCAGGCAGCCACAGAGTAATGCTTAATTTTAATCATTATCGGATTTTCCAGATACAATATACAATGAAGTCATTTGTGGTCATTTTTAAATAGAGCCTAGATATAATCAGAGGGCTAGAAAGTGGGAGAGACTAGAATTCTGATAAGTGAGTACACTTGAAAATTTCAGTGAAATTCCTGGATTTTGTACCAGAAGTTTTGTTTAACGTAACTATGAAAACTGTTGCTTACTTTATGGTGTACAGTTCAAGGCAATTTTTTGCAAAATAACCTGTATAAATTTGATGTGATTTACAACATAAACAAATCCCGCTTGAGGAGTATTTTTAAGCAATTCAAAGATTCGGTTTATGCAAATTTATGTAGATTAATTCTATTTTCAAAAGGGAATTGGATATGTTCTTGAAAAGGAAGATTTTTCAGGGTTATGGGGTAACAGCAGAAAGTGGGACTAGTTGGTAGCTCTTTAAAAGAGCCACAGGAACGATAGGCCGAATGGCCCCCTTCTGTGCTGTAAGATTCCATGATTCTATTTTGAAATTGATTTGGCCTTCACTTCAAAAAATGGTCCTTCAACAGTTTTAGGCAATTTAATGGATTAAATAAGTAATACTGTTAACAGGAGATGAAGCTGTGCAGGAACAACTGAGAATGGAAATTATTAATCCTGCATCCTGCTCCAACTCATTCAGCAATGTAATATATGCAATATAATAATCCTTGCTTCTGTATTGTGCCTTTCACATCAGAAGATTGTCTGAAAGTGGTTCATATGATTTATGTGTAGTATATTTTGTGGGAGATTCTAGTAGTTAAATCAATCTCATTGGATGATGCAGCATTTATATTCTCATGGTAGGGAGAAAAATGTTATAGTGATGATGTTAGTTCACAAATGAAAAAAATGTTTGTATGTTCAGGAACTTGTCCCAATGGTTTCCACTGTTTTTAAATTAGTAGACACCAGCAGAGCATAGTACTTACACCTAACCAAAAAAGAAATAGCAGAGTGCTGATGCAAATTACTCCACAATTTAACAGTGAGGTGTCAGTGGAAATCTGTTCTTGCGTCTAACCAGCTTTCCCTCTCTTTATTTCCTGTTATTGTACTTTTGTGTATACAGTAAGCTCTTTGTGATGTCTTCCCAGCATGAAAGACGCTATATAAATGTAAATTGTATTGTACAGTCGTAACAGAAAATAAGTTTCAGTCAGTGTAGACCATTGGGCAATCTAGCCAATCTATTCCACTTCGTCAAGATTACTTCAACCTCACCATTTACTGATTCTAAACCCTTTGAATTTCCAGGAGCATATCTAGCTCCTGTTATATTGCCCGGGTTTAAAATGGAATAATATATACACTGCACCTCTACTCTGGTATAAATTGGGATAACAAATATATGGTAAAAATTTCACACAGTTCTACATTTACTCTATCAATGTAGCATTTCTTAAGGACAACAGAAAAACAGGTTCAATTTGCCAAATTCTGGATGCTCTAAAATAATAATAAAAATGATAATAATAATCCTTGCAATTGGTATAGCACCTTTACACAAAGGAGGACTTCTCAAAGCTCTTTACAGAATTTACTGTGAAATATAGTGACTGTGTACTGTTTATTTGTAGACAAGCACAGCAGCACATTTACACGCAGCAAAGTCCCACAACCAGCCATGAAGTGACTGAACAATTTTATTTTAGGGGACTGTCGGTCTCAAAACCTTTCTCTTTGACCGTGCCTTCAGCTCCCCTCTCGACTCTCTTCCCCCTCCTCGCTCCCTCCCTTCCCTCCCCTCACCCTGACCATTTCCCCCCTCCTTGCTCCCTCCCTTCCCTCCCCTCACCCTGACCGTTTCCCCCCTCCTCGCTCCCTCCCTCCCCTCCCCTCACCCTGACCATTTCCCCCCTCTTCGCTCCCTCCCTCCCCTCCCCTCACCCTGACCATTTCCCCCCTGCTCGGGTCATGACCCAACTGTGCAGCGCCTTGGGACGTCCTCCTGACGTGAAAGGCGCTTTAGAAAATGGAATCTTGTTGTTGTTGTTGTCATCCAGAACACCGGGAGAAACACCTTTCCCTTTTTGAATAGTGCCTTTGGGATCTTTAACATTGACCTGAACAGGCAAATGGGACAGGTTTAACGACTGGGCCGAAGGATGGATGCCATGTTAATAGAGTTACGAGACCCAGATGGAATCTTATTCCAAAAATGAACCTGATGGTAAATTTATATAATACAAATTTATATTTATCTTGCTCCGTTCACGTCGGGATGACATTCCAAAGCACTTATACTGTACAAAGTACTGTATAGTCTGTTATCCAACATATATTCTGCACTCCACTACTACTCCTTGGGGATAAAAAAAATTATTTTGGAATGTACCCAGTCATTATGCATTGGTAAACCACTAGATAATGTAACAGCTAATCCCTCAGAACACTTAACTCATCAAGATACAAACTATGTTTTAGGAACATAGCTACGACTTCTTGGTTCACACAATGAATTTCAGTTTAAAGCAAGCGACAGATTTGAAAGGAAGTCAAATTGGTAAGTAATAGTGAAAAGGAGAAAGCATCCCAATTCTATGAGATGTAAAAACAGCCTTCAACAAGTCTTCCAAAAATAGTATTTCACCTCTGAAAACTTCAGACGGATTTTGTAGCACCCATACGCGTCAGAACTGCACGAGCAGCACACCACAAATCACTTGACAACTATCCCATTGTCATCAAGCTTGGCCCAGCAGAGGGCAAAACTGATATCACCTATTAATCTGCATCACAATTTCAACCATCCTGACAATGAGATCTTAGCATGTTTAATCATCAATAACAAATCCATGATTTTGGATTAGAATCTCAACATTTGCTTCATTCATTGGAATGACATTGATATTTTGCAAGTGCATGGCCCAGAATTCCCTCACATTGGAATGAGGAGAATTCCACCCATAAATTCCAAAAGACTCGCAGTCCCTCGCTTGGCTGACTGTTATCTACTTTTACAGGAAATGTGTTGTATCTCTTCTCTATCACTGCAGTATAAACTACTTGATTATGGATATGTAGGTTTTTTCACCAGTACAAAAATCATCTTCAAGATTGCCATTTGCAAGGAGAACTTGAAGCACTCACCTGATCTCCTTGAGTCCCTCTCGTTGGATGACTTGTAGGATCTCCTTGTGGCTCATTGGTGTGTTTGGATACTTCTCCAGCACCTGATAAAGACAGACCGTAATGTCAGCATCAATTGTGTAATCCCTGCCGGTATCAATACTGTGGGAATATCCAGTAAGAAAATGACCCATAAGATAATTTAGAAATGTTCAGTTTTTTGATAAAATAACACTTTTTAAAAAACTTTAATTTAAACAACAACAACACATTACATTTCAATAGCACCTTTCATATCAGAAGGATATCCCAAGGCACTGGACAATCAAGGATTTGCACCCAAGCCGGGGGATGAATACAAGAGGAGTGCGGACCAAGGGAGTAGAGACATTCTCCTGATGTGAAAGTACGATATAAATGTAAATTAGTATTGTATACAAATTTAACATGGGGTTAGTTGTGCATTATTGTTTATTATTTATTATTACATGAAAATACCAAACACAAGTTTAGGAGGATGAATTTTGTATTTGTAACAATATTAAAAATGGCTGGAGAAATTGGTTCAAAGATGTTGACTTTAAGACTTTATTTTTAAAAGGAAACAAATATTTTTTAAAAATGACCTTTTCTGCAATTCGTATTATTCAAGTAACAGGAAATGTTTTCCAAGACTAGATGGCAATAGGTATTAATTAAATTGAAGTAGATTACATCAATGACATCGGGAAGGGAATAGAGGGGTATGGGAGAGGGGAAAAGGAACGGGTGGAGGCTGATGTGGAGCATTAATGCTGGCATGGACTAGTTGGGTCGAATAGCCTGTTTCCTTGCTGTAACATTCTACGTAATTCTATATTCTAAGAGCATGCAGCAGTGAAATATCTAGTTGGAGAACCAGCGAAGAAACGCACTAACAACCACTTCAACTTACAGGTGAATAAGATGGAATTCTTGCCTCTATGGTATAAATGTCATATTTAAGAGTACTTTGCATATTTTAGGAAAATTGAACTCTTCAAGATGATACAACAACAACAAAATTACATTTGTATAGCGCCTTTCACGTCGGGAGGACGTCCCAAAGCGCTGGACAGACAGATTTACGAACCCGAGCTGAGGGTCGGGTTGGGGGAGGGTGGAGGGCAGGGAGATCAAAAGCACGGTCGAAGAGGAGCCATGATAGGGGCCAGCTTGGGAATAAAACATTTTCTACTTTGCAAACTGAATATCAGCAACAAGCAATCTCAGGTCAGACACAACAAAGTCCTCTCTACCATGTTACAACAATTTGCCCTAACCTCAAATACAGTCTCAGACGTGCAAAACAGTATTGAATGAAACACTATCTCCAGTATCTACAGAACTCAAGGATTCTGGCCAGACAGGAAATACGTCAAATGTCAAGTTCTGTCAGGATAAATGGTGCAATTTAGATGACTGGCAATTATTGACATGATGAATTCATTTTCATGACAAAATATTTTAAGCGTCATTTAAATTATTTTTATATAGTTGGCATGTCAATTTTTAATTTAGGCATGAAAGCATTACAAAGGCAGACTTGTTCTGCTGGCATCTACTGGAGGGTATTGCAAAGCCTTCAGTTAAACATTGCTCTGGTTTATTGGAATTTAAATGGGTATATTTTTGGAACTACACATAATTAAAAAGTGCGTGCACAACAAACTTGTTGATGGGTACTACAGTATGGCAGTGAGTGAAATTATTAAATAAACTACTCTTTCAGGTTTAATTTACTCTTAGTCTATCCATTTCTAAATTATAGAATACGATAACATAAGCCATTTTAAAACCATTTTATTTGCTGTCTTGCATATTTGCCCCAATGGGAATAGTTCCTGTTACTTTATACTGTATTTTAATCCAAGCTTTTAACATAATGGAAATGCTCTCAATGGATAATGACACTAAGAGATGCTAAGTGCAACTTCAAATTGCATTAACTGCTTCATTAGATATAGTATACCAGGTCTATGAATCCATATGAAACACTCCATCAAGATTAGTGCAATGAAGCCGTAAATCAACAGGAAACACTTTTAAAAATACAAGATCACAAAGTACTAGGTCACAAAACTTTAAACCAATCACTTAGTTACATATCATATTATTCCTAAACAACTGACATTTAAACTTCTTTATGCTCAAGTAATGGGTGTACTTCCCAAATGATTAGTTAACTACATTATACAATGTCAATGCAAGATTAGACAAGCTTATTCTATTGACCTTTCTTACAGAGTGTGATTTCTCAAAATAATTTTAAAGGTGCATTGTCAATTCAGATTTTCAAAAAAAGCAAGAAAATAATTTATTGCCTCCTATTTGGTAGCAAAATCAATTCTTAATTAACATTCTTTTGCGACTTCCAAAACGCAGTAATTGAAACATATCTTAACAGAATAGTGATCAATGAAGGATAGATTTATATGATCAAAACAGCAACAGGATAGATTTGATCAAAGCCACACACAATGATTGAAATGTTGCAATCCGACCAATGGATATGAACACTTGTGTTAGGAAGAAATGGGTTGGTGATCACTGTATTTTCTGGTGGCAAGATAAAAAATGAACAGAGTACTCAAGTCAATGCTGACTCACTTTATTGGTCAATAGCATTTTGTAAATAATGATGATTCTCTTAGATTCCCCAACATAATAACAAGGTTAAACATTAAACCTTCCCTGGGCCCATCCCTCCTCTCAAGCTACAGCCCATCTTTAACCTCCCATTCCTCTCCAAGGTCCTGGAATGAATCGTCATGCCCCAGTTCCGCTCCTTTCTTTCTCGCCATTCCCTCATGGAACCCCTCCAATCCGGCTTCCGCACTACCCGTAACACGGAAACAGCCCTGGTCAAAGTCACTAATGACACTCTGAGCATCTGTGATCAGGGCTCCCTCTGTCTTCTTGTCCTCCTCGACCTCTCTGCTGCCTTCGACACTGTCGACCACTCCATCCTCACACACCGCTTCTCCTCCTTTCTTAATCTTCACGGACCTGCCCTATCCTGGTTCGATTCCTATCTCTCTCACCGTCTCCACTTCGTTGCCTCTAACGGTTTCTCCTCCAGCCCCCGCACTGTCACATCTGGCGTCCCCAGGGCTCTGTCCTTGGCCCTCTCCTCTTTAATATCTACATGCTCCCCCTTGGTGACATCATCCGCAGACATGGGGTCAACTTCCACATGTATGCGGATGACATCCAACTCTATCTTTGTGCCTCCACCCTCAACTCCAGGACCACTGACAGACTGTCTGTCGGACATCAAGTCCTGGATGAGGGTAAATTTCCTACAGTTGAATATGAACAAGACTGAGGCCCTCCTGATTGGCTCGCGCCAGCGCCTCTGCACCTCAGGCTCTGGCAGCATCAACCTCCATGGTTGCGCACTTTAACTCACCAAACCAGTCAGGAACCCAGGTATCTTGTTCGACCCTCAACTGTCTTTTCTTCCCCAAATCCAAGCCATGACTCGCTCTTCCTTCCCTCACCTCCGTAACATTGTCCGACTCCGCCACTACCTCACCCCTCAGGCTGCTGAAACTCTTGTTCATGCCTTCATCAACTCCAGGCTCGACTATGCAAACGCCCTGCTTGTCGCCCTTCCCAACTCCTCCCTCCACAGGCTGCAGATAATCCAGAACTCTGCAGCCCGTGTCCTTTCCTGCACCAAACTCCGTGACCCCATCTCCCCCATTCTCTCCCAACTCCATTAGCTCCCTATCCTTCAGAGGATCCAGTTCAAGATCCTGGTCCTCACATACAAAGCCCTCCATGGCCTCGCCCCACCCTACCTCTGCAACCTCCTAACCCCCTACAAACCCGCCCACTCCCTCCGCTCAGCCGGCTCTGGCCTGTTCCACGTCCCCCGACCCACCCGGCCCACCATTGGCGGGAGAGCCTTCAGCCATTCTGCCCCAACCTCTGGAATTCCATCCCCCAATCAATCCGCCTCGCCCCCTCCTTAGACTCCTTCAAGTCCCGCCTCAAAATCCTCCTCTTCGACCATGCCATCGGCCACCCCCCTTCCCCTCCCTTCTCCCTCCCTGACCCCAGCTCGGGTCTGAAATGCTGCACACTGTCAAGCACCTTGGGATGTCCTCCTGACGTGAAAGGCGCTATACAAATGTAATCTTGTTGTTGTTGTTATATCTATTATCAGGTACAATTATGTCAGCCTAGTCCAGCTGGTAGAACTCTCGCCTGTGAATCAAAAGGTTATGAATTCAAGTGCCAGTTTAGGACTTTGAACTTAATCTAGGCAGACATTACAATATACAACAACAACAACAAGATTTCATTTATAGAGCGTCTTTCACGTTGGGAGGACATCCCAAGGCGCTTGACAGTGTGCAGCATTTCAGCATTTCACGTTGCCTCAAATATAGTACTAAGAAGGGAGGTGCTGCAATGTCAGAGGTGCCATCCTTTAAATGAGACATCAAGCAGTCCCGTCTGCCTGTTCAGGTGGCACTATTCAAGAAGAGAAGGGAGTTTCTCCTGGCATTCTGGACAATAAACCCCGAGATAAAACTGGTCATTTGTTTCACAGCTGTTTGTGAGAATTGCTGTGCACAAATTGCCTGTAGTGTTCACTCACAAAATACACAATCACTACACCTTACAGTAAATCCTGTGAAATACTTTGAGACATCCTCCAGACATGACAAGCACTGCATAAGATGCAAGGATTCATTATTATATTAATAATAATCATAAGATTTTAAACAAATAAAAGACAATGCCATTATAATGAGCCTTGCAATAATGCAGGTTCATTTCAAACACAATTTGGTCATCAACCCCATCATTTTCTTGCCTCAAAATCAGGCTAAAATTTAAATCACATTGTTGACAGAGAAAGGAGCGCATTGAGGGGTCAACTGATGATATGTTTGAGTTTCTGAAGTCTCATACTCCATCACTAGAAATGGCTGCAGTGAGTCTTAAGGCTCAACATCAATACACTACTGTCAAAGTGTGTTGGACAAGTTCTCCACCAGAAGTACTCTGCCTACTACCACCTGGAATCTGGCATAAGTACAAAAGCCCTCCCTTGATGGGTTGTGACTGAGCCTTCTCCAGGTAAGAGCATCATGTACATACTTGTACAATCAGACTGCCTGTTGTGAAGCAAGCTCAAACTGCCAATTATCTAAATGAAAGGACACATGCAGGAATAAAATATGCAGCTAGAACAGATTATAGAAAGCATTTGCACGGATACTGTCCCGAGGAACAATGCCTCTCAGCTACGTGGTTGTAATATTGTTGAGGGAAATGGAGCTGGCGAGACTTTGCCGAGGCCAGTTGTAGCGTCTCTCCAGAGATTAGAGAAAAGATCATGTGTTATACTCCTAGACAACTGACTGGTACAGTTTCAGACTGAAAGTTGAACGCTGAGTTTGAAAATCTGACTTTTCATTCAACGAAGTTAACATGCCTGTGTTTCTAGACAACATTACAAATAGAAGAGTGAGAGATACTACATTTTACACCATAGACAGTTATCATGTGTTAAAGATTATAAAGCTACTTTTAGCCTCAAGGCAAAACTATCTGAACTAACTAATAGATTATTGGCCACAAACTACAAAAGCCCTATTCTTTTTATATTCTTTAAAGTTCCTGCCACTTGTGGAGAACCTTCACTGCGTTACAATATTTTAGAAAGAGCAAGGTCATACATCTGACAAGACCACATGCGGTCTCTTTATTTATCTGATTATTGGGCCTGATTCTATTGACTGCACTGTATAAGCAGAAACAGAGCAACCTAATCTCTGAAATCTACTTGGATCATTGGATAGTTTACAAGGTGTCAATCCAATCAAAACAATTTGAATCTTTCGACCCTCGTCGAGTAGTTCCCTACAGTCAGGGATAATCTTACTGTACTGAATATTAAACATTTATTCATTCATTTGACCTCTCTGTCAAATCTTTCCAGTCGTTTAAAAGGAATATTAAATGACTGTCTAATGTTGCTCTCTCCGGGCTAGCACCAGCTGAGTAGAGCTCTGCTAAAGTGCTGTTTTATTTTCTAAATGTTATTAAACAGTCAAGAGTGTGCCAACTTTCACAGCAATTAAAACACTGAACTCTAACTTTCTCTTGACAAAGTTTATTCAAAGCTCCCTGCTGGCTCACCAAGTTTATTCAGCGAGTATCTGAGACTTTTAGACTGGGAAGCTTCCAGTTTAAACTGCAGTCTGTGCTGATGTTAAACAAGGGCACAATAGGGGGGCTACATTTGGCCTCAAAGCAAGAGAGAAAAAAGGTCATCCATGACTCTTGCTGGAATACGCACATCAGATGAAGACAGGATTGGGCTCAGCTACGATTTCTTTTCTATTTCTGCTACATAATTTTGACAGTACTTGTCTCTCTTTTTTTTAAACCATTTCATCTGAACAGAGAAACACTGGAATTGAAGTGCACCAGGACTGAGCTTTGCTCAATCCTCAGATTGTGTTCAGAAATGGAACCTGTCCATCACAGTGACAAGTTAACTGGACAGCAAATCTCGTTTGACTGTTTGAGCTGACAGTCTGAATTTCTATTACATGGGTAACCTTAGCAGTGATGTTTCCTTAAACGATGACAGATTACGCCACTAATAGCATAGCCAAAAATTAGGAGCAGAAAGAGGGTGGAGGAGAGGGCTCTTTATGAAAATGCAAGGGAAAATTTACTGGCAGGATAACACCTTAAAGAGGAAGATAAATGGAGAGAACAAACAGAAGCACTGTGCCAGAAAATCAACACTGATTTCAAGAGGAGAAAAGTTTAGATTAATACTGATTTACTACATGTTTCAAGGTGAACACACGGATATTGTGGCACAAGTCTAGATTGCAGGAGTCACAAAAAAGAGTCATAATTAGCAAATCCCAAATCACAGTCAACCCTCTGGAACTCTGGACAGATGTTGATTTCAAAGTAGTCAAAGGTAATATTGGGTGTCTGAGATGATATAGAGGATATCCAAGGTACTTGTTTTAGAAATCAGTAGAGATTACGATTTTAAACTACTAAAAAATTTGCATTAATATCTTATTTTAAAAAAGTCATCGTTCACACAGCAAACATTTCAAAAGGCCCCCAATTTCCATCGTAATTTGGGAAAAGGAATACCTCTCTCTTCCCTGTGAAGAAAACACAATACAAGATAGACTTCTCTACAGAAAGGAGCATGTTTTAGTTCAATAAGTTGTATAATATTGGGTCACAAGAATTCAGACCTTGTGACAAAAAGGTAGTATGTGCAAGTAAAGCATATTTTTGTTGTCTAAATAGGGTTGAATTCTGCTGTGAACCTTTAAGAATGAAACAATGCATAATGCACATATTATGCATTGTTTCATTCTTAAATGTAATGTATTCTATTGTATATTGTATACTATAACAACTTTGAAAATATTTGCACCATATTATAAAGGACTAAATTACAGAAATGTTCAAAATTGCAGATCAGTTTTTTTCTCAAACAAATATCTCTATTAATAGTTATGTGTAATTTGATTTTGGTTTTGATTAAAAAATGTTACATTAGTCCTCAAAGAGTTTAACACACAGACATACACACATACTGACACACAGAGAGAGAGAGACAGACACACAGACACTCACATACACACAGCGCAATTCATACATTTTGGAAGCCCCAGTTTGTTTCAAGAAAAAAACACACTATCGTGATGGTCTAGGCAACTCTGCCCTCTACTGTCCTTCAACACCTCCAATTCTCCACGATTGGATGCTTGGCTCCCCAGCTTATGTATCCAAGGCAGAGGAATAGACACATCAGAACAAAAGAAAATGGAATAAAATACTGAATAAACAAGAGTAAAATTGTTTTATCCCATTCCCTGTATGAACTGAACCTGACCAGATTGCAGACTTCTAACAAGTCCCTTCTTTTTTAAAATCTTTTGGCTAAATCCCTAACTTCTGCGGTTTATTCCTTACTATTTTCTTGGTCCTTTATGCTTCAAATATTTTTCTACTTTTACTAGCTTTTTTTTGTTTTTGCCTTTATTCCACCTCATTACCACTTTTGCATGGCATGTAATCTATTTTCTCTTTAGTTTCTACTTCAGTCATTGATTGTGATTGATTTCAAGCTCCTCTTCTACTTAATGCATTTCATCTTTGTGCTACATCTGTATTATTACTATCAATCATAAAAGGTTAATAGAATTCAATTAATTTTGAATATCAGTTATAATGCACTGTATACTGTATTTTGTATATTGCGGGGATTTTTGTATTATTCGTTTATGCCTGTTTTCTGAGCCATTAGAGGGGATTTTGAATAATTGTGTAATTTTACAGAGAAAGTCAAGATGAGCATAGCTTTACTACTCTTTCATTTTCCGGTCAAATCATTATTTAACATAACATAACATGTAGGAGCAGGAGTAGGCCATTCGGCCCTTCGAGCCTGCCCCGCCATTCAATCATGGCTGATCTTCTAATCTAACTCCAGCTAATAACCTGACCCTGCCTTATCCCCATATCCCTTAATCCCTTTTGCAATAAGAAATCTATCTATCTCAGTCTTGAATATGTTCAACGACTGAGTGTTACCGGCCCTTTGGGGTAGTGAGTTCCATACATTCACCACCCTTTGAGTGAATAAGTTCTTCCTCAACTCAGTGTGAAAGGGCTGGCCTCTGATTTTAAGGTTGTGACCCCTGGTTTTAGTTTTTCCAACCAGGGGAAACAATCTCCCACTATCTACTCTATCATGCCCTTTGATGATCTTATAGGTTTCTATAAAATCCCCTCTAATTCTTCTATATTCTAGAGAATATAGGCTCAAATTGGTCAGCCTATCCTCGTAACTCATCCCCTTCATCCCTGGCACTAACCCAGTAAATCTACGCTGCACCCCCTCCAAGGCAAGTACGTCCTTCCTTAAATGAGGAGACCAAAACTGCACACAGTATTCCAGGTGTCCACCAGGGCCCTATACAGTTGCAGCAAGACTTCCCTACTCTTATACTCTAATCCTTTCATAATGAATGCTAACATACCGTTCGCCTTCCTAATTGCTGCTGCACCTGCAGACTAGCTTTCTGTGACTGGTGTACAAGGACACCCAAGTCCCTCTGGACGCTAACACATTCCAATCTCTCCCCTTCTAAAAAATAACCCGCTCTACTATTTTTGCTACCTAGGTGGATGACTTTGCACTTCCCTACATTATACTTCATCGGCCACCTACCTGCCCAATCACCTAACCTATCTATGTCTCGCTGCATTTTTTTAATGTCATCCTCTGTATTGATACTTCCTCCTAGTTTTGTGTCATCCGCGAATTTAGATATATTAACTTCGATGTCCTCATCTAGATTGTTGATGTGGATGGTAAATAGCTGAAGCCCAAGGACTGATCCTTGTGGCACTCCACTAATCACATCCCGCCAATCTAAAAAGGACCCGTTTATCCCTACTCTTTGTTTCCTACCCGTTAACCATTCCCCAATCCACGTTAATATGCTCCCCCCAATTCCATGGGCCCTTATCTTTTGGACTAACCTTTTATGCGGCACCTTATCGAATACCTTCTGGAAGTCCAAATAGACCACATCCACTGATAATAATAATAATAATCCTTGCATTTCATATCGCGCTTTTCACGTCGGGAGGACGTCCCAAAGCGCTTCACAGAACACATTGTAAAGTGAATTGACTATATATTTGTGAGCAAACCGGCAGCCAATTGCGCACAGCAATGTTCCACAAACAGTCGTAGATTGAAAATGACTAATTTATTATTGTTTTTGGTTTTGGAGGGATTATTATTAGGCGTGTGGAGTAAGGTAACTTGCCCAAGGTTTCGCCCTTTCTGGAATTGAACTCAGGTCTCTCGCTTGCAAAGCGAGTGCTCTAACCACTGAGCTACAGGACTCCAGGGTGTCCTGTGGGTGATTCACCCTTACCTAGTTTACTGGAAATGTCCTCAAAAAACTCTATGAGATTTGTCAAACATGATTTCCCTTTTGTAAACCTATGTTGACTTGGCCTAATTATATTGTGCTCCCCTAAATACCGCACTACCACATCCTTAATCAACGATTCTAAATTTTTTCCTATCACTGATGTGAGACTAACTGGCCTATAGATCCCCATCTTTTCCTTTCCACCTTCTTTAAATAGTGGTGTGACATTTGCGATCTTCCAATCCATGGGGACTGTTCCAGAATCCAAGGAATTTTGGAAGATCAGACATAAGACCTCTACTATCTCTTAAGCTACCTCTTTTACCCTGGGATGCAAGCCATCCGGACCAGGGGATTTGTCACTTTTTAGTGCTAACAGTTTCCCTAGCACCAATTCTCTACTAATGAAAAATTCCCTAAGTTGCCCCTTGTCCTTATCCCTTTGGTGCATCTCTACTGTTGGCAGACTTGTTGTGTCTTCTAGGGTGAAGACATAGGGAGTCCTGTAGCTCAGTGGTTGAGCACTCGCTTTGCAAGCTAGAGACCTGAGTTCAATTCCAGGCAGGGCGAAACCTTGGGCAAGTTTCCTTACTCCACACGCCTAATAATAATCCCTCCAAAACCAAAAATAATAATAAATTGGTCATTTTCAATCCATGACTGTTTGTGGGACATTGCTGTGCGCAATTGGCTGCCGCGTTCGCCCACAAATATACAGTCAATTCACTTTACAGTGTGTTCTGTGAAGCGCTTTGGGACGTCCTCCTGACGTGAAAAGCGCTATATCAAATGCAAGGATTATTATTATTATTATTATTATTAAGACAAATGCAAAGTACCCATTTAGGGACTCTGCCATGTCCTTATCCCCCATTACAACTTCTCCCGTCTCTGACTCTAGTGGACCTACATTTACCCTCACTAGCCTATTCCTCTTAATATATTTCTAAAAACCTTTACAATCAGACTTAATGTTCCTAGCTAGCTTACCCTCATACTCCTTTTTCTCGCCCTTAATGAGTTTTTTAGTTTTATTTTGCTGGTTTCTAAAACTCTCCCAATCTTCAGATTTGCCGCTTTTCTTGGCAGTTTTATAAGCCTTTTCTTTTAATTTGATGCTTTTCCTAACTGCTCTAGTTAGCCATGGATGAATTGCTTTCCCTGTGTTACTCTTATTCCGCAAGGGAATATGCGACCGCTGAGAATTTTGCACTACATCCTTAAATATTTGCCACTGTTGGTCTACATTTTTACCTCTTAATCTTATTCTCCAGTCTATTTTACCTAAATCTTTCCTCATACCTACAAAATTAGCCCTATTTAAATTCAGAATACTTGCCTCGGATTTAACTATATACCTCTCTAACTTAATGCAGAATTCAATCATATTGTGATCACTCTGCCCTAGAGGATTCTTAATACCTACACTGCCAACTAGCCCTGTTTCGTTACACAAAACAAGGTCTAGGATGGATGGCCTGTCCCCTAGTTGGTTCCTCGGCATGCTGCTCTAGAAAGTTATCTCTCGTACACTCAATGAACTCTTCTTCTGACCTATTTTTGTCGATTTGGTTTTCCCAATCTATGTGGAGATTCAAATCACCCACTATAATCGCTTTACCTTTCCTACATGCTCCACTGATTTCTTGATCGATACCCTGTCCTATATTGTGATTGCTGTTTGGGGGTCTATAAACCACTCCCATTAATATTTTCTGCCCTTTATTATTTTTTATTTCCACCCATATTGTCTGTCCTGGTCATCGGATTTCAGATCCTTCCTCTCCACTGCTTTTATTTTATCCCTAATTAACAGGGCTACCCCCCCCATCTCTTTTCCCACAGTGCCTATCTTTCCTGTAAACTGAGAACCCTGGAATATTTAACTCCCACCCTAGATCTACTTATAACCATGTTTCAGTGATGGCTACGAGATCGTACCCATATGTGTTTATCTGTGCTTTTAGTTCATCAGTTTTATTCCGAATTTCTACCTATGATACACGGTAAAGATATTCCTTTCTTTGTCAACCTTCTGGTATTCATCCACAAAATACACAGCCACACAACTTTACAATATATCCTGTGAAACTCTTTGAGATAGCTCAATAACATAATCAGGCATTATATCAAATGTAAGTGTTGGGTTATTCATAAGAGCATTGAGTATTGTGAGCATAAAGTGTGCAAAATTAGCATACCAACAAGGGGTTAAAATGGGTCACGGTAACATGTGGTCAGGTAACTATGGAATCAGTACGAAGAAAAAGGGGGTGAAGGAAACATATGATTGGATATGTTGATGAGGGATTGTAACTTAGTCACCAACCATTGAATGGTGTAAGATAGATAAGGTATGTAAAATAACGGATTGTAAATGACTGCCAAGAGATTGGTGGAAGGTTTTGAGGGAGTGGAATGAGGGTATAAAGACAGGGAGAACAAAGAACGAGGGGCAAGAAAAAGATCGGAGCAGCACGAGTGAAGACTTGATGGAAGATCAAAAGCTTGAATAACCAGACAAGACAGATTGGAACTTCGGCTGCTGAACGTCTCATCCCGCAGTAACATTGCTTTGTTGTAATCCCTCCATGGTGTAACTTTATAGAACTAATAAAGTTTGGCTTAACAGATTTTGCCTAAATGGAACGCTGGGTGACCTTTTTTGATATCTAACACAAGGATTATTATAATTTATATTTATTATTGTTTGATCCATTTGTATATCCAGAGGTGAATCAGGTGATTTGACACTAAAATGGCAAACAAAGTGGTATTGAAATCACCAGTGACAAGACCAATAGTACTTCACACCTGCACAGAAAATCCCACTATTGAAAACAGGGCAAGCGCAAACTATCCAGTATCAGTGGGTTTAACTTCTAAATTCAATTTGCAATACAGCTTAACTAGAAATGGTATTATTTGTAAGTTATTTTAAATGCAAAACAACATCACTTTGGGTAATGTTCCATTGAAAAAATGTACCATATGTACAATGAGAAATATAATGTACCATTGAGAAAATGTGGAATTGTTCTTCATTAACATACAGTGGTTTATATTCCAGTTAAACTCTTATTCTTCACTCACACAGTACCAAGCACAATTATCTTAATCTTGCTGCAATTGTATTGATTGTAAATGCAAGTCTGACCATCTGGAAAGCACATCTCCCACTGTTTTGCAGATAGAGGTCTACGTGTCCTGTAATCATCATTGTACATTAGCTCTCGGCAGTTTGTACAGATAATACACAGGCCCAATTTCCTTTTAAAAATGTTTCAATTCCAGCTCATTTTGGCTCAAAGTGATGCCTTTTCACATTTGAACTCTTCTTGTAAAAAAAACTCACATCATAACCAATATTTAATTTATTTTTGACTAGACAATTACATTCTCTGTTACTGCTGTTTTGTCTCTGAGTTGCCACATCATTCAAAATACAAGATCACAAGATTGATTTGGATGAAGGCCTTTCTGCCCATCCAACCTCATCCTTCCAGAACACCCACCGTACCATGAACAGTCATTGCACGTTAGAGTACTGTATATCCTATGAAGTGCTTTGAGATGTCCTCCCAACATGAAAGGCGCTATATCAAATGCAATGAAAGGCACTATATCAAATGCAATTATTATTATATCATGACCAGTGACTCCTCTCCACCAGTAGGTTTTCTATTTTATACACCTGGTGAAGCCCACAAAGGTTGAAGATGCCTCTTTCTACTTCAGCAAAGATGCCCTTTTCACATCATCATCCACACAGATCTAGAAACTGCAGCTTAAACTCCCGAGCGACCCAATTACTTCAATGTTTCTCATTCTATTCAAGCTACATCTATTAGTAGGTATCACCCAGCAATTAAGTGAATATTATACACCATCATTTCCCCATCAACCTCTGCCTGTTTACGTGATTGTCAAAGACCAACATGGACATCTCCTGATATCTCATCAAAATTCCTCCTTGTTCAAATTTACAAGTAAAATTGAATGGTCATTTATCTTCTTGGTGTTTGTAGATTTTGCTGGTACAGATTAGCTACTGCACTATGATTACATGCATAACAAGTCACTGCACTTCACACCAACTCATTTTGATGTGATCAAATGCACAGATATCTACCAATTATTCTATAGATTACTTCCAAAAGATTGCCAAAGAACAATCTATAAACGACTAATCAGTCAGATTTATTATAATCTACTCTTTCCGTATTTATCTGTTTGGATCATTACCAGATATCAAAACACCACTAATCCTTGTCAAACTCATTCTAAGGACAAAACCGTTTACAATTCTACAAAGCCAGGTGCCATTTAGTCAAACTGCTCAGTAAACAACCCTTCGCAGCTGATTGAATACTTTCGATAAACAATTGTGCAATATTCCTGACAATGTTATGGATGACATAAACTCAGATAAGAAACTGATATAGAATACAATGAAATTCAAGCAACAGAATCCAGTCATGACCCAAACTAATTGTTTAAACAATGTGCAGATACAGCAAACAGCTTTCAACTATTTTTTTCATTTTTACATTAAAATTATACAGGGAAACTATGCTTCCAATTAGCACAAGTCAGAGTAGAGCAAGGCAGCGCAGTGCTATATCTGAGCGCTATTTAAGCAGAGCATTAGAGCTGGTTCCCTATTTATGACCTGACTGGGGGGGCTACCAGATATTCAGGTCACCTTTGATGTCGTTTCCAGCCTTTTGTTCACTATGCATAGAAGGCGCTGAAAATAGTTCTCCAAACCTCAGGAATCATCTTGTCCTCAATAAGTCTTCAATGTTTGCTACATAAAAGCATTCTATATTGTATACTTCACTATTTATCTTCAGATGATCATCCCGTTCTTTGATTGTGTTATTAATTTTAGCTTCCATCTGCCTTGTGATTCAAGGGACATAAGGAGACTGCCCTACCATTGCTGTATCAAAGATACATGGAGTCTTTCTCCCTGTTCACCTGCCTTAAATCCCCCTCCCAATCCAAATATATTCCCAAACTAATTGTTCAAATTAATTGGCTACTTGTCTCATAGTTGTTTGTGGGATGTTGCTGGCACGGATTACCTGGCACATTTGTCTATATAATTACTTTTGCTTTATTTTAACCATTATACATGAAATTCTCAATATAAATGTGAGGAGTTATTAAATGGACCAGCCAGACAATGACCGTTTCCATATGTACTCGTGCGGGCTTTCCATCCTGGCCTGACACCTCGTCTTCCTTTAATTGACAATCCTCCTGAGGGGAGGGAGTAAGGGGGTCCAAGGATACATACTTGGTAACGGAACATTAGAAATGAGTGAACTCTCTGTGTAAGTCTTGGTATTCTGGCTGTCTCTATAGTACTCCTGGGCACTGCTGATGACAGACCAGCCAGCCTGGTTCATCAGTAGAGGCAGATCAGTCACTGGGGGCTGATTTTTTTCCACTCATCTCTTGTAAACCCTTCAAGCCAAAGCCCGAATGGGAGGGCAATCCGAGCTGGATAAGAAGCTGGAAGCTTGCAAGACAGTACTTTCAATGGAAGGCTATACAGTTTTAGTTTGTTAAATTGCAGCTCTATCCCAATGTGCACTCTGGGGTCTCCAAGTCTTAGTTCTTGCCAACCTGCACTCAATACTTTCCAGAATTAGCTAAGCGAGGGGACCCCACCAGGAAGCGAGTGCACATTCTATCCCAGTCACAGGATAATGCATAGCTGGCATACATATGTGGATTGGATGCTGTTAAATAATAATAATAATAATCCTTGCATTTGATATAGCGCTTTTCATGTCTTTTAGACGTCCCAAAGCGCTTCACAGAATATACTGTAAAGTGAATTGACTGTATATTTGTGGCGAACGCGGCAGCCAATTGCACACAGCAATGTCCCACAAACAGTCATGGATTGAAAATGACCAATTTATTATTGTTTTGTTTTTTTGGAGGGATTATTATTAGGCGTGTGGAGTAAGGAAACTTGCCCAAGGTTTCGCCCTGACTGGAATTGAACTCAGGTCTCTCACTTGCAAAGCGAGTGCTCTAACCACTGAGCTACAAGACTCCACAACATAGTGATGGGTTTCCACATATGTCAGGCACCAGCTGAACCAACGTGAAAATCTTCCTTTACTACATTTAGCCTGCAAGTCACCATTTTAGTCATAGCATCTATTGCTCTTAGAGTCACCGTGTCCTGTCATGGAAATGCCACCTCCACTATGAAGAGGCAGTCTGCACTTTCTTCTATTACCAGACACAAAGAATTCATTTAATGCACATCTGCACCCACTATGTGATTTGATATCATGTCCCCATGAAAACCTAATGTTTTATTAAATGCCCCTTTCTGGCAACTGTTTTTATTAAAGCCTTTCACATTGCATGCAATGCTGTAATCTTTATGAAGCAGGACACTGCAGTTTTAGTTTAGTAATTTCACCTGATCAGCTGGAGGATCAGAGGAAATGAGCACCATATATGATGCAGTCATTACTGAAATCTCCACTTAACGTTTAATTGGCCTTTCAGAATTACTTTTACGTGGTCTGTAAGGGCATGCTTACCATTAAATTATTCCCCTGTAAAATAAAAATGCTCCAAGGCACTATAATTTAAGATAATAAAAATGTTAAAAGTGCATTAGCTACTAACTAATGCATTTTGGATTAGCTTTCATATTTGAACACTGCCTCGTGGCAAAGTGATCAGGACATTCATTAATCAGGGTGGTCATTCGGCAGTAAGTTCTTTTTGAAAGGGCTATCACTGTAAATTGATACGATGGAAACATTCAACTGAGGGGTCACGGTATGAGTAAAAGGAGCCATTAGAATTGTAAAAACCCTCTTCGTTTCTTATTTGTTTTAGTCTGAAAACTTCACCCAGCTCTTGTTACAAGCAATTTGTAACATTTGGGTCATCTGAGTAATCTCCAATTACAGAAACACAATGCTGTGGGTCTAAAAAGCCTCACCACCACGTAGCTGCTGGCAAAGGTGTCTCAGAAAAGCATTGCTTCCTCCATGAAAACCTCTGTATGTCATGTAACCTTATGAGATCTCAGTTCAGGCTCAATTTCTAATTGGACCCAAATTCTCACAAGTTTGTGTGGCAAATAGAGTTCAGGGATTTCCATGGACAAAATGCTGTGAATATCAGTGACACAGGTTTATAGAAACAATTCTTGCGTTTCTTGGTGTCTCAGACTACAGAAGGTTCAGCCACCTCAACCTGCGACTTGCACTGCTCGTGTTTCTAACTCCAAACAGAGTAAACAGTAAAAAAAATTAGTTAACAAAACAAATTGTGAGGCGATCAAGAACACAAATAAATGAGCCCAAATACATGAAAATCATTTGAGAAATTCATAACAAATTACTATTAGGGCCCAGAATTGTTGGGGCAGTTGTAATCGGCTTAATGGTTAACAGAGATAACGTGAACAAGAGTCGCACTTTGTTCTATGACTTTGCATGACCACCACTGTATTAACATGAAAGTTGGCCAATAGCAGCTGCACACCTCATATGGTGTGTGTGTGTGGAGGGGAGCAAGGGGGATGCTGTGACCACACAAAATCAAACAGGTGGCTGAATATTGAGCGCGTCTGAAAAACCCTGGTCTAGGTTTACTCGTTATGCAGTACTTTGGAGTGTCCAGAATTTGGCAAGTTGTTGAATTCAGTCTTATACCATCAAGTCGTTTTTCTGTAGTTCTTAAAATTTAAGGCTGCATTTAAGAATTCTCTAAATTCGAGCACTCTAAAATGCTCCATAAATAGAGTAAATCTATACCCAGCTAGAATCTTACCCTAATAGTATCTATTGTACTTCCGAGCACTATTTGCAATTTTGTTCTGTCTGTACAATAAATCTAAAAGTCAATATGTAGGCTTTCTACTTACTTCGAGGCAGGCCTCAACTTCTTTAGCGATATCATGATCAACCATTTATCACCAGCTCAGGTCACACTACTTAGAGCTGGCAGAGATATGTGCAAACTAAACAAAACATAAGGTGTTTCTTTTAAATAGGAGATTTCATGTGGCCTTTTAGCTGTTGAACAAACAAACCCATTTTTGGTTTTAAAAATTCTGACCAATGAATAACAAAATCACGCAACTCTTAGCCAGCTACAATATGTGGTCCATCAGCCTCCGGTGACAAAAGCTGATAACCATCTCTCTGAAGTAGTTGACAATTTGGATTTACATAGAGCCCCTCAGGTGGAGTAGCGGTCTCTTGAATCATTAGGGATCACCAGCAGCCTCAGTCACAAGAAATGTCCACTTTGAGACTGGCTTCTAATAACACAAATCCCGCCTTACATTTGATATAGCGCAAAGTGGAGCGACTGCATTTTGTAGGTGAACGTGGCAACCAATTTGTGTACGGTAACCTTCCACAAAGCAATCATGATGGACAATTTTATTTGGAGCATTGTTGGCTCGGACACCGGGAGAAACCCCTTCTCTTTTCAAATAGTGCCATGGGAACTCTAATGTCCAGCTGAACAGGCACACAACCTCAGTTTAACATCTCATCCAAAAGACAGCATCTCCGACAATGCAGCACTCCCCCATCATTGCATTGGAGTGTCAACTTAGACTATGAGTTCAAATTCCCGATGTGAGGCTTGAACTCATAACATTCTGACTCAGAGGTGAGAGTGCTACCAACTGTGCCACACTGACAAACAATAATGAATCCCACTAAGCTTAGAACTAGATTTTGTTTGTATTGAAAGGAAGTTGCACAGAGCAGATTATGGCCTCAACAGAAAATAAATTCTCATAGATTATAAATCCAAACTCTTTTTAACCAACTACTTATTTGACTTTCACCTTAGAAAATGTTCTGCAATGTGAAACCTTTATCTGCTCTTGTAATCATTAGTCCTAGTAATAACACTGGTGAGCAGTCAATACAGCAAATTGTTCTCTTTTTGTAGTCCTGTCATTTGCTCTTTATGAATAATTTCCCTTGTTGGGAGCCACCAATCTTTGCAACACAATTGGGAGAAAAGCTGTTGGTCAGCACACAAAAAAAAATGTTATTGAACCGAACAAAGATTTTAGGAGCAAGACAAGGTTTTTATATCTAATAAGCCAATTGTTTTTATTGATCTCAATCAAACTCAACAATCTTCTTACAATGTCCTTCTCTTTCTGAAATACAATTAGTTGCCTCTCGAACTCTTGAAGATAGGAATACCATTCACTTCAATTATCTTCCTTGGTAATTTATTCCACAACTGTCCATTGTGTAAAACAAAAATTCTGACTGACTATATCAATTATAATGTCAATGGAGACAATCATTCTACAGTATAACATGTTCTGTTTGTAAGATCTATTGCACAAGAAAACCATGAGGATGACAAATGACATGCTTTATATGGTGCCCTACTCACAGGATAAGATCTTGGAGCTCTTTATATAGATGGGGTCAGACAATGAGCATGGGAGAAATGAAGAGGGGGAAATGACAATAGGCTCGGTCAAAGAGTTATGTTTTAAAAGCAGGATGTATGATGTATAAAAAGATTGAGAGGGGTTGAGACAACAACAACAAATTTAATTTGCATAGTGCCTTTCACATCGGGAATACATCCCAAGACACTGGACAGTCAGGCATTTGGACCTGAACAGGGAAGACAGAAGGGTAGATGAAGAGTGTTCCAGTACTTAGGGCGTAGAATCTGAAGGATCACTGATGGTGGTCCAGAGAGGATGTGGCACATGCAAGCCTGGATTTGCCAAAGAGAGGGATTTTTGGCTTGTATGTATGCATGCTCATACAATAATGTTCCTGTGATCATTGGTACGAAATGTGAACAATATGAATAAAGTAAACAATATGTTCGTAGGTTAAGGTCACAGAAGAGAATAATATTTCAAAACCTCAAAGAAATATGTAAAGTTCAACAATTCAATTTACATTTTCTTGATTCAATAAGCTTAAGGTGTACATCTAAAAGTTGTCCTGAAGGTTTCTATTTAGATTTATTTAAAATAGAATGTATTTAAAATTCTATTTAAAATACATTCAATGGATAAGAGAAAACAATTAAAATCTTCTAGCTCAGTGGTTAGAGCGCTCGCCTCGTAAGCAAGAGGATCTGGGTTCGGTTCCTAGGTTGGGCGAAACACTGGGCAAGTTTCCTTACTCCACACGCCTTTGTTTACCTAGCAGTCAGTAGGAACCCGGTTGTTTGTCGAATGGCGAATCGCTTTACCGGTGGGTAAAATCCCTTCAAAAAAACTAAATAAATGAATGATAATAATTTGGTCACTCAATCAATAACTGTTTGTTGGGCACTACTGTGCACAATTGGCTGCCAAGTTTCACCTACAAAATACAAAGTTAATTCACTTTACAGTATATTCTTGGTGATGGTCAAAAGTACTATCAACAGAGCCAAGCTGACACCTTTAAGAAATAAGTTTTTACTTTTTACTTGATCACTTAAGTAATAACAAAGAAATTCACTCTAGTACCTATTTAGCAACGTGTTGCTTTGTAACGAGTTCAGCAAACATTTTGTTACCTGAATAACAAATTACTTAAATTGGTGGATATCCTTAGATCCAAACATTAAAGCTCAATCAAAAGATACTTTACATCTTCTGACAGGAAGGGGTGGGTACCATGTACATTTTCAGCAATGCATGTTCTCAACTCAAATGAACCTCAACTGGAAGGAGACATAACTAGTCAGAAACGTGGTTCAAACCATGAAACTCATTTACTCAGTGATTAAATAATAGTAAGCCAGTCTGATAGCTTTAAAAATGAGGAATTTAAAATCATTATGGCTTCAGATGAACAAGATATGTGCTTGTCAAGAACAAGTCAGTTTAAAATCATCCCAGATGTGTTCATCTTACTGGTGGTCCAGTGCGCTTCGTTGAGGAGGATTTCAGTCTACATTAAAAGCAGCCACACAGAGACAACAATAGCGAGCTGCTCCTCTCCATGTGCCAGCAATGACTCCGTGCAGTATTGCTGCCTGCTGGCACCCACATTTTGTAGACACTTGTGACTCACCACATTGAATAAAGGAGATTGCGATAAGTATTAAGTTATGTTATGTTATGTTGAGTATTAATAATAAATAATAAAACTTACGTTTGATATACCACCTTTCACATCAGGAAAAGATCTTAACGAGCGTCACAGAATTTACTGTAAAATGTAAGTGATTGTGAATTTTGCATTTTCTGTATGTTTTATAACATCAATTGAAGTGGGTCCATTGGTCCATTTCAACTCACACTGCCAGAATACCCATCTTATTGTCCTCTCACCACAGCATCAAGTTGTTTCTTAAATGACTTCAGATTCCAGGCCTCAAATAACCTTCCTGATAATCTGGGCCAATTGAAAAGTGCGGAAATGATTGTCAAAAAACTTTGTCCCATTTTGCCGGGAATTGCAGGGGGTTGATTGGTGCTATTAAGGTATATTTTACTGCCAACCTATATTTTTTCACTTTATTCACAAAAACTAAACATGAGGAAATAATATATGTTAGATTGTTGCAAAATAAATATTAATTGCCTGTTTAACAAAAACTGGGTGGCCATTTGTTGTGGGTGGGGGGAGAACATTAGCGAGGCTACAGGCGCTCTCAGGCCGGCACAGAATCAGAGACCCAGAGAGAGAGAGACACACACAGACACAGAAACACACACACACACAGACACCGAGATATACACACACCCAGACAGAGGAGCGACACATACATACATACATACATACATACACATTCACACAAGACACTCATAAACAGATACACATACAGAGGAGAGAGACACATTCACAAACGCATACAGAAGAGAGACGCACTCACAGACACTCACAAACACAGAGAGAGAGATACATATTCACAGACACGCACAAACACGTAGAGAGACACACTCACAGAGACACTTTCAAACACACACTCACAGACACACTCACATAGAGATACTCACAAACACAGAGAGACACATAGACACTTACAAACACATAGAGACATACACAGACATTCACAAACACATAGAGACACACACACTCACTTACACAGACACTCACACAAACACTCGCAAACACAGACACACACACTCACATAGCCACAAACAAATTGAGAGACACACAGACACTCACAAACACATAGAGACACACGCAGACACGCACAGACATGGAGACAAACACAGACACTCACAAATACATGGAGACACACGTAGATACTCACAAACACATAGAGACACTCACAGACACACAGAGACACACACAGACACTCACAAACAGAGAACCACAGACAATCACAACAGCGGGGCCTACGAGTGAAGCCCATTTGCCGCGAGCGCCATAGGCGGATGTGGATCCGCCACATCCACCATGACGTCTGATAAGCAGCGAGAGACCCATGGGCCAGAGACTTAATTTATCACGGGCTGTCTTGGGGTGGGGGGGGGGGTCGTTTGTAGCGGATTCCTCGTAAAAAGTGCAGCCGCACTTTTCTATTTGCCCCAACTGATAACCTATTTAAGCCGTTGATTGGATTCTATGTGTTAAAAAATACTTACTGATGTCTGCCCTAACGGTCAGTATGGTTTGTGCATTGTGCCATTAGAGAAACAGAGAGGGTTGAAATCTGTTTACATCCGTGCCATGACCCGCTCTGCCTTCCCCCACCTCCGCAACATCACCCGGATTCACCACTGACTCACACCGCAGGCCGCCGAAACCCTCATACACGCTTTCATTACATCGAGGCTTGACTATGCAAACTCCGTGCTTGTTGGCCTCTCCAATTCCTCCCACAGGCTGCAGGTCATCCAGAAATCACTCCCCCCTACTTCTGCGACCTCCTAACCCCCTACCAACCTGCCGACTCCCTCCACTCAGCGGGCTCCGGCTTACTTCACATCCCCCGCCTCGCCCGCCCCACCACTAGCGGGCAGGCTTTACGCCACTCTGCCCCCACCCTCTGGAATTCCATCCCAGTCTCTACGCCTCGCGCCCTCTCTTGCCTCCTTCAAGACCCTCTGAAGACCCTCCTCTTTGACCGTGCTTTCGATCTCCCTGCTTCTCCCACTGCCCTCCACCCTCCTCCACCCCGATTCCCAGCTCTGGTCCGAAACACTGACTGTCCAGCGCCTTGGGACGTCCTCCCGATGTGAAAGGCGCTATACAAATGTAATTTTGTTGTTGTTGTACATTTAAAGTGTTACTCTGGGAAGACAATGTAGTTAGTGAGGTAAGTTTAATAAATTTATTTTAGTGTGAATCCCATAGCCCCATTATTTTAGTGTGAGTGCCATCCGGGTTTGGTTCCTGGGCCAAGTGAAATCTTAGGCAAGTTTCCTTACATTCCTCTGTTTACCTAGCAGTAAGTAAGAACCCAGTTGTTCATCGATTGGAGGATCACTTTCTGGGGCTAATAAGCCCTCAAAAAAATTGGTCACAAAATCTACAACTGTTTGTGGGACACTGCTGTGAGGAATTGGCTGCCACTTTTGAACCACAAAATACAGTCAATTCACTATACAATATATTCTGTGAAGAGCTTTGAGACATCTCAACGATGGGATAAGTTGCTATATCAAATGCAAGGATTATTATTATAAATTTACATGTGAGAAATGTAAATTAAACGCTGAATTATTCTGAGTTATTCTCTAAACCTCCCAAAGTGTTCTGCTTACACTTGGGAGTCAGCTACAGTTTGCGCGAGGTACTCGGCGAAATTTAGCAGTTGTTCTAGGTTTTGGACCTCTCTTCTGAAGGACTATACCTCCAATTCTAATTCAGCATTCAGTTGAAGCATTTAAAAGGCAAATAGATAAATGCTTGATAAACAGAGGTATCAAGAGATATGGAGAGAGGGAGGAAAGGTGGTATCAAGTTGTGGATTGACCACGATCTTCAAAAATGGTGGGACAGGCTCGAATGGCAAAACGGCCCAATAATATTATTGTTTCTTTAAGAGTTATTAGACATTGTAGTTTCTTTAAGAGTTATTTGACATTGTAATGGTATCACTACTTTTTGGTCACCCTTTAGTTTTAGGAGCTGGTTGTAGAAGCTATTTAGAAAACAGTCAAAAGGTCATGTGGAATACAGTATTGCAAAATAAAAGTCTTCCTTTTATCCAAAATCACAGTTTTCTAAAAGTTTACGTAAGTGCAAAATTGTCCTTTGTACAAATTGCTTAACATGAACTGGATGTAGTTTTTACAAAACTAAATTTTGGCACTTTTGCACAGTGAAATTGTAATGAAAGAACATTCCCATGAAACACGTTTCCCTGGTCCTAATTTTAAACCTAAATAAATAATCCGGTATCTAAGAGAAAGTTCTTTGGTTAAAATACAATGATGTCTCTGAGTTACTGAGGTCAACAGTTTACATTTTTGGATATGAAAGATCAGTGGGTAGTTTCCAGTTCAACTAACAATTGGGTTAACTGAGAGTCTGACAAGAGAAAGCTGCTTATTAATTTGGCAAAAATCCAACTTAAAAATGTTTCAGTTTGGTGAGATAATGTTCCGTGGTGGAATGCTTGCAGTTGTAAAGTCCAACGCACTGGTTCCCACTAGTTTCAGAAAAAAATCCAGAGGATAACGCTAGAAAGTGGCGCATACAGGAATCTGGATGTCTGCACATCATGTAATTGCTTTTTAGGTTTGGAAAAAAACTCCCTGTCGGAGTTATTGTTTGCTCATTGTCAGATTTTACGAGTTTGGCAAGTATGGACATATATGAGAGAATCCTATTAGGAGTGTAAACATGCACCAAAGTTAGTGAATATACCGAAAAGAGAATATTGGTCATTCACTATCAATCACTAAATTTACTGGCGTTAAATACTGGTATGCACAATGAAATATTTCTATGCATTGGAATTTACTGACTCCTGGGCATTCCTTTCATGGATTGATCTGAATTATTCCAAGCCAAGTTAATACTCTCTTGCCTTCAAATAACAAATAAAAGTTATTCTCTTGACAAAGTGGAATTGGCTCAGTCGCATGGGTGAAGTCATCTTCAATAGGTTCCAAACCTTTCATCACTTCCTCATGCCTTTCCATTCTCAATCTTGGATTTTTTTTAAAAAATCACAAGGAAAATCTTTAAAAAGAATGAATTCCAATCCTAAATACAATAAATACCGAAAACACAGGTGGGTATTAACCATTTTAAAAGCAGAAGATGATATACTGAAACTTCAGCTAACGATAACCAACAATCTACCCATGTATCAAGGCTTTCACCGCACTATCGACAGTTTTGTGCATGAGTCAAGATTCGAAACAAAGAGATTGTTTCTGTATGTACACAAGGGAAAGTTGAAAGCCAAGATATACAAACACCTCCCTTGTTCATTTTTCCAACTGAACCAAGCCCAGTCATTTTTCTTCTTTGCAAAGAAAATGGACTTTCAATTGCACAAGTCATACCTATGAACAGATTTTGAAACCACACCAAACTGCACCAGAATGTTTGCACAGAATTGTGTGAAGCAGACAGTTTTAAATAAGTTAGCAGGTCACATTAAAGAAACAATCTCAGAGTTTCACAGTACAGAACTTACCGTAGTCAATCACATTGCTGGGCACTAATGTACAGTTTTAAACTGCACAAGAAATGAAACTATAATAAAAGCTACACAAGCTATAAAATACACGAAATCAGCAAATGGCATGAATCATCAGGCAATGAAGAGCCAGAAGAAACATAAAAGGGATGGAATCACAATTTAAACATTAAATCATCAGCACTACCTGGAAAATCTGATGGCATTCCAACAAACCAGATAGGATTCTGCAGACAGAAACTTGCAAGTTATCTGCTTGTAGTTGATCAACATTGTTGGCCAGGAAGAGCAGAACTTTGGACACAATCAGAAGATAAAGCCGAGGATCGCAGGAGTAAACTGCCTCCCAGGAGATCTGAAGTTATTTTTCCAGTATTCACTGACAGTCAGTGGCATACTAAACGTCTGTAGTCACAGGAGGTACATACACAGCAGTTGTACAGACAGCTGACGGCAGCAACAAGTAGAAGCAGTCTGTGCTCCAGAGATGCAAACAAGAAGATTACAACTGCAATATTATAGGGTGAGTCACGGGTCAAACATGGCAAAGTAACCTTAGGGCTATTGTTACTCACATCCTTTGGCCACGTCTCATGATTAGGTTCAGTTTGTTTTCAACTGAGAAGAGCTGCTGCTGCCAGAGACTGCTGGCAGCTCGAGGAGTTTCTTAAAATGATGCATTTGTTCCCCAGAGTTTTGTTCATTACTTCCTGTCTGCTACAGGAAGCAATTCCTGGGATGAATTTAATCTTTCTTTTTTTTAAAAAAAGTCCATTAATTTGATAGTTGGATTCTAAGTGTTAGTGTTAGTTTTTTTTTCCCCAAAAAAATTAAAACCACCTGAGCTGGATTTCGTTTTCAACCTCATGAAATTTGAGGAACATGATTTTTTTGTGAATACAACAACGACAGATCATCTCTAGAGTGAGGTTTTGGAGAATGGCCAGCACCCATGGAACCGAACGCAATCCTGAAACAGTGCCCTCTGAGAGCACAATATTGGAAGGGGCCAAAAGGAAACGTACCAAGTGGAATAAACTTCCCTCTGCTCCGTCCGAACAATGTGCTGTAATCTCACTGGAGTACACCCTGCTGTACCAGTGTGACATTTTCCACGTTACGTGCCAGCCATCCTCTCGGCCTCCAGAGTAAGATTGCCAATTTAGCACTGAATTAAAAGTAGTTTAGTACTGCACGCTTACACAGCTTGGAAATGGTTCGAGATTACTCGAATTCATTTACAGCAGGGATGAAAGGGCACTTTTATTTGATCATTTGGGTTTGACTTTGAACCCAGAGTACCAGAAGTGAACAGACAGTAGTTGCTGCTCCCCTCCCCCACTGCCCAATTCTCCTGTGACTCTCACTGTGTTGGGATATTGAATATTATATTACAATATAATATACTGATTTCTGGAGCACCTCAGAAAAGGTAAGACATCTGTTCACTTCCACAACTCTTTACATCAATCAGCCTCTTTTGGGGGGAGGTTAAAGAAGTAAAAAAGGGCCTTGAGATAAGGGGGATGTCTGAGCACGAGATTACCTGCATTATAGGTAAGGAAAGCAACAAAAGCTAAAAATATAGGAAAGGTAAGTCACACAATTTTTCCCACTTAGCCTCTGATAATGATCTGAACAATGAACCTGCTGGACAAGCAGTTGGAAGCTTGCAAGTGGTTTTATGCAGTTCAACTGCAGCAGTGCTGCAATGGGCACTCTGGGGTCTCTGATGCTTTGACTTCTATCAACCTGCAACTGTATCCTCCAAGTGTGTCACCACCTCCACCGAGGATCAGCCTTTTTGGCAAACCGTGGAACAGCATGGCACACAAAAATAATAACTGAAACAAATTGTTTTAATCATATAGGGCTTGTAGATGCTCATTTAGTTAATTGGTGCAGAGTTTGTTAATGCTATGAATGTTCAGAATCATTAGATAAGTATTTAGACGTACAGCAATGCCTCACATGGCAGAAGATGCATAAACAGTGCAAGTAACACTTTGTCGGCCTTGGAGGTGAATATAGTTGTACTCCAGGATCCTTAGCCACAAGAGATACCAGGATCAAATGTCAGAAGAATATATAGTAGTTTAAAGTGAGATGAAACTACTGCGTTAAGCACTCCGAGATGCCGTTCGGCGTGAAGGACACTATATAAATGCAAGTTGTTGTTGGGTCCAGAGAATCTGGCCATTAGATTGTTCCCCTTGCTACAGACTTTCCTCTTCTATCTTGACAACACAATCCTCAATCTATCGTCATTGTGCAAGTTACATCATGTTGTTACGTACTTTTGCTTTGGGCAATTAGAGACCCTGTCCCCAAACAGCACAGCCATGAAATATTTCACACGCCTGTTTACCTCGCAGTAAGTAGGAACCCGGTTGTTAGTCGATTGGCAGTTCGCTTTCCGGGAGTAATAATCCCTCAAAAAAAATTGGCTTGCTGAATCCACGAGTGATTATGGGACAATTGGCTGCCACGTTTGGCCCACAAAATATACAGTCCATTCACTTTACAGTATATTCTGTGAAGCACTTTGGGATGTCTCGACGACATGATAAGGCGCTATATCAAATGCAAGGATTATTATTGTTAGTATTGCAGGAAAATACCAACGATGAGCTTCATGACATTCTTGTTTGAATAGTGCTCCTCTACTTTGTAACTCCTCTCTATTGTGGACAGAGGTGGACAGAAGAGTCATTACAGAGGCGAAAATCCATGTGGATCTAATGATCGTACAACCCACTGGTTGTTTCATGTGAAGAATTCTGCAATCACGGCCTCTTACCTCTTTTTATTACTCTCCCCCTCAGATAAAAAATGCCTCGTACAATCAAAAGAAATACTATTTCCTGACACCAGCTTCTCAGCACATTCTACCACAGGTTTACCCTTTCTGTTGTTTGGTAAATTGGTCAACTTTTATTTTTTTTAAATGCAAGCGAATAAAATCACACCATTATTTTTGTATATGGACGGTTCAGACTAATCTAAATTGTCGGCATTTACCTAAAGGGGATCTCAAGTTATTGGATTCTCTATTGAACTGATATCATGCCAGTTTTAGAAACCTTGTACAAACCATTCTTTAAAAGGTGCAAAAATGCTTGGGGTTCATAAGAGGTTAGATAAAGAAAGCCTTTGGTCCATTTGATCTCATCCTTCTCGAATACCCACTCCTCCCACCATCTTCCATCACAGCATCAAGTTTTTTGTTCAAACAAAATGAGCATCCTGGCCTCAACCAGCTTTTTGGCATTACAGAGGACTGTATAGAAACATGCAACGGGCTCCATTTCATGGAGTAAGCAGGCTGCATAAAATGGTAAATTGTCAAAATACATCACTATTGCCTCTATGATTAGGAGTTTGTTATGCTGTAAGGCTATCTTGACAGCCCAAAAAGGCCACACTATTGAATTGCAAACCAACGTATCAATGCTCGTCCGAATTCACCAACCTGTGGGAAAGTGCTACTGGCAGTATCAGGCTCTCCAAACTTTCAACTGCATCAGCAGCACAGTGTCCTCAAAGCCCTTTGTACATCCACGGGTTCTACTGTTGCCGCTGGCTCCTCTCCAGGTGTCCCTGTTTTTGTTTTCAATCTCCAAAGAAATTACAGGAAAAATCTAATGTTCTTCAATCATCCCGTCATCCTCAAGGCTGGGCAATCAATCAAGAAACAAGCCGATTCTTACGGCATCATTTGGGGAAGAGACAGAGACCTCATCTAAATCCAACTCTAAGCAGTTTGGGGAGACACTAAAGCAGGATTCAGTCTCAAGTTACAGATAGAAGGTGCTGAAGCAGCATCAACTCTGCAGCACACAAAGCTGCTCACCACGATCATAGAAATATTCAAACTTTAAAAGACTGCATTTGAAAAGAATTTTGCAGCTGCTATTCAGGGAAATTACAATTCAATTCACATGAGGTTTAAGAATTCTTTTTCCAGATGTTGAAACCGCTGTTATTCAGTGAAGCAGAACACGCACTGCACACAGTAAACAACTCCATATATGCAAATCTTGTCTTGTTTAAGCAACATATTGTTATTAGAGATGCATTGACCCCCCTTCTTTCAACACGAATGAATGTATTCGTGAAAACACATAATTATTTTAGAATTTAGAAATGCGCGTATTCTGAGGTTTGTGCAATGAGCTGGAAAAACTGCACCAAAAAAAAGCTTGCGGAAGGCAATTGATATTGTTAACTGCTTGATGAAATATTCCTGAAAATGGAATTGAAAATAGAACTGAAATTCTCAGTGAGCAGATGAATCCACTTCAACTTCAATCCTGGGGTTAAGTCCGACCAACAAAATCTAACAGTGATCAGCTGCAATACATTTTCTTGTCTTGTCACTTCTCCTGGCAAGATATCCCATTCAATGTTATTTGCGCTGACCAGATGTTGAACTGAGGTGAACATTGTGCTCGTCATACTGAAAGTTAAATTCTGAACTATCTAAACACCTATAATAAAAAAAAGTCTTTGTCAAAGATCGTCTTCTCTTTCTGACCAGCGATAAGGAAATATAGCACAAATGTTTCAATTAACCCAACTCTCAGATGATTTCCAATTAATAAGCACAAACACAGTGCACAAAATCAATGACAACTTTGCCAAAAGCTACATCTAACCTGTCCTTTGAAGTTGTAAATAAAAAAGTCTCAGAATTAATTTCTTAATTTATTTGTAGAATTAATTAATTGTGATATGTCAATTTACATTTTAATAATTAATGTTATCTAGAGAACAAAAGATTGTTTCATTACAAGTGAAATGACATCTGCTGACAGTAACTTTATTTAGATTGGCACATGTTCATAAAATAACTGCAGTAAAGGTTTCTCTGTTCTGTTCAAAGACAAAGTCATCATAAATCCTAAAAGATTAGTGTTAGTTTCATTGGAAAAGAGACCCTAACTAGTTCGAACCTAAGCTTAATTTAGAAACCCAAGCGGTTCAGATATGTTATGAGGGTGTACAACCTCACAGAACTGATGGCAATGGTTTCCATGTTACCAACAGTTTCCAATTTATTTCTGAAATTATCTATGAGCCAAAGACAAAGTCATCCATCAATAAGCAGATGAGCAATCACTGGAAAAACATCTCGATTCTTCCTGTGGGGTGTAAAGCCACCCAAAAAGGCACAAGTTGTCCCAAATTTACAGATCCATCATGCAAACATTGGGAGGAGCGGAAGAGAGGAATTGCTAGACTATCTTAACCCTACGTTTACCAATGATATATGTAGGAACAGAAGGAAAGCAGCTTCCACAGCAGCTCCCACAGCAGTCCGAAAAGCTTCACATTGGTAGTATAAACTGGGATGATTTTCATCATCCCAGTTATGGTCATTTGACTGTGATGAGCAATGTTTCATCTGCATCTCACACTCCACTACCCAAGTCTTTGTGTGCCACATGGCTAGTGACATCGTCAGCCCTGGCACAGCACTGGACTTGGGCATGGTAATATGTCCTACATATTAACAATAATAATAATCCTTGCATTTGATATAGCGCTTTTCATGTCTTCTAGACATCTCAAAGCGCTTCACAGACTATACTATAAAGTGAATTGACTGCATATTATGTGGGTGAAACATGTCATATAATAGTATTACTCAGCAGCAATAGACAAAAAAGCCAAATTTAACTTTGAAGCTCCTGTCTCACTCAGAATTAAATTTCCTGTTCCCTTATCAGTGTATTGCCTCCCTTTCATCCACCCACACACCCAATTTCTGGTCGCTGTGCGTTATCTGTATTTTCAGTAATAAAATAAATACTACATATGAATTACACAATCAACACGTCTTGAGAAAGATTTAAAAAAAAGAAAATAACATAACTAATGAAGAGAAGAAAAGCGGTTAAGGAATGAGAAAGAATAAATTGCAATCACAACTCGCAAAGTGGTAACGTAAGAAACCAGAGAAATAAATGCCCTCACTTCCAGTAATACACCGAATACAATAATACAATGGCAACAACTGATGCCTTGTCATGGTCGCAAATGGAAGTCATTAATCACCTGGAGACTGGAGTGAAACTCTTTCATTTGATAACGTATCAAACGGCGTATATCAGAGCCAGAGCTGATCGTTCTCATGGGTATCAGGTAGTTCCAGGTTTCTGTATTGAACTCAAAGTGCTCCGAAGTTCTATTACTAGAACAAACCTTACAATGGTACAGTTCTAATAAAAACAAGAGCGGGTCATCATTGCCGCTAACAGATCTGCTCTTCTGGCACTTCAAGACGTCACTGCAGTTTTCCAGCAGGCTAGTTGGCATCTCGCTGGTGAAGAATCTTGCTGGAAACAGCTACAACTGTATCTGCAATGAACAAGCCCCCCATGATAGACAGTGGTATGCATACCCTCCACAGACCTCTGAGCTTTAGCTGATCTTAGTACAGAAAAGGATGACTTCAGAACATTCAGACAAAAGATCTACTCTTATCCCAATGCCGTTCTTACATCTTCAATTACATACATGTGGCTAAAATATCTAGTCAGATAGACAACCCTGAAAATGACTTTCTCTTTCAAATGCTAATTGACTTGCTGTGGATTTTGTTTTTATTTCAGATGTTCAACTTTCAGTTTTGCTTTTTAACCTAGTTTTAAGTTTGAGTATAAAATTATACACTTACTCATTTGGTATATACTGGTGTTGTTCAGGAAATTGAATGTAGCGTTTTTTTTGGTCAGTCTGACACATGCGGAACCCCATCACCATGCTTAAGAGTATCCAAACCAACTGAGATTTCCATGCTTCCCACCGACACATCGAAATCCCAGAGATAGATTGTTGGAATGGAATCTGCACTCTCTCCCTGGAGGGACGTATCCTGCTTACCCAATTCTGGAAAGTATTAGGCGCAGGTTGGCAAGAGCCTAAAAAGGTCTTTGGGATACATGCTACACTCAATTATTATTAAAATCTTAATGAAACCTGATTACAATCTTATCTATTTTCGCCATATGTAGCAGAGCATTCCTCATTGTCAGTGGTACCAGCTTCTTAAAAGCCTCTACATTTCAGTCAATAAGATTAGAAACCCCAGATGGAATCCTGGAGGTACAGTATAGCATTAGTTACCAATCTAAACACCACACAGTCGGCCTTGTCACAGAGGTAACTGAATCCTTGCTACAGATCAAACTAGTCAAATACTTACCAGTAGTTGCATGCTGCTGCGTACTTCAGTGTTTTCTCCTGGCAAACAGCTGGGTATCAATAACCTGTCATCTGTTGTACGAAGAATACAATGTACTCATCGCCTTTAAAACAGAAAAGTTCCATGACATACACAATCCCTTTTTTTCCTAATGCGGCAAATTCAATTTCAGGCTTCAGGAAACAACCTCACACTTAATTCTGTAAACTGGCAGGTCCAGCTGGGTTACAATGTGTTCACTGGCTCCCAGTTTCCCAACATTACATTGCTTATTTTTCAATCGGGCTCCCCTTAGCTTTCCAGTTAGAAGTCAAACTCCATGCCTTGAGTTTCAAATCCCAAACTCTACTAACACTTTAGTTCCATCCAGTCCTACTAAGGTATTCTTTGTACTCTGTCCATAAACGTATAATAATAATCCTTGCATTTAACATAGCACTTTTCGCGTCTTCTAGACGTCTCAAAGCACTTCACAAAATATACTGTAAAGTGAATTGACCATATATTTGGGGGAGAAACGCAGCAGCCAATTGCGCACAGCAGTGTCCCACAAACAGTCGTGGATTGAGTGATCAAATTATTATTGTGTTTTTTTTTCTTGAGGGATTATTATCAAGCGTGTGGAGCAAGGAAACTTTCCCAAGGTTTCGCCCTGCCGGGAATTAAACCCAGAACTCTCGTTCGCAAGGCAAGTGCTCTAACCACTGAGCTACAGGACTCCACCCTGAAGGTGGAGAGTACAAAAGATAGGAGAAAAACAGAATCAATAAAAAACGTCAACATGCAGCAATTGTGAGGATAAATGCAATCGACACTTTAATGTGATAAGGAGTTACCAGAAAATCACCAGCTGTTGTTGCTAATAAACCTATCATATGCCTACAGATATCATTGAATCATAGAATTATACAGCACAGAAGGAGGCCATTTGGCCCTCCTGTCTGTGCCAGCTCTTTGGAAAGAGCTATCCAAATCAATCCCACTCTGCCGCTCTCTCCCCATAGCCCTACAAACTTGCCTTTCCCAAATAATTATCTACTTCTCTCTTAAAAGTTGTTATTGAATTGGCTTTCACTATCTTTCAGGCAATGGATTGCAGATGTGAACAACTTGCTGTGTGAAAAAAATTTCTTCTCACCTCCCCTCTGTTTCTTTTAACAACTATTTTAAATCGGTGACCTCAGGTTACCAACCCACCCGCCAGTGGAAATAGTTTCTCCTTGTTCACACTGTCAAATCCCCTCATAATTTTGAAAACTCCTATTAAGTCTCCTCTTAACCTTCTCTGCTCCAAGGAGGATAATCCTGGCTTCTCTAGCCTCTCCTGATAACTGAAGTCCCTCAATCCTCGTACCATCCTGGTAAATCTCCTCTGCACCCTTTCCAATGCCTTGACAACCTTCCTAAAGACACTACGGCACTACCTCAACCCTCACGCTGCTGAAACCCTGGTCCACGCCTTTATCACCTCAAGGCTGGACTATGGGAACTCTCTCCTCGCCGGCCTTCCCGCCACCTCCCTCCACAAGCTGCAGGTCATTCAGAACTCTGCAGCTCGTGTACTGTCCCGCACCAGGCTTCGCGACCACATCACTCCCACCCTCGCTCGCCTCCACTGGCTCCCCATCCCCCAGAGGATCGAATTCAAGATCCTCATCCTCACCTACAAGGCCATTCACGGCCTCGCTCCCTCCTACCTCTCCGACCTACTATCCCCCTACTTACCTGCCCGTACCCTCCGTTCCTCTGGCTCCGGTCTGCTCCACATCCCCCGCCCTAACTGCCCTACCATCGGTGGCCGGGCCTTCAGCCTCTCAGGCCCGAGGCTCTGGAACTCCATACCCCAGTGCCTTCGCCGCCTCCTCCCTTTCCTCCTTCAAGGCCGGTCTCAAGACCTTTCGCTTCAACCGTGCCTTCAGCTCCCCTCTCGACTCTCTACCCTCTCCTCGCTCCCTCCCTTCCCTCCCCTCACCCTGACCATTTCCCCGCTGCTCGGGTCCTGACCCAACTATCCAGAGCCTTGGGACGTCCTCCCGACGTGAAAGGCGCTCTATAAATTAAATCTTGTTGTTGTAAAGTGTGGTGCCCAGAACTGAACACATACTCAAGCTGAGGCCTAACCAGTGTTTTACAAAGGTTCATCATAACTTCCTGACTTTTGTATTCATAAAGCCTAGTATCCCATATGTTTTTTTAACAGCTTCATCTACCTGTCCTGCTATGTTCAAAGATTTACTTATATGAACCCCAGGTCTCTCTGTTCCTTCACCCCTTTAAGATTATACCATCAGCTTATATTTCCTCTTAGCATTTCTCGCTTTAAACTTCATCTGCCAACTGTCTGCCCATTTTAACAGTCTGTCTATGTCCTCTTGCAGTCTGCTATTATCCTCCTCACCGTTTACTACTTTTCCTACCTTAGTATCACCTGCAAACTTAAAAATTGTACTCCCTATACCCAATCCAGGTCATTCATATATGATCCAATTAGTCCTACAGTAACTCACTATATGCAATAAAACCTCATGTATTTTCTTACATAATTTCTTAGTAATTACATTACTCATTTTTATGAATGTTGCTTTAATACTAAAAGTCAATACCTTAACCTTACCTCAGCCTATGCCAGAAATGCTGTTGGCCTAGGATAAAACCCTAAATCTTCAAGTAATCAATGGACATACGACCCAGTCCTCCCATATCTAATATTGAAGAACTATTAAACAGGTCAACAAGAGAGTGGAGGTGATGACGCATAGACTGACTTCTTTAAAGCAGGCAAAGCATTGACTGGCTTAGTTAAAGCAGGCAAATAAAGATTGAACAACAACAATTTGCATTTATATGGCGTCTCTCACACAGGGTTGCGTCCCAGAGTGCTTGATTGTGGCGGACCACAATGCAGTGCTAGGACAGCAAGTAACACATGTGTGGGACATCCTCCTAACATGAAACGTACTCTACAAATGCAATTTGTTGTTGTATTTAGCCATTTTGATTTTCGTTTCTTGGTTTTCAATTTTAATCAAATTAAACAGTGTCCTCACCCCATTCGCAGGTCCCACCTGAACCAATAGAACAGACAGCCCGCAGGTTTGCTGTCTGAATCAAAACAGAGATGAAATCTTTCATCACTTTCAGACATACACTTCAAGCATCTTAAAACCAACCAGACAGAAAGATCTTATTTCTCTGCTGGGTAAAACTTTTTGGATCACCAGCACAATTGCATTTGGAGTACTGACTGAATTTCAGATATGGCAGTTCTCCTTCATGTTAAAGCATTGCTGCTCCTATTCAAACCCATTATCTGTTCTTTCCATTTTCTCACTGTATCACAATCTACTTTATTTTGATGTAGTAGAATTGGTTTCATATTTCTGGGGCTGAGTTTACCTACGATGTTCAACAAACATGATATTGCTCCACAGTACTTACAGACCATTTTCAGTTTTACTGAAGAATACGGGTCAACCAGCTTCCATTAGCTGTGAACATGGCAATGAACTGCCTGAACCGATAGCCACAAGTGACCGCGAAAGAGAGAAAAAATATATAATATTAATAATCCTTGCATTTGATATAGGAAAAGAGAATTAACTGAACTAACAAGAATGTAACAGCGCTGTCAACTCAATTATTGAAACAGCGGCTTCCAGCAGCTAATATCAGGGGACCAAAATGCTGTTGGCAAGGAACTCAAAGATCAAAAGGTTTTATTGAAGGATACAGATTTGACCAAAACTTGCCCTTTTGTTACCTGATTTACGGAATTTGTGCAGAAGTGTTTCACCCAGCACTGCTCAAAGCCTATGCATTTTACAACACATTAAAATCATGAAATGTGAACCACATGTGAACAGCTCCCCAGACATCCTGAGATGCGATTGGGGTCACGTTTCTCTACAATTAAAAATGTTATTCAATTAAAGCACTGCTATTGTGCACCTAATTAACAGAAGGGTTCTTTTTCAAAAAAAAGTTTCTCATAGAAGTAGATGGAATTTAAATAAGAACGGAAATGGTAGCATGAAAAGCAGCCTGATAACACTCCTGAGTGACAACTCGAGGGTGCTCAGGGATTCAGGTCTCCCTTTGGTTGGCAAGTTAAAGCTTCCATGGCAATAGCTCAGCATATTGTGGCCTCTTATGGTTGCCATGAGAATCAAGGGTTGGCAATGAGGTGCACTTTTGTCAGTCAACACAAGTACACTTGTCTCCCACTCTCACACCCACACCCGAAGTACATATTAAAGGAAACGACAGATGCAGTTATCCAACTGGAGAACATATTCACATGGTAATTTGCTCACAGTCCAAGCAGTTTTATAAATTTTCATTGGACTCCTACTCAATTCAGAGTAATACTTGGGATGTCTGGAAGGTTTACTCTCTAACAGATCATGTTCCATCTCCATAACAATTACCAGGTTCCTAAGCAATGCACAATTCCAACATGTGAAACATTTTTCACACAAATTGTATTAAACTTATAATTCTATTTTTTTCAAAAAGAAATTGCATAGATAAATTGTGTATTAGAGACGCTTTATCCTTTCTCTCTGTTGGGAGTAAATTCTGACGATTGCTGTTTCGAACTTTGAAACACTAAGAGCACAGAAGGTATTGAGAGGATAACTCAACGTGTAGGGAAGTACCTCAACTACCAACATAAAATATTATATAATGCAAGCCAGATAATTTTTTTTATAATCCTTACATTTGGTACAGCACATTAAAGTCCCATCTCTTTTCAAAGAGAGAAACCACAGGATTGTTCCATTTAATAGAGACATAATAGGTAATTGTTCAATAGCTTCCAGAAAAATGGCAGAAAATGACAGAAAATTCTTAGTCCAAAATGTATCTGAATTTTATTTCAGCATGTTCACCTAAATTAACATTCTCAACTTCCCCTGCTCTCCCTCAGACTCACCAAACCTGATGCAACTTAGGCGTTAGATTCAATCCCCAGCTTTCCTTTCTTCTCCACATCTGTTACCTGACCAGGACCACTTTTTTCCACCAGCGTGACATTGCCCACCTCGGTCCGTACCTCACAACCCATGCAACCAAAACCCTCTTCGACGTCTTTGTCACTTCCCAGCTGGACTATTCTAATGCTCTCCTCGCTGGTCTCTTCAGTTCCATCATACACAAAATTAAATTAATTGAAAGCTGCCGTACACCCATTACATCCATCCTTGCAGGGCTCTTCTGACTCTCAATTACCGAACAAATCAATTTCAAGATCCTCTCAATCGTTTTCAAATCCCTTCATGCCCTCGCACCTCCCTACCTATCCGATCTGCTTACCTTCCACTCCACCATCCCCTGCATCCACTCGGCTGGCTCCAGCATCCTGTTTCTCCCTTGTTGTCCTCCGCTCCACTGTCGGTGGCCATGCCTTCAGCCACTAAACTCTGAAACTCTCTCCCTCAATTCCTCCACCTTGTCCGCTCCCTCCCCACTCTCAAATCCTGCCTAAAGACCTTCCTTTTTAAGTGTGCTTACAATCACCTCTCCTCTCCCTCTCCACCTGGCTCGGGGTCAGACTCCGGCACTGTCAAGCGCTCCGAGATGCTACCCCATGTGTAGGGCACTATATAAATGCAAGTTGTTGTTGTTCATAAATCAGGGTTTCTCAAATCCTGAACACTTTTAGAATGACATAAGGTAATAAATAATCATTCCATATGATATAACATCTAATCATGTTGTCAAAGTGCTGCACAGAATTTACTGTGGAATGTAGTGACTATTTTTTAGGTGAAGATGGCAGTTTTTTGCTCACAGCAGCATGAGCTGCATTGAAGTGCACGATTAATATTATCTGGGGGATTATTGGCCTAGTCTATGGGTCAAATTCTCTTCTCTTTTCGAACAGTGCCATGTGATCATAAACATCCACTTGAACAGATAGACAGGACCACATTGGTTTACTGTTTCATCCAAAGGATTGCATCTTTGATAATACAGCACACACACAGCAGCACTGCAGTGGGTGCAAAATACAACTCGAGTCACAGAACTCATTCTGATGCAAAATAAATAATAATCCTTGCATTTAATATAAAGCCTTATCAACTCGTCGTGGCGTCTCAAAGCATTTCACAGGTACACTGTAAAGTGGTTTCAATTGTGTATTTTGTGGATGAAACCTATTATAAACCCACAATATGGGCATACAGTATTATTCCTGGAGCTACTAATTTAGGTAAAATTTGCTCCAAGATCAACATTGTTCTCAATGAAGCTTCTAGCCTATGGTGTTAAATTGCAGATTCCACAACTGTAGGGAAAATAAATTTAGCCTAACACATTAATTTTGATATTAGGCTGGCTCAGTTTGTCGCACTCTCACCTGTTGATCAGAAGGTTGTGGGTTTTAAGCCTGAAGTCGAATCTTTGCACTCATAGACCGCCACTGTATGATATTGCTGCAGGGGACACTCATATGGTAATTTGTTACAAATGGCATACCGTTTTATCAATGTTCATTGGACTCCTGCTCCATGCATAGCAATGAGATGTCTGGAAAGCTTATTCTCAAACAGATCATGTTGCTTTTTCCATGCCAATTATCAGATTACCAGCAGTGTTCAACTCCAACATGTGAAACATTTTCACACAATTTGATGAAGCCTATAATTATTTTTTTAGAGGGAGTGGGGGGGTGGGGGCAGGAAATAGTGGATTAGAGCCACTTATTCCTACGCTAAGAGTAAATTCTCTCAATTCTTGTGTGCAACTGTGAAACATTTAAGAGCACAAGAGGTATGTAGGGAAGTACCCCCAACTGCTAAGATAAAGTATTGTATTATGAAAGGCAGTTAAGCAACGTTATATTTTCAGAGGAGCTATTATTCAGATGAGACTGTAACACTACAGGTTATCTCATATGAATTGTATTGTTCGGGGCTATAACATTTAATACGACTTGCGTAAAGTACGAGTTATGGCAAACTCGCATAAATCGCATCAGTCAACTTAATACAACTTATGTGAAGTTAGGTTTGTGACACCACACTAGTGCTTTCATTACATTAAAAAACTATTTAAATTTATGGTATGGAAGACCCGTCTCCAGGAAATTCTGTGGGATGACAATTCAGTCCATATTTGCAACATGGACAAGACCATTTTGTTTTCTAAGTGCATTCTGGACAGACAAAATTTACTGCATTAAGGGACAAGCCTGTACTGGAATCAAACAACCTAAAAAACATTATGTTTCAATTATGGTCTCTACCAACATTACTGGAACAGATAAACTAGAGCTTCTCGTGATAGGAAAGTCAAAAAACTCACGATGCTTCAAAAACTTAAAAACATCAACCAGTCAATTGTGAGTCCATTGCCAAAGTGTATATTACATGTGATATTTTTACAAAATCAGTCCAAAAATTTGAACGAAAGATGATAATACCTGGTCAGAAAATAGCCTTTTTAGTCAATAAATGCTCTGCCCCCCCTTCATGTCAATGGTCTACAAACCATTAAATTAGTATTTCTTCCTCCAAACACCATATCCTTAATCCAGCCAATGGATTAAGGGATTATTCAAAATCTTAAATTGGCAGCCATCGAAGCCAAGGAAGAGTTTACGGAAAACCTAATGAGGGCGAAGTATAATTTTTACATTGGTAAAAGAGACAATTCAGAACTGCTTTATGTGTACTTTTTCTGTGATCCACATGATGATGACTTCTGTAGATTCTGTGGATTCACGGTTGATAGTGCCAGATACGGCAACCATCAGGTGTTGTACGAAGCTCTTGGCTTGCAAAAACAAGAGTTCATAAATCTTGCTGTGAATATGGATGCAAATGAGCAGTGTACCATGGCACTGGCAGATGAAGATATCATCGCCTCGATGTGACAGCCAACAAGAAGCTGAGGAACCTGAAAACAATGATGTAGAATCCAACCTTGACAATATTTGGCATGTGATGTGCAAAGAAGCATTTAGCACGCATTAACGATTGGAGACATTTATTGAGCAATCAGAACTATTGAAAGAAATGGATGAAGCAGCTAAGTATTTGGACAAATTTAGTGACTACAAGCACTAATTTAAAAAAAACAAGTTTTGTGTATGAAAGTGTCTTTTTAAATAAAAGTTAAATAAAAGAAGGAAAATACATGTAAATAATTGGTACAGAAATTGTAATCATAGTAAATGAAATATTTGTAAATAAATGGTACAGCAATTGTACTTACAGTAGTGTACATGAAATATATGTAAATAAGTGCTTCAGCGACTTTTAACCACAGAGAATGTGTTTTTTTTCATTTGTTGACAAAATTCAAACGGTTCTGGACATGTCGACATAAGCAGATAGGACTCTACAACCCAGTCACTACGTTTTACACCAATCTCCTATGCTGGGAATGGAACATGTTCCCACGATCTGTGTTCTATAGTCCGACATCAGATGAAGCATAAGCCAAATGCACAGTAAAGCTTAGGCTAATGTCGAGCTGTCCCTATACAGTATTAAAAACATCCCTTACTGCATCCATGCTACTTCTTCACACCAGTCATCATTGTGGGCTTTGACTGCAGTTGTCAACTTGTGCCCAGTTAAATGTAGTTTTAAAGTGTAAACCAATTCCCATTGTAGACCAAATTGCTGCAGTTAATTTCCATTAATTAATAGTTAATTTCTCTTTCGGGACGATCATTGGAGCTATTGGGAATTAAAACTCCCTCTGCACGACTCTGGGTTACACGAGGGGATCCAGGAGTTACTCCCTCCCACCAAACAGACTTCCCTTTCCGCTTCAGTGGGAAGGGTTCCTCGACATGGGGTCCTGTAGCTCAGTGGTTACAGCACTCGCTTTGCAAGCCAGAGACCTGGGTTCGATTCCTGGCAGGTCAGGTCGAAACCTTGGGCAAGTTTCCTTACTCCACATTCCTGATAATAATCCCTCAAAAAAAACAATAATAATTTGGTCACTTCAATCCACAGCTGTTTGTGGAACGCAGCTGTGTGCAATTGCCTGTCGCATTTCGCCCACAAATATACAGTCAATTCACTTTAGTCTATTCTGTGAAGCGCTTTGAGACGTCTAGAAGACATGAAAAGCGCTATAATAAAAATGCAAGGATTATTACTATTATTATTAGTTTCAATAATTTTGAAAGGAGACTTTCATCCCATATCTAATAATAGCTCTCCTAGAGCAATTCAGTTTAGTGCTCGCAACCAAAACTCAACTTCCTAGAAAGAACAAAATTTCAGAGAATTCAATGTCCATGACAGAAGATTAGTTTTCCGACTGATAACAATATTTCATAATATTCATGGTATCTTTATAAACAGTTTTAAAACACAAAAGTGTTTATTTTCTGTTGTTATGACATTTTATGGGAATTATAAAAACTAGTTTTGCTGTTTGCACGTGTCAAAATGGCAAAACAAATTAGAATGTTAAATTAGCCACTATTCACATTTAATTTGATTACAACCAAAAAGAACCTGAAATTTCTCAGTGAGGACAGTTGACATTAACATTAACAAAAATAAGCTTTGAACCTACTGAGGAAACACAGCTATTAGTGTTTCAGACTGATAAACTTGTTGAATGATCCAATAAATATGAAAATCTATTAATGCAGCTGTGGGGTGCAAAATTTCAGATGATAAATTAGTTCTAAAATGCGTAATTTGCTAACTTCCAAGCTAAGTGTCACCACCTCAGCTTGAAGGAAGCAGCATTCGCTGTGCTGTGTAAATTGTAGGCACTGTTGTGGAAGGATATGGTGAGATTATGGGGAGCTGGTGAGGGAGAGAACTCATAGAAAGAAGTTGAAGCAGGCACGGCTGCTACAGAACAGAGACAAGAACAACAACAACAACAACAAATTACATTTGTATAGCGCCTTTCACGACAGGAGTATGTCCCAAGGCGCTGAAACAACCTGCCACAACAGTAGTAATTATGTTTGGGGCTAAACTTATATTACTTTCTTAGTATTTCTGAATGTGCAGACTTTGTAAATTCTTAAATTCACTCAGTCCGATTTCTAAAGTTCTTAAAAGAATGCACAGAAGTTGCTTCAGAAATAAACTCAAAACTGAACTTGAGAATCTGCCCAATTCAGGATATTCTAAAAGGCTATGGTAAAAGTGTAAGTCTAGACCTAATTAGTCTGGAATTTCTCCCCCCAGAGGTGCATAGGGGTACAGACCTGCTATAAAGTGGGGATCTGCAGAGCAAGAGGGCCATAGGGAGAGTTATGTTACTATAATTGATTCAACACTCAAACTGAACTTGTGATCCAGTGTGCAACCTCAGTAGGTTCAATCCCTCAGTTGTCCTTCTTTCCTTTCATTCAGTCCCTGACCAATACTACTTTTGTTCGCCAGGACCACTTTCTTCCATCTCTGCCACATTGCCCGCCTCTGACCGTACCTTACCCCAAATGCAGCCCAAACTCTCGTGCATGCGTTTGTCACCTCCCGCCTGGATTACTCAAATGCACTCCTCGCCGGTCTTCCCAGCTCCACTATTCAAAAGAACCAGCTCATTCAGAACTCTGCCGCCCACATACTGACCCGGACCAATCTTTGTACCCATATCTCACCAGTTCTGGCACGGAGCCACTGACTCCCCATCACCGAACGGATCGACTTCAAGATCCTCACTCTCATGTTCAAATCCCTTCACGTTCTGGCACCTTCCTACCTCTCCGACCTCCTCATTCCATAATCCACCACCTAGCGCCGCCGCTTGACTGGCACCCGCCTCCTGCTCGTCCCTCACACCCTCTGTCCCACCATCAGAGGTTGCGCTATCAGCCACTACTCCCCAAAACTGTGGAACACTCTTCCTCAATCCCTCCGCCTTGCCCACTCTCTTCCCTTTTTCAAGTCCCACCTGAGAACCTTCCTCTTCAACCGTGCTTATGTCCACCTCCCATGCCCCCACCACCCCCAGCTTGGAGTCAGGTTCCGCCACTGTTAAGCGCTCTGAGACTCTATCCTGGGTGGTGGGTGCTATATAAGTGTAAGTTGTTGTTGTTGTTTCTTTACCTCTGCCACATTGCCCACCTCCACCCTACACCAAATGTAGTTAAAACCCTTATTCGTGTTTTTATTAACTCTTAACTCAACTTTTGAAATACACTCCTCGTTGTTCTCCCCAGATCTACAAGATCCAACTAATCCAAAACTCTGCCATGCGTATCCTCATCCTCAACAAACTCTGCACACCCATCGTCTCAACTCTCACCAGTTTCCACTAGCTCCCCATCTCCAAACGGATTGTCTTTGAGGTTCTCAACCTCAAATATCATAGCATTTCCTTCTCTCTCTGATCTGCTCACCTCCCCCCACCACCTCTCGACTCACCCCCCCCACCCTTCTACTCACCCCCTTTGCACCTCCCCCCAACAGTGACTGTGCCTTGATGCACTTCACCACTAACTCTGGAACTCCATCCCCACCCTCTGCCTTGCCCCTGCTCTACCTTTAAATACCACATCTTTAAATATCACCTTGAATCTGCCTTTTTTGACCGTGCCTATGTTGATCTGCCCCTCTCCCCATGCTCGTAATCCAACCCCACCGTTGTGAAGCATTAAGAGACTTTCCCTATGTAAAGGGTGCTATATACTGGACAGTAAATGCAAGTTGTTGTTGGACAATGTGGAAGAGCTCATGACTGAATTATGCAGGGCCATCTATCAAATAGGGAGAGATATGGAATCTCAGTGTATCTGCATGGAGAATGTGGCATCCCAAGTCTTTACTTGCATCTCTTGAATGCTTCCACTGCTGCTCCTGGGGGATTAGTGTTAACAACTCTAAGATACTCATAGCCAGAGCAAAGAATACGAAAACAAAACACCTTAGATGACAGTAGAGGTCAGCAAATTTAAACAGAATGCCAAAAGCAGGTCCATAATTGCAAACAAATCTATACAGTATAATAATGTCCTAATCCCAGTGGAAAATTCAAACTGTTATCTTTTTAGTCTTTTTTAGGAGTACAGTTTCTTACATCGCATTCCCTGAGCAGATTCCTTGATTAAAATCTCTCCTGTTGTGCAAACGTGCTTGGTTTCATAGACAGGTCATAATCCAGCTGAACAATAAATTTGTTTTACTGAAAGTCGATGCACCTAACCACATTGTCTTGTGCAAGAAGATTTGAGCATACTGAGGATACTGGATTAAAATGATTTAAACACAATTGTACTGCAGATCCTCGCTAATTCCTGGGTTGCATATTTTTCAGTTCGCTCTCTGACAACACAATTCATTTTTGCCAAACCCCACTTATACACAGCAAGTTAACTTGTTTTATATAGCGCCTTGGGACACTATATAAAATCAGTCAAACAGTCTAATTATAAAAACAACAAAATTACATTTGTATAGAGCCTTTCACGTCGGGAGGACATCCCAAGGTGCTGGACAGTCAGAGTGTCGGACCTGAGCAGGGGGTCGGGATCAGGGAGGGGGGGGAAGGAGGGTGATCGAAAGCATGGTCGAAGAGGAGGGTCTTGAAATGGGTCTTGAAGGAGACAAGGGAGGCGGAGGGACTGCAGGATGGAGTTCCAGAGGGTGGGAGAAGAGTGGCAGAAGGCCCACCCGGCAATAGTGGGGCAAACGAGGCAGGGGACATGAAGCAGGCCAGAGCCGACTGAGCAGAGGAAGCAGGCAGGATGGTAGGGGGTTAGGAGATCGCAGAGGTAGTGGGGAGCAAGACCATGGAGGGCTTTGAAGGTGAGGACCAGGATCTTGAACTGTATCCTCTGTGTGATGGGAAGCCAGTGGAGTCAGGTGAGGATGGGGATGATAGGGTCACGGAGCCTAATGCGGGAGAGGACACAGGCTGCAGAGTTCTGGATGATCTGCAGCTACGAAGGGAGGAGTTTAGGAGGCCAACAAGCAAGTTTGCATAGTCAAGCCTCAATGTAATGAAAGCATGTATGAGGGTTAATATACATTTGTGGTGTGTAACATACTTCCATTTACGAATGAATCATTATTTGAAACTCCTGTTGGAGAACATCATGTTTTAGACCCCATCGTCCCCTCTTCTTCCCCAAACATTAAAAGCAGTGCTCAAGCATTCCAAATATCTACATAAGGAATTAGTTCAGTCACAGGCATTGCACTGGTTCTCCGCTGGCGTACAGGGAATGTTTAGTTGGGTCATACCCCATGGAAATACCAGATCTCCCAGGATCCAGCCATCAGGCCTACTTCTGTCTCAAAAATATGGGTAACAGCTGATGGCCTCGAAATAAAGAATCAGGTGTTTCTCCTGGGAACTGTGCATTGATGTGTATGAACTTCATGCACAGGTTGAATACCATCTGCACACTGATGGAATGGTATCTTGCAATTTAGAGTTGCTTTGTGGTCTGTGGTGTGGACATGTTTGGCTACGTGCCTACAAGTGAATTTTACCATGTGCCTCCAGGAAGCCAGCAATTTAGTAGAAATGTTGCTACCTCTGTGGTTGCCCCTGCTGAGGTGCACGGAGTTGCTTGTTTTGCAACAATCGTACAAGCTCCCTCAAGGCAGCATGATACAGCAAATTCTCGCCAGGTGTCCCTGCAGGTGTCAGATAGATCAAAATGACAAATGTTCAGAACATATTCATGTGTGGTGCAAAACTAGTTATGGATTGTCCTTACAAGTCTTTGTGGAACATACAGCACAGCTCCCACACAACCTCGCCAGCGAGTCTATGCCGCATAAGAAACTACTCCTCTGTCACAACCAAGCTGCTCACTCAATTCCAATTGATCTGTTCCTTGGGGTAACGGAAATCTCATTGAAGCCATCCATCCACTCTGCAATTCTCAACTTCTCTCCTGCTGCCCTCCTTATATAAACCTGGCAATGGCTAGTGCACTCACCCTCTTTGTACTTTTCAATGTTCTCAATGCTCACCTCCTGCTCCAAACTCACCACCTAACCTGGGGTTACATATAAAAGATTGGGGTTAGAAAGGTGTCAGCCTAGCTTCTCACCTCCGAGTCAGAAGACTGTGGGTTGAAGCCCCACATTAGGAACTTTGGGTTCAAAGTCTAGGCTAACACTTCGGTGCAGTGCTGGAGGAAGCACTGCATTGTCGGAGGTGTCATCCTTCAGATAAGATGTTAAACCAAGATCCCTGTTTAGATGGATGTTAAAGATTCCATGGCACTATTCAAAAGGAGAAAAGGGCTGCTTCCAGTGTCCTGGCTCACAATCCGCCAGATAAACAAAAATAGAAGTCGCTGGAACACTCAGCAGGTCAGGCAGCATCTATGGAGAAAGGAAAGTGAGTCAACGTTTCGGGTCCATGACCCTTCCTTCGTCAGAACTGTGGGGGTGGGGGGGATAAAGTTGGTCATTCACTTCATGGATGTGTATAACAATATAATAATAACATAATGGGGCATTGCAACCGTGTGTAAATTGGCTACCGCATATGTTTACAAAGTACACAGTGACTACAGTTTACAATAAAATCTTGTGAAGCGCTGTGAGACATCTCGATGACGTGCTAAAGGACTATACCAAATGCAAGGATTATTCATTATTATAACTACGTTTAATGTGCCTTTTCTGTGATGGAATATTGCACAAATTACTCCTTAATGGCCATTAAGCCTTAAACAGTTGAATTGGCAATTTCCCCCCATCCACATAATTGCTACGCCAGTTTTTCATAGGTAGAAATTTCAGATGTGGTTCTAAACAATTTGTTCATGTGATCATTCAACATCGCACACCTATCACACAAATTTATCTTTTCACTAATATTAGTGAACAGGAATTTGGGCTCACATTATCAAAAGTGGAACAAACATACTGGCACCACAATGTATCACACCAATGAGGTATTTATAATGAAGGAAGCATAGTGCCCAAATTTCCTAATCTTGGTACAAATCAATAACCTTCTAACAGAGTTTACCTTATGCTATAATGAAAAAGCACAAAATATCCTTTGATAAATCCTTTTTGAGACATCTAGAGTGACCCACAGCTTTTCTGTCTGAATAGTGGATCAATGTTCAAAAAGGATACAAAATTGAAGGTCCCTCCCCCAACAGAGTCATTAAATTTCAAATAACTTGCTGCTTTGTTTTGCATTCCTGCAATTCTCTGATCAGTTTCACTTGTACAGCATCATTAGCATATGTAGCATGGCTCTCATCATTGTGCACATAGACTTCTGAAAATTTTGCTCGAGTATATCAGAGAGAATATTTTTTAAAAAGCCTGCTATCCTTCCCTAACCAATCTGAAGTCCAAAATTCTTCATGGTGTTCAGACTATGTCTTAAAACTTAAGATTGTGCAGAAGTTTGGAAAGTCTTAAATTCAGGGTTTTTTTGAACGCTGCTTTTCCATCATCACAAAAGAATCCTGGAAAAAAAATCCAAATCAAGATTCATTGCATATCAGAATTTTCCAACATTTTACAAACACTTAAACAATGGCTGGCCTAAAACAATGAAATATTTCAGACTTCAGATCTCCAAACACATCCCCTATCCCCAAACAAATACCTTTTCACAACTTGTGGCTGTAAAAACCCAATGATTATTTGCAAATATACATTGAAATCATTCTTAAATAAGAATCTTCTCTGTAAACAGTGAAATGAAAACTGACCAAGCAACATCCATTTCTCTCTGCTCCGTTTTAAGACTATTTGTCCCATCAAGGCTGTTCCTTCCACAGGTCACTCAAAGCCTACCCTATCATGGACATTTATCTCGTGGAAAAACATGCTCCATTAAGACTCCCTGATCATCATTGCTATTTGAAGCAAAAACCCCAGAATATTTATCCATCCTCAAACCTCTACTATTCTATTCTATCCCTTCCCCCAACAGATTATCCCCTTCTTTCCCACTATCCCTGCCAATAAAAAAACATTATATCTCACGGGCCAAATAGCCAATTTATGCGCCATATTATTCTATTTAATTCTTACAATCAAGGAGTTATAGGTCCCGGAACTGTCCTTATTGTCCTTCTCTACCCTTTGTCCAATGCGCCAATTCCCTTTTGAAGGTGAAGTACCCAAAGCTACATACGCAATTATCCATACAAGGTTACAATAACTTCTTTTTGACTTCCAGTCAAATGGCCTTGAAATGTAACCTAGCAGTTTAATAGCTTCTATGGCAGCTTCTTCACACTGACTGCAACCTTCAGTGAAAGTTCAATAATCATATCTAAATTACTTGCCTTTCCTACCACCACTAAGTGACATCCCCTCATTACATAGACAGGTTTATTGTTTCTCATTCCAATATCCATAACCTTACACTTAATCTACATTAAAATCTGCCCTTCTATTCAATTGGTTCATTCTTCCCAAGTGCTCTTTATCCTTCTTTATTTCCCGATATACGAGAAGCCATCAATAATTATCCAAAGATCACAGAGCAATCAACATGGACTTTGAAGTGATAGGCCATACCTTACAATTCTATGGAACTCTTTAAGGAAGTAGCTCATGTGGAGAAAAACATTAATGCAAATTTGATCGGCTGTGGATCTAGGATTCCTCATTCCGTTTAACCTTTAAAAGTATGGCCATACATCAAGAAATATTCAATCAAAAAATGTATTTGGTTTACTGTCCTGGCCAACAAAACTCCAAGTAAATGTTCATGGCAGTCTAAGGGACATTGCTGTGTGCAAATTGGCTACTGTGTGCTCCTATAAAAATAGTCACTCTACTATAAACTCTGTGAAGCACTTAGATAACGATTGAACAATTGATAAGATGTTAAATCAAACACAGTAATTGTTTTTATTTGAAAATTCAAGTGATTACACCCCCAGACAAATGTAGTTACTTCCTCAAAGAATTTCAAAACCTATGTTGCCTGTTCTATGCTCTGTAGATACACAGATGACAATTCTAGTAAAATGCTCCAAAATGTTTTTCTCACTGGGTTCAATCCCAATGTTGGATCTTGAACTCATAAAGTCTAAGATGGCACTCCAATGCAGTGGTGGGAATGTGTGTCAGTGTTGGAGATGTGCTGCATTGTTGGAGGTGCCATCCTTCAGAAGAGACATTAAACCAAGGTTCTGTCTGCCTGTTAACTGGGACATTAAAGATCCCATGGCACTATTCAAAAGGAGAAGGGAATTTCTCCTGGTGTCCTGGTTAACAATCCCCCAAATAATACTGGTCATAGCTGTTTAATGAAAATTGTTTGCCATTTGACCCCAAAACAGTCAATTATCATTGAAAGCATTGAATGGTTTGAAATTAAAGGTGATATGTTGATTAGTTCCAGGTGTGTGGTACATCACCTGGCATAAGGTTTGAAAATAATGATCCTTACATTTGATATAACACATTATCACATCTTCAAGACATCTCAAATCTCTTCACAGAATATATTGTAAAGTGAATTAACTGTATATTTTTGTGGGCAAAATGTGGCAGCGAATTGCACTCAGCGGTGTCCCACAAATTCAAGTCATGGATTGAGTGACCAAATTATTTATTTATTTTTAAGGGATTATTACTGCCAGAAATGTGATCCGCCAATCGACTAACAACTGGTAAACAGAGGCACGTGGAGTAAAGAAACTTTACTGTTTTTTACTGGCCCTATGCGTTGCCCTGCCAGGAATAGAACCCAGGTCCGATAAGATATTATAGAATTGGTGTCTTCATCCCTACTGCCCCTCAGGGTAGGAAGGATGTAGGGCAGAGGATAGTTGGCTGGACAGGTGTTCGTGCAAACACATCCAATATTACCACATACCACAACCACTTTGACAACATTTTTGTTTATTGACGTATGTGGATACACTGCAAATTTTCAATTAATTTTGTTTTAATATAGGTATTGGTGAAATATTGTTAAAAAAAATCCTGCAGACTAGTAACCATCAGCTGTTGTTCCTTGTCTGGTGGTTCCATGGCCCTTGGTTCTAAAACCAAGGCTTAAAATCAGTAGCTACTAAATGTTACATAATAAGCCATTTACTTATTTGATATATAATGCTGCAATGCACTGCCAAAACTGCATCCAACTTTGCATAGCAGTTTGGCAGCACGAAAATCAAAAGATGAGTGTTGAATGATACAGTATTGCTAAAACAGGTAAAAAAAAATATTCCTCCCACCCCACCTATTCCTCCACCTGTTAATAAATTGTAGATGTGGGTACAAATTAACTGTGCATGAGCGAAAATTTTTATTATTGCAGTTGTTGACATTTGATAGTACAGATTTTGACAGATGTACAGTTTAGGAAATGGAAGCTGAATAATAATTAAAATAGTGTTTATTCTACAACTGCTATTATTTTCATTGATTTGCATGTTACTTGGGCCTGTAGTACCACAAACAAAATCTCCTTAAATGAATAAGTGCTGATTTGTCAACAGGTCCCATATGAAAACACCAAGGCATGCATATTTGGAAAATGGCCTCAGTTCCATTTAGAAACCTTGACTATTAGAGCTTGAAGGTCTTTGCTGGACATTTGGTCACCAAGCAAAACAGCTAGTCAGCACTGGTCTAAAGCCAATGCAAGTGTAATATGTTAAATTACATATTTAACTTATCCGACTTTGCTTAGCAACTTGGCAGCACGAAAAATCAAAAGATGGGTTCTGTATGATACAGTATTGCTAAAACAGCTAAACAAATGTATTCCTCCCTCCCCACCTATTCCTACGCCTGTTAATAAATTGTAGAGTGTTGGTACAAATTAACTGTGCATGAGCGAAAATTTTTATTATTGCATTGTTGATATTTGATAGCACAGATTTTGACAGATGTACAGCTTATGATGTACAGAGGGCGGGCCTTCCGCCACTCTGCACCCACCCTCTGGAACTCCATCCCGCAGTCCCTCCGTCTCGCCACCTTCAAGACCCACCTCTTCGACCATGCCTTCGATTTCCCTGCTTCCCCCACTGCCCTCCCCTAAGCTTGGGTCCGTAACTCTGTCTGTCCAGCGCCTTGGGAGGTCCTCCCAATGTGAAAGGCACTATATAAATGTAATTTTGTTGTTGTTGTTAAAAATATTGCACTCAAATTCTTAACAACAAATTACCTTTATAAAGCGCCTTTCATGTCCTAAGGCACTGGAGAGTCAGGGGTTTGCACCAGAGCTGGGGTTGGAATCGAGAAGGGTTAGAGGGTAGCGGCGTGGGAGGGTGGCCAAAGGTATGATCAAAAAGGAAGGTCTTGAGATAAGTCTTCAAGAAGGCAAGGGAGGGCCAGGCGAAGGGATCATGAAATGGATTTGCATTGGGTGGGGTCCAACTGTTAATGGTGGGGCGGAAGGGACATGAAGCAGACCAGTATCCGCCAAGCAGAGGGAAGGGAAGGGATTGCCTGTTATCACATGAAAATCCTAGTGGATGAGTGCTGGTCATGTAGCTGAAGTTAAAATAATCCTTGCCCTTGATTCTAACACTCTTTTAACATCTAGAGAAAGTGACAAAGCCATTCTGTGTATGTCTGCCTGCAGTTGGTTACAGTCCTCCTCACTATTTACTACTCTACCTAACTTTGTATCATCTGCAGACTTGGAAATAGTGCTCTCTATGCCCAAGTCCAGATCATTAATATATATTAGAACGAGCAGTGGTCCCAATACCGATCTCTGGGGGACACCGCTGCACAACTCCTTCCATTTTGAGAAACACCCATTAACCACCACCCTCTGCTTTCTGTCACTCAGCCAGTTCTTAATCCAAACTGCCATTGTCCCCTTAATACCGTGGGCCTCTAATTTTTTTATTAATCTTGACATACCTTATGCTCTTTGAGACATCCTCTCCACTTGAAAAGCATTATATTAATGTAAATTGCATTAAATTTTGGGTCTCAAACAAAGGCAGATTGCCACCATTGACTCAAAGACCAATCAAACAGTGGAAGATACCAAAACTATCACAATGGATTCCCTATAACTGCATCAAAATCTTGGTTCAATGAGTAAAGAACCTCAATGAGGTTGAACCTCAATGCACACACTACATTTCACAGCAATTCTTTGAGATGTACAACAAATATACAACATGCTCGTACATCACTCCTCTGCCCACCATCTTCACTCAGGCAGTCTAGGCCTGATGTAAATCCATTCCTTCAGCCACTGTGTGCCTAATCTCCAGAATTCCCTGCCTCAATCCTTCACCCTAACCTTCTCTTTATTCTGTTTTAAATCCTACCTAAAGACCTAACTCTTGGACAATGCCTACAGTTATCTCCCACTTATCCCTTGTTTGTTATCCAACCCCAGTTTCGTCTACACAATATACAGTAAATTCACTTTACACTATATTGTGTGAAGCGGTTTGAGACATCTCGAAGACGTGATAAGACGCTATGTCAAATGCAAGGATTATGATTATTATTACTGTACAGCACTCTGAGACATTATCCTGCATTAAGGGTGCTGCATAAATGCAAGTTGTTGCTGTTATTGACGCTATGTCAAATGCAAGGATTATTATTTCACAAAACATACACATATACATGCCGTTCATGTTGGAAGGACATCCCAAAGCTACCAAGTGAGCCAGGCTGACATCCTCTTTTAACCATATTGACCCTGAGTTGGGCTGAAGCAGCCACTTCATCCAGTGCACCAGTTCTACCTTTGCCTTCAGTGTCTGTGGGAATCTTGGAAGAGGGGAGAGTAGATCAGATTGATGCTCCTGCAGGAAAGTCCGTATTTGTCGATGTTAGGATCGTGTTTCTCTATAATGTCTCCCAGGAGTGAATATCCAGACTGGCATACATGTATGGACAGTGGAATGAGGTACTGAATGGCTTCACACATACATCATCACCCCCCCCCCCCCACACACACACACACAAACAGTCCCTGTCTTTAGAAGTGAAGGGAGACCAAAAAAAATCACGTGCTGCAACAGATGGCGGGGGAAGAGGCAAACAGAAAGATGCTGTGTTCTGTTTTTTGCTTTACATATCATGATACTAATTTTAATAAAAATGACAATAATAACTCTACCCAAATGATTTGTACAATGTTTTGGGTCCCCAATTGAAAGGCAGTATGTACTGACAAGCCGAGTTTAGAATCCCAATCGCACTGCTGAAGAGAGGTGCCCAGCAGAGCACAAAAGGAAACGCCAGAAGGAAAGGCCCACTTTCACACAAGAATGAAAGGCTTTCACATTTTTAATAGCACCTTATCACACTGAAATATCTTAAAGAGCTTCAGTGGTAATTATTATCAAGTGTAGTGACAGTTTTTGTATGCAAACTTTGCCTTTTATTGGAACAAGCTGTCTGTCAGTCTCCACCCACAGCCATAAGGTGAATTTATTCAGAGATTTATAGCCGAGGTGCTGTGGGTTCTTTAATGTAGACTTGAACAGGCAAACCTACCAGCTGGTGGCTGGTTTCACAATCATATCGTCAAAGGGCCCAGCAGCAGGCTGCTCGACTTTTGCCCAAGGATTGCACATAGAAGATCTAAGAAAGAGGAAGGAAAACATTGTAAACATACTCTCAGCCTCCAAAGAAAAAGTAAGATATATGGGCTAACTCACACTGATCGCTACAGATTGAAATCGTTTTGCTATGTCTCGCCAAATATGAAGATGTAGATTTCCCATTATAAAGTGCTAAGGAAAAAGATCACTGTTTATGCAACCAGCTTAAATACCACCCCCCCCCACATCATTTGCAAAAGAAACAAACTTGCTGATAATGCACAACAGGTTGATCAGCATCTGAAAGAGAAAAATAGGTTAACATTTTTTATGTAAACCTTCATTGCAATTGGAATAATTAGGCTGGAGATGCTGCTAAATTGGATTAGTGAACAGTGAATGAACCGGACCCAATCATTAGGAAGACATTAAAAAGCTTTTAGCCTTCACTGCCTGATTCCAGCCTTTTACCATCTGATCGTGACCTGGGTTATGGTATAAATGAAGACGATCAAGACTGTGAACTGATCCATCTCAGTGTTCCGATTCCTGAGCCAAGCTGGTCCTCAGTACTCCAGAGCACTGCTGATGACAGCCCAGCCAGCCACGTCAGCAGGACTTGGAAGGGCAAAGATTCTTCCCACTCAGCTCCTGTTAACTCTACAAGCTAAAACGCTAATGGGCCGAGCTTGACAAGCATCAGAAAGCTTGCCAGACAGTGCTCTCAATGGCAAACTAAGCATTTTTAGCTGCTTAAACTCTCACAGTATCCCAACGCTCACTCCGGGGTCCCCAAGCCTGGTCTCTCACCAATCTGACTTACGCAAACAGGTTGCATCCCTCCGGGGAGAGAGTTCGCATTCCATTTCAGACACAGGAAAATGCCCAAGTGTTAGTTCTATATATGTGGAACTCTCGGTTTAGTTACTCTTAACCACAGTGATGGGCTTTGCATGTCAGGCACGTGGCTAACCCACCCCTCCCAGCCCCCACCAATAAAGCCCTACAGGTCCTGAGATTATCATTCTCACTCTTCATGATAAAAAGGTTTCAGCCTTCTCTCAGTTTCTCCATCTCCACAATATTTGCCTTTATGTCTCCACTTTCCTCCTTTTCTTTCATCAAGGGTGCCCTCACCCTCGATTGAGATGGCTCTGTAAGTATCTGTCCCATTTTTTATGCCACCACCATCACTCGTTCTGAGTTACAACAGAAACAAAGTTCCTCTTGCCCTCACCTTCTATCTCCTCAGGCTCCATATTCCACCAGGTTAACTTCCACTATTTCCACCATCTACATGATCTCAGGACCACATGCATCTTTTCTTCCCCTCCCCACTTTCACAAGGGATCGATGTTCCGCAATTCATTCCTCCATCCCTACGCACTCTCCCTGGCACTTTCTCCTGTAATCGTACAAAAAACATTAATCACTTTGTTTCTTCTCACACAACTGATTCTGTCCTTAAGCTCCCTTTCTATTTGAGGCAATATTTCACCTGGACCTTCTCCAATCTTACACACCATTTGTCTTGACTGTTCACAGTGAAACTCCTCGATAATTGGTGAAACCAGACGAATACTCGGAGACTGTTTTGCTGAATATCACTTTCTATCAGCAAACATGACCTTGACCTCCCCATTGCTTGGAAAATCAACTCTGCTTCCCACTGTCACATTGACCTCTCTATACTTTTGACTCCCACTGAGGCGTAATTCAAACATCCACAACAATGGCTTATCTTCAGAATCCTTGAGCCTTCAAAGCCTGAATATCAACCAAGCCTCAGTCTTCATGCCTCTTCATTTCCCCACATTCAGGTTGTTTTTTCCCCCCTTCTTTTTGTAAATTCACTTATACTGGAGTTTTATGCCATCTTAGTAGTGCCCCTCATCCACTTTTCCTTAATCTTCCTTTAACAGCATTTCACAATCTGTAAAGCGCTTTGAGATGTCTCGAAGACATGATAAGAGATATATCAAATGCAAGGATTATTGCTATATTATTATCTGTTAACAATCCATCATTGCCTTCTGGATGTAAATATATTCTAATTTCTTGCCAATGCTTTGTATACCCTCCTTTATCCTCTAGCTCAGGTAGTTCAACAGGCGACCCAGGGGCCACATCTGGCCCGGCAGATGACTTCATCCGAGACCATTTCCATTTTTGGGCTGCCCGCTCACTCCCAAGCTGAGGGGAAGGTTAATGAGTCTCCTTATCCACTGCATCCTTATCAACCGCTGGCTCCTGCCGCTGCCACGAGAGGACGGTTTGCCACAAAGGGAAGGAGGGAGCAGGCAGCCCAAAATTGGAAATGGTCTTGGGCCGGATGAAATCATTCGCCGAGAGATTGACTAGGGTGGAGGAAAAGAAAGAAGCAGAGGGAGGACGAGAGGGAAGAAGAGAGTGAGAAAGAAAGGGATACATGAGTGTGTGCAAGAGAGTGCATGAGAGAGAGGGAAGAAAGAGAATGATTGAGAGAGAGATGGAGTTATTTAGAGAGAGAGTGATTGAGAGAGTGATTGAGAGTGAGATTGAGTGAGAGACAGAGTGAGATTGAGTGAGAGACAGAGAGATTGAGTGAGACAGTGAATGAGAGAGAGAGAGAGAGAGAGAGAGAGAGAGAGAATGAGAGAGAGAGTGATTCAGAGAGCGTGCACGAGGGAGAGACTGAGGGAGTGCACAAGGGAGAGAGCGCACGAGGGAGTAGGGGAGAGAAAGAAACAAAGAGTGATAGAGAGCAGAGAGAGAGAGAGAGGGAGAAAGCAAGGGCAGCGTTTTGTGGTTCACTGGCAGGCCAGACGATCGGAGCCTCCCTCGTTGCGGGGAATCAAGGACAGACACCCAGCGACGCGCCGTCCAGTTTCCTCACAGAAAACTCCCACTTTGCCCAGTGAGAAACTCCTCTATGTCCTTCATCCCCTCGCCCCCACCATACCCCTGCAACCTTCCAATCGGGCCATTCTGTTTGCCCAGCAAACACTGACTTACTTCATGTACCCCCTCCCCATCTGGCCCTCCATTGCCATTTCGGTCTCGCTCTCTGGAGCTCCATACCCTCTCTACAAGCAAGCTCTACGAACTGGCTCCAGCCAACTGAACCTGGCAAGCCTGCTGTAAACTCAAGGCACAGAGTTCTGTAGATTAAACATACATCTACAAGAAGCAATTATAACATGATTGAAAGCAAACCAATTCTGTAGTTTCGATGTCCCATGTAACTTAATGAATAAAATCATGTGGGAGGCTATAAGGTTCGAATATCCCGTCCCACGTTTCAAAGTCTTCTTCAAATACAGGTTAGCTGATTTCTAGCAATAACGTATGGTAACCAGCATAATAGAATATCCCAGACTATATAATTACAAAGTCATTCCAAAATGAATTGTATACATGATCCAAATTTAGTTTAAATTGTTGGGTCTTGATGGTGAAACCTAAAACATTACACGGTCTAAAATTTCTGTAAGAAACATTTGTCTGCACAACGGGGTACGGATTATACAACTATGGTCAGTGAAGTATAGAATTACTCTTCCCAAAGAAAGTTTGCTGACAAAATGCACATAATTGATTTTGACAGGTCTAATATACACATTATCGAATCACTCAGTTATACAACAAAGCAAGCAAGACAAATGTGCACTTATTTCAGGTTAAAGCATATTTGTACCTAAAATATAGGCGTGAAGCTATACGCCACCAACCTATTTAAAATAGAACAATAATAAAACCAATCTTTCGATTCCACTGCAGCATTACTTTATCTGATTCAGGCTTATTAAAAGTCACATCACACATCTGTCATTGCCTGGGCCAATAAAAAAAATCCATAGAGACAAACAACCCTAACAAAGACAAACAACCCCCTGCAAAAACTAGTAACAGTGAAGTTTGCTCAGTGCCCAGGTGTCTGTGTACACTACTGGTGGCTGTTAACTCGACGCCCGGGCTTAGGCACCTCTGTGCGCATTACCATAGTGAAACAGCTCGGGGCTCACCTTCACAGCGCAGGGGTGTTGGGATCATGGCAGTGGTGTAGGCGGGATTGACCACGGCCAGGGACCCGCTTTAGTGATGGCCCGCTCCCAGGCATGGCCCGCGTCCAGCCCCAGTGTGCCACAGTTGGGATTGTCTGCGGGCGCTCTGTCCATCTGTGTGCGTAACAGGAAGATGGTGGCAATGCTCTCACACCTTTCATGCTGAGCTGTGTTGCCCACCAAGGAGTTCCTAGTACCTACCGTTCACCCTAGTGACAATTCAAACCTGCGCTTGTCGGATGTCAAATGTCCAACCCGTGACTATCTCCTTGGGGTGATGGGGAGGTAAGCAGGGTCTGTTTGGAGCTGAATTGGCTCCAACGTGACATGCTTGTTAAACAGAATTTCAGAATTGAGCGAGCCCTCTGTGGTTCTCTGCAGTATTCCAGGGCACTGCTGATGACAGCACAGCAATCCTGGCTCAACGGCAGGACCTGGAAGGGAAAACGAGTTGCTGGGGGCAGGGAATCCATCCAATCAGCTCCTGTTAACCCTGCAAACCAAAGCCCAAACAGGAATGGTGGTCCTAGCTGGACAAGCAGCGGGAAAGCTTGTCAGACAGTGCTAGCAATGGCAAGCTGTGCAGTGTTAGCTGGTTAAGACTCCAGTAGTATCCCAACACACACTCTGGAGTCCCCCAGGCCTTAACTCTTACCAACCTGGGCCTAATACTTTCCGGAATTGGTTAATCAGGATGCATCCCTTCAGGGAGAGAGTGCACATTCCATGTGTAGGTGGGATGTATGGAATTCTCAGTTTGGTTTGGATACTCTTAAGCACGGTGATGGTTTTCTGTATGTGTCAGACCCCGGCTGAGCAAAAAAAGGGTTTGTGTGTGTCTCTCTCCTCTGTCTTGGTTTTTGAGTCTGTGTGTGTCTCTCTCTGAGTGTGAGTGTCTCTCTCTGACTGTGTGTGTCTGTGTGCAGTGGAGGGCCACAATAGGCAGGAGATGGTGACCTTATGAAGCCCTGCGGTCAGGACACTGGCGAGCATGGCAAGCAATGCTGGTTGCTCGGCAGATATCCAGGGATTCAATTGTTGTATGGGTTGGAAACGGACTATTCGACCCTTCAGTTTATCCCCCCAAAGTGGGCCACCCAGTCGAGTTCCGCTCTGCTCTTAAAACGTGTTATGTTCTGCTTTGTTAAAGAAAGCATTAATAAATTGTTTTTTTTGCAACAATCTATGATGTGCTACTTCTTCATGATTCGGTTTTCATCAATAATGTGGAAAAATGTAGGTTAGCAGTAGAGTATACCTTTCAACAACACCAACCAACCCTCCACAATGTTCTGCAAAATTTGACAAGTTCACCTGCAATTTTTGGCAAATATTTCCTCAATTTTCTATTGGCATTGTCATTGTTGTCAAGATAAATCCCAATTGCTCAAAACTTTCACATCGTTATCCCTATGATCCCCACCTACATCCAACTAAAACGCAACCAGAATCTGCTCAGTAAATGTTGTAACCTAATGGGGTGGAGAGAGAAAATCATTGCAACAAGAACTTATCAAATGTAAATACAAAACTCAAGACATAAATGCACACACAGATGTCAAGATATGATCTGCCAAATACAGATTTCAAAAGTATTGATTTTATTGAAATTGACCCACAATTCACATGCAGCCCAGCTGCTATCGCTGTGAACATGTTAAAAGAAATATTGGCCACAGGTGCAGTCTGCAATGAGAAGATTATTGACCAGAAATCTACAGTTAAAATGTTTCAAATTCTTTAAAAACAAAGTCAAGCTCCAACACTCACAAAGATTGAAAAACAAATCTGCAATTTTCACCAGAAATCAATATTAGATATTTAGAGTGCAGTGCAGTTATTTTACAAGAAGTAGTGTGACAGGCACCAGGCATACCACTGAAAATCTTGGCCTCAGCAGGTTAATTATATCTTTGGCTCTGCCCTGTCGGTAGGCAACAACATTCCTTCCACTGTCACTGGTTTCTATGACAAATAAATGAAAACTATTTTCTTGTGTGTGACAGCTCTTCTGTAAGTCCCAGGTAGTGTTTCAGTACAAGGATATAAATAAATATACAATAAACACTTTGAATAAACATAGATGCTGGGTGTGCAATAATTGATGCAAGTCTCCACTCCAATCCATTCTCAGGATTAATTGCACGACTTTTTAAAAAAAAGTCTCACAGATACTCCAGAGTGACACATTTCCAAACTAATGCACCCGCCACATAACATACACAGTAACGTCAAGTGACAGTGAAGGCCACTGGAGAGCTCTCAGCTGCCTGATCCAATAATCCATCTGTTAAAACTTGCAATTTATTTCTGCACAACAGAACAGTGCAAAAGGTGACACACACATGGCAGCAATAACAACAAACCACCAGCACCCAGACAAGAAACACAACCACCTGAAAACAACAAACCCCCCCCACCAAAAAGCAAAAGTGCAACACCTCCAGTCTGACATAAAAACAACCCCCCCCCCCCCAAAAAAAAAACCCACACACAGCAACTTCCCGGCCTAGGGGGAGGCCTTGACAGCAATTACTGCAGCAGTTTGCCTGGCAGTAGGTCATGAACTCAGACACACACCCACATTGCACACACACACACACACACACACAAAGTTTTTTTGCAGAGAGGAAGGGGGAGAGAGGAAAGTGTGTGTGTGTGTGTGTGGGGGGGGTGTATTTATAATTTATTTAAGAGAGAGGGGGAGGAGGAAACATTATGCAACGTTGCATTATTTATCTATCTCTCTCTCTCTCTGTATATATATAAATATCTACATGTACACAGATGCATGTGTGTTACCGTTCGTGCCGCCTCCGCCCAGGTTCGTCCTTTCTTCTTCCTCTGCTTCTCCTTCATGACGAAGAGGCTGGAGTTGTGAGGGAGGGAGGGGAGGAGGAGGGGAGGGAGTGAGTGTCAGCGGCTGAGGTTGTACGGGCGCTGGTGTGAGAGGAGGAGGAGGAGGAGAGGAGAGACCAGACAGACAGACAGACAGAGAGAGGAGCTGTGAGTAATGAGGGAGGGGGTGGAGAAGCTGCTGAGTGACAGCCCGGCCCGGCCCGGCCCGGCCCTCTCTCTCTCTCACTCACTCACTCCGCACGGCCTCCCGCCGCCGCTCCTCCTCTGCCATATTTGCTGCCGGAGGTTTACTGTACGGCGGCCTCACATGATCCACAGGCCGCCCCGCCCCGTGACAGCCAGCAGGGAGGGGGGGGGGGAGAGGTGAGGGGGGGGGCGGGGGGGGTGAGAGGGGCGGGGGGGGAGGGGAGGTGAAGGGGGGAGGGGGGGGTGAGGGGGGAGGTGAAGGGGGAGGGGGGTGAGGGGGTCGAGGGAGGGGAGGAGGTGAGGGGGGAGGTGAAAGCGGGGGGAGGGCGGGGGGGAGGGGAGGTGGGGGGTGAGGGAGGGGGGTAAGGGGGAGGGAGGGGGGGTGTGGGGGGAGGGAGGGAGGTGGGGGGAGGTGAGAGGGGGAGGGAGGGGGGTAAAGGGGGTGAGGGGGAGGGAGGGGGTAAAGGGGGTGAGGGGGAGGGAGGGGGTAAAGGGGGTGAGGGGGAGGGAGGGGGTAAAGGGGGTGAGGGAGGGGGTAAAGGGGGTGAGGGGGAGGGAGGGGGTAAAGGGGGTGAGGGAGGGGGTAAGGGGGGAGGGGTGAGGGAGGGGGGAGGTGAGGGAGGGAGGTGGGGGGGAGGGGTGAGGGAGGGGGGTAAAGGGGGTGAGGGAGGGAGGTGGGGGTGAGGGGTGAGGGAGGGGGCGGGGTTACAAATACATCATGTACAGTAACACAGGAAATGACATCACAGTCCCCTGTCCCTCACGGGGGGGGGGGGGCACAGTCTCGGGGCCGCGGGTTTCACTCTCAACCACTCGCTTCCTCCTCATCCTCAGAACTGCGTATACACACACACCGCCCCCTCCCACAGCATTACACACACACACCGCCCCCTCCCACAGCATTACACACACACCGCCCCCTCCCACAGCATTACACACACACCGCCCCCTCCCACCACCGCCATTACACACACACCGCCCCCTCCCACAGCATTACACACACACCGCCCCCTCCCACAGCATTACACACACACCGCCCCTCCCACAGCATTACACACACACCGCCCCCTCCCACAGCATTACACACACACACCGCCCCCTCCCACAGCATTACACACACACACCGCCCCCTCCCACAGCATTACACACACACACCGCCCCCTCCCACAGCATTACACACACCCGCCCCCTCCCACAGCATTACACACACACCGCCCCCTCCCACAGCATTACACACACACACCGCCCCCTCCCACAGCATTACACACACACCGCCCCCCCCCACAGCATTACACAACACACCCCCCCTCCCACAGCATTACCCACACACCGCCCCCTCCCACAGCATTACACACACACCGCCCCCTCCCACAGCATTACACACACACACCGCCCCCTCCCACAGCATTACACACACACCGCCCCCTCCCACAGCATTACACACACACCGCCCCCTCCCACAGCATTACACACACACACCGCCCCCTCCCACAGCATTACACACACACCCGCCCCCTCCCACAGCATTACACACACACCGCCCCCTCCCACAGCATTACACACACACCGCCCCCTCCCACAGCATTACACACACACCGCCCCTCCCACAGCATTACACACACACCGCCCCCTCCCACAGCATTACACACACACACCGCCCCCTCCCACAGCATTACACACACACCGCCCCCTCCCACAGCATTACACACACACCGCCCCCTCCCACAGCATTACACACACCGCCCCTCCCACAGCATTACACACACACACCGCCCCTCCCACAGCATTACACACACACCGCCCCCTCCCACAGCATTACACACACACCGCCCCCTCCCACAGCATTACCACACACACCGCCCCCTCCCACAGCATTACACACACACACCGCCCCCTCCACAGCATTACACACACACACCGCCCCCTCCCACAGCATTACACACACACCGCCCCCTCCCACAGCATTACACACACACACCGCCCCCTCCCACAGCATTACACACACACACCGCCCCCTCCCACAGCATTACACACACACACCGCCCCCTCCCACAGCATTACACCCACACACCGCCCCCTCCCACAGCATTACACCCACACACCGCCCCCTCCCACAGCATTACACACACACCGCCCCCTCCCACAGCATTACACACACACCGCCCCTTCCCACAGCATTACACACACACACCGCCCCTTCCCACAGCATTACACACACACCGCCCCCTCCCACAGCATTACACACACACCGCCCCCTCCCACAGCATTACACACACCGCCCCCTCCCACAGCATTACACACACACACCGCCCCCTCCCACAGCATTACACACACACCGCCCCCTCCCACAGCATTACACACACACCGCCCCCTCCCACAGCATTACACACACACCGCCCCCTCCCACAGCATTACACCACACACCGCCCCCTCCCACAGCATTACACACACACCGCCCCCTCCCACAGCATTACACACACACCGCCCTCTCCCACAGCATTACACACACACACCGCCCCCTCCCACAGCATTACACACACACACCGCCCCCTCCCACAGCATTACACACACACACCGCCCCCTCCCACAGCATTACACACACACCGCCCCCTCCACAGCATTACACACACACACCGCCCCCTCCCACAGCATTACACACACACACCGCCCCCTCCCACAGCATTACACACACACACCGCCCCCTCCCACAGCATTACACCACACACCGCCCCCTCCCACAGCATTACACACACACACCGCCCCCTCCCACAGCATTACACACACACCGCCCCTCCCACAGCATTACACACACACCGCCCCTCCCACAGCATTACACACACACACCGCCCCCTCCCACAGCATTACACACACACCGCCCCCTCCCACAGCATTACACACACACCACCCCCTCCCACAGCATTACACACACCGCCCCCTCCCACAGCATTACACACACACACCGCCCCCTCCCACAGCATTACACACACACCGCCCCCTCCCACAGCATTACACACACACCGCCCCCTCCCACAGCATTACACACACACCGCCCCCTCCCACAGCATTACACCCACACACCGCCCCCTCCCACAGCATTACACACACACCGCCCCCTCCCACAGCATTACACACACACCGCCCCTCCCACAGCATTACACACACACACCGCCCCCTCCCACAGCATTACACACACACCGCCCCCTCCCACAGCATTACACACACACCGCCCCCTCCCACAGCATTACACACACACACTGTCCCCTCCCACAGCATTACACACACACCAACCTCACAGCAATGTGATTACACACACACCAACCTCACAGCAATGATATTACACACACACCACCCCCCTCCCACAGCAATGCCATTACACACACACACCAACCTCAGCAATGCCATTACATACACCAAGCTGACAAAAATTACATTACACAAGCACCAACCTTGCAGCAATGCCATTACATACACACCAACCTCACAGCAATGATATTACACACACATACACAGCAACCTCTGAGGAATGACATTACACACACATTGAGCAGGGAATTGGTAGCAAACTTTGTATTGCAGCCACATCAGTCCAGCACAGCTGTTACTGCTGTTGGCAGAGTTTGCCAGATATTGAAATAGGTTTGTGGCCCAAAATCCAACAAATATTAGCCCAAAAGTAGCCTAAAAGTGTGTTGCCTCCTATGGGCAATAGAGTGACCAATTTAGGTTTCAGTAATTGTGAAACTAAGAAATGGTCTTTAAAGGAACAAAAACACACAACGTTTTGCAGATATAAATTTTAAAATTAAATACCCACCCCAAACCGTTTTTCTCCCACAGAGCAACAAAAACACACCCAACTGGGTGTGAATCTGCCCAATTTGGCAACCCTGCTCACAGAAATGACATTACACATACAGAGAGCAGTGAATTGGCAGTGAACTTTGCACTGGAACAACTGCTTACTGCTTACTGAGTGTGTGTGGGGAGGAGGGAGGAGGTTTTGCATGTTAATATATGCAGAATTTTACATGTCACATCCATGCGGTACAAGCTGCAAGAATGCGGTTATGGGAAAACATCTGACCTTAATTGTGCCAGACTATAATCTTCTATTGCGCAGATTCCACTTTTACTCCCATCCCCCCACAGACTCATGCAATCCAACCAGCCTTCAGTGGCCGTTTGTTACCTCCCCCTTCCTGCTCACACACACATGCGCTAATCCTATCCGCATCTACAGTCAGTCAGAGATTATGTTGATATGCACAGTGAAGCTGATCTGGTCACTTCACCTGTGAATATTGTAAGGGTTTCTGCAATTCTGATTTATCATATCTGAGCAATAGGAACCTATGGAGAATACTGATCTCCCCTAAAAACATCCAAACATAAAACAAATTGCACTTACATAGCGCCTTTCCCCTCGGGAGCCAAGGACAGTGTGGTGGGGGGGAAGATGACTGAAGGTGTAGTCAAAGAGGAAGGTCTTGAGACAGACCTTGAAGGAAGTTAGAGAAGGAACTACGTGATGGAGTTCCAGAGAGTGGGGGCTGAAAGGATTAAGGGCAGGGGATGTTAAGCAGGCCAGTGCCCGGCAAGCGGGCAGGTTGGTACGGTTTTAGAAGCTCACAGAGGTGGGGTGGGGCAAAACCATGGAGGCCTTTAAAAGTGAGGATGGGGATCTTGAACTCAATCCTCAGTGAAGCTGGGCGAGGATGGGTTGATAGGCTTGCGGCGCCTGGAGTAGGAGTGGGCACGAGCTGCAGAGTTCTGAATGGTTTGCAGCTTGTGGAGGAAGAGCTAGAAAGTGGGAGATGGAGCAATAGTTAGGGAACAGGGATGGGTTATGGGAAGATTTTTTGAGGATGGGGCGCTGACCGCTATTTTTAAGCGGGTGGGAACAAGCTGTCAGAATGCAATAACAACTGTAGATTTACTTATAGTATCTTAAACCATGTTTATAACATCTTGCATTTATTTGGCATATTTTAGGGGAAAGAACATCTCAGAACCATCTCACGTAATTTATTTAGTGACATTCACATGAGGAGGACGCCTCAACATGCTTTACACTGGGAATGCTAGCTGAGGGGAGGACATAATGTTTGGCTGATAATCTTTAGATAATCATTGGACAAAATGTAATGGTGTACACTGAGCAAGAAAGTGAAACATTTAAAGATGCAAGACAAGGACAGATTTAACAAGGTGTAGTGATTTTGTAAACATAAACAAAAACAACAAATTGCATTTATTTGGCACCTTTCATGTTGGGAGGTTGTCCCAGGGCACTGGTCAGTTAAGGGTTTGCACCTGAGCTGGAGGGTAGGGGTGGGGGCATGGGGGTGGGGGCAAATGGGGGCTGGGAAGAACACTGAAAACGCAGTCAAAGAGGAAGGTCTTGAGATGGACCTTGAAGGAAGGGAAGGGGCAAGGGATTCTGGAATGGAGTTCCAGAGAGTAAGGGCAGAAAGGCCAAAGGCCTGATCGCCAATGGTTGGGCGGGCAGGAATGGGTGATGTGAAACAGGCCAGTGCCTGCTAAGCAGAGGGAGTTGGCAATTTGGTAGCGTTTTAGAAGGTCACTGAGGTAGGGTGGGGCAAGACGGTGCAGGACTTCAAATGAGGACGAGGATCTTGAACTCTATCCTCTGGGGGATGGGGAAGGCAGTGGAGCTGGGTGAGGATGGGGATGATAGGTTCCTGGAGCTTGGAGTGAGAAAGGATACAAGCTACAGTTCTGAATAGTCTGCAGCTTGTGGAGGGAAACGTTGGGAGGTCCAGTGAACAGAGTTTGCGTAGTCAAGCCTGGTCGTGATACAACAACAACAAGATTCCATTTATAGAGCGCCTTTCACGTCGGGAGGACGTCCCAAGGCGCTGTACAGTTGGGTCAGGACCCGAGCAGGGGGGAAATGGTCAGGGTGAGGGGAGGGAAGGGAGGGAGCGAGGAGGGGGTAGAGAGTCGAGAGGGGAGCTGAAAGAGAAAGGTCTTGAGACCGGCCTTGAAGGAGGAAGGGGAGGAGGCAAGGCCAAGGCACTGGGGGATAGAGTTCCAGAGCCTAGGGGCTGAAGGCCCGGCCACCAATGGTAGGGCGGTTGGGGTGGGGGATGTGGAGCAGACCGGAGCCAGAGGAACGGAGGGTACGGGCAGATAAGTAGGGGGATAGTAGGTCGGAGCGGTAGGAGGGAGCGAGGCCGTGAATGGCCTTGTAGGTGAGGATGAGGATCTTGAATTTGAAACGTGATAAAACTGAGGATAAGGGTCCACCTCTCAAAGCCAGTCAGGAACCTCGACATTCTGTTCGACCCTGAGCTGTCCTTTCTCCCTCATATCCGCGCCACAACTGGCACCGCCTTCCATCACCTCCGGAATATCGCCAGACTACGGCACTACCTCACCCCTCACGCTGCTGAAACTCTGGTCCACGCCTTTATCACCTCAAGGCTGGACTATGGGAACTCTCTCCTCGCCGGCCTTCCCAGCACCTCCCTCCACAAGCTGCAGGTCATTCAGAACTCTGCAGCTCGTGTACTGTCCCGCACCAGGCTTCGGGACCACATCACTCCTACCCTCGCTCGCCTCCACTGGCTCCCCATCCCCCAGAGGATTGATTTCAAGATCCTCACCCTCACCTACAAGGCCATTCACGGCCTCGCTCCCTCCTACCTCTCCGACCTACTATCCCCCTACCTACCCGCCCATACCCTCCGTTCCTCTGGCTCCGGTCTGCTCCACATCCCCCGCCCCAACCGCCCTACCATCGGTGGCCGGGCCTTCAGCCTCTCAGCCCCGAGGCTCTGGAACTCTATCCCCCAGTGCCTTTGCCTTGCTTCCTCCCTTTCCTCCTTCAAGGCCGGTCTCAAACCTTTCTCTTTGACCGTGCCTTCAGCTCCCCTCTCGACTCTCTACCCGCTCCTCGCTCCCTCCCTTCCCTCCCCTCACCCTGACCATTTCCCCCTGCTCGGGACGTCCTCCCAACGTGAAAGGCGCTCTGTAAATGGAATCTTGTTGTTGTTATTGTTGTAAAGGTCAGTTGAGAGTCAAACAAGACACTGGGATTCTGCACTGGGTCAATGAGTGCATCCATGTCATTATGGTGAAAATGGTGTCAGCACCTGAGGTGATAAGGCACTGACAGGACACAAGCAGGAGAATGGGTCCCAAGCCTCTGTCTTTTCGACATTCAATTGGAGAAAGTTAACTGACATCCAGGATTTGATGTCCAGCAGGCAATTGATCAGGACAGAAGTGGTCCTGGAATCAAGGATAGAGGCAGCGAGATAAATTTGGGTATCATCTGCATACATGTGGGTGACATCGCTGAGAGGGAGAATAAAGAGGAGAGGACCGAGGATAGAAGCCTTAAGAAACTTAACTCAGGATCAAGCAGAACACTAAGATTGCACACTATCTGGTTCAGGCAGAGCAAGTATCTATGGAGGTTGATGATTTACCAATGCAGACCCTGAAGAAGCAGACCTAAGATTGATAAACCCCAGCTAGCAGGACTAATGGGGGAGGGATCCGTTCTAGTGAGCTGGAGATAACATTGTATTACGATGCCGGTAATGCAACAAATGCATATGCAGTGCTGCAAAATGCCAGTAACGGAAAAACATTCTACAGGCCCACAGAAATTTTTGTAAAATTTTGTTGGTGTCTGGCTCCGTCTGGCTAAGTTCAAATTCTGGATACCCGGAATCCTGTAAGACAGGGGCTTACTATAATCATAACAGCAAGCATAGTGTATCTGAATGGTTGGTAGAATCATTGTGTCCAGTAACCCATATGAGTGATGAAAAAGTTGCTTTTATTTTTAATCATAAGGGTCTTGTGCTCCTTCCAATGTTGATGCAGGAGGAGGAAAGGGATTATACCAAGCACAAAGTTGGGTATGCAACAATTGCTGGAAGTCAACCGTCGAAGTCAGCCAACTCAGTTTCCCCTCTTCCACCGCCCCCATCCCCAACCAATTTACACTTCACATTGAAGGTATATATACATTTTTCGTGAAATCATTTGCAGGTTGAAGTTGTAAATTGCAAGAAAATAACAATCAGGTGCTGTGAATAATTATTATGAAATTACTGCAGTCGCATTTGCTTTAGTCCACATCCACAGGAAATGTTTGGCATTGTAGACCCAAAATACTGCATTTTGTAGAAATACTTTGAGAAGTGTTTTTGTTTTATGATGAAAGGTGCTCTATAAATGCAACTTGCTGTTTTTTTTTGACAGTTCTCTCCATTCCATTCGCAAAAGTTTAAATGTAGAGCTAACCATCACTTGCAGAACAAGGACTGTTAGAACATGCACCAGGCAATGTTAAATCTCAAATTTGCCTTTTCAGGCACAAAATACCATTTCTCAGTCTTTCTGTGCTCCCTGTAAACATCAAAGTCATGTCCATGAAACACTATGCCAGCCTCCAGCTGCACTTTCTTGCTATGCAAACTGATATGTTAATAAAGAAAACAACTCTGGTGAACTTCTGACTAGCACACATTATTGCACTATTCAATACGCAATTAATTTTTTGCTGGTATTTTTAGGTTAAATTTAACCACAACAGATTTCAATGTCCTATAACTATTTTTGAAAAACAAAGCCCGGTCACTCGTAAACTGAAGTGGATGTGTATCATATTCTTGTTGGCATGGTAGCGACGCTGGTTGCCATGACTCAGTGAAGCACCAGCATGACTCACGGTGTTCAGTCGTGTTCGAATACTCTTCCACCATTGACATTCACAAGATCATAAGATAAGTTTAAAGAAGGCCCTCCAGAATATCCATCTTACCATCCTTCCATCACCACCACAAGCTGCTTTTTAAATGACTTCAATATCCAGGCCCCAACCACCCTTCGTGGCAACCTGCTTCAGTCATTTAATTAACCTCTGGGTAAAGATCACAGTTGTGTGCATTATGCACTTTAATGGTTAAGGTAGTATAGTATTATTTTAAAGCATGTAACTCTAATTATGCGGCAAATTTAAGTACCTTTTATTGAGTATAACGTACCAAATATAATTAACATGCAACGTGTGGAGTCCTGTAGCTCAGTGGTTAGAGCACTCGCTTTGCAAGCGAGAGACCTGAGTTCAATTCCAGGCAGGGCGAAACCTTGGGCAACTTTACTTACTCCACACACCTAATAATAATCCCTCCAAAACCCAAAACAATAATAAATTGGTCATTTTCAATCTACGCTTTGGGGCGTCCTCCCGATGTGAAAAGCACTATATCAACAACAACAAGATTCCATTTATAAAGCGCCTTTCACGTCAGGAGGACGTCCCAAGGCGCTGCACAGTTGGGTCATGACCCGAGCGGGGGAAATGGTCAGGGTGAGGGGAGGGAAGGGAGGGAGCGAGGAGGGGGAGGAGAGTCGAGAGGGGAGCTGAAGGCACGGTCAAAGAGAAAGGTTTTGAGACCGGCCTTGAAGGAGGAAAGGGAGGAGGCAGCGAAGGCACTGGGGGATGGAGTTCCAGAGCCTGGGGGCTGAGAGGCTGAAAGCCCGACCACCGATGGTAGGGCGATTGGGGCGGGGGACGTGGAGCAGACCGGAGCTGGAGGAACGGAGGGTACGGGCAGGTAGGTAGGGGGATAGTAGGTTGGAGAGGTAGGAGGGAGCAAGGCCGTGAATGGCCTTGTAGGTGAGGATGAGGATCTTGAAATCAATCCTCTGGGGATGGGGAGCCAGTGGAGGCGAGCGAGGGTGGGAGTGATGTGGTCCCGAAGCCTGGTGCGGGACAGTACACGAGCTGCAGAGTTCTGAATGACCTGCAGCTTGTGGAGGGAGGTGGCGGGAAGGCCGGCGAGGAGAGAGTTCCCATAGTAATCTACCATCGGTGGTCGGGCTTTCAGCCTCTCAGCCCCTAGGCTCTGGAACTCCATCCCCCAGTGCCCTCGCCTTGCTTCCTCCCTTTCAAATGCAAGGATTATTATTATTATTATTATTAAAGAGGTGTTACCAAATATAAGGTAATATATTATTTAAGAAATGATTGATGATGTAACTTAAATGTGTTTAAAACAGAATTAAGAGTTATTCCTAGAATTTTCGAAACAGGCAGAAGGAAATCATAGTTATCAGTTACTCCTATGTTGAGAGTGTTTCTTTCAAGGTGTCAGGAATGACTGTGAAAGCAGTGGTACATCACAATAATAGGTGAAAAATACACCTTTTTTTTAACCATATGCCATTAAAGTCTTGGACTTCTTGCAAGATTGATCCCATCTGTTAAAAACACAACAGTTGTTAAGATTAGAAAATTAGTTCAGATGAAGAAGGCCACTTGATCTCATCCTTCCAGAATAACCACTCTATCTTCATCCCATCAGAACATCAAGCTTTTTTTTTAAAATGAGTCCAGCCTTCCAACCACCCTTCCTGGTAACTTGTTCCAGTTGTTAATTATCCTCTGGATAAAACCTCACTGCAGCTGGGCTGAAACATGATTCAATTTGGAGTCCGCTGCTTCAACTGCAAATGACTGTGGAAAGCACCATATAAGCACAGCATCAGAATCATCCAAGTAATGATCTTTGAATCATTATATCCAAAATCATATCATCTTTAAGTACTTGCCCTCTATGGACCATCAACAATCTGCACCAACTTGAACTCTATTCCATTTATTTTATCACCAGAATTCTGTAAAATGTTTCCCTGACTCCTAAAGAGAATCAAATGAAACTTTGGAATATCCAATCTACTTTAGCACTTCCATTATTCACACCACATTATTGGCTTGCACAGATGCCAAGAATCGGTTTCAGGTCCACTGCTCTTTTTAATATGTATGAATGACCTGGCTTTGGGAAGAGAGAACACAATTTTAAAGTTCGCTGAGGACACAAAACTTGGAAACGTAGTAAATAGTGTGGAGGATAGTAACAGGCTGGAGGAAGATAAAGACAGGCAAGTGAAATGGGGAGACACATGGCAGATGGAATTCAATGCAGAGAAGTGTGAAATGATGCATTTTGGGAGGAGGAATGAGGAGAGGCAATATAACATAAATGGTACAATTTTAAAGGGGGTACAGGAACAGAGAGACTGGGGATGAGGGACTTTAGTTATATGGAGAGACTAGAGAAACTGGGATTATTCTCCTTAAAGCAGAAAAGGTTGAGAGATTTAATAAACGTGTTCAAAGTTATCAGAGGTTTTGATAAGAGTAGATAGGGAGAAACTATTTCCTCTGGTGGGTGGGTTGGTAACCAGAGGACGCAGATTTGAGATAATTGGCAAAAGAATCAGAGGGGAGATGAGGAGAAATTGCTTTACCCAGAGAGTTGTTACAGTCTGGAATGCATTGCCTGAAAGGGTGGTGGAAGCAGTTTTGATAATAACTTTCAAAAGGGAATTTAAAAGGAAGAATTCCAGGGCTATGGGGTGAGAGTGGGGGAGTGGGACTAGATGGTGGCTCTTTCAAAGAGCTGGTGCAGTTGGCCTCCTTCTGTGCTGTTGGATTCTATGACAGATACAGAGTCCCCAGCAGAACACAAATAAGGATGATTAATGGAGCATTTGATTATCTGTATCTGTCTTTATTCACGTAGCCTTCAATTCCATTTCTAGATGTGTTCTCTAGTATCATGCTTGCAGTGCAATTTAAATTGCATGCTGACATAAATTTATTAAACATTCTTAAACATTTAATGCTGAAGAGAGATCATACCGTGTTGTGTATCTCCAACAAGTCTGGTTTCAGAAAACAAAAAACTTTTAACAAAATTAAAAAATAATAACCAGCAACCTTGCATTTGCAACATTGAGTCTTCTTCATAACCAGGACAAAAAGTCAGCTTGGTTTACTTGGCGGTGCTCTTGCCAATAGTCAAAGGATTGTGGGTTCAAGCCCATGTCAGGACTTTGAACTCATGTAATCTAGGTTCTCAGTCAGTTTTGTGAAGTGCTTTGAGATGTCTTCCCGATGTAAACAGCACAACATAAATGTAAATTGTTGTTTCTTCGTCTTTGTGGAATTTTCCCATTGTAGCAAGGTACATACGTTTAGAAACCAGCAGCATAAGATATCCTGTACATCCATGCCCATAATATAACAAACTGAAAATCACTCCTGATATCCCTGTATGCCGGTTAAACAAAGGTCGTGTTGTTCTAAAAAGATCTAAATTGCACAAATAACTTGAGAGACCACTTGATCATCTGAGTTTATTCTGTTCAAATAATTTCCAGTGCTAAAGGATATTTCCAGTTTCAGCTAGCAATCAGCATTGTAACAAGCGACATGACAGCAGTAAAGGTTTTCCATTAAACAAGAGAGAACTGTATAGCAGATATTGACACGCTCAGGCCACCAAACAAAAAGTTACTTCATTGCTATCACATTCTGGTGAAACAGGCACAGAAGTTAGATTCTAATTCAAGCCATGGCCTGTACTACCAAATGTAACATATAGATCTAGATCTGGCTGTGTTACCTGTTCACTTTACACTTTATTTGATACAGCTCATTTTTGAATAGCACACATAAAATGTGAACAACAGAAATACATGAGAAGTTACACACTGGAACATAGTAGCTCATTTTTCCTGTACAAAATAACTATATTAATAAATCCAAAGCTGATCGCCCTCATACATTTCATCACATACCCTATACCTAAGTATGGTCTGCATCATTTATGCTACCAAGTGCATTCAGAGTTGTTGGTAGGTATTTGAAACCCTCAAATATCCTCACTTAGGTCCAAGAAATAGGGAATCTACTTTCTTGTTACATTCATTTGTTGCCTGGAAAGGGAGGGGTGGGAGAGGGGTTAAGAAGCAGACTCCTGTGATGCTGACCTAACTACACATGGGGCCAAAATGTCTTGTTTGGTTTCCACCAGATTTTATAATAACAATCCTTGCATTTGATATTTTATAAAATTCCAAAACATTCCAAGTCCAAATCTTTCAGTCAAAGCACATGAGAATGTCGCCAAACTCCTCAGTTCTTAGGAGTTTCCAGATAAGTTTACTCTCGTTGAACAGTAATTTTAGCTTTATTTTAGCTGAAAGTTCAGTCAACTCATTGGACAAGGACCTTCACTTATCTACCTAAAGCTCTGTGTAGAAATTCAAAAACACATCACATCATTTATTATTTATTAGTTTGCCTAACAGTTCAGAGCAAGGAGTTAATATTCCAGTGTCACACGCAGTCTTCTTTGCCAGGCTATTGTGATTCCTTAGGGCCTTCGTTACTGTAGAATTGTTGGCTTTGCAGTCCACGATACCAACAACAACCCATCACAATGGCCAGCATGCCTTGAATTAACACAGAAATGCTTAATTTCAGTGCCAACAATTAGAAGTTTCCAAAATATGCCAACTCAGAGCATCGGAAGAAACTCTTTAGTAAATCTCTCCAATTGTAGCAAGTTCTTGGCCCGGATATGTCTGCAAACCAAAAAGTCATATAGTTGTGCTCCAACTCATCCAGTCCTGATATAATAAATCACCAGCAGACTTTGCACAGCTGAATGAGCTTCTTACTTGAATTTGCCATTTGTTGATGGGAGTTGTTTCTCCTGAGGTAAGTAAGCATGCAGCTGAAGTGCATACAGCACACAAGGAGCACTGTAACACTGAAGGGCGAAAAGCACACCAGCTGGAGCATTTCCTCCCCCCCCCCCCCCCCCCCGAGAATGTTGAATAAAATGAATGAGCATCAGAAACAATCCCTCGAGCACACACGATAAATCATACACTGAGTCCGCAACACACACCGTGGTTGATTCTTGGCGTATTTGTCCAGAGGTACGATTAATTCCTGAGTACAACGCAAAGCCTTTGATACTGCACATGCAAGGTGAGAACCATCTGGGAGAATGATTAAGCATCCACTTCTCTCTGAGAATAACGGCAACCTTGAATCTTTGTACATCAATTTGTTTCTCAATTTTTTTTACAACTGTTAACATGAGCTTAATTACAGATATATACAAACACAGAAATAAACAAAATACGGTCTAGAGCTTTGCATTTTTCATTTTATGAACCTTCAAGTTTCCCTCTTTGATTTCTCACACAATTTAAGTTGCATGATTTAACTGAAAGACCTTTTTTTCCCCACAAATTGCATGTTCAATCATTTGTCCTGGCTATAAACTGAAATGTTTTCATACAACTTGTTGAGACTCAAACTTGTGATCACAACACTGTGTAAAATGAGCTCCAGAACCACAAAGGAGTTATGTAGGATTCATTTGGTTTTGATCAGAAATGATCAATTTAAAATGAACTAAATCAGTAATTGCAAAAGATGGAATACAAATGTATGCATTTATACAACCACCTACCTTTATGTTTATGTTCTTATTAGTTTGGTCCTTGTTCACTGCTACTACAAAGAACTTTGGCAGATTCCAGTTAATGCTTCATTTAGAGCAAAGCTTCTAGATAGTCTAGTAATAATCCAGGACTTCTTTAGGAGAAATGTGGCAATGTTTAAATTGCCATTGAAGTAGACAAAATGGATCCTGATATATGGTGATTAGAAGTCATGATGACCAGACCTGCACATTTTATATAAGGAGAGACAACAGACAGAGAATGCAATCTCCATTCTATCAGTGGATGGCGAATTAATTTGTATCAGAAAGCCCCAGGCATTCATTTTTATTCCCTACATCATAATTACATTTCTATTATAAACTGACATTTACTTGAAAGAATTGTCGATGTTTAATTGTTACTGTTTCTGCACTTGGGATTCAGCGTTCCATAACACAGTAATTCTAAATTATCATCTGATACATTAGCAATATGCTTCTCACAGACTAGAATGGCCTGAATATCAGTATTCATAATAGGAACCATAGGAACATAGGAATTAGGAGCAGGAGTAGGCCATTCGGCCCCTCGAACCTGCCCCGCCATTCAATAAAATCATGGCTGATCTTCTAGCCTAACTCCATCTGCCCGCCTCATCCCCATATCCCTTAATCCCTCTATCCTTCATATAATCTATAATATAATTACTTTTCTTCCCCCTCCCAAACTAAGCCATCTGCAGGAAAATACAGGTGAGAAAAGACAACAGAACTTCTTAAATTGAATTGTTAGCCTGGCTCTGTTGGTAGCACTTTTGCCTCTGAGGCAGAAGGTTGTGGGTTAGGCTTTGAACTCATACCCTCGGCTGACACTCCAATACAGTGCAAGGGGATGTACTGTATTGTTGGAGGTGCAATCTTCAGATGAGAGGTTAAACTGAGTTCCTATCTGCTTGTTCAGGTAGACATGAAAAAAATCCCACGATGTTATTCCAAAAACCAACAACCTTCCAAATAAAATTGGTCATTCACTTTATAGCTATGTGTGGGACATTGCTGTGCACAAATTTGCTGCCGGCTTCACTAACAAAATACACAGTCACTGCATTTTACAGTATATCTTGTGACGGGTTTTGAGACATCCTCCTGATGTGAAAGGTGCTATATCAAATGCAAGGGTTATTATTATTATTGTCTATATTGCAGTTACTGCATAAGCTATCAATCTGGAGTGAGGGACATGGCAGCAGTCTGCTCAAAGTAGAGCAAAACCTGTGTTTCAAGCACAGCCAAAAGAGTCTATCAGTTGGAAATCATTCTGTTAGTTGCAAGGAGTATATCAGACATGTCAGTAGCAACTGAAACTTCAAAATATCACAAAACAAGCTTATGCAAGCATGATAACTTTTAGATTACAGAACAAAACATAAAGGTATTGTACAAGTTTAACATATTTTAAACAAATTAGTGAAATAAAAAAAATGCCATCTGGCACCATATCCATTGTCTGTATTATTTTTAATGCTCAACCTGTCCGTTCCCTCCACTCAGCCTGCTCCACGCCCCCGCCAGTCCCGCCCCACCATCAACAGTCGGGCCTTCAGCCTCTCTGCCCCCACCCTTTGGAACGCCATCCCACAGTCCCTTTGCCTTGCTCCATTCCTTGCTTCCTTCAAGGTACATTTCAAAATCCTTCTCTTCAACTGTTCCAAGACCTTCCTTTGTTAAATAAACACAAAATACAAACTAAATATGTATAACAGCTTGTCTTTATCCTCTGTAAAAGAATCAGATGGAAAAATGGAAAAATGGAAAAAAGTCAATAAACCAATCTGTTATTCAATGTCTTCTCTGTTATTTCTCTTACAGTGTATCTGAGGTTGTATGGTGCCTGCCCAGCATAGCGTGCTCATATGCCCACAAGCTGAACAAGAGGTTTCAGTTGTGAAATAGATAAACATAACACTAGTTCATGCAGCAAAATCATAAATTGAATAACTGAGTCATACAGACAGGAAGTTAATAGTTTGGATTCCTGCTGTTGTGTACTGCAAAAGTATCATTTGTAAAAAAAAATTATATTTTAACAAAGCTGATTTTGATTATAAAGAAGCCAAGTATTAAAAATGTTTATCGGAGTGAATGATACCCATAACATGCATCCTTCACAAGTCCTCAGTCAGCTGAGCATCGGACTTGGCCCAGAAGGGGGTGGGGGGCAACAATGACTTGCATTTATATAGCACCTTTCATACTGGCTAATGTCTTGGAATACATTTACAAGGACACGATTGGCCACTAAGCAAGGGGGGGGGGGCGAATGTGGCCACAGGCAAGGCCGAGGAGGTAGGTTTTTTGGCAAAACTTAAAGACAGTGTGGGGGCGGAAAGAGACGGAGGGGTATCAGAAGACCCAGAGGTTAGGGATGAAGGATCTGAAGGTATGGCCGCCAATAATGTTGCAGAGAGGGCAGGATATAAATAATAATAATAATCCTTGCATTTGATGTAGCGCTTTTTCACATCTTCTAGACGTCCCAAAGCGCTTCACAGAATATACTGTAAAGTGAATTGACTGTATATTTGTGGGCGAACGCGGCAGACAATTGTGCACATCAAGTTGCACAGCAAGCTTGCATTTCCGAGCAGAGGAGTGGGGTAGAAGATTGGACAGATGAGGAGGTGCTAGGACATGGAGGCATTGTTAACAGTGTCCAGCTTCTCTGGTTCATTAATGAGACAAACGTGTAGACATGTCTTCAACCCAAAGAGCAAAAACTGCAACTGGGTGATACAAAAGAACAGATTCTGCAACAACATTACTTTCAACATTTATGATGGGCACGTAATTCTCAAATAAATCTATGTTACGCTTCCCATGATATAATCCAAGTCTCTAATTAAAACTACAGTACAAGTTCAGGTGATTTGGAACTAAAAAAAATTAAGGGGGCAGGAACATCAGAATATCACTTCAGTGCATTGCTCTCAGATACGTGTGAGAAGGCTTCTATAATCACACTCAAATTCAACAACAATTTGCACTTATATAGTGCTATTGAGATCAGCAGAATGACTCATAAGAGAGATTCAGAAGAAGATGGGTTATTTATCAATATCCTTCCAGAATGCCCATCCTAGCTACACATTGTCAAGCTATTTTTTTTAATGAGTCCACTGTCCTGGCCTCAACCACCCTTAATGACAACTTTTCCCATTGTTAATTACCCTCTGGTAAAGAAAAGCTTCCTGGTGTCTGGTCCAGTTTGTAACAAATGCTGCAAGGAAAGAAATACTTTCCCTCAAAAGTGCATGTTCTACTCAAAAAGCATGTTTCAAATACCATGATTTTTATCAACTGCTCTTACTCCGTGTTTTACAAATAATTACCCTATCCTGGTTTTCAAATGATATTTCAGTAAGATTTATGGATAAATAATACCAGCAAGACATTCACTGGATGAAGCCTTTCCTAATGATGGCACCCCCAGTTAAATAATGAAACTCGTATTACACGTGCAGCTTTATCAATGACCTCCGCTACTATTTAACCAAGTCATGTCATAGGTCGCAATAAAAATAAGATGGGATTTAAAATAAACAATGCAAAGCAACTAAGTTAACAATTAGATGGTTAAACCACCTAAGAATAGTTGTGCAGGTGCCTTCTTTTGTAAGACAATTGTATAAATGATAAAAAGGAATACATTAACCTGACAAACAGAAATATGTGAAGTATATTTCCTGAATAAATTGGACGTAAAAAGGTATTTTTTTTAAAAAAAGGAATAAATTTGCTCCCTCTAATTTAACTTTCCTTGGCAGATTGAAGCAGTAAATTGTGGTGTTTTTTCTATATACCCATCTTTTTCAATATAAGGTTTTTTTTTATAAATAAGAAAATTGTAGCAAAGCACTTCACATGAGATGCTATGTGAATGACGGCAGTCAGATTCAGCATTTCTTATTGAGGTACAATCTTTAATCAAATAAATGCTCAATGTATGCTTCATAATCTTGTTTCACATAAAGCCTATCTAACCAACGCAAGTTCTGTATGCAGCAGCCACCAATTTGTTTTATTAACTGTCTCACTCAATTGTAATCAATTAAATGTAGCAACTAGACATGGAAAACAGGCCATGGCTGAAACATGCTCTCACGGTATTGCAAACATGCAATATTTCATGGAAAAACAGATTGAACCAAACACAGGAGGCTATTAGTTAGTTTAGTGTGGGAAGGTATAAGCATATGCAGTTTGCTGATTACATATTGTTACTAATACTAAAGGGTGATGTTGGCAAATTCTCAGAGACAGATGTACTTTTTTCAGATGTGATAAGAATGACACATCCGAGGAGGCCATGGATCCCAGTGTGATGTGAAAGAAAATGAAGCAGGCTACAGTTAACATTAGATTTTTGAGTGAAATCCAACATTGCTGAAGTCATTTCAGGTTGCCTTTGTGACTGCTTCCCTCCCTATAATCTTTTGGACTTGGTAGGTCGACGATTTGAGTTGTCGACTTCTTTGCAATAGTCTCTAAAAGTGTGAGGCTCTGATCATTCAACATGAAGTGCAGTTGTCGTCTTCAGATGAAATACTCCATCAGTGTAGACAAAGCTGTCAAGAAAGCTAACAGAGAAAACTGCAGAGAGGGGCCTTCTTCAACTAGACTTGATCCTGGGCCTGAAGTGTAACTATTGGAGTGGAAAGCCAGTGATGTGATCATTACCTCTCTCCTTACACTATATGTTTCTATTTTCATCTATGTCAGAACATCGCCCTGCTCTTTAACTCTCCATCTTTCGGTAAAGCCACTGTTTTAGACCTGTAAATAATGACTTAGTTACTTACTGCTATTACCCTAATTTCTCATTTTCAGTTATAATATTAACTGCAATTATATATTCCAGATTATTTATGGCAACTTCAAGTTAAATAGAGAACCACAATCTTGACAGATCTACACTGCAGAATTATATACTAAAGATAGCTGCGTGACAGTACACACAGCCTCTGTGCAAATAGGTTCTCAGAGGACTGAACAATATTTGAAAGAAGGGCTCAGTATACTGGGAAGGGAGGAAAGAAGGTCTCACATTAGTATTAATCACTAATTTAGCAAATTGATAAAAATAGACAATGGGAGTCATCATTCTGAGCAGCGTGTTTAGTGCCATTATGAACATTTGTTTCTGTTACTCTATTATTTTTCATTAGTTCTCTTACTCTGTTATTTGCAATAGTTTTGACGTTATGCATAATGGGACATGTAATGTCAGTGCTGCACACCAGCTTGTATAGGGTGTGAAGCAACACAGCAGAGCAGACAAAGACTGATGGAGCCAGGGAGAATACTAGACAGTGAGAGACATAAATCCTGGCACGGAGAGATAGTGAGACAGAGATTGGGTGGGGAGGGGAGAGATAGAGAGACCAGGCATGGATTTCTCCGTATCCTTCACTGTGGTACCCTCCCATGTGAATGAAACAACAGTGGAGAGCCTGACGCCAGGGAGGAGAAAGAAGAGGACGAGGACACACGTCTCTCGGGCCTTGACCTAAAAGAGAGAAAGGAACAATTAATACAGGGTTTGCGTATCTCAGAACAGACTATTTTGACAAGGTGTAACCTGTTGCAAAACCACGTAAGAATCCTACTAAGATTACTGAACAGGATATCCTACATGTGTTCAGGGGTCCAGCAAGTGTAGCTTCCTGCAAAATTACCGGTTCTGAATTTTAAAGGGGCACTATTGTCCTTACAAGACCATTTGCATTTTACAGGGTTGAGAAATAAAACAGTACAATCCAGTCATCTCTCCTGAAGGCCTTGTAGGTAAAGAAGTCACCACCCAGTGAATCCTAGGGCAAACAGTCCCAACTGCCTGTTTCAAGACTCACCATGATCTTGACTTTCTAACTCTTGTTGAGGCTGACCGATCTGGGAAGATGGAACTGCTGTAATGTGGCTCTCCTCCCACTGCTCCATGTAATGACTGTGAGCGTGGGATATCCAGCTCACATACTGTAGGCGTTGTCATGTCTAATTCCAGGAACAGAATGTTTTCAGCCTAAACCAAACAGTGAACACAAAGTTACATTACTCCGATTCTGCTTCTTTCAACTGCTGATAAGGACGAATGACCAATATAATAATAGTTAAGGATGTGAAAAGACCATTCACTCACTGACATTCATCCTTTCAGAACATTAACACCGCATCTAATTGTATTCTGAATAAACCCAGTGTTTCCTTCTATTATGTACTTACTTGGTAAATGATTCCAAATATATAACATATTTTTTTTTCAGATGTTATTTCAAATGTACATTTCACAATCTTTCATGGCTTATTGTGAACTTGACCTCATTAATAAACAATTAATATTATATATTATTATATATTACCTTCATTCCAGACTTTTAAAATTTAACTTTAAATAATCTTTCTTTGCAGCTCATTCTTTTAACCATGGACTCAGTCTTGTTGATCTTTTCTGAAAATCTTTTCTTCTGGTGAGATGGCCATAACTGAACACAGAATTGACTGGCATATTGTTTCCTTAGCTTAACTTCTGTACACTTTTATTCCACCGTTCTGGCTATATAGCAGACTGTCTGAATTTGATGACAATCCGGGTAAAATAATCCACTAGATTTACTCAATTTATGTAGCATTTTAGAACATCCAGAATTTTTCAAATTATTAAATTACAGCCAAAATTTTTAAGCAATTTTTCTGCAACTTCATTTAACAAAGCACAGGAAACAGTCTCAAAAGATGAGACTGAATTCAACAATTTGCCAAATTCTGGACCCTCCAAAAAGTTACATGAACAGAATAAATCTAGACCCAGGTGGAATTTCTGCTCATATTATCCTGTACTTCACTGCCATTTTTTTAAAAAAGTTTTAAAATCCTCTTTAGCTGGTACTAGTGAAAGAACATTTTTTGTGCTCAGTATTGTTGGTTCTATCTGTCTCTAAAGCGCTTTTTTTAAAAAACTTGTAATATCCTTTTAATTTGTTTTAACAAAATTACCATAGTCCTCCCAGAACTTCTAATAATCCTTTACTCTTGTGGGTTTTGTATTTCTAATTAAACTTGAAATTAAATTAAATACAGAAACTCAAATGTAGTTAAGTGCATGAGCATATTCCATGTTTATAGGCTTGTACATATTTCTTCAAGGCACATCCTTAAAAGAGGAGCATTTTCAATGTGTAGTGACCTATCCATCTCCTGATGCACATAATGTGAATTAAAGAAAAACAATTTCCTACAACTGAACCTGAGTTAGTGGAAATCACAGCATTGGTTTGGATGAAGAAGGCCCTTCGACCCATTTGTTCTCATCCTTTCAGAATACCCATCCAATTATCCTATCATAACATCAAGCTATTTCTTAAATGAGCCATGGCATCAACCACTCTTACTGATAACAGGATCCAGTCGTTAATCACTCTTTCGGTGAATAAATACATACTGGTGTCTGTTCTGAACTTGCCCTTTGCAACCCTAAACCTCTGTCCACTCGTTTTACTGTCTTAGTACATCTGAAATATTATTCAGGGTTTATCTTTTCAATCAGATATAAAAGTTTAGACCTCTATACGGTCCACTCTGAGATGTCTCTTTTCAAAACTGAAGAGCTCACATATGCCTAATCATTGCTCATAGCTTATTCCTTTAACACTTGAGGATCATCCTCATTGCTCTCTTCTGCATTGTCTCTAGGATCCGGGCCCTTACGTTGTGGCAAGCAGATTGTATGCAGTACTCTAGGTGCAGCCTAACAAGAGAACTATAAAGCCTGAGTATAACTTCTGGGGACCTAAACTCAACTGATTTTGCAATATAGTCCAGTATCCAATTTGCCTAGTTCATTGCTGCCTTGCACTGTTTTGACATTCGTGCAGATCAGCATGTTACCTTAACATCAGATACCATTTAATAATATAGATACCATTTACAAAGACATCTGAACAATCAAAAGTCTGCATTGATTGGGTTAGTGTTATATGCTCACTTGATACTGAATTTCCTGAGCACTGTTCGTAGCTGGAAAGGGTGTGATCCATGGGATTTCCTGTAGAGTTACCTGCCAAAGCTAGTTCTGCAGAGAAACATTGTGGGATGGAAAAATTACGGTCTACCATAATGTCTGGGGAGATATTTTTCCACATTCAATAGATAGGGGAGCACTTTATTAAAGGTTCTCCCCCATAACATCTTCTGTTAAATTATTTTTAATTGTCACAACTGATGGCCATCAAAGTCCTGATTACTTTTCTACTGTAAGATTCTCAGTCCTGCTTGGTGCTTTCTATAATGTTGCATATGGAAATGAGGATAGATCATACGATGAGACAAGCTGAGCTGGAGAAACAGTAAGATGCTGGACATGATAATTACAGTAAAAGTATCATATTTAGCTGTAATTCTAATATTGGCTTCAAATACTGAATTGAAGCTGATAGAGAATAATCCCATTATAGCACTCTTCAACAGAGCCTTCCTTGTAGAGTCTATTATTAGTGTGACCATATTTTGTAAACCAAATCCAGGGCCACACAAAAGAAATTGAACTCACCACAATTCCTGCTGCTGGTAGTACTGGAGAAGCTTATTGGATTAATGGCTGTATTTCTCTTGATAAGTGAATCTGTTTTCGAATTTATTGTTCTTGCTCAGCTTGTTGCGGAACTCAAGATGGGACACATTTGGCCAGGGACCCATTATCTTATCTGGGGACTGTTCTCAGAAATCAAAGATTTATGGTCATTCTACTATTATGGACCTAGTACACCTGCGTTCTGCACTGGCAAGCTTGCTTCCTGTGCTAAAACAAATACAACTTCCAAGTTGTCAGATAACTCATGATGTCATGCCCTGTACTTCCTCTTTCAATTCTATATCAACCGCTTACCAACATCAACAGTGCAGAGTAAGCTATTAATGACCCACACTCACAAGATCACTCCCCTTTACTTAGATATAAGGTTCTTTCTATTTTCTATTTAATTATGTACAATTTAGTACAGACAAATGCAGAGTATAGAAATGACATATATTTTAATGCAGTTTCAGTTTCCATTTGATGGTCTTCCACCAAAATTACTATTAAATTCCACTCAGATTGCTCTAGCTGTGCTGTAGTTGTTCCACTAACTCAGAGGTTTCCCAGGGCTTTGTTCTGTCTCATACTTCGTTCCCTTCTCTACAACAATGACTTTGCCCACTCATCATCTGACCCCACCTACTCTATATTCCTTTGTACGCACAACCTTCATTCTGCTCTCAATGCAGAGCCAGAATCAGTAAACCATGACCTTGTTTCTTTCAGTTCTTCAAAAACACAGTCGCTTCATGTTATGCCAGTCTAAGCAAACACTCTCATCTCTCATCTTTGACGGTTCACTTTTAATCTATTATCTATTGGCATTCTTGGCCTCTATTACCTTTGATCTCAAACATAATGCTTAAATATCCTCACTGCATAATGCTGCCTTCATGATGCTTGGTGTCCTCTGCTTTTGTCCCTCAGCAAGTCTTAACTCTCCATAAAGTACAAGCCCACATAAGGCTCGGCAGTCCTAATGCTGCAATGGTTATAGCAGAAAGCTCGCCAGTTCAAATTCTGGTCTGAACTGAGTTTGCTGATCTCAACCAGAGCTGCATTCATGGGGAGGCTAAATTGGCTTAACTTTCCCAAGGTTAGTTTAGAGAAACCAGCCAGGGTGCTCCTTATCCCTCTTCTGGTTCATCTATCCTCTAATGGGCATCAGATGGGGAGAGGTCAGACTTGGCTGTGGCCTCCTCTGTGGTCAAGTGGCCTGCTGACACTGATTGCTGTGATTCACTAGTGAACAGTGGCCTAGGGTGAGGTACCAGTGCCCACAAGAATTAAGACTCCAGTAGATGAGACCAAGCAAGGAGCAAAGAAGCACATGCCAGTGGGAGAAAAATTAGATATTATTTTTTGTTAAAAAAAGTTGAATACTACACCCAAATCTGAGCGTTTCTTCTAGCACCTCTCTTGTACACCTCAATAAACTAATTTACATACCTCTTCAGACACACTCTTTAGACATCTGACTTCCTGGTTTAAATAAAACATGGCTATGAGCTGAGTGACAAAGAGATTCTCATGCAGTCTGATTACTCTCCAGTTATTTCTTAAATTAGAGAAGATAACATCAGATAGAAAAAGTACTGTATAAAAAAAAGACACAAGTTAACTTCCAAATGTGTATTACAGCAGTGTACCAACAATACACATGAATAAGGCAGTGTATCTGAATATACAGCTCTATCAAACAGTCATATAAATATTTTGTTCCATTCTATTTATATTGAGAGTTGAATTTAAAGAACAATTGGTTAGATAAAATTAATGCAACAATTCCAGTTTGCAAGATCAAACAGAATTTCTTTCTAGAATCCTGCACACACCAATGTTTTTCAAGTCTTAATTTTGAAGCTGTTTTTGCTGTAAGTTCTTTTAAGAAATTACAGAAAGACAGTCTTAAAATTTAAGATTGAATTCAACAATTTGCCAAATTCTGGATGATCAAAAATGCTACATAAGAGTAGTTAATCTGGAGCCAGTGGGATTTCTTCCCCTTTGTGTCAAAATACGGCCTGATTATATTTGCATTCGTAAAATCCTCAAGCACAGAAATAAAAACATGAAAATTAGGTAGCAGGGTTATTGTTAACAATTTAACAAATGCAATGAAAGGAGAGACACGTTGTTTGTTTCACATGATGCTATTGGCTGAAACTTCTTCCTCCAGGGGTATCATTGTCAGTTTCACTGCGATGCAGTAGAGAACTATTTTACCTACAATGCTCAACAGTGAGTACCAGCAGAACATTTGCCTGGAAGAGAACCTCCAAGAAATAGGAGAACATGTTTTTCAATTTCTTACTAATGTAAATACTGCAAAAAGATGGACAACTTTAATATTAAAGCTTCAAAAATTTTAGCGCACAACAATGGAGTCTAAAATGCAATATTCATGACCAAATGTTTTTAAGACCATAAAGCAGCTAAAAAAGTGTGGAAAGTAAGAGGTGGCTGAAAATGCAAAGCAAAAGTCATCAATGCATCCTTTACTTTCAGTGGAGGAAAAAATCCAAAAGGGGATGGACAGCAAACTGCTGACTTGTGTAATGATCTTTTGCCATCTTTCAGGATTTAAATGATCAGGGTTTTTTAAAATCTCAAAAACGTTAACTGCAGCGGAATGGGAAAATTGCAAGGAAATAGAACTGAAAGGATTAATCTTAACAGAGTCAGCACATAAATGATGGATTGAATGGTATTCCTCTCTGCCATTAATTTCTATGGCTCTATGTGAATCAAAAATAGAAGCTACAATTAATGCAACAATTCCAGTTTGCAAATATTGCATTTTGTACCTCAATGTCATGTAAATTAACAAATTAGTATATATAAAACAAACTCATTTTTGTATTTCATTTTAACTTTATTTTTTCCCCTAACATCCTGATACTCTTTCCATTTCATTGCTTTTCATAATAAATCTATGCTACAAATTGACAAATATAATCCCTATTTGATTGGAATTTGACATAATACAAAATGTAATATTCTTTGAAATATATAAACACGAGTTGAAAGATGGCAATAAAGAATAACACAGAATTTAATATTCTTTGAAATACACAAACATGAGTTGACATATATAAACAAGGATGTAAAACTATGGTATTCTTCTATTAATGATTTATTGGGAGTCAGATGAGCCAGTTGACAGCCTGACTCAGGTCAGTGGCACTACACTCACTTCTGAGTCAGAAGGCTATCTGTTCAAGCTCTTGTTAGAACTTTGAACTAGGTTGACACTCCAATGCATTGCTGGGTATGCTCTGTATTACGGGAGAAGTTGTCCTTCAGATGAAGCATTTAAACTGAGGCCCCGTCTGCTTGTTAAGGTGGACACTGAAGCTCTCATAGCACTTTTGAAAAAAGAACTGAGTTTTCCCAGTGTCCTGGCCAGCAATTCTCCAGATACAATTGGTTATTCACTTCATAGCTGTCTGTGGGACTTTGCTGTGCACAAACTGCCTCCTGTGTTTGCTTCCAAAATAAAGTCGCTACATATACAGTAAGTTCTGTAAAGCGATTTGAGATGTCCTTCCAATGTGAAAGGTGCTGATTCAAATGCAAGGATTATTCTAAACCTCAACAGCTTGCAACATACATCTATTCTTGTTTATTGTGTTATGGTATTGTTACATCTTGGCTCAACAGTGTTCAATCAAATATAATACGCTGTGGAAATAAATAAGACAGATTTTCTGTAGTGATCCTTTAAACAGAGTTAAATAGTCTGCTGACTTACACAGATCCAAAAATGTCACTGCTTTATCCTGGCTTTGATTACATCCTTTTATGATCACACTGAGCACCTACACTCATTAAGATTAATTAGTTAAAGGGAAATTACCGTACCATATCTCATCATAGAGTGAATTGACCTGCCAGTCACAATAACAGATTTAAATTCAGGAAATGAACTGGAAATTAGATTTCTGATCATTCTTATTTTCCGTTCTTAGGATAAATCTGTTTTTTTAACTTGTTATTCTCACAGCCCACGACAGAGGGAGTTGTTACATAAGGCAATACACAATGCACATTTTTATTATAACTAATGTTCTCCATTAGACATTATGTTTAACCATTATTAACTCCATAGTTCCTGATCATTCAAAAATTTAAGCACTGTGAAATGAAAGCCTACTTTTGTACCAATTATCAGCATCAAATACTTCCAGATCAGTACAGTATAGCCAGATACAAAAGAAGATTTTGCCTAACAATGTGATTTATCCCAATCTCAGAAAATCAACCTCGCAGTGGTCCAATATTTGCTGTACAGATGTACAGCACTGCGAGCCACTGCGAGGATCCTAATTTAAATGTATGATTTCTCACAGGAATTTGAAAGAGCTGGATTATATCCCTCCTCAATCTTCTTTTCTCCAAATAAAATAAATTTGGATCTTTGACTCCCTCCTTGAAACAGTCCTGGAATCTTTATGCTTGTTCTGTTACAATCCTCTTTTCGAATCTATCAAACTCTTTGAAAGTTAAGTTTCCAAAAATGACATTGAAACAAGATTAGAATAACTTAGTTTGACTTCGAGACAAATGCCCTCCAGATGCAATTGTCACTTTGATTTGCTTTGTTGATAGTAACTTCACACTGAAATTATAACAAGAGAAATAACAATAGTGTGAAAGGATCATTAATGTAATGAGCGGAAAAAAATCCCATTAGTATTGGAATTTTACACCTCATTGTCATGTCTGCATAGAATTTGCAGTGTTTCTGAAAGGAACTCTGGATATATTACTTTTGCTACTTGACTTTGGGATCTAATTCGCAGTATTTCCTAACTAGAAGTCCCCAGAGAATTCTGTTTGACCTACTGAGAACATTGCTCCATAAGTATATTCTGTCAGAGTGCAATTTTGATGGGTTAGAGTATTTCCAGTCTTTAAAAGGAGCCCCTATTTGTTTGACTTAGATTTGACATTATGGAATCCTGTTTAGAACATTGCATAATAGGCCCCCTTTATGTTATTGAAATGAACATTAAGTGCTATACACAAGGGAGTATAAGTGGAAACTACCACAGCCGTTTGCAGCGCTGGAAAGAGCTGAATTGCACTGGAAATTGCACGCTATCCTCCCTCATCCACCTTAGTGGGTCTGCACTCGCATGGTTCGAGCCCTACTTAACCAACCTCCATTTCATTTCGGCAAATGGTTTCTCCTCCCGCCCCCACCCAGTCACCTACGGGTACCCCAGGGCTCTATTCTTGACCCTCTTCTTTTCCTTATCTACATGGTCCCTCTGAGTGATGTCATCCGCAGAAACGGGGCAAACGTCCACATGTACACAAATCTACTTTGTCTCCTCCAGTATCAATTCCAGGTTCGCCGATGTTCTATCAGCTTGTCTGGCAGACATCAAGGCTTGGATGAGTGTAAGCTTCCTGCAGCTGAATATGGATAAGATGGAAGCCATACTCGTTGGCTCCTGTCAATGTCTTCACTCCTGCGGATCTGAACTCCTCAACGTGCCTGAGCTCTCCCTCACACTCACCGAACCAGTGTGCAATCTATGCATCTGGTTCGACCCCCAGCTGTCCTTCCTTCCCCACATCCAGTCCCTGACCAGGACTTCTTTCCTCCACCTCTGCCACATTGCCCACCTCTAACCGTACCTTACCCCAAATGCAGCCGAAACCCTCGTGCATGCGTCTGTCATCTCCCGCCTGGATTACTCAAATGCACTCCTCACCGGTCTCCCCAGCTTCATTATTCAAAAGATCCAGCTCATTCAGAAATCTGCCGCCCACATACTGACCCGAACCAAACTCCATACCCACATCTCACCAGCTCTGACCAGGAGCCACTGGCTCTCCATCACCAAACGGATCAACTTCAAGATCCTCACTCTCGCGTTCACTCCCTGGCACTTCCCTACCTCTCTGACCTCCTCACTCCATAATCCACCACTCGGCAACTCTGCTTGACTGGAACCAGCCTCCTGCTCGTCCCTCACGTCCTACCCCACCCACCATGCTTGCTAAAAGGAAAAGCACATCACATACTCTTAACAAGCTGACAGACTCTGGTTCGGTTTCAATTGCTGAGCTGTGGTGATGATCCTTGCAGTAATTTGATAGTTTAATTGCATTGCACTGATTAGGTATTCAGATTTCCACATTGCCCTCTGGTATTCTGAGAGGTCACCATAACATTTAGATTTTCCAAAGAACAGCATGTCTTTGCAACAGAAAAATCTATTTAGCGCAGAGTCTTATTTTTATGGAATTATATTTTCAAAATAGATGCAAGCAACCTCCTTACCCACTATAGGATAAAAATTCCACCTAGGTCTGGATCTATTTTCTTACCATTTCAGAGCGTCCACATTTTGGCAATTTGGTGAATCAGTCTTAACTTTGAAACCGGTTCTCTGTTGTTCGTAGAAGAACTTACAAAAAAATGATTTGAAAAGTACAGCTCTGGTTAAGAATTTACCAAATTGTGGAATCTCTGGAATGCTACGAAAACAAGAATAAATGTAGACCCTGGGAAGAATTTCTTCCCCAATAAGAGCAAATGGAAAACGGTAAAAATGCAAACAGATCATAAATCATTTCACATGGATTTTAAGTCCACATTAGTATGTTTTTTCTGTAAGTATCCCTGTATGCCTGTTTTTTGATCTTTTGATTCATACAATGTATGACTCCGGCCACTAGAGAGCATTAAAGTATAAGAACCGGTGCTTAGTAATTAGTCTCAAGTCACCAAAAAATGTTTTAAACAGAAATATGTTTTTCTTTGAAAGCATAACGTGTACGGAACGCTTGATAGCATTTCATTTAAAAACATTTCATCCCAGACTTTAAATTAGGGGTTTCTAATTAACTTAAGACTTTTTTTGGTCAGCAGGATATCTGACATATATGGAAACACGTCACCAGGCCTCACCTATACCTTTCTATTCCCTTCTGCCTAATGTATGCACCAAATTTCCACTATCATATGTTGCTGCTTTTTGCTTTAACCGTATCTTTTGGCACTGAATTCCACATTCTCACCACTCTCTGTGAATCATTTCTTCCTAAATACCCTTTTAGATAAATTACTGTCAATCTTGTGTTTATGCCCCTGGTTTTGGACTCCCCAAATAGTGGAAATAATAATAAATTCCTTGCATTTGATGTTGTCCCTTATCATATCTTTGTCCGCTTCTCAGGATATAGCGTAAAGTGAATTGACTGTATATATTTTGTGGGCAAAACGTGGCAGCCAATTCACTCATCCCAGGTAAATCTTCACTATATACTCTCTAATGCTACAAATATCCTTTCTATACTATCCCAAACAGAACTACGCTGAAGGTTTAAGATGAATGTAATATTACTTCCCTATTTTTGTACTCTATTCCTCTGGACATAAAACCAAGAACTCTACTTGCATTGTTTGATCTTGTCCACCTGTGCTGCTACTTTTAGCAACTTGTTAATATGAAGCCCTGGATCCCTTTGTTCCTCCATTTAGGTTCATCCCATCCAGGATATAGTTGGGTTTTACATTCTTGCTACCATAGAGAATCACTCTACAAGTCCCTCTATTAATTTTTACCTGCCAATTACGGATGGAATACTGCTGGCCATTTGGACTGTGCACATTCGGGATAACATGTTGATATCATGGTTAGTCATATGAGAACCCCTGATGTTTTCTGTCAATTTCTCAGATCAACACCGTGGTTACATTTCCTGCATGTTGCCATTTGTTTCCTATTGTTAATTATTTATTTCCCTAATCCTCTTCACTGTGACTTGGTTCTCATCCCAACCCCACATTCTTTCACCGAAGCCGCTCTTTGTCCCCAGTTACTCATGCACCTTATCCTTCAGCACCAGCAGCACTCTTGTGTCCAGAGGAGGTTGTCACCATCTTTTCGGGTGGGTTTTCATTCCTCCTCCCAAGGCAACATCATTAAACAGAGGAAGAAAAATGATCTGCTCTGTTCCCTCTCTAGATACAGCAAGTTATTTGAGGTGCTATTCTTCAGTTGAGGTCCATATCAAGAAAGGAAAATTGTGACTCAGAAACAGCCTAAAATACTTGAGCTAACACATGACTGTCAATGTCAAGCTCCTGTGGCTGATTTAGATTCTGACCCAATCTATTTGTCTGGTTCTGAAATATCATGTAATTTAAGCAGGGCATTAAATGCAGGCCTGATTTTTGGAAAAGGTCTTGGGACATAACAAGTTAAAATATTGATACAGTATGAAATAGAGGCTGCATTAATTCCAGTTCAACAACAACAAAATTACATTTGTATAGTGCCTTTCACATCGGGAGGACGTCCCAAGACCCTGGACAGTCTGTGTTTCGGACCCTAGTTGGGGGTCGGGATCGGGGAGAGTGGAGGGCAGGGGGGGAGCAGGGTGATCGAAGGCACGATCGAAGAGGAGAGTCTTGAGATGAGTCTTGAAGGAGGCAAAGGAGGGGGCGAGCAGAGGGACTGCAGGATGGAATTCCAGAGGGTGGGGGGAGTGTGGCTGAAGCACTGCCGACCGGCCAATGGTGACACGGGCAAGGCAGGGGACGGGAGCCCGCTGATCGGAGGGAGCAGGCAGGTTGGTAGGGGGTTACCAGACAATGTCCAGAGCTGTTTGCAATGATTATCTTATCCTACATCAGGAGACAGTTGATATCCGGAACATGGCTTGATCAGAAAAATACCAAGGCACAGTCTAAATCAAAATCAATAGTAACCTCATTTTATTTTACAGCACATATTGATTGTCCAAAGAAGCTATGTGTCAGATCAGAAACCCTTAGTCAGGCGTCACACTAATCAGGGCCACACTGAATCAATCCCATATCAGTCACTTTTTGGAAGATTCAAATGGGGATGTTTAAAAAGGAGGCGATGACAGACAGACAGACAGACAGACAAGTAAACATATTAAGGGATAAGGAGGAAAGGTTAGGACATGGAATCAAAAGTCTGCCATAACCTAATAGAATGCCAGACAGCCGAGCCTGAAAGGGACAAATGCCAACTCTTTCCTATTCTTATAGAATCAAGTCCCATCTAATTCACTATATCAACTTAAATTGAAGCACCCCTTATTTTTAAAGTTAGTTTTATTTCAAATTGTTACTTTTTTTCTTTTTTGTCAATTTTCTCCAAGTTTTAGCAATCGAACAAGGTAGCACAGGTCAGGGCCCAAAGAGTAATTTCAGAACAGACACTGGGAAGAATTTCTTTACCCAATGGGTAATTAACCACTGGAATGTGCTTACCAGGAAGGGTGGTTGAGACCAGAATGCTGGACTCATTTTAGAAACAGGTTGATGCTGTAATGGGAGGACAGATGGCAGAGTTGATGCTCTGGAAAGATGACATCTTGTGATCTATTTTTCATAACCCCACGCAGATAAATTCATATTTTACAATGGGCGGTTAGGAATCCTGGTGCAGATTCATACATTACCTGGGTACCTTAGCATAGTAAAGTGCTGAAATGTTTCTGTATTTCTTTCACATGTACAGTGAAAACTGTATGATCGACAGAAAGCATCAAGAAATAGGAGTCTGAACAGTCGAAACCTAACCTTCAATAGCGGCAAACAATTGTCGATTTAATGTTCATCTTGAACAACTTGCAGTATAACTTTTACAGGATAGAATTACACAGAAAATGTATTTTGTAAACTGCAAACAGCACACAGTGTTCGGGAGGTCCATGGTCCCTTTTATCGTAAAAATAAAAATAACTAGATGATCTATTTTCTGTTCTCTCTTTTCAGATAACTCGATTGAAAAATACTTTAATCCCTTTAAAGGGACTAGAATTTAAAAGCTTGGATGCAATAATTATTACTGGTATGCAAACAAATCACATTTTTATTTGATGTTGAAAGAGGCAATATTAATGCATAATATGGTCGTGAATTGAATCTCCATCGTAAAAGATAATTTTGCACTCTTCTTATTTTTTTGCCAGCTACTGATGCATTAATAAGGCTGTATATGAGCCATGTATATTGGTCTCACAAGGCATGCTAATGTTTTAGCATGTGCTTTATTGCTTACCCGGTATCTGGGATGAATGCCCATCGCCATAGCAACTCTAGCATACTGGCTGATCGGACGCTTGTAGCCGACTGCAGACATTGGCCTCCTCTTCATCTGGTGACTATTGAAAAGAATGGAGAATATGTAACAGGATGGCAATGAAGGGAAATGACAGTTCAAATTGTTTAACACTCTGAAACTCTGACCCCCATGAACTTTAAAGAAGGCCTTGCATTGTTAGGCTGTCACAAAACTTGTAACAATAGCACTATCCACAAGATCCGGAGCTGTAAATATGTTTACATTGTGAAGTTACCCACTATAAAGAGCTTTGTGTACTAAATGGCTCAGTACCACACACTGGTGCATTTAAACCATTGCGTTTTCAATTTTGCAGCATATTATCAACATGTTGGTAACCTCAGTTATCTGGTTCACTGGCTCCTCACTTTCCTGTTTGTTGCTTCCAGTTACAGATTACACAGAGTCTGTGAATGCAACAATACGTGATGTGCGGTCTCTGATATAGGTCACTCCTGACACTAATAACTCTGCAGTGCTGCTCACTTTTCTATCAGTGCGTGCTTTAAGGTACCCCTCTCAATCTACATGTCTCAATTTACTTATAGAATAGAATTGGATTAAGGGCAATATTTTGCACCAATTTGGGATTTTTTTTCCTCTTTTTATGTCAATATTCTTCCGATTTCTGCTTCTGTGAGAAGCAAGGAAGCCACGAAGTGCATAACACTCACTTTTGAGCAGGCACCAGAGGCAGGAACTTCCACTGATCTTCTTCAGAGTCAAAACACAGGCGGTTCATGATCTTGTTTTTCTCTTCAGGTGGGATAAAATTTTCAATGATCAGGTATCTGAATAAGACAAATGCATCAGATGAGCTAGCTGATCTGTCCCCCATATGCCGTATAGTCTGTTACATCTCTTCTATCAGTTGAAGTTATTATGCTGGGCTCCACAATAACAGCTGTAAAGTACTTCAATAAATTCCGCCTGCAGTAAATGAGGAAAGCTACTCTGGTGCGTGCGGCTATGGATTCAAATCCCACAACCAAGCCTCCAGGCTGTTGACTCATAAGTGTAACAGTTGACTAACTGCAGGCCTGCTCACCAAAATGAGTAATGACTGACTCCAACCAGTTTATCGATCAATATGTGTGAGATGAATTAATGAATGTGACCAGGTATGTGTCCTCTGAAACACTTACCTGTTTTTCCAGATGGAAAATGGTGATATATAGAAATTGGGGATAATCACCAGTGTGACTGGTAAAGCATTTCTTTTCATCATCACGCTTAAGCATGGTGATGAGTTCTCACATTTGTCAGACACCGGCTGACGGAAAAAAACACTCTCTTATAATAATCCTTGCATTCTCTTGTTATTGAATAGATGCTGGGTAACACCACTGAAAAGATGTTCTATGCCAATACTACAGGTACAAAAATGCCTCCCACCCTGCTATTCTCTGGGGAATTACTTGTCAAAAGGTAAATTAACTGAAGACTTGACACTTACTTGAGTTTGAGCTCTCGTGTCAGTTCGTTCTGGGTGTGCTCAAGGTCCTGTCTCTCCCTGACGTGTTCATCTTGCAGATCCTGGATCTCAGCCTTCACAGACTGGAGCTTGGAGAAAATCTGCACTCAGAGAATGAGTACCGTGACCAGAGAGAGAGACAACAATCATTTCTCACCAGCATGAACTGGTGTACTGTATGATAATCCAACCACATTTTAAAAGCAAAGCATTGTGACAGGTGTTAACAGATCGTGCATTATTGTCAAATGCAAATTGCACAGATTATCAGATGCAGTTTAGAGTATTATTTTTTGACTTTCTGACTAAACAGCTAATAAGAAATTTATAAGTAAACTTCTGTCACTTAACTTCACAGATAAAAAAATATTTAATGGATGATAAAAGTAGAAATAATGGGATCAATTTGCAGCATTTCGTATGAAGAATCTTGTCAGAATCTCTGTCGACCCACAGGAACTGTGCTAGAGAAGTAGATTGAGTTGTGTTGACATAAGTAACTGGAAGGACTACCTACTTGTGGCCTTCTTTTGTGTTGTTAAAGGTTGTAGAAGAATATCACAAAGTAGAACATGTATAGAACATTAGAACCCTCAGTCATTCAAAGCCTTAGTTACCTGCTGTTCCTTTGATACAACTGTGGTGATCTAACACCAATACTTGTAGTATAGTGTTTGGGAGAGGCCAGCCTGCTCTCAACTAACCTGCTCCCAATCGTAAGGTATGCATGCAGAGCTCTGCTAACATGTGTCAAATGCCAGTAAGTTTTTAATAAGATTAAAAATAATGGTTCAGTGGATATCTGATGGTTTTAAAACTCACCATTATTTGGTCCAGGTTTGTGCTCAAGAACTAGTAAACATTATTGTGTGACTTAAAGAAACGTTGAGTTTTAATATTGTCTTTAATCATGGGGTGAATGATGGGATTTACCAATCTGCAGTGTCATTCACTTATGTTCCCTTGATTTCCAGCAATGAGGAACGGGTTATGAAACCAGGAATTGGTTGGTACTGAATACTACCATTGTACTATTGAGTCGTGGTGTTGGTTCTACTGACAAAAACGTACAAAGTACTATTTTGTCAGTAGTACCAACACTGCTGACAAAGTCCATGTAAGTATGAAATCAGGATCTGACTTGGGATGGCACTAGATCATCATTCTCCGTTGAAAGCAGAACTGTTGATAGGTTTATCTTATTCCCAGAAAGAAAGGAACATTTGTAAGCAAAGGTCAAGTGACTAATTTCTTCGGATGATGCAGTGGATGGATGGTTTGTCCTGCTACATTGGCGAATGCGAACAATGTTTGAGTATTTCAATCACAAGCCAGATGTACTGCTGAAGAGCCATTGCTGCTCCCACAAAGGAAAATCTCTTCCAGTATATTTTAAATACAGTTTTTAAAAATACAAATTACCTCAATCCTTAAGCAGCAATTATTCTTCATTACAATTCAAACAAACTTTTAAAACAAATAAGACATTGCACTCATCTGGCCGGGGTGGCTCTATTACTAGCCTTCGTGGTGTCTGGCTCTCTATTGCCAGACTCGACCCTGCCAGGCTCTCTACTGCCAGGCTCTATACTGCCAGGCTCTGTACAACCAGCCTCTGTACTGACAGCCTCTGTACTACACTCTGTATTAGCAGTGAAATCTGTGACAGTGAGCCTATTATTAATGCCCTTCTATAAGCTTCTGCCTCTGAATCGGGATCAGACATTGGCATGGATGTGGAAATGCATTGTTCTCCTGGTGCAGCATAGAATCAGAGGCAATATATTCTGCTTTAATAAAAATGGAAGTGACTATTTCTTAAGAGCACATACATTAATTTAACAAAACCGTCAGCAGTAAAATCACTTATTAGCTCAACCGTATTTTAAACTTATTATCATCATCTAATTTATTGCTGACATATTCTGCCTGAGGTACGTACAGTGCTGCTTTGAAACTTACTGCAGTGCTTCCAAATCATCGAGGCCATAAGTCAGGAAGAGTTCACAGTTTATTCATATTCTACCCTAAATGTCCAATGCTAGGAAGTGGCTTAGGAAGAATGGTTAAATCTGATGGAAGCAACTTAACATTATATACATGTTAAACAAACAGCCACTTATAAAGATGATGGATGACAGGCAGCGCCAAGATATAAATCTCCCAGATTTCTGTTGCTTGGGAGAAGAGGAATTAAAAATTGCTGACCGGTTTGTTTTTGGTCAGGTCAGCACTTAGTTAGAATCATAGAATTTGCACGCAATGAAGACACCACTTAGCATTAACTGCACAAGTGAAAAGGGGATATATCTCGAGGGATACTCCATCCATTGCACCTTGCCCTTCCCCACTATATATTCTGTGAAGGAAGCCACTCTCTAATGGCTAAGAGATCATACTCACCAGTGAATTAGCCTGCAAAATACAAAGTCACTATACTTTACAATAAATCCTGTGAAGAGCTTTGAGATGTCCTCCTGATATAAAATGATGTGAAATATGCCGTATCAAATGCAAGGGCTTTTATTATTAATAAGAATTCTCAGCACACATGGACAAAATGCGGGTAATGAATAGCCACACCGGTGGATGAGTTGACATCAGTTAAGATTCAATGGTCCCCACCTTCCGTGCAATTTCTGCGATTCTAACTGATTTACTCCCTCAAAGTCCTATAATAGTACAAAGCATAATTCGGCATACAAACAGGCTGTTTATCCCAACTAGGCTGTTTATACCACACACATGCCTCCACCCCTCATAATCCCCTCCCCTATACCCCTCTATTCCCTTTTCCTTCACAGATGAATCAAGTTTCATTTTAAATACGTTGATGCTTTTTGCTTCATCCACAGCTTCTGGCAGTGATTCCCACATTGTCACACTCTCTGCATGAAGAAGTTTCACCTGACCTCCCTCTTAGATCTGCTATCATATTTATGCCCCCTTGTTTTGGACTCACCAACAATGCTGTTAATGACCATCTTACCAAACTCTTCCATAATTAGAAATACCTCAATCAAGTCCCCTGTCAATCATTTCCAGAGAGAAAAGCTCCGACCTGTCCAATCTTTCTTGATAGCTTATGTATATACAGGCTGAATCAGACATCCTTACTCATAGAATTTTTAATTATTAATTATGCTCTTTTTTAAAGACAACATTCGTAGAGAGTGTGTAGCAATTACAGACAATGTCCTTTGTCACGGTGTTGATACATGTACCTATCTACATGGAAAGCAGTTTGAACGTCTCACAAAGACCTCTGAGTAAGGACTTTTGATTCACCCTGTATAATGATAAGAATATGAAAGAAAGTATTAAAATCATGGCTTACTTTTTTCCTCACCTTTTTCAGCTTTTTGGTTTTGACTTCTACCTCTTGCTGCAGCGAGGTGTAAGTTCCCTTGAGCTCCATGGTCTCTTCATCCTGAACAAGCACCCTCTGCTGCATTTCTCTCTCTTTCCGTTTCTGTTCAAAGCACAACAACCACAGGTAAACCTGATGCATTTTTCACCCTTTTGTGTGCAATGTAATTTTTTTAAAAAAATGGAATTAATTTTTACATCATTATTGGAAGCTTCAATGAAATTTCAAATTCTCGATTCTTGAGCATGTTTTCAAACAACAACAACAACTTGCATTTATATAGCGTCCTTCATGCAGGTTAGCATCTTGGAGCACTTAATACTGGCGGGGCCCGAGCTGGGGGGGAGAGAGGAGGTGACCGTAAGCACGGTTAAAGAGGAAGGTCTTTAGACGTGATGTGAGAAAGGGGAAGGAGGGGTATGGCTGAAGGATTGACGGACAGAGTTCTGAAGTTTCACGGTGTAGTGGCTGAAAGTATGGCCGATGATGGATGAGGAATAGGCAGGAGGCCGGGTGGAGACAATAAGTCGTGAATAAGCAGGTCGGAGAGGTAGGGATGTGCCAGGGCATGAAAGGATTTGTAGAAGAGTGTGAAAAATGCTTGAAATATAAGAAAATAAAAGTTTGGAGAATGTCTCAAAGCCATTCACAGGATTTTACTCTAAAGTGCAGTGATTGTATATAGTAGGTGAGTGCGGCAACCAATTTCTATACAGAAGCATCTCACAAACAACCATGAAGTGAATGATACATTTTATTCGGGGAAATGTTGGTCAATACACCAGGAGAAACTCTCTTCTCTTTTCAGTAGAAGCCATGGGATCTTTAACATCCACCTGAACAGATTAACATCTCAGACAAAACAGCTCTCCCCCAGCACTGCATTGGAGTGTTCAAAGTAAATTCAAAGTCCCAAGGTGGGGCTTCATCCCACAATCTTTTGATTTAGAGTGATATCCACTGAGCCAGGCTGACACCTATTTGCCACACAAAGCAAAACTGTCTTCTTTTGGTGCAAGAAATGTTACAGTTTTCATGAACATGTTCAGAATAAAATTGTTAATTGAAGCATCAGGAACTCCTCTACCTCAAAAATGCCCTGAGGGAAAATGAAACAACACGTTTCACTGACATGAATCCTCATTTGCTACCTAAGTCAAGTGGAAAATGTATTTCACATCACTGCAAATAACATAAATTTAATAGCAAATAATTGGAATTGAATAAGATTGGTGGTACTGTAAGCAAAGGTGTATTCATTTCAGGTTTTATATTCTCCTCCAGAAAAGGTGTATTGTATTGGCAAGAGGCAGTTCTCAATGAGATTCATTCCTAGGCACTTAGTATTTCAGAGGAACATTAATGCATTCATGAGAAAGAAAGGAATAAAGAGGAGAATAGGAAGGGTGGAAGCTTAATGATGCATTTGATATAGTGTTTTTCACGTCTTTCAGACATCTCAAAGCGCTTCACAGAATATGCTGTAAAGTGAATTGACCGTATATTTGTGGGCGAACGCGGCAGCCAATTGCGCACAGCAGTGTCCCACAAACAGTCGTGGATTGAAAATGACCAATTTATTATTGTTTTTGTTTTGGAGGAATTATTATTAGTCATGTGGAGTAAGGAAACTTGCCCAAGGTTACGCCCTGCTTGGAATTGAACCCAGGTATCTCCTTTGCAAGGCGAGTGCTCTAACCATTGAGCTATAGGACTCCACAAGCTTGATTGCAGTCCAAACAATGGCTTGGATGAGTTGGGCTGAATGTCCTGTTTCCATGTTATATCTCTCTATGTAACTCTGTAATCCTACGTAAGACTGAATCATTGAAGTGGAATCTTGTCAGTAACAGTGAGTATGTCACAGCTAATTGCAAAATGGAATTCTTAATTAGCAATTCAAATCCGATTTGTAAATAACCTTATTTTCACGTATAAAGGCAGCTTTTGAGTGATGATTCACAGGATGTTCACGGTATTAAGTCAGTACCCTGCTTTTAGCTGAAATCAACTGTCAATCTTTGCAATCAGGAGCGCTATCAGATTGGAGAGAGCTTCAGGCACCATTCTACTCATGATGTGGGAGGGGGTTTGGGAAGAAATGGAGATAATTCCCAATAAAAACTGAAGTGTTGTTTGTATTCATCAAAACTAAACTCTAGGACGTGAAAGTAACAACACAGAACTGTATATTTGAATACTTTCTTTGACTCAATGTCAGTTATTTTACCTCCAAACCCCTCAGTTCCCACCCCAGCTCAGGTATCAAGACAGAATTGTTAAGTGCCTTGGGACCTCCTCCTGATGTGAACAACAATAAAAACAATAGCAACTTGCACTTATCTAACGCCCTTCCCAGGGGTAGCTTCTCGGATCCCTTAACAGTGGTGCAGCTTGCCGCTAAACCAACAACAGCAACAATTTGGATTTATATAGTGCCCTCCATGCCGGATGGCATCTCAGAGCACAAACCAGGGAGAGCAGGGAGGCTATCAAAGGCACAGTCGAAAGAGAAGGTCTTGAATTTGACGAAATTCACGCGTGATTTGAAGAAAGACAAAGAGGGGGAAGGTGGAGGGATTGAAGCAGAGAGCTCCAGGGTGTTGGGGTGTAATGGCTGAAAGCACGGAGCAGACGGGTGGGGAGGATGGACATGCTGGAGGCTGGAGCTAGCTGAGCACAAGTGGCTGATAGTGGAGTGGGGGAGGAAGGGGCAATAAGTCAGAAAGGTAGGGAGATGCCAGGGCATGAAGTGATTTGTATGTGAGTGTGAGGATCTTGAAATCGATCCATTCTGCAATGGGGAGCCAGTGGAACCTGGCAAGGCCTGGGTTGACGGGGGTGCAGAGCTTAGCGCAGGTGAGAAAATGGAGGCTTAGCTGGAGAAGCAAAAATAGATTTGGGTGTCATCTGCATGCGTGTGGAATTTGATCCCGTGTCTGCAGATGACTTCACTAAGAGGGAGCCTGTAAATGAGGAAAAGGGGACAAGAATGGAGCTTGGGGTACAATGTTTGGAAGGCCCCGAGTAGAGAGTGGAAGGAAATGTGTGAGCAAAATTGGCTGGCATCAATGAGATCCAGGATTTTTGAAATGAAGAGCAAGTTTGAGATGGGCCGGTAGTTTGTGAATTGTGAAGGATCAAGGGTAGGATTTTTGAGGAGGAGGGTGATGACCAAGGTTTTGAGAGGAAGTGGGACAGTGCCAGATGAAACGGACAGGTTGACCTTTCCACCAGCAGGGGGCAGAGGAGGGGCAGTTGGGTGAGTAGGGAGTCAAGGTGATGGGTTTTATATGAGTGATGCTGCGGGAAAGAGAGGATGGAGAGATGGAGGCAAAGGGGTGTAGGATGGAGTCAGTGGTAGAAACAGTAGCAGAAGATATGGGGAATGTAGTAGACATGGGGAGGGGACTGCAGGGCAGGGGGAGAAAGAATTTGCAGCCAAGTGAATGTTATCTATTTTTGATATGAAGAAGTCCATGCCCTCTCCACACTTGGAGTGAAAGGTGCTACATAAGTGTAAATTTGTATTGTATTCTAGTGTTCAAGGCCTGTCTCAAGACCCTCCTCTTCGACCACACCCTAGTTCACCCTCCTACCCCTACCTTCTCTGCCCTCCATCCCTCATGATCCCAACCCCCAGGAATCTGGCAAGGTTCCCAAATCCCTGACCATCCAGAACCTTGGGACATCCTCCCGACGTGAAATGCGCTATCCAAATGGAATTTGTTGTTATTTTATACATAAAAAAGGTGTTCACCTGTTCTGCAATTTCCTGTCTCCGCTGTTCCAGCATTTTTTGTTGTTCATTGGTATGGTCTATGATGTTTTTGCCTCCAACCAGTAGTTTGCTTTCCATCGCCTGGGGAAAATAACATGAAGCATATCAATCACAAAACTATTTAGATTTGTAACACGTCTGCAATAGTTTCTGGGCAAGAAGGGAAAGTTCATCAAAAGAGGAGGTTACTCTTGGGAGGAAAACACACTGAGAAGAAATTTCACTTGGGTCTTGATGCTCTTCATCAAAATGACAGAAAACCTGCTTCAAAATTAAGACTATAGTTAAGAATTTGCCAAGTTCTGGATAACTAGAAATCTAAACCAAGGCAGAATTTCTTCCCAATAAATGGTGAATGATTTACTCTGAAATATATTCCATGTGTTTAATATTTTGCAATAAACATATTGTTATTTAAATACATCATGATTTAACACCCCTATCCAAAGCCTGGAACTCATTTGCAGTGTGAAAATAGTATGTGGATATATTCATTGACTTTAAACAAAAGGATCCCATATGCTACCTAACTGTACCTGTAGTAACTCAAAGAGTCTTTCCTTTTTTAAACAGAGCTCCTTTTTGATAATCATCCATGCTACTTCTCTCTCACAATGCCAAGCTTTATATAGGCTCCCAGAAATCCTACTAAAGTGATAATAGTGGTATTTCCTGTTTCAACTCAACATTGCCCTATACAACACACTTGTATTACCATTGTCTGCTTGTCTGCCGACCTCGACAAGCTATCAGTTCAGTAAATATTTAATTTAAAAGTGTTTACACATTCATTTAAACATCCTTTGAAAACTATAAGAGTATGTGACATAAATATGATTCAGTTTGGTAAAGAAGCTTTAAATAAATACATGAGCAGCATTGAATAGCTGGAACATGAGGTCTGAGCTCATCACACTGTCATTTCCTCAATGTGCTAATTCTGTTCCTTTTAGCATCAAAGCATTGTTAGCATCATCTTTTTCTCTGACTCTTTCATGTCCCATCATGTATAAAGGGGTGTTTCTTCCACCGTCATTAAATTATCAACCAGCAAAAAATCACACTAGTAAATCACCAATAAAATAATCTCTTCCATCCCCTCAAACACACTATGTTTTCCTCCAGGTGGATATTTAAAATCTACGCAACTAAAATGCAAGGATTATTTTATGTATAGGATTATGAAATCTAAGAAATTTGAAGATTAAATTTCTCCTGCTATGATATAGATTTTATTGCCAGTGATTTGTAAATCACAATTGAATGACTAAAATTAGATTCAGTTGAAAGTATTGTAAAGCACAACAAATCAACTGGATTTATTTTGTGAGTATCACTTTGTGAGATTTGAGGTTAGATTGCGAAACAATTCTTAACAATGTGCCAAAGTGCCAAAAAAGGAAATTAACCAAATAGCAGGCTCATTCTGGCAGAGTAAAATTGTTGTGTTTTAAGAAAGTTGTTTCTTGTTAAAACTAACAATATTTACAAAAAGGGATTGTGTTGATTTTCTGAACGTGTAATCTACTGGGGGAACAGATCTTTTTCAATTTAATAATAATAATCCTTGCATTTGATATAGCGCCTTATCACGCCTTTGAGACGTCTCAAAGTGTTTCACAGAATATATTGTAAAGTGAATTGACTGTATATTGGTATATAGTACATAGGTTGTTGAGGCCAAATGTGCCTTCGACTGCCAGGAAGGTGGAAGGCGAGCTAGATGGACCTTGGTCTTTTTTTGTTTTGCATTTCTTATGTTCTTATGTTATGTTCTTATATATTATGTGGACTAAACATAGCAGTTTCCCACAAATTGTCGTGGATTGAGTGACCAAATTCTTATTTTTAATTTTTTTTTAGGGGATTATTACCCCTGGAAAAGTGATCCAATAGACTAACAACTGAGTTCCTACCTACTGCTAGGTAAACAGAGGTGTATGGAATAACGTCTACCTAACGTTTCGCCCTCCCTGGGAATTGAATGAAGATCCTCTCGCTTGCAGGGCGAGTGCTCTAACCAATACGCTACAGGACTCCACTTTAAAATACTATACAACCCGGAGGTAAGTTGACAATGAGAACACTTTCACCAAGCGCCCCCACATTATCTCCTTCTCCACAATACTTTAAAAAATATATAAACATCCTCCACCACACGCCATTCAATGGTGCAAATCCCTGTCTCCTTCATTGCTGAGAATATTTTTAAGAGAAAGCAGATCCATTACTCATTGCATGCATTGGTAGATTTGGAGTTAGCAAATACCTTATCAGGTTGCTACTTCATAACTTGCAGTAAATACTGGGTAATTTGGGGAGTCATTCTCTGCTGCTAAGTAAGATTACTGATAGTCAGTAAACATCGCCTCTTTGTCAACAATCCTCCAGACCGTTCTTCATTTCATGGCTGTTTGTGGGACAATACTGTGCACAAATTGGCTGCTGCTTTCATCTTCAAAATACATTCACTGCACTTTACAGTAGAACAATAACTTGCATTTATATAGCAGCCGACCCTATGTTAATTTGGTTTTACAATTTTGAACACAATGTGGTGTATATAGACACCACTTATTTCCATTAGTTTTATCCTTCAAATTCCCCCTTATTTTATACATCTGAGATTCTACTTCAAATCTCTACATTTCTCTTTCTGCCAACTCCATGTCTCCAAGTTACTTCTCTTTGGCCCTCCTCTTGCCCAACAAGTCTCCATCTTCCATTCCTTTATACTGTTCTTTACACAGAATTCACTTCTCATTCTTTCTCCTTCTGTGTCTTAGAGATCCATTTCTCTTCCATGCTCACAATTCAGCTTTCCCATCCTTATTAGTCAAATGAAAGCATCCTCCAAAACCTCTCCCGTCTGGTTCCAACTCATTTAACCTCCCCTACGTCTTTGTGAGACAGCAAGCAATTGTAGCAGTGTTAACATAGCATTTTCAATAAAATCATCCAATTTCCTTCATTGCCCTTCCTTTAAACCTGTCCTTGGTGCACCTTCAGTTACACTAAAGCATATGGATAATAGGGTAAAGGCTTCCAGTGTTAAAGTAATGAGTTATATAATATAATATAATATAATATAATATAATATAATATAATATAATATAATATAATATAATATAATATAATATAATATAATATAATAATAATCCTTGCATTTGATGTAGCGCTTTATCACATCTTTGAGACATCTCAAAGCGCTTCACAGAATATACAGTAAAATGAAGTGACTGATACTGATAGAGTTCATGATAGAGAGTTGGCGAAACACATAGGCTAGCATGTGTCACAGGGCAGGAGCACAGAAATACCTTTGAGATTTCACTAACTAGCTCACAAACTGGTTGACACTCCACTGTAAGAACTGGGAGTATTACCTTGACACTCTGACATTATGGGTACAATAAGGAACTTTTTATCCTCTCCCACCAAAATGTTAGCCTTCTCATGGATGGGTCATGGAGGATTAGCAGGTGATGGGCAGTCCTCACCTGCTCTGGTTTTATTCAGATATACCCTTGTTCAGTGCTGCCTTGGGAGCTTTATTAAGCCAATACAGATCAGAAGCTCAAAATTTCATATGGTCTTAGCCTAAGACCTTCTAAAATTCTGCGCAGTCTTGAATTTCAAAATCAAGGGTTTTAATTTAAGGGACTTAAGAATTCAAATGTCACTGTCATGATGGCAAGTGAAATTTTTCAAAATGGGCAAAAATCCTTTTCTATGTCTTCAATGATTCCTGTAAATCTCAGTGTACTTAAGTTTGTACTTTTACAACAAGCAGAGCACTCTCTTTATGAAATATAACTGCTTGATATAAACTACGAACAAAAGAGAAAGCAAACCCTACAGAGGTCTTCTAGCTAAGTGAGAGAGGTTAATGTGATCAAAGATTTCTATACAGATACAATTTTACAGCCAGAATCCTCCCTTATTTTAGACAGCTGTTAATCCTGCGTAAAACACAGAACAGCACAAAGCAAATACGAGTGACATTTCGTAGTCAAAGCAAAGTGCCGGTTAAATTTGGACCTTCCAGAGAACCATAGCGCACTAAAGATCATGACCTCACTAATGGCATTCCCAATGTCATGAATATTGAATGAGATCTGCCAATCCTTTATCAAACCCCAGGGTCTTCTGTGTATTTATAAAGCTGGGGGATAAAGTGCCTTCTCTGTTGGGAAGCGATAAAACAGGAGTCTGGATTTTTAGCAGATTTACAATTGGTTTTTCAATTGTTATGTAAAATATCCCCAGTGGTGGGTCAATCCATTTTCAAAATTGCTACAAAATAAATACATTGAAAATATCAGCTGTCATTTGTGGAATTTGAGCCACTGCCTCAATGTTAAAAGAATTGGGAGGATAAAACATTATAAGAGGCTATAGTGTTAGCCGAACAGCAGCTTAGAATTATATAGTGGTTTTCACATAATAGAACGCCTCAAGCAACTTGCATTTATGTAGGCCATTTATGCAGGTTAGCATCTTGGAATGCTGAAAGTACTAGACAAATGTAGTGGTGCACATGAAGTGAAGAAATAAGAGACTTAAGACTGCTCATCAAAGATACTGTCAAAGAGATCATGTTTAGGAGGCTTTTGAAAGAAAGCAGCAAAGTAACGAAGTAGCAAGGCTAGAGTAAGGGATGAAGCACAAGGCCGGTGTTGGAAGAGCAAATGATAATATAATAATAATCCTTGCAAATGACATAGCGTCTTATCACGTCTTCAAGACGCCTCAAAGCACTTCATAAAATATATTGTAAAGTGAATTGATTATATATTTTGTGGGTGAAATGCAGCAGCCAATTGTGCACAGCAGTGTCCCACAAACAGTTGTGGACTGAGTGACCAAAATCCCCCTCTCAGCCCAGGCGATAAATTTTGCAACACATACAACTCACACTGAATTGATATTTTTAAAAAAGCTGCAACTCGAAAACGATGCAAAAATATATCAAAAAATAGAAATATAACGAAAATAGATTCTGATGATAGTGGCTGGAATGCACATCCGCAGAAGATTGCAAAATCAGGAAGGGCTGAGAAATGAGAATGATTTGAAGACAAAGGTAAGGATCTTAAACTTGATCCACAGATTGGAAGAGTTAGCAGTGATAAGGACCATGTGAAGCACTGTGCAGACAATTTCGACAATTTCACCAGAAACTAAGTGAGATACTATAAGATCACAAGAAAGGTTCATATGAAAGACTGACCCATTTCATATTTTTCCAGAATATCTATCAGAGCAGCAGCCACCAGAAGCAAGGGATGACAATGTAATATTTACCAAATCGAAGGTTGTCTTTTCACTTTTCTGCTCGTGCTACTTTTGTACTGGGGCCAAATGTTATTCTTCTAAATCCAATTTCTGAACACACAGCCACCATTTTGTTCATTTGTGACAGGAACCTACCTGGCTGACAAAAATGTTCTCCAGGGTATTTTTGTGTTTTAAGGATGTTGTTACTTGTTAAAAACTAATAATATTTACAAAAAGGCATTGTCTTTATTTCCTGAACTTGTGATCTACTGGGGGAACAAATACTTTTCAATTTAATAATAAAAATAATCCTTGCATTTGATATAGTGCCTCATCGTGCCTTTAAGACGTTTCAAAGTGCTTCACAAAATATACTGTAAAGTGAAGTGTATATTTTGTGGCCGAAACACAGCTTTCAAATTCAAATAATTTCAAGTAACAAACACGGATAAAAACCCCTCAAGTTTGATTTATTAAATGTGTTGCAGGATTGTCCACAATGCAGACAAACATTGGTGCTTTTGTGCTGATTTACAGTATTTTCAGATAATCTGTAATCGATTCCTCTACTTAACCAACCTATAGGTTCTTCATATAATCTCCTCCTAATAGACGGCATCAACACCAGACTGAGGGGTCACCAGAGTCCTTAAACGCTCCTATTTCAAGTGTACATTTAAGATGCAAGTATTTTTACCTTTTTGTTTGGCTTTATACATCTCATGAAACTCATGTCGAGCGCTGTTTTACTAGATCTGTGATACTGTAAGTTCAATGCCCAACTCACATCTTTATAGCAATTTGAATGCCTGTAAAAGAGTTATATTGTTGTGCGGGAAGGAAAATATCCCATTCTGGATTGTAATTCAGTGAAATGCAAGTGAATAAATACTACTACTACTAATAATAATTCTTGCATTTGATATAGTGCCTTATCACGTCTTCTAGACATCTCAAAACGATTCACATAATATACTGTAAAACGTAGTGACCATATTTTTTGTGGGTAAAATAATAATCAAAATTAATTATATTCCTTGCAGGTAGTGTCTAGCGACAGTAAAATTTGGCTGCAAATAAATCAAATTCCTATTTTAAAGTCAAGTGACAGGATTTGAAGAAACAGGAGTTTCTTCCAGTGTCCTGACCAATAATAATAATGTAAAGTAATAAATTGGTCATTCATTTCAAAGCTGCTCGTAAGACCTTGCTGTGTGCAAATAGGTTGGCATATTGCCTAGAAAGCCAGTCTCTAAACTTGACAAACTCATTGTAAAATGTTTTGAAATGTTACAATATTATATGCCACATATAAAGTGAAAATATTATTATTGCTATTGTCAGCTTCAGGAAGCCTTGTAGGGATTTAGGGAATACATACAACAACAACATTACATTTGTATAGCACCTTTCATGTCGGGAGGTCATCCCAAGTTGCTGGACAGACAGAGTTATGGACCCGAGCTGGGGGTCAGGCTGGGGACGGTGTAGGGCAGGGGGGAAAGCAGGGAGATCGAAAGCACGGTTGAAGAGGAGGGTCTTGCAGGTGGTAAGGGAGGGGACAAGACGGAGGGACTGCAGGATGGAGTTCCAGAGAGTGGGGGCAGAGTCGCGGAAGGCCTGCCCGCTGACAGTGGAGTGAGCAAGGCGGGGCACGTGAAGCAGGCTGGAGCCCACTGAATGGAGGGAGCGAACAGGGTTGTTAGGAGGTCAGAGAGATAGGGGGGAGCAAGAACATAGAGGGCTTTGAAGGTGAGGACCAGTATCTTGAACGGTATCTTCTGTGTGATGGAAAGCCAGTGGAGTTGGGCAAGGATGGGCTTGATAGGGTCACGGAGCCTAGTGCGGGAGAGGACACGGGCTGCAGAGTTCTGGATGATCTGCAGCCTGTGGAGGGAGGAGTTGGGGGGGGGCAACAAGCAGTCGAGCTTAGTCATAGTCGAGCCTCGATGTAATGAAGGCATGTATGAGGGTTTCGGCGGCCTGTGGTGTGAGACAGTGTCGGAGCTGGGCGACGTTGTGGAGGTTGGGGAATGCAGAGCGGGTCATGGCGCAGATGTGGGGTAGAAAGGATAGTTGAAGGTCAAACAAGACCCCAAGGTTCTGGACAGGCTTAGCAAGATGGAGTGTGCAACCATGGATGGTGATGCTGTCAACACCTGAGGTGAGGAGGCGCTGACGGGAGCCAATCAGGAGGGCCTCGGTTTTGTTGACGTTCAACTGAAGAAAGTTAGTTCTCATCCAGGACTTGATGTCTGACAGCACAGCAGTGGTCCTGGAGTCAAGGGTGGAGGCAGAGAGGTAGAGTTGGGTGTCATCCGTATGCATGTGGAATTTGACCACATCTCTGCAGATGATGTCACCAAGAGGGAGCATATAAATATTGAAGAGGACGGGATCAAGGACAGAGCCCTGAGGAACGCAGCACAAGACGGTCCGTGGGCTAGAGGGGGGCTAGATAATACACTTCCAGGGAAGTATGCATTTATTGTGTGCATGGATCACAAGCTGTGGGTATAGTCAGATGAACAGCTATAAGAGTTACAGAAGAATGATGGAGCCCGTTTTCAAAATTGGTCAGTGAGACTATTTAGGAGAACAAAATAAAATCCAAACTCATACTAAATAATTCCAAAGGGGCTAAATCTGTTCCAATCGCTAAACGTAGCACATTTGTCAGTATGCATTTATGAATAAATGTAATGAACTTTGCTAAACGTAGCAAAATTGAGCATTCTAATCCCAATAGTGTTTGTAAATGGATTAGCATGGATTATTTAAATGTTTGAGCATATACAAAGATGCAAGACTCTGATCTTAACATTTCCATACAAATTTACAGTAATCATCCCAAATAGATCATTGTGGAGGAAATGCTTTGGAAGAAACTTCACCTGGGGTTAGATTTCTTTTATTTATGCGCCCAGATTTTGGCAAGTTGCTGAATTCAGTTGCAATTTTGAAACTGGCTTTCTGTAGTTCTTGAAAGAATTTACAGAAACCAGGCTTCAAAATTAATCCTATATTTATTTTTTCCCTAAATTCTGGACTACGAAATGCCAAGTAAATAGAGTAAATTTACAACCAGGTGGAATTTTTATCCCACTGTGTTTATCAGGAAATATCCATGGATACAATGTGCCGTTAAATTATTCCGATTGTTAATTAGCTTTCTTAAAGAATACCATTAGCTAATGGGATGGAGACTTCCAAATTCCTGCCACTAGGAAGTGGCAAAAATGTTTAACATTAAAATATTGATGCCATTAAAGATTAGAGACAGAGAGAGATCAGGCTCTTTACCTAACTGTACACTGTAGGAACGCTGGAATGGTCATACTAAAGAAGAAAAAGCTCAGGGAAAATCTTACAACCACAACAATTTACATTTGGAAGGACAACTCAAAATGCTTCATATGGTTGGCTGAGAGCCTGAGCCTGGAATGGAGAAAGGAGGCTGAAGATGCAGTCGAAAAGTCAATGTGGGAAGGGAAAGGTGAAGGGAGCAATACATCTTATTGAACTTTGAAAGGTTATGGATAATAATAAAAATAATCCTTGCATTTGATATAAAGTCTTTCACATTGATAGGACATCTCGAAACATGAGACCTTTAATGTCGCCACGAACAGGCAAACGGGATCCCGACTTCATGGCTCATCTAAAGGATGGCATCTCTAAAAATGCAGTACACACCCAGCACTGCGTCAGTCTAGACTGGGAATTTAAAGTCCCAATGTGGGGCTTCACCACACAACTTTCTGACTCAGAAGCGAGAGTGCTACCAACGGAGCCAGGCTGAATACTAATATGCTGAGCAATATGCAATATGTTTAACATACTCAAAAATTGATTACAAATAGTTTATCTACAAAATACACAGACCCACAATCGACATTAAATCCTGTGAAGCACTTTGAGAAGATATTACAAAGTGATAAGTACTATATCAAAAGCAAGGATTATTATTATTATAAAACAAACTACAGCAATGAGTCGTGGACTGAAGCCCAGAAGAGGGAAAGTGAACAAACAGTTTAGTATTAATTTCTCAGTTATGAATATGTGGATTAAAAACAACAGCAGGAAATTACATTTGTACAGCACATTTCACGTCGGGAGAACATCCCAAGGCGCTGGACAGTCAAGGATTTGGACCCAAGCAGGGGGTTGGAATAAGGAGGAGTAGAGGGCAGGAAGGGTAACGGTTGGTTAAGGCATTAGCAGATCACAGAGATATGAAGGAGTAAGGCCATGGAGAGTTTTGAAGGCAATTAAACTGCTATGGGAGGAAAAGGAGGTTCGATTGTGTTTAGACCACTATTTGTTGAAGAAGTCTATAATAATAATAAATGTTAGTTGATATAGCGCCTTTCATGTCAGGAGAATACCTCAAAGCGTTTCACGAGGATATATTGTAAAGTTTAGTGATTGTTTTCTGTGGGCGAACAAGTCAGCCAATTGCATACAACTCACAACCTCCTGACTCAGAGACGAAAGTGCTGTCCACTGAGCCAGGTTGACAAATCAATTTACTATTATAGAAAATATAGGGGCTGAAAAGTACTTGTGGGAAAACAACAATATAAATGACTCCTTGCTCTGTAAAAAGTGTCTCAGCATTTAAGGATTTCTCCTCCAGCAAACCCCATGTATGTGACACAAGCCCACGTGAACTGAAATCACTTTGGAACTAAATTCTTGCAAGTTGGTAGGGCACTCTCTGGAGGTTATGAATGTTATGCTCTGTGGTCATTTTTTATTTACGCAGCAGTTTTTGTGATAGCCACTTTTTCAACCCTCACTGTGTAAAATTTATTTTTACTTTAGCACTGTCCAGATGGATCCCAATGGTGTTTTCAATTGCTGTACATTCCTATGTCAGCACTGTAGTACACAGGGTAGTGGAGAGATGACAATAGTTCTGAGTAGCTTGACATCACTCAGCAATAAGAGAGAGGAGCTCTGGCTGGTTCCCAAAACACTGCATGAAGTAAAGTCTCTTATATTGAGCCATCAAGAATGCATTACTAGCGACACTGACCTAGGCATTTGCAAACCTCCTCAGTACTTTATTGGAGGAATCTAGAAGATACAGAGGAGGGCAATCAAAATGTGGAATCCTGTAGCTCAGTGGTTAGAGCACTCTTCTTGCAAGCGAGAGACCCCAGTTCAATTCCCAGCAGGACGTAACCTTGGGCCAAGTTTCCTTACTCCACATGCCTGATAATAATCCATCAAGAAAAAAAATAATAATAATTTGGTCACTTCAATCCACGACTGTTTGTGGGACACTGCTTTACGCAATTGGCTGCCACATTTCGCCCACAAATGTACAATCAATTCACTTTACAGTATATTCTGTGAAGAGCTTTGAGACATCTAGAAGATGTGAAAAGCGCTATATCAAATGCAAGAATTATTATTATTACTCAAGAGCAAATGTTTCAGACAGCTTTGCATTTCCTCCCCCAGCTAAATCTTGATGGTGTTTCAGATGATTGAGGGCTCTAAAAGACAAATATTTCTGGCTATATTCCCTTAAACTCTAGACCTGTAACATACTGAACACTTTGGCTCTATTTATAAAAAGCTAATGAAGGTGGTAGATTGCGAAGCTGAACAAGATAGGTTACAGGAGGATTTGAACATGCTTGGGAATTGGGCAGGTCCGTGGCAAATGAAATTCAATGTGGAGAAAAGTAAAGTACTTCACTTTGGGACAAAAAATCCTGGAAGGGACTATTATTTGAACAGAAGGAAAATAATACATATGAAAAATGAAAAGGAATTGGGTGTCCTGATTGACAATAAATTGAAGCTCTCCCAACAATGCTCTGTGGCTGTGAGTAAAGCAAACCAGATATTGGGCTGTATCAAAAGATCAATAGCAAAACAAAATAGTGGGGCAATCATGCCACTCTATAAATCACTGGTGAGACCAGACTGCGTACAGTTCTGGTCACTGCAGTACAAAAAGGATATTGGAGAAATCGAGAAGATACAGAGGAGCGCAACCAAAATGATTGAGGGAATGGAAGGACTGGACTATGAGAAGCGACTAAGTAAATTGGGCATGTTCACGTTGGAAAATTTAAGTGACGTTTTCAAGCTGCGTATAATTTTGTATGGAAAAAAAACAGATAAATATTTTGGTGGAAAACTCAGTGGCATTTATAAATGTGATATATTTGTCAATTGGTTTATCCCCTAGATGATAGTGCAGACATGACTGATTCATTCATGTGTGTAGTACCTTAGTTATTAATTCATCATTTTAGATTGTTATTGTAACTTTACTTTTTCATACGAGTAAAACATTAGATCACACAGCCTTCATTACCTGACATCTCATCTTTAACAGCACTTGAACGCAGTACATATTGGTGGTTCCTATCACCTTTTTAAAGTGTGCGAAGCTGCGAGGAGCTGGATTTGCTTCAGGCATACAGTGCGTCTTGTACAGTACAAAGGCAGCAGCTGTCAGTGAGGCTGCTCTGTGTAATTGGGCAATAATTTGTCACAGGACTTAGAGCAAACTCCACATTAAAATAACCCAAGGGACATTTGAGTGAAGCTTATGCTACAGCGCAGAATAAATCTATGTCAGATACGAATATCCAGGGAGTTCACATCGATTGTTTCTGGCTACATTGGCACAGTTCCAACTCCACCCCCCACCCCCCCCCCCCCCACACACACACACTCACACATACGCACACAGCTACTGTGCTGAACACAAACTTGAGTCAGATAAAGAGGGGGAAGACAGAAATGATTTAACAAGATTCCTAGGAAAAGCAGACAAAATAGGTTAGACAGCCGCAACCCGATTACAAGGAGTAGTAGCAGAGTTCCCCGTGCCATTGTCTTACATGTTCAATCCTAATCTAAAGTCAGATTAGTTTTGTGCACCTCGCATGAGGGTCCCTTCTGCCTATTCAGGTGGATGTTAAAGATCCCATGGCTCTATTCAAAAAGAAAAGGTAGTTTCTCCTGTTGTCCTGGCTAACATTCCCCCAAATAAAACTGATCATTCCCTTTATGGCTATTTGTGGGACATTGCTGTGCGTAAACAGCTGCTGCATTCATCTACAAAACACAGTCATATACAGGATAACTTCAGAATACACTGTAACTTCTCGTCACAGTGTATCCTGTGAAAAGCTTTGAGATATCCTCCTGATGTCAAAGGCACTATATCAAATGCAAGCATTATTATCATTATTTATCTTTGATGGATTTGCACAGGGTGACCAAAAAGTTGTGATAACTACCCTATAATCTAAATAAAACCCCAAATATCATCATTTCTTTCATTATTAGACATTGTAATGGTATCACAACTTTTTGGTCATCCTGTACTAATGTATTTGGATTTGTGTATCTTAGATGCACAAAGATGCTTGGGGCCTGTGGTAAGAAAACAGGCAGTTAGGACCTTGGTTTAACATTTCAGATGAAGGACAGCACCTTCAACAATGCAGCACACAAATGTTTAACAACACAGCATTATATCTAATATTCATTCAGACTATAATGGAAAGCATGCATCCCTGTGCACAGAAATAATCTGACTATACACTGGGATAGAGCATGAAATACAGAAGCCCAGAGAACTTTGCTACTAATTGCAGTCAGGGTATGATTGTCTCGCATTAGGGATATAAGACTACAGAGACAAACATGAGGAATTCAGGGAAGGTTATACGTTATAACTCCACTAATGGCCCAGTGGGTAAGAGACTATCCCATTCAGCACAAGACTAAATAATGCAGAATATCACAGGTTGAAATTCTATTCTGCGTTGAATTAACTCTACTGGGTTACCATTTAATAGCCCGCAATTTCCCCTTTTTTTGGGTCAACCGGGTGTCTTGAGGCATGTGGAAACCCATCATGCTTAAGACAAAGAGTTCCACATATGGATGCCATCTACACATGGCAATTTCACCGTGTCTGGAATGAACTGTTCACTCTCTCCCTGGAGGGACGCACCCTGTTTACCTAATTCTGGAACGTATTAGGCATAGGTTGGCAAGAGGCAAGACTTGGGACTAGAGTATGGGGTACTGCTGAACTTTGCCATTAAGAGCACTTTCCACTGCTTATCCAACTAGGACCACCCTGGGTTTAAAAGTACCCTGGGCACTTTTAGGTAAGAGGAAAATCAGTCTCTGTTCCCTGTCTTGATGCTATCAAGAGATCCTTGCGAAGAAGGTCATATCAGATGAGAACAGGCTCAGACTTGGCTGTGAAGCCCTACAGTTGAATAACTTGCCAACACTCACTGTCAAAATACTTGAGTGAGGTACTGGAAGCTGACTATGGAAGTGCATCCCAATAGAAGGGAAAAAGATTCAGACATCAAGAAGTTAGGACAGAAGTCTGAAGGAGCAAGCTGCCATAAAAACTGAGACTGTCATGCAGTTGAGGTTTTTTTTGCATCCCAATAATGCATAGCAACATATTCTTTCCTATAACCCATACCAAGTCTCATTTCAGTGCAAGTTCTATCTTATTCTATTAAGGAACTTTTCTGTCAAATTGAAAAATTCAAGCTGACACAGTTAACCAGCTGTCAGGGGGGCTGGAGACCAGGATCCAAATTGCTGATTTTATCACACATCAGCAGGGTTCTCCTGCTGACTTTTTGTCTTCACATCTGTCCAGCAGGATAAATTTACACACGTGCCTAGCTGATAATTCCGGAGAGAGATTGAGAGGGAAAGTCGGTAGAGGATTTTTTTTTAACCCTTTTTAACTCTTCAGTTCCCTCTCCAGCAATTTATTTTCAATCGTGGTAGGGATTCATTTCAAATATGTTTTGCACAATTTGGTCTCACAGTCTTAGTGAGCTATTATACCTACAGATTAGTTTTAATAAACTTGACATAAAAAGTCATCCATTTTGTTCCAACCATGTCGGACGTTGAGCTCACTGTCTTGGCTGAAGCTCCAATGCAGTGCGGTGGGGGGGGGGGGGGGGGGGGAGGGGGGGGGGAGGGGGGGGGTGCTGCATTGTTGGAAATCCGTCCTTCAGCTAAGCCATGTCTACTTGTTCAGTTAGACATGAAAGATCTCATGGCACTATTTATTAAAAGTAATAACAATAATATTTATTATGATTACCTATTCAGGTGGACAGTAAATCCTATAACACTATTTGAAAATGGAAGGGAGTTTCTCATGGTATCAACAATCTCCCAGATAAAATTTGTCATTCACTTCACAGCTGTTTGTGGGAGGTTGCTGTATGCAAATTCACCTCCAAATAAAGTCACAAAGTAAAAGTGCTTCAATACCTCAATGATGTGATAAAGCACGCTATCAAATGAAAGGATTATTATTACTTGAATAATGTTAAATTGTTATTCAATAGTTGAAACAGTGGTCCTAGCTGGACAAGCAGTGGGACAGCTTGACAGGTAAATCAGATATTGATGATGCAGGTTTACCCTACATGTTATCTGTCACTCAGTGGATACAGTTCAAGATCCTGTTCCTCACTTTCAAAGCCCTCCACGGCCTTGCTCCTCCCTACCTCTGCGACCTCTTAACCCTCACCAACCCATCTACTCCCACCGCTCAGTGGGCTCTGGCCTGCTTCACACCCTCTCGAACTCCATCCCACAGTCCCCCCGCCTCGCACCCTCCCTTGCCTCTTCAAGATCTTCCTCTTTGACTGCGCCTTCGGTCACCCTCCTACTGTCCAGAGCCTTGCGACGTCCTTCTGATGTGCAAGGCGCAGTCCAAACGTAATTTGCTGTTGTTGTTGCTGTACATGACCTATGAGTGTTTGAGGCTGACACTTAATGGATAATAATTCTGTCATGCATTACTTTGGCGATGTCGATCACGATGGGATTTATCATTATAATCGCATAGCGCCAAGAGCGTTACTATGCCTAACCCTCACTGGAATTTTTACTTGAGTCCTGAAATGGAAATTCCAGCAGCGCAACTTGGAGAGGAAAAAACATATGGAAAATAAAAGAAGAATATGAAAAAATAGAGAGTACGGCTCAAAGAATATAAGGTTCTGTATTTACTCTTCTGCAGAAAAAAAGGCAAATTGTATAATTCATTAGCACGCGAGACTGGAAGACTTTCTAAGAAAGAAATTGAATCAGGCTTTTCCCAATCTAGAAACATGACAGAAAATATTATGCAAATTGAATTATACTCTTCCCGATGGTGAGGTCTGGTGGGTCTGTCCTGAATTAAGCCTGTCACTGAAAGAGCTGAGTGCTCTGACCCTAATTAGATGTGTCATTGAATGTGATTCCTGCTGGGAGGGGTATGAAACAGGTTGGCAAGAGCTTGCGGGAGCAGAGGATCATGTGAATCAGTTATTACAGGAACACTTACAGAGATAATACCTCCTTGAGTGTGACCACTGTTCTTTCATGAATGTGAAAATCCCAAAATTGCCATCAAATACCAATGGTGTGAATGAGTTTGGAGCTCAGCCCAACATCTCGCTAGTTCTACTTACAGAACTAAAGATCCTTGGAAAAGCATCAATTTGCTAGCCTAGTGAAAGAAAAGTGCAATCTTATGAGGTAATCACATCTGCTCCCTATTTTCCCTTTGTAATTCATTAAAGAAACATAAATTGACCCTTGTAGTATTTATTCAGCTCAGTTTCTTCCTATCTTTGAATCCTCTAATACTTCGAGACTGAGATCGATAGATTGTTAAAAATTAAAGGGATTAAGGGACATTGGGATAGGGCAGGTAAATGGAATTAGGTTAGAAGATCAGCCATGATCTTATTAAACGGCGGGGCAGGCTCGAGGGGCTCCTATTTCTTATGTTCTTTGTCACATCAAGGCTCGATTAGGAAAATTACCTCCTCATCGGCCTTTCCAACTCTTCCCTTCACAACCCGCCGATCATCCAAAACTCTGCAGCTTGTGTACTCTCGCGCACCAGGCTCCGTGACCCCATCCCATTCTCGCCCGACTCGCCATCCCTCAGAGGATCGAATTCAAGATTGTCATCCTCACTTCCAAGGCCATCCATGGCCTTGCTCCCTCCTACCTCTCTGACCTGCTGACTCCCTACCAATCTGCCCGCTCCCTCTGCTGAGATGAATGAAATCTCTTGTCCTCATGACACTGATTCCTTTTTTCCTTCTACAGGGATATGCTGCAAGCGAGGATACAGGAAGTGGAGTTTTGAATGACCTGAATCTTGTGGATCAGTGAGGTGTACATCGCAGAAGTAGAGTTGGGAGGTAACAATGGCATATACTGAAAGTTCTGGCTGTGTTTTGTGTGAAATAAGAATGGAAATGAGCAACGTGGTGAAGGTGAAGAAAAGTAATCTTGGTCAAGGACCAAATGTGAGGAAGGAGACAGCAAACCAAATACAAATGTTACACAATGGTTTGGTGAGTTTGAGAGAGAGAGGCCAGGGAGTTGAGGAAGTCGAAGCTGGAAGTGATGAGACATTGGCAGGGGCCAAGGAAGGTGGCTTCTGCCTTGACCATGTTTATCTACAAGAAACTGAGGCTCATCCGGGCATTGATATCTGACAGGCAGGTGGACAGTACACCTGGTGGCATCAAGGATGGAAGTGGAAAGGCAGATATGGATGTAATCCACTTACATGTGGAAGTTAACCTTGTGTTACAGAACATGGCCAAGATTAATTGTCACTTGCAGAAAATTGGCTTTAAAATTATGGTTGTATTTAATAATTTATCAAACTCTGGATGCTCTAAAATGCAAAATAAATAGAATAAAACTAGTCCCAGGTGAAATTTCTCCCAATTTCTCCCAGTATAGATTGGCAAAGCACTACATTTCCCAACAAAAGAGTGAGACAAAATTCACCAGAAAAGAGAGTTAACATTGAAACAGATTTGCCCTATTTTATGGTCACTGCAGCAAATTGACTGAGCACCTGTATTTTCACAGGATGGTAAAGTAAGTGGATGTGATGTCATACTGTACATATATTTTTAAAAAGGTATGAAATAACATGGCTCAGATTGATTGGAATTTTAAAGGCGATTTAATACTCCTTCTGCCGTATTTACCCATTTTCTGTAAATTATGCACATTATGGTAAATTGTTTCACAGTTTTCATGCTAGGGGAAGAAACAGATGGTATAATACGTATAAAATGACGTGATGTTAACACATTATGTGCTTAATGCACAGGCTGCTTCCTTCCTTTGTAGTCCTTTGTTACTGAACCATCAGCTTTTCCTACAGCTGCTGAGGTAGACAATCCTGTCCCACATGATGGATATACCCCAAACATGCCCATCTGAATTTTGGTACTGATGAAAAAGAATTGCTATCACTGGATGCTTAATCTATCATTTCCCATGGATCTGCCATTACATCTGCAGCTTACACCTCTGGGAGTAATATGTTGAGAGTTTCCAAACAGGCGTCATTAGCAGTGCAGCACACCCAGCACTGAACTAGAGTGTCAACCTAGAATATACACTCAAAGAACTGACGTGCAGTTGATCCCAAAACCAAATTTAAGCATTCCGAATCACTACCCTACGTGAAAGGCACTATATAAATACAAATCTTGTTGTTGTCATCACCGCTCATTCAGATGCTCATGAGCTAATGTTACCAGATGACCAGTGATTTAACAAAAGCCAAAGCAGCATGTTTTCTTCAGCAATGTAGTACCCCAAATATTGCCATGGCTGAGAGCTCATGCTGCTGTGGTTTAATCAGCTAAAACCACATAGCTTGCCATTGCAACCTGGCTGGCGAGCTTCCTGCTGCTTGTCTAGCTAGGACCTCCTACCTGTTGGGACTTTATCTTGCAGATTTAATAGGAGACTAGTGACTACATTTGACAGTAAATATTTGTGAAAAGCTTTGATTTGATAAAGCACTTGCTTTTTATTATAAACCCTCTCAGACTCAACAGATAAACATAATGATACTGTTGTTAAAGCCAGCTTTGAAGTCTTTGGTTGGATCTGCATATTTGTGTCTTAAGCGAACACTAATTGTCATTCCCATTGAGCAACAACAACAACCTGCATTTATTTTGCACCCTTCACGTGAGGTTGCATCCTGGAGCACTTTCAGAAAGCATCAGAAATTCACATGTCTTCATTATTTATTGCATTATCTCTTTCCTCATTTCCAAAACAAAAACAATAATAAATTTGTAATTTTCAATCCACGACTGTTTGTGGGACACTGCTGTGCATAACTGGCTGCCGCAATGCGCCCACAAATATACGGTCAATTCACTTTACAGTATATTCTGTGAAGCGCTTTGAGATGTCTAGAAGCCGTGAAAAGCGCTATATCAAATGCAAGGATTATTATTGTTATTATTATTATTATTATGACACTGAGAGCTTTTCAGCAAAATTTAATTTACCATTTTTGAGGGACTGACGTAAGTCACTGAACATGCTAACTTTGTTGATGAGAAAATGCTTTTATCAAATAATAAAATAGGCTAAAGAGATTTAATTGTTTTAGTTTTTCATCTTTGCAATGAAAGTGAGAGGATCACTAAAGCTATAACTTATCCAATGACATTTAGCACATTAATTAATATATTGTTCTCTTCATGGGACTATTATGTCCATTCAGCCACAATATTAATCTGACCAAAGGTTATCCTAAAAGGTTAACCTCCCAATGGTTTGCCAATTGGCGATTTGTGATTATAATAGGAAATCTAGACAAGGGCAGATATCCAGTATCCAGACCAGATAAGTAAAGATAGACCACCTCAGGCTTTTTGAACATATCTAATTACAATGGCTTGCACTTATATTGCCTTTCAAGCAGGGAAATATCTCAAATTGCTTTGGAGATAAAGTGGGAGTCCGGGCAGAGTGGGCAATAGGGGACAGGAGAAAAATAACTGAAGGTGCAGCCATAAATGTAGGTTTTCAGAAGGAGGTTGAAAGTGGAGAAGACAGAAGCAAGGCATAAGGATTTAGGGATTGAGATCCAGGTAGAAGGGACAAGGTGCCTGATAGCTTCCACATCTAAGGTCGGGCAGAGATGGCAGGACAGGAACTGAATCCTGTTATCCCTCTGCTTTTTCCTCTCTGTTTTCAAATTACACCTGAAGACTTATCTGTGCTTTCACCTGCCTCCAGCCAGCACTCTCCCAGCTTAGGCTCACGCTCAATCTCAGTAAAGTGCTTTGAAACATAGGAAGCAGCTACAGGGAGGGAGGACTCCGGCCTACACTGACCTGTCACTGAGCATCCTGGAGCCAGAGGTGGTTTCACAGCGGGCATTTGCCAAGGACCCTCACATGAAGCCATGGATTAAGCAGCTGGTGCTGAGTAAGCCTGGTGCACAGCATCAGACTTGGATCTCAAAAACATCAAGGTGGCTGGCACGTCACAAGCTGTCCTGTAAAGGTCCTCCCACCACACTAAAGGCAGGTGTCCATCAGATAGCTGATGAGGAAACTCTGAGGTCCGGGACGATAGCTACTGGAAGGCGCTACCTGGAGTCTGAGTTAATAAACACACGTTCCTACATCCAGCGCCTGGAATCCACCTTGATTGGTTTGCAGAGCGGTAAGCAACTGCTGCTTAAGCTTCACACCTCCAACTGGTCATCGCTCAATGGGAAAGGACATGTGCCCGAGTTGCACACAGGAAGATGCTCTCACACAATTCAGGTTGAGCTGTGTTGTCCACCAGGAGACTTGCAGGAAGTTCCTGGTATCTACCATGCACCTAATGAGGGCTCAAACCTGCACCTGTCGGATGACAAATGACGAACTAGTGACTGTCCTCCTTGGGAGAGGTCTTTGGAGCTGACCTGGCTCCTTGATGACATGTTTGGCAACAGAATGTCAGAATCAAGCCCACTCACCCTCTGCAGATTCTCGGAAGCCCAGGTCCTGAACCTTTAACTGGTTAGACTCAAACAGTACCTGCAACGCACATTCTGGGGTCCCCAAACCTTGGCTCTTGCTAATCTGTGCCTAGTACTTCCGGAACTAGATAATCAGGATGCATCCATCCAGGGAGAGACTGTGCATTCCATTCCAATAAATATCTCTGGAATTTTCATGTGTAGGTGGGCTGCACAGATGTCTCTAGTTTGGTTTGGATGCTCTTAACCATGGTGATGGGTTTCCGCATGTTTCAAGATACCCGACTGACTAAAAAAAAGAAATACTACTAACACGAAAGGCCTGGTGTAGGTGGAACTTGTTAGCTTCTTTCACAATCTATTCTGGGCTCTGAGACACTATCCGAATGAAGGACGCTGTATAAATGCAAGTTGTTGTTGTTGTCGTCTCATTTTAAATAGGTTCTGAAACCTGTATTTAATCTCATTATCTGGTTTGACACAAAGGCATCATTTCCCACCAGTCTGTGTCAGTGAGCTGCTCCATTCTATTTGAGTATTCCCTTCAAAAGAGACTTTTTAATGTTGCATTCACAGTGATAAACAGAGAAATAGTTCACCATCTTTATGCTGTACAAATGTAATTTTTTCTTCTGTTGTTGTTAGGCATCCGGTTGTGGACATTGGTTGGACAGCAACCCTGGTGACTCATCACAGACTGCGTCAACGAGAAAGCAGACAGACTGTGTCTGAAGGCAATATTGCATAATGTAACTGCTCTACCATCGATTCTTACACAATCAGGGGAGAGTTTGGATTAGGCAGCAATATGTTATAATCAGTTTTTCCCTTTGCGATTCTTGCATTGTCTCCCTCGTGACAGCTAGTAACATGCTTCCCCCACATTCACTTACTTACCATCAATTCCGTAGGTATAAAATGCGTTATGTTTGCTATACCCGGGTGGGTAACTCTGTCTCTCCAGCGCCTTGGGACGTCCTCTTGACGTGAAAGGCGCTGTAAAAATGTAATTTTGTTGCTGTTGTTATTGTATACAAAATAAAATAGTTGTAGCATGGGATTAAAGCGCAGGCTTCCTTTATGAATCTTGTTTCCTGCAGCTTCAAATGAGTTGAAAATGCTGCTAAATTGAACCTTGATCATATCTGAGTCAGTGAAATTATAAAATCATTCAAAGATCATCCATGGTGCACTTTAATGTGGCTTCTCCCATATTTGTCAAATGCCACCCTTGGAAGAGACATTAGCAGATGGGTATTTCCATTCCACATGAAATTTGGTATTTCTTTGACTGTAATTCTGATTGATAGCATGTGCATGCAGTCACCTTGGGTACAAATGATCCTGGAATCACACCCACTCACCAATGACCATAAAAGAACTGTCCATGAAATCTTTTTCTCCTCTTGATGTGATTAAATTCCACGAACGGCAAGCAAGAATAGTGAAGCCAGTTCAGCAAAACCAGTTTAGGGATACGTAGATCTAAACAGAGATAAGTAATGAATAGCGAAGAGGATCACCTCTGTCCGATATCTGTGAAGTCCCAAGACATACACGTTTAGCAGCTTCATATTGACCTTGGGCTAATGATACTTTTCTATCTCTACAATCAATGATACATTGTGTTTGACAAACAGATTTAATTTCATTTTTTTACTTTTTTTACTCTGCCGGGAGAACAACTTCCCGGCTGAGTAGTGTGGGACGAGAGGTATATTCTGGGATAGAAGTGAAGTTAAGGCCACAACAGCATTTAAAAGGAATTGATAAAAAATAATATTAAAGGATACAGGAAAAGAGCAGGGAAATGGGATTGGAACAGACAGCTTCAGTGGGGAGCCAGCACCAGCACAGATATGATGACTGAATGACCTTTTTCATTGCTATAAACTTTCACTGTTTCTCTGAATTCTGCGCTGCTAGAAAGGAAGAAACAAATAAATTCTCATTAATACAGTACAGGAAGAGACAGCAATGCAAGTGTTAAGCACTTTAGGCTGAGGTTGTGTTTTAGTGGCATTAAGTACAACAACAACAAGTTGCACTTATTGTAGGGTAGCGTCTCAAAGCGCTCAACAGTGGCGAAGCCTGACTCCGAGCTGGGGTGGGGGGGGCGCTGTGGGAGAGGTGGCCATAAGCACGGTCAAAGAGGAAAGTTTTCAGGCGGGACTTGAAAATGGGGAGAGAGGGGCAAGGTGGAGGGATTGAGGGAGATTGTTCCAGAGTTATGTAGCTGAAAGCGCGACTTCCGATTGTGGGGAGTGATGAGCAGGAGGCCGGTGTCAGTTGAGCGGAGGTGCCGGGTGGTTGATTGGGGAGTGAGGAGGTCGGAGAGATAGGGGGTGCCAGAGAGTGAAGAGATTTGAACACGAGAATGAGACAAACGCATGCACGAGGGTTTCGGCTGCATTTGGGGTAAGGTACGGTCGGAGGCGGGCAACGTGTTAGAGGTGGAAGAAGGTGGTCCTGGTCGGGGGGGAGGAAGGACAGATGGGGGTCGAACAGGATGTTTAGATTGAGCACTGGTTCGGTGAGTCTGAGAGAGAGCCTAGGGGGTTTGAGGAGTTCAGATCCGAAGGAGTGAAGGCGTTAGCGGGAGCTAATGAGTATGGCTTCTATCTTGTCCTTATTCAGCTGCAGGAAGTTTACACTCATCCAGGCTCTGATGTCTGCCAGGCAAGCTGATAGAATATCGGCAAACCTGGAGTTGGTACTGGGGGAGGCAAAGTAGATGTGTGTGTTATCCACATGCATGTGGAAGTTTACCCCGTGTCTGCAGATGACAGCGCTCAGAAGGAGCATAAAGATAAGGAAAACCACAAAACATACTGTACATTGTCCTGCTATAAAACCTCCTTGCTGAGAGGTAACTTCACAAACAGAATGGAGACAAATAGCCCAGTAGTAAAACACAAAGGTTCCCACCAGGCTGCCTGCTTTCTGCCATTAGCTTTTGTGCTGACCATTCTTTAAAAATAATAATCCTTAGATTTGGTATAGCAAGCTTTTCACAGGATATACAACAACAACAACAACTTGGATTTATATAGTGCCCTCCACGCTGGATGGTGTCTCAGAGCGCTTATATACTGTAAAGTGGTGTGACTGTGTTTTGGGGACGAATATAGTAGCCAATTTGCAGTGTCCCATGAACAGCAGTGAAGTGAACGAGCAATTTTATTTGGGGGATTGTTGACCAAGGACACCAAGAGAAACTCCCTTCTCTTTTCAAATAGTGCCATGGAATCTTTAACATCCACCTGAACAGACAAATAGGTCCTCGGTTTAATTTCTCATCCAAAGTGTAAACGTTCCCGCTGCTTGTCTAACTTGGATCACCGTACCTTTTACGGCTTTGGTTTGCAGTGTTCATTGGAGCTGAGTGCTCCCAGTGCCTGGTCTGCCCTTCCAAGTCCTGCCAATGAGCCAGGTTGGCTGTGGTGGCTCAGGAACCAGACGATCGAGACCGTCACAGAGGGTTGGCTCGGTTCTGATATTCTGTTGCCAAGCATGTCACCTGGCTTGCAAGGTTAACAGTAGTCAAGTTGGATCAATCTATGACCCCAATGACTGATCTGCTCCTCCAAGTCCCCCTACTGACCTAGGCTGGTTGGTCTATCATCAAAGTATCCTGAAGTATTGCAGACCTATCTGGGTTGGGAATTGGAACTAACGGTTTTTGAATATTACAAGTTTGACCCCACTGAAATGTGACAAAATAAGCACATTTAAAATAAAAATTTCCTAATAAATTATAACTACTGTAACACTGAATAATAAATCAGAACATACACTTTGGTGCATTAAGCAAGGCAAATATATGAGACATTGTGCAAACAATTTATTACTGGTCTCACAGGTCCTGCTTAATGCAAATATTCATAAGATTTTGGGTAGTGGATTTTGCAAGGATTGTGAGGAGAACGTAATGCATTTGAAGGGTTATGTTGCTGATCTGAGTGAAACTCAAGTTATTGGGTTGAAAACTACCTCAACAACAAGAAGTATCAGGTTATCAGGCAGTGAGGAGCCTTCCTGCTATGGAGGAGAGCACTTTTTGTAATAATAAGGTGAAAATTCAATATCACATGCAAACGTATGGAGATAAAATTGTGATAGTTCTTAGCAGAATCAAGGCCTGAAAATCCATCTGGTTTCAGCCTGCAAAACCATTTCGTTGTGAAATTGTGAAAAATTCTTAAATTCATTCATAAGGTGGAGTCCTGAAGCTCAGTGATTAGAGCACTCGCCTCGCAAGCGAGAGATCTGGGTTCGATTCCCGACAGGGCGAAACCTTGAGAACATTTCCTTAATCCATACACCTGATAATAATCCCTCAAGAAAAAAAAATCATGAAATAAACAATCCACGACTGCTTGTGGGACACCGCTGCGCGCAATTGGCTACCGTTATTATTTATTATTATAACTTGGAGGACGGTTCCTTTTAAGAACTGCTTTATACTAACTTCCGAATTTAGACTGAATTGAAGAATTTTCCACGACTCTATTCAATCTGTAACTTTAAGACAAAAGGCTAGGTGGAAGCTAGGACTGCGATATGCTAATTAGCATATAGAATCTGTTAGGAAATTTTCACACAAGGAGTTACTTTGAAACATTTATCCCACATAACATTTGCTGATGATACCAAGCTAAATAAACAAAACAACATCCATAAATAACATTGAATTTTGTGTATGGTGGAGCGGCGAAGACCAGTGAGGAGGGCATTGGAATTGTTCAACTGAGAAGTGACAAAAGTGTGGATGAGGGTCTCGGGCTTGTTGGTTGTGAGGTACAGACGGAGGCAGGCAATGTGACGGAGATGGCAAAAAGCGGTCTTGGTCAGGGAAACGATGTGGGGCAGAGAGGAGAACCGGGGACTGAATCTGATGTGAGACTGAGGGAGGGAGAGCCCAGAAGTTCAGATCCTCAGGTGAGAAGACGTTGACGGCAGCCAAAGAGTATGGCTTCCATCTTGCCAACATTCAGCTGTAGGAAATTAGCGCTCATTCAGACCTTGATGTCCATCAAACAAGATGACAGGACATCAGTGAACTGGGAATTGCAGCTGGAGGAGGAGAAGTAGATTTCGGTGTCATCTGCATACATGTGGAAGTTGACTCTATGTCTGCGGATGACATCGGCGAGAGGGAGCATGTAGATAAGGAAAAGAAGGGGGAACCAAGGATGGAGCCTTGGGGAACCCTGCAGGTGAGCGGGCGGGGGCGTGAGGATAAACCATTTGCCGAGATGTATTGTTGCCGATTTGCTAATTGAGACTCGAACCATGTGAGTGCAATCCCACTAAGGTGGATGAGGGAGGAGAGGCGGTGGAGGAGGATGTCATGGTTGACTGCGTTGCACGCAGTGGAGAGGTTCAGGAGGATGAGGAGACAGAGGGAGATCTGGCCATGGATACAGAGAAGGTCATTTGTTACTTTGACGAGCGCTGTGCTTTATGCAGGGCAAAAACCGGACTGGAGGGGTACAAGTAGGGAGGGGAGGGAGAGGTGGGAGCGAAGTTGATTTGCAATGACACATTCCAAAATGTTGGCAAGGAAGGGCAGACTTGAGATGGGTCTGAAGTTTGTGAAGTTGGAGGGATCGAGGGTAGTTTTTTAAGTAGAGGAGTGATGACAGCGGTTTTGAGTGGGAGTGGGACAGAACCTGAGGAGAAGGACATGTTGATTATGTCAGCCAGCACTGGGCAGAGGAGAGGGGGGAGTTGAATGATCAGAAGGTGGATGGGGAGGGGTCGAGGCAGCAGGTGGTGGGCTTCATCTGTGTGATGGAAAGGGAGGAGGGAGAAATGGGGGCAAAGGAGTGTAGGGTTGGAGGCGTGGTACGAGAAATGGGTGATAAAGGAGGCATGGAGGTTGGGGGGTTGGTAGGCGACATGGGGGGGGGGGAGGAGGAGGGAGCAGCTAGCCAGGCGAACGTTATCTAGCTTAGAGATAAAGAAGTTTAGTACCTCTTTTCACTTGTCATAAATGTATATAAATTTTAAAAATCAAGGTAACAATAACAATAATCCTTGCTTTTGATAATAATAATCCTTGCATTTGATATAACGCTTTTTATGTCTTCTAGACGTCTCAAAGCGCTTCACAGAGTATGCTGTAAAGTGAATTGACTGTATATTTGTGGGCGCAACGCGGCAGCCAATTACACACAGCAGTGTCCCACACACAGTCGTGGATTGAGTTACCAAATTATTATTGTGTTTTTTTTCTTGAGGGATTATTATCAGGCATGTGGAGCAAGGAAAAACCCAAGGTTTTACCCTGCGGGATTTGAACCCAGGTCTCCCACTTGTGAGGCGAGTGCCCTTGATATAGTGCCTTTCAAGTTAGGAGGTCGTCTCAAGAGTGTTTTACAGGATTTACTGTAAATTATCATCACTGTGTATTTTGTGTGTGAATGAACATTGTACATGGTGCATTCTAATGCACACTGGAACAAAAAATAGTCATTATGTGCACAGAATGAATGGTTCACTATTAGCAAAGGAAAGGTAGGGAATTCATTAAATGTTTTCAGTCAGTGTAAACTGTTACTAGCAAAGCTAATCAAATGCTAGGCTGCATTTTGAGGACATTTGACCATAAGTCAAAAGAACTTATTTTAACTTTTTATAGAGCACTAGTGGAGGCCATATTTGAAAGATTGTGGTAAATTTTCAATCTGCAATCTTTTAACTTTCATTGACAATAATTATCACATAATTTATCAATGTGGTCAACGAGGCTAGTACATAATAAGAATTTCGAAGGATGTGACTCTCTTCCCAGCCTCCACCCCAACTCTATCAGAATAGATGGGTTTCAACTACGGAAGACATAGCATCATCCATTGATTATGGCATTGAACTGCTGATTAAGAGGATACTGATTTAACTCAATGGAAAAAATAAGAGTTAAGATGGTATCCAATCACCTGGTCAAGCCATTGCGATGGACCTATTTATCACACATCCCTTTGTTTATTATTTATTATCTCTTAACCTCACTTTATTGTACTGACCGCTGCCCAGGACCTGAGCTCCGCACCTCTCTTCCATTCCCCCCACCCCCCATTTCAAGTCTTTTTTCTTTTCTCTTTCTGCATTTTGTTTTCTTTCTGTTTTTCTTCTTCCTCAATTTTTATTTCACATGTTGTTTGGGGATGTTGCTGGTAAAAGTTGGGTGCTGGTTTCCCTTAATAGCACAATTCACTTAATTTCTGATCAATTGTATTTCGTAAATTGCTTTGAAACGTTTATTTTGATGTGAAAGATGCTATATAAATGCAAATTGGTTTTGTGAAAGCACACAAGTTGCTAATGGTTACAGGAAATGAACTGGGTGTCAGCCTCATTTGGTAGCACTCTCGCCTCTGAGTCAGATGGTTGTGGGCTCAAGTTCACAGGACTCACAGTCTATTGCAGTGTGAGAGAAGCACTGCATTGTTGAAAGTGCCACCCTTCAGATGGGATGGTAAACCAAGATAATTCAGGTGGACATTAAAGCTCTCAGAATTCAATAAGGCAGAATTCAATAAGACAAGGGAGTTTCTCCCAGTTTCCTGGCCAACAATTTTACAGAATAAATTAGTCTTAATGGTTGTTCAGCTGCTGCATTCGCCTACACTTACATGGTCAATACACTCACTGTAAAATCCCGTGAAGCTCTTCAAGAGTTTTTGACAACACGCTAAGGCACTATATCAAATACAAGGTTTATTTATTCTGTCATTTGTACCTAAGTTTCAATAGAAATTACAGATCCAGAATGTTGGAAGTGATGTGTTGGACACCTGGCTGACCAAAAAAAAAAGGTACAAGTTGGTATCATGCTGATTTTCTAGATTTCCAAATACAATAGGTTCAATCTGGATGCTTTATATAGCAGCACTGAAAATAATTTATCGCAGAGCGTAACATAAAATGTTCTTCATCCTGTCACATATAATCCACTGATTCAATTTCCCATTTGCGTGTGGAGTGCAGTGGTATTTCATAGTGATGTGTTATAAACAAATGCACTTTGGCATAGAGTGGAATCTCTCCAGTACTCTTGACTGAACATAGCAATGAAGCAAAAAATCATGCACAAACTACATGTACATACACGTTTGCGTATGGCAAATAGCAGTACATCATTACGTCTACCATGTGCAGCTAGTATTTGCATCAGTGTCAATGGTCCTGCTGATAATCATTAAAGAACAGTTTCTGAAATAAGGAAAGAAAATGATGGTAATGAACAGTAGATTGATCAGGTTTGAATGAGGTGCTGAGTGAACATTTTGGATATGACCCCAGATCAGAACTGCAACAAATGTTTGTGTGGTCTGTATTGTTTGGATATTATAAAAGCCGCTTTAGAAAATTAGGTAGAAGTGAAAAATATTTATTATTTCATCATATTTTCTCAATAAATTTCTAGTTTATTACAAAATATTCCTGACTTTCCAAATGCCTGAGCAAGCAACCTTATGGACATTTCCCTGTGCCTGGAATAGAATGCACACTCACTCCCTGGAGAGACATACCGTGCTTACCTTACTGCATGATGTAAGAGACAAACGTGGTGAGAGCAAGGTTTGGGCACCCTAGAACCACATAGCTTACCATTGTTAGCACTCCAGCAAGCGAGCTTCTGGGAATGAATGCAAGGAATTTTGTACATTGATGTGTGAACGTTCAATAGGTTAACCTCTTCTCTCTTCTTGGTCTTACGTGCCTTGATACTGAATGCTTATATTACAATATCACTGACCTGAATAATATGGATAAAGTCTTGAAGACATTGCTGTGTATGCTCTTTACATTAAACATTTGAATAAGAGCTGAATGCACCAGCAATAAGAATATCTAGTGAAGCCTGCATCTGAAGACAGGCGTGAACCAATTGAAATATTACTTGAATCAATCATAGCTCAAAGTCCTCACACATTAGTGCTCTTAGATCATATATGGCTTCGTTCAACTGCATTATTTATGGAAAGATGCCTCAATCAGTCTGTCAGTTACTTCATCTCTTGCACTCTGAATGACCAGAATTTCAATCCTGTTGCATTACACTTCCCTTTCAGTCCCAGGAGTGATTAAGAGGTAACTGAGCCAATCTGTCCATTTTCCAGTTGTTTTATATTATATGTATTTTCTCAAATAAATGTTTTATAGTTTATTTTCCAATAGCAGGATTTTTTTAGGTTGTTTGCTGGTGAGCTCTGGATAATACAGAAATTGTCACAGTCGCAATGCAATAAGTTACTGCCATCATCATCTTATTCTTGTGTTTATTGATTCTTTCTTATCATTTTAGTGTCAGCCTGGCTCTGTCAGTAATACTCTCACCTCTGGATCAGATGATTGTGGGTTCAAGCACCATGTTGGGACTTTGAGCCCATAGTCAAAACTGACATCCCAATACCCTCCTTGGCGTCCTGAGGATTGAATCCTAAGTTCAGTGATTTGTGTTTGCCTTGTTGACCCTCCAGAATAGTTAGGTCCAATCCTGAGGACTGAAGTATCCCATGCTCTTAGTCTTAAGAGCATTGCCTTAAAATCCAAGTATTTGGGAAGTATTCTGAAACGTGGAAGTGCAAATCAAGATTGAATTTAATAATTTTCCAAAATTCTGGAAACCCTAAATCTTATCTGCTGACAGAATTACCATGGTTACAGCCACAATCTCATCAAGTGATTAGAGTGAGCGCACAGATGCTTGATTTAATTTTAAACTAAAATTGACTATCAGGAGAGTTAGCCCTGGTCGTGCTGTTAACACTGCACTCTTGGTGGGATACATTAGTGGAGTCCTGTTGTTCAGTGGTTAGAACACTCGCTTCACAAGCGAGAGACCTAGGTTTGATTCCTGGCAGGGCGAAACCTTGGGCAAGTTTCCTTACTCCACATGCCAGATAATAATCTCTTAAGAAAAAATATATAATTTGGTCACTCAATCCACGACTGTTTATGGAACACTGCTGTGCGCCATTGGCTGCCACGTTTCACCCACAAATATACAGTCAATTAACTTTACAGTATATTCCGTGAAGTGCTTTGAGACATCTCGAAGATGTGAAAAGCGTAATATCAAATGCAAGGGTTATCTTTTATATTATTACATTCAACATTTTGCACGTGGGAGCATGAAAACACACAAAGAAGTGCAAGGTGAAAACTGTATACAGAAGCCTTAAACCACAATGATTTCACAATTCCTGTAATTAAAATCGGTACCCATTTGAGAACCACTCACCCAATTCTCCACTGAATGGGCAAGAGCATGCTGTGGTAATCTCTCTTACTGGTGAAACTATCATTAATTCCACTCAGAACCATCTTTTATTCAGCATTAAACATGTGATGTTGGTAATTAATGTAATCTTAATTGTGGCTTCCTAAAGTAAATAAGGTAATGAGTATATAATTATCAGAAACAATAAGACACATTTAGTGTTTAATGATAATCCCTCCATGGTTCTAATAATAATCCTTGCATTTGATATAGCGCCTTATCACGTCTTCTAGGCATCTCAAAGCGCTTCACAGAATATATTGTATACTGATGGACTAATCATCAGTATAAAGCACCAGTGCTTTTAATACCACACTGTGAACATTTCCCAGAGATGAGAGTAAATTCCATTTTATACAACTTATTTCGTAAACCTTACAACAACAACTTGCACATATATAGTGCCCTCCACGCTGGCCGGTGTCCCAGATGCTTAACAATGGCAGAGCCCAATGCCCAACCAGAGGCAAAAATGTAAAAATGTAAAAATATTAAAAATGAACGAAAAAAACAAGGAAATATCTTGTATTCCCAGTAAAAAACTGGACATTTTAAGAACAGAAAGAGACCTTTTAACCCAACTTATTTTGGCTACCTTCTTATCTTCTCACTATATTTTTCTTTTATTTTCTAGTTGTCCAGTTGAATGCAATCGCATCACTTACTTCAATGGCCTATTTTCTTCATCTAATAATAATAATAATAATCCTTGAATTTGATATAGCGCTTTTCACGTCGGGAGGACGTCCCAAAGCGCTTCACAGAATACACTGTAAAGTGAATTGACTGTATATTTGTAGGCGAACGCGGCAGCCAATTGCGCACAACAATGTCCCACGAACGTCGTAGATTGAAAATGACCAATTTATTATTGTTTTTGGTTTTTTTATTATTATTATTAGACATGTGGAGTAAGGAAACTTGCCCAAGGTTTCGCCCTGCCTGGAATTGAACTCAGGTCTCTCGCATGCAAAGCGAATGCTCTAACCACTGAGCTACAGGACTCCATTATCTATCGTTATGTCTACGACCCTTTCTGCCATGTAAAGCCCCAACACAATGCCTCACTTTTAAATCAAGGCATATTCATTTCTGAAACGTTTATTAATATAAATAAGTTGCCTCGATCAACTTCAGCAGTCCATTTTATAATTTTAAAACCTCAAATAACGTCACCTCAAAATCTCTTTTTGTTCAGTGAGAACAAACTCAGGTTGCTTAACATTTCTTCATTACTTAGAACAATGAGATGTTTGAATTATCTTTGATGCCCTCCTTATACTCATCAAGGGCAATAATATCCTTTGTTTGATATAGTGACTGGTTCTAATCTGTCCAACCCGGCCTCGTGCAGCACTCCAAGATGCTATCCTGCTTGAAGGGCCCTATATAAATGCTGGTTGTTATTGCAAAGTTCTCCAGATGGATCAGGAATGAAACACAGCCTTTGGTCATTCTGCAGAAATATCCTCCAACTGTACCGGAGGCAGTGCTAGTGCTCCTACTGATGGAATGGTCAATTGGTCTATTCTATAAACTCTGACATATAAAATCTACTTGTTGAATGTGGCCTTGAGTGTTTTAATCCTTAGTTCTGATTAACAATAAAACAAAAATAATGAATAGTCCAGAGTAAAATTTGCTGGTAATTTGACTAATTAAAGTGCACCAGAAATGTTATCCCCATGACTAAAATGTGATAAGTGACACAATGTGTGTGGGGGGGGGGAATGGTGGGGAGGTGTGGAGGTGATTTAAACCATTCAATGTATAACAGTCGCAAATGGAATCGTAATAAATTACACTCTGGAACCCGAGCGGAGTTCCCGCAGGTCTGAGGGATAGATGTCTGGTCACCAGCTGGAGTCACAATTTGCAATTCCTGCTATAAATATTGAATTTGAAGCTTCCAATAACATTACTGTATCATAGACTCAGTCAGTATTTAAAAAGGAACTATTTGGATAGATACTTAAAAAGGAACAATTTGCAGGGACTATAGGGTAACAGTGAGGAAGTGGAACTAGTTGGTAGCTTTTTCAAAGAGTTGGCACAAGCACGATGGGCCGAATGGCCTCTTTCTGTGCTGTAAAATTCTATGATTCTATGATATAAACACAGCAGAATGTCTCACAAGGCCGTTATGTTATGGTTATGCTGTACATTACACTCATGGACCATCAGAATATTCCATTATGAGCTTTGGATTCTCAACTGTACTTCAGCAGCTGTCATTTCCCTTTGTATTAGCACATTTTCTACATCTCCACTTAGGGCCACTGCTATTAGCTTAACAAGTGTTGAACATCTGAGCATTCAAAAGTGTTTTTCTGCAACATCACTGCAACTACCTCAATGACAAGCTGCACTTGAAACTTCAGAAGTACCTTGTGCAATTTCTTTGTGATAAAGATTCTCTCTTATTATCCTATTCTTCTACCACTTTAGAGTTGAGGGGAATAAGAGAAGATTGAAATGCTTAAAATAATGAAGGGAATTGAAACGCTCGATAGCAGACGACTCTTCACTCTGGTCAGAGGGGTCCTAAACATGCGGACATCATCTTAAAATTAGAGCAAGTATGGTTGAAAGTGAGATGTAGAAATGTGTAATGCACTGAAAGGTCTGAGAAACAGAATCAAATGTGATGCTTAAAAGTGAGATAAATACCCTCTTGAAAGTAGAGATATTGAAGGGCTTGTGGAAAAGGAGGAAAGCTAGATAAAAGGAAGTGCCACAATCTGATATTCTGATACAAAAACAGAAGTCGCTAGGAATACTCAGCAGGAAAGGAAAGTGAGTCAATGTTTCAGAAGAAAATGGGGCAAGATGAGGTCATTGACTGTTCTAGACAGTCAATCACCTCATCTCCTCTGGGGAAGATTCCTCCCTCAGCCTCCAACCTCATAGCCCCCCAGCTACACACAGCCAGCCTCTACCTCCTCCCCAAGATCCACAAACAGGACTGTCCTGGGAGACCTATTGTTTCAGCCTGTTCCTGCCCCACCGAACACCTCATTTTCTCCTTTGTCTTCCTTGCCCTGTCTCCCCACTCTCTGTCAGTCCTTAAAATCCTCCCAACATGTCCCAGTTCTGATGAAAGGTTGTGGACTCGAAACTTTGACTCAATTTCCTTTCTCCATAGATGCTGCCTGACCTGCTGAGTGTTCCCAGCGACTTCTGTTTTTGTTTCAGATTTCCAGCATCTGCAGTATTTTGCGTTTTGTTTCCGATATTCTGATGTTCTATTGTAACGGACAGTATACTTGTCTTCCATCGAGCTTTGGTTTCTAAAATTCTGCATGACCCTTTACTTTAAGACAATGATCTGAAGCCTAAACCCAAGTGAAATGTTGAGCCTCTGATGCACTAAGGTAATAATTAACATCAACACTCCTCAGCGTCCCAGTTTAAGGGATTTTATTTATTTTGCAGAGTTGCACAATGCTTTTCCAATAACAGTGTGCAATATGCATACTTTTGTGCTCAGTGTTCGGTGAATAGCTGAGGAGCTTCTATTATTTCATGTTGAATTAAGAAGCACCACACAGGAAGGATCTGACTTTGGCTCAAGCTCTGGCTGAGTCACAGCACAGTGAATGTCAGTAAATTGGAATAGAGTGGTAAAATTATACTGAAAGCTATTATTTAATCAAAACCTATCAGTGCTGAGTTAAATACTCATAAACAATAAGTAGACAAGAAATAGAACAGACAAAGAAAGAAAGAAAGAAAGAAAGAAAGAAAGAAAGAAAGAAAGAAAGAAAGAAAGAAAGAAAGAAAGAAAGAAAGAAAGAAAGAAAGAAAGAAAGAAAGAAAGAAAGAAAGAAAGAAAGAAAAACTACCTTTCTTAGGGAAACATAACAGCCATTTTGTGTACAGCAAAGTCCCACAAACAGCAGAGAGAGAGATGAAATGATCAATTTATCTAGGAACATGGTAAATCTAATAGGGATCAAATATAAATACCAAGATATATATTCAAGTCAAGTATGATTCATACACCAGTGGACAACTATCTTCAGAAATATTAGCACGGTCTCTCACTACAGAGTGCTCAGACACTGCACCAATCTCTTTTCCCATTTCAATATGAAACCTTGGGATTTGATTGATGATTTGGCTGCCAGATTCATTAGTTACGGCTTCTCCCCCACGATAATCATTTAGAAAATAATATGTTCCTTTCGTTAGAAATTCTCAAGGTCTCTTTGATATGAAAAATTATAAGATCACAATTAGTAGCATGAGTGTCAGACACTTATTAAGCTTCTCAACAGTAAAACATTAAAGGATATGAACAAAGAGCTGGAAAGCTGGTATAATAAAAAGCATCACAAAAAACCCACAGAGTTGCAATGGTTACAGACATAATGGGCTGAATATCCTCCTTCTGTGCTTAAATTATCTATGTTCCTTTATTACATAGAGTTAAATGCCTTTCGGTTGCACTGCAATGCATTTTGTGCTTTTCAGTTCACAGTATATGAATTATTTTCAACCACAAAGATCCCCAAAAGAATATCTAATTTCAAATTATTACTGAAAAAAACTGCTTGCATTTTATATCACCTGTCATGCAAAAGCAAAGACACAAAACGCTTCACAGAATGTAATTAATTAGATATGACGTTAGAGTGCAGGCAAACTAGGCAGTTAATTTATGCCAGTAACTTCCTGCAAACAACTGTGAGATGAGTGGCCAATTAATTGCAATTTGATAAGAACATAAACCAGGATAACAAGCAGTTACAAATGGCAAAGAGAATAAACTAGACTTTTGTCCTGGGTTTAGATTAAATGAGATCTGACTGGGAATCAGGCTTAAGGCTTGCTAAAGTACTTTTTGTTACATTTTTGAAGGCCTTTCCTAAGGGGAAAATATCGCAAAGAAATTTCGCTAGGTTGAAAATATAATATTTTTTTACACCAATGGAAATGGATCACCTCATGAAGGAATAAATGTTTCTATAATTATTGCAAGTAGAATTTAAACAAAGCAAGAAATAAAATAAGTTGCATTATTTTGACAACTTCCGAGACATCATGCTTACTGAGACTCAATCAATATATGTCTTGGTTGTCTATAGGAGACTGTTAATAATAAAAGATAATTCCTGCATTTGACATAGTGCCTTATCATGCGTCTGAGAGTCTCAAAATGCTTCACCGGATTTTTACTGCAAACTGAAGTGACAGTGTACTTTGTAGGTTAATAGGGGGTAGCCAATTTGTGCACAGCAATCTCCTGCAAACAGCTATTAAGTGAGTGACCAATTTTATCTGCTTATTAATTTTAGGTGTTCAACTCACGTACCTCCCCAAACATCACTTTACTCACTGTCCTTGAAATTACTATTTTAACACCGAATGTCAGGAAATAAACATCTACAGCAAAAAGACCTGCCGAAAATTCCAACGAGAAATTAAACTGTCAGCCAATGGAATTCATTCCAATTCACACCACTAAAAGAAACACTATTTGTGCACCACTGGGGAACAAAGGAAATTAGAGTATAAAATTGTGCTCAATAACAACTCACATCAAGAAAACTGCTTAAGTTAGATATTCAGAAGGAAGGCATTGGAAAAATAGAAATGGATCTTCTGCCTGTGGCATGCCTTGAAAATACTCCAACATATGTTAAATAAACTAACATAAATGAATGCAGTGGATGAAGAACTGAGCATACATTGAGCAAGTAACAGACCGTTAAATCATTGTGTTATCTGGATAGAATATGATAGTATCAACAAGGTAAATTTTAAGTTTCACTTTTTAATTTGAAATCGGCACAATTCCCTCGCCGGTCCTACAAACAAACACACACACACACACACACAAACACAAAGCGCGCACACACACACGCACAAGCAGCCTCTGAAAGGACTGCTAAAGGTAACGTTATTGTCCTTCATAGACAAGCAAAAAATGACAAAATATGTCACCCAAGTGCAAAGTTTGATGACTATTGGAGATCTGCACTGTGACGTTAAGAGTATTTGTTTCCAATCAGTTCCGATACAGTAACTGCTGACAATGCACAGTTCTCATTTTACATAGATATTGAATTGTATTTTGAAAATAGTTATATCCTGTAACATTTACTGGTGAAAAGCACTGGCACATGGTTTAGTCTAGACTTATGATTTGATCTGAAGACAAGATGAAGAATTGCAGAATGAGTCACATTTTCAAATGGCACCATTAGACCAATTCCACAACACGATTCCTCTCACTTTTATTCATCTCCGTTTTTTTAAAAAAAGGCTCATTACAGAACCTTGAGTCAGTAATTGAATTTAACCCTGGCAAGATGAGAGACCAGCGCTGAACACATGCATAGATGGTACGCACACGGCTCCTATTAAAGAGTATAATTATCCCTTGCGCTAAGGTGCACTAGGTTGCCTCGCGATTTAGTGGATCAGCGGGAAAACCAGGAGACATGTACAATTTTACAGAATCTTTTTCCCGAAACATGTAACAGCTCTAGCATCTTTGGATGTAAATATTCAGAAAACTTATATCAAATTTTCCTCAGCAACTTCATCATCTCATTGTTTTCCGAATATCACTGTCCAGTGCGCTGTTTTGAAAATTCTTTACTGAGTGCAAAGTTAAAGTAATAAATCATAATATGACATAATAATACGTTTGAAAAAAATGCAAAATTTAAAAACATTTGATCTGTGTTAGTATTTCTATAATAATCCATCAATGTGGTAGCGTGACTCAGTGGGTGGTACTCTCGGCAAGGCAAAACTTGTGGGTCGTAAACCCGCATCGGGATCTCATAAAGTCTAAGCTGACACTTCAGTGCAGTACGTGGGGTGGGCTGCATTGTTGAATGTGCCACGATTTTAAACAAGTCCCGTCTGCCTGTTCAGTTGGACAGTAAAGATCCCATGGCATGAAAAGAGAAGTGAATTTCTCCTGGAGTCCTGGCCAACAATTCCCCAGATAAAATTGGTCATTCATTTCATGGCAGCTTGTTGGACTCTGCTGTGCACAAATACACAGTTACTACACTTTACAGGATATCCTGAGATGTGTTTTGAGATGTCTTCCTAAGGTAAAATATGCTATATGAAATTAAGGATTATTATTATTAGTAGAAGAGCATCCTGCCAAAGTTGTTGAAGAATCAAATGCGCTCACCTGCTGCGGTGAATAAATTTACCAATTATTGGATGATCCCAAATCCCCCAAATCTTCCAAATGCAGAGTACATGGGGATCTAGATAGAACAGGGCTTTGGGCTGAAAAGTGGCAAGTATTGTTTAATATGTACAAATGTACAAGGACATAATTGGCAGCAGTTTGCCAGCAATACAAAAAGGAAATACAATTGTGTGACCTGGAGTTTGAGGGGAAAAGATGTGTCGCTTGAACTCTGCAGCTCGTGTACTGTCTCGCACCAGGCTTTGGGACCACATCACTCCCACCCTCGCTCGCCTCCACTGGCTCCCCATCCCCCAGAGGATTGATTTCAAGATCCTCATCCTCGCCTACAAGGCCATTCACGGCCTTGCTCCCTCCTACCTCTCCAACCTACTATCCCCCTACCTACCTGCCCGTACCCTCCGTTCCTCTGGCTCCGGTCTGCTCCACGTCCCCCGCCCCAACCGCCCTACCATCGGTGGTCGGGCCTTCAGCCTCTCAGCCCCCAGGCTCTGGAACTCCATCCCCCAGTGCCTTCGCCTTGCTTCCTCCCTTTCCTCCTTCAAGGCCGGTCTCAAACCTTTCTCTTTGACCGTGCCTTCAGCTCCCCTCTCGACTCTCTTCCCCCTCCTCGCTCCCTCCCTTCCCTCCCCTCACCCTGACCATTTCCCCCCTCCTCTCTCCCTCCCTTCCCTCACCTCACCCTGACCATTTCCCCCCTGCTCGGGTCATGACCCAACTGTGCAGCGCCTTGGGACGTCCTCCTGACGTGAAAGGCGCTTTATAAATGGAATCTTGTTGTTGTTGTTGTTGTTGTTGATATAATAGTAAGCTTGTATACAGCACATCGCTGGCTTCACCTGGAGAATTGTGTTCAGTTTTGGTCTCCATTACAGTTGGAATATTCAGACATTGGAGAGGATACAGATAAACTGTAACGTTACATAAGGGACTTGTTTTTGATGTCTGACACATACGGAAATTAATCACCATGCTTAAGAGTATCGAAACCAAACAGTGTTCTCTGCATAATAATAATAATAATCCTTGCATTTGATATAGCACTTTTCACGTCTTCTAGATGTCTCAAAGCACTTCACAGAATATACTGTAAAGTGAATTGACTGTATATTTGTGGGCGAAATGCGGCAACCAATCGCGCACAGCAGTGTCCCACATTCTGAGTGACCAAACTGTTATTGCTTTTTTTTCTTGAGGGATTATTATCAGACGTGTAGAGTAAGGAAACTTGCCCAAGGTTTCACCCTACTGGGAATCAAACCCAGGTATCTCGCTTGCAAAGCAAGTGCTCTAACCACAGGACTCCGACCTACACATGGAAATTCCAGACATATTTCTCTCCCTGGAGGGAAACATCCTGCTTATCTAATTCCAGAGAGGATTAGACATAGGTTGGCAAGAGCCAAGGTTTGGGAACTCCAGAGTGTGCTTTGGGGTACTGCTGAAGTCTAGCCAACTAAACAACCCAATTTGGGACATCCTCCTGACGTGAAAGGCGCTTTACAAATGTAATTTTGTTGCTGCTGTTGTTGTAAAACTGCATAGCTTGCCACTGATAGCACTGCCTGACAAGCTATCCCGCTTGTTCAGCTAGGACCACCCTACCCAATAGGGCTTTGACTTTGGCTTTCAGGGTTAACAGGAGCTGAGCGGGATGTCTCTCAGCCCCCAGTGACTAGTCTGCCCTTCCAGGTCCTGCTGATCAGCCAGGCTGGCTGCGATGTCATCACATTACTGCGGACTGAGCATTTGAGGGTGAGACCATGGAAGTAAAGAATGTTTACACTGGAACAAGGTATTATCTTGTGGATGTTTGGAATCCTAAATTATTTGAACAAACTTGATCCTGATTGGCATCAGCTTCCAATTTATAATCAATGTTATTAACTTCTGAAATACAAAAATGACTACAGGTACTTTTCCCATAGAAGTATGACATCTGAGAATTCACCCTCATACATTTTTATGATAAACTACTGCAGTATTTTTGGATTTATCGCTGACTCCCTTCCACCAGGTTTGTTCAGCTGATCTCATTTAGGGGGCTGTGTGATTCCTTTTATCCAAATTTATTCTTGGTTAAATGGCATGAATTTTCCATCCACAGTTTAATTTCCTTGTTGCTGAAAATCTCAGCTACCCAATCTTTAAAACAGATATTTACCTTCCAATTTGTTTAAAAGCAAAGTCTGTCTATTTCTCACAGCAATGTTCCCCAGGGAGTTCATTGGAAGTGACTTATAGAGAGAGATTAGCTGCCCTTTAATTTTTAGACTCTCCTGAAGCTTCTTTAGGATGAGACAGCAAATGTCCTAAGGCCCTAAAATGCCAATGATACAGCTTCAGCTGTGTTATTGCAGATTCAACTTTATGCATTTAATTTCATTGCAAAGTGACAACTTTGTTCTTGATGTTTTGCAGCCCAAAGCAGCTCTGAAAAGGCAATTTACATTTTTTTTAATATTCCTAAGGGTACATACAGAAGGATCACAGACATTAAGTAATTAGTATGTGAAGATATTCCTTTTAATGAACTGTCATGTGAAGTTGAATCTGTGCCATCTAATAATATCCAAGAAAAATGGATTCAAATTCTCTCAAATAACTTGCTTACAATAAGTCAAGGAGTGACTCATGCGTACTTTCCTCCCTTTTTAGGTATGTCAGGAAAAAAACATGTTTAGGAATTAAGAACATGAATGAAGGAGAGATACTGCAGTCTTATCTAAGCATATTATTTGCATAGAGTACTCGAAAAGTGGCAAGAAAATGAACTTTCTTCCCAGGATGCAGTCAATAGAACCTTATGAATCTACTCATACAGTAGATATACAGTGCATGTGAGCATTTACATAATAAGGAATTAGATGCATCACAATATATTGTAATAATAATAATACTTGCATTTAGTACAGTGCCTTTTCCCATCAAAACACTTCATAGAGCTTTTCTGTAAAATGACTGCATATTTATAGGAGAAAATGGCAGCCAATTTGCACACAGTGATGTCCTACAGCCTGCCTTGAAGTTAATGACCTTTTTTTGTCTGGGGGATTATTGCTCAGGACAGTAGGAGAAACTATTCTCATTTTGAATGACGTCATGGGATCTTTACCATCCATCTGAACAGGCAGGTGGGACTTCTGTTTAATATTTCATTCTAAGGGCAGTGCAACAATGCAGCACGTCTCAGCAATACACTGGCATGTTAGCCTAAGCTATGAGTTCAAAGTCCCATGATGGGGCTTGGACCTACAAACTTCTGACCCAGAGGCGACCATACTCAGAGGCTTTTCCGAGGATAATAATCCTTAAAAAAAATAACAGTTTGGTCACTCAAACTGCGACTGTTTGTGGGACACTGCTGTGTGCAATTGGCTGCCGCGTTTCGCCCACAAATATACAGTCAATTTACTTTACAGTATATTCTGTGAAGCGATTTGAGACGTCTAGAAAATGTGAAAAGCGCTATATCAAATACAAGGATTATTACTACCATTAGAGCCAGGCTGAACCTGAAATCTAAAGAGTAAACTTGCACTATGTTTGGGAACACTAGATCATGAGAAGGGGTTCAGGAATTAGAAAAAAGGATAAAGAATATAGTTCTCCCCCGCTTACTGAATTTGAAGACATCTGATGCATTGAGAGACATCTGAATGACCTGACAAGTGTATTTCCTACCCCAATATTTAACCCTAGTTTTCATCAAACTGAAAAGGGACCAAGATTTTACATCTATTCTTTCATATTGATGCATTATTATGATGTCACCTCTTTCCCAACACATGACAATAGGCCCCGTTTCTTTCAGCATTACATCAGGTTTTGTTCTGCAGCATTAAAACAATAACTTGCATTTATACATTGCCCTTTACATGGGATAGTGTCTTCTCATCAACAGTATGATGCCATTCGTTTCTCAATACCCATTATAATATTATTCCTGTCATTCAACAACATGTTCGGGGTTGATTTTGATTATATAAATAATATTGATTTTTTTCCCTGAGATTTGATTTGTGTATTGAATTTATTTTTGTGTTCAAGTTCATAGCTTTCTACAGACAAGGCTTTAACATCTCCCTTTCACATCAAGCAAGGCACAGGAGATCCCCTAATGTAGGACAGACGATATACTTATATTTTGGAAACTGTTTCTTATAAGATCATAAGAGAAGTTCAGATGAATCCTTCCAGAATACCTAGCTGATCATCTTCCCATGACTGCATCAAGCTTTTTTTTAAAAAAATGAGTCCAGTGTCAGAGCCTCAAACACCTTTCCTGGTAACATGTTCCAGTCATTAACTAACCTCTGAGTAATGAAATACTTTCCAGTGTTTGTCCTGAAATTGCCTTTTGCAATTCTAAATGAGTGTCCTCTTGTTATGCTGCCTAAACTACAGATATTGTTTTGAGTTTACTTTGCCCTCTGAGATGTCTCCTGAGATGGAAGCACCCTAACTTGAAAAATCGTTGCACATAGCTCATTCCTGTAGCACTAAATTATATTAATAATCTTTTTCTGAAATGTGATAATGTATTACATTTATTATTATGCTCAAATTTAAAGCCTGCTACAGACAAAGTTCCAACATTTCCCTTCCACCTACAGCAAGGCACAGGAAAGCTCACAAATAGAAGTCAAATAATTCTTAGGTTTTTATATTGAAAATTGCTTTCAGAGTAATCACCGTCTGCCAGCTTCCTGATAGCATCAACTTGATAACTTATCTTTATTTTCTCTCTGCTCTTCATGTCTTTGATGCTTTGACAGTGTACTCTATCTGTTTATTAGGATAGGCTGGAGGAAAGTACCCAGTCTCCCACCGATGCTGCTTATGAGCAAACACCAGAGATGATTCTCTGAAGATGGTAATCGTACAGTCTCAGATTCGATCAATACTGCAAGATGTGATGCTGATTTTATAATAGTAAAACAGACATGATTTCTTATTTTAACAGGCGATGTTTCACATGTTTAAAATCATCACCATTCAAACTTAGAGCATCAATAATTGCTTAGGTGGAGTAGTTATGTAATATAATCAAATACTAGCTAAATACATTTATATATAATATAACAGACGTTTCAAAATTGTTCAAACTGTACAGCTGATTACCCATACAAGTGAATTGCATGTGTCCATTTAGAGCATCTGGAGATGTTTCTGGATTAATGGATACTTTGTGTTTATTGACGAGATCCTGTCACAACATTTCTGCTGTGGTTGCTCTTTTTATTGACCTGCCTTTCCTTCAATTGGCAAAGTTTTACGTTACATCAGTCTCATAAGTGCTTATAAGGAGTTAATCAGCTCATCAGCTCTGCCATTTCTTTAGTTCATGGCAGCCCTTATCTTTCCACTTCCTGCTTTTTCTTCACATTCTTAAAACTATTTGCTTCCATTTATCTATCTCCCTTTTAAACACTTCAACTGAAGTTGCATTTATGGCCATATGAGGCAGTGAATTCCACGTCCTCACAATCCTTTAGTGTGAAGAAATGGTTTCTGGATTCACTTTTAGCCGATTCACCTCTAATTTGAAGATGATGTCCTCCCTTGGCTCACATTCCCCTATGAGAAAAAGGAGCTGCTTCCGATCTACCCTCGCAACTTTCTTTCATTATTGAGATAAAAAGAAAAAGGGCAAATACTGGAAATCAAAAGAACAGTTGTGTTTTTTGTTGCTTGATCTGCATCCCACTGTTGCACTATTGACTGCTGGCTCCCATCTCACTGCACGCGTGTCCTCTAACTGACAGCTCATGTCTCCAGAGTACCCTTGCTCACAGACTCCCTTATTGCTTCAACAGCCCAGTCTGTAACCTAAATCCAGTGAGTGGATTAAATACCTCAACAGCCTTCAGTACCTCATGGCGGCCAGCTAATGTTTTCAGAAACATACATTGAATAAATAGTTAAGCTTCTCTGAGTCAACGTTTTGATACTAAATCTCTTGTCAAAAGACATTTTAATCCCCTTCTACTCATCTTTAAACTTCCTGACTGACCATTTGTTAGTGTTAGATGGAAACATGAATAGCACAGAAGATTAGGAATATTTGGAATTTATTGTATTTGTGGGGAAGTCGAGAATTATTTCAGAGCACTTTGCTTCTGGGCTAAATTTAGGTTAACTGTGAGTTCCTGCAGTGATTCCACGTGGTTAAGCTGATGTTAGATTGGTTCAAGTGTGCAATTAAATAAGAAAATGTGGAGTCCTGTAGCTTATTGGTTAGAGCACTCGCCTTGCAAGCGAGAGGACCTGGGTTGGATTCCTAGGCAGGGCGAAAAGTTGGGCCACTTTTCTTAATCCACATGCTTATCTGTTTACCTAGCAGTAAGTAGGAACTCGTTTTTTAGTCAATTGGCGGATTGCTTTTCCAGGGATAATATCCCTTCAAAAAAATAATAATAATAATAATTTGGTCACTTAATCCAAGACTGTTTGTTTTAAATTGTGTCTGTGTGTTAGTATATGTGCGCAGCAACCAATCGCCCACACTCTGCTGTGCGCAATTGGCTGCCGCGTTTCGCCCACAAAATATACAGTCAATTCACTTTACAGTATGTTCTGTGAAGCGGATTGAAATGTCTAGAAGACATGATAAGCCGCTATGTTAAATGCAAGGATTATTATTATTATAAACCAAATGTCTGTGAATAGGATGATTATTTAACCATGTTTAAATGCCTTTGGTCACCTTCCTCCCCTCCCCCTGGCTTGGTCCCGGGATCCGTTACTGTAAAGCGCTCTGAGATGCCGTCTGGCGTGGAGGACGCTATATAAATCCAAGTTGTTGTTGTTTAACCAAGTACACAACACTGAAAGTAGCACCTCTTCCTCTTTTGTATGGCATTGTAACACTGCAAGAAATTATCCTGAGTTCTGAATGTGAACTTGTAACCTTTGAGATAACATTACCCATTACCCAAAAGAAAGTTTCATTACTTGATAAAAGTATTTCATAAGCCATGTAGAATATAGATCACAATTAGCTTGAGTATAAATAATTGAATGCATTGTATGCTATAATGATACTCGTGGAGTCCTGTAGCTCAGTGGTTAGAGCACTCGCTTTGCAAGTGAAGACCTGAGTTCAATTCCAGGCAGAGGGCGAAACCTTGAGCAAGTTTCCTTACTCCACACAGAGCCTAATAATAATCCCTCCAAAAAACCAAAAACAATAATTAAATTGGTCATTTTCAATCTACGACAGTTTGTGGGACATTGCTGTGCGCAATTGGCTGCCGCGTTCGCCCACAAATATACAGTCAATTCACTTTACAGTGTGTTCTGTGAAGCGTCCTCCCGACGTGAAAAGCGCTATATCAAATGCAAGGATTATTATTATTATTATTATTATGCTTCCTTTGGATGCCATCACACCTGTGCTAATTTAGGAGTGGTGCTTGAGTCCAATAGATATCTAAATATTCATTTTGTTTTGACTGCCTTCAAATTGTAAGCATATTCTGTAATTATTTTCCCTTCCCACACACATACACATATACTAACACACTTAACAACTTAACGTATGCAATATCTATTTATGTCCATTGTATAGATGCAGAGGTGGATGAGAAATTAGTTTGAAATTAGCATTCCTCCTAAATATCCACCACTTAATGGTGTATCGTATTTTATTGCTTTGCCCATCAAACCTAATGCTGGCTCTCGCACTGTGCAGAAAGATGAAGGAGCCTTGCATTAAACCCCTTCTATTAGCACTCTAATGCTCCTCAAGCTCTACAGTATTTAGGATATTCATCCCACGAAGGGAATGGGGACAGGTAAATCATTATTAAAGAATTGCTGTCAGCTCATTCAATGATTTTGATTTGGTCAGCTTGGTGTCAGAAACATGCATAACCATCACCCTGCTTAAGTGTATCTAAAAGAGACTGAGTTCCACATATGTATGTCACCTTAACATAGAAATTTCCCTGGGTTTGGAATGGAATGTGAACTCTCTACCTGTAGGGATGCATTCTGCTTACTTAATTCTGGAGAATATTATGCACAGGTAGGCAAAAGCTAAAACATGAGTGGCTCAGAGTGCGAGTTAGGGAACTTGCTGGAGATTAACTAGCTAAAACCACATAGATTACCATTGCGAACACCGTTTGGCAAGATTCCCACTGCTTGTCCAACGAGGACCCTACTCATTAGGGCTTTGGCTTTGAATCCTTGAGCCCAGGGACTGCTCTGCCCATGCTTGTCCTTCTGATGAGTTAGGCTGGCTCGCTTGTTGTCATCAGGACCCACCTGGCTAAGGAACCAGACTACCGAGACCACCGCTGACTAAATTCCGAGATTCCGTTTCACCTATGACACCTTAGCTGGCTCCCACTCCCAAAGGCTCATCACTAGATGGTCTTTTGATGACCCTCAACCATGACAGGGTCCCAGCAAACAAACATTAAACCCTGGCACACTACCTATTCCTTTATAAATTACTTCATGAAATACTAACCTTCTTAAGAGCCACGATGTAACAATTTGGAGATCAAACAGTGGATCTGACAAATCCTGATCAAAGCTAACACAGTTAGGAGCACTTTTACATTAGAAATCTCTGTTAATTGATAAGTAGATCTCAGCCAGATTTGAAGTATACACGAGGTGTTTGATTTTTAACACAATATATTTCAAATGACCAAATTTTATATATTTTTTTAAAATCTTAAAATGTAATTTTTGATCTATTTAAGAAACACTTCAAGTAATGCAGTGTTAGGAAGAAGCCACAGGAATCCACATTTATTCTAATAGCAACACAAACAACCACCTCCAGCCGTGGCATCTGTAATAGCTTCTGTACAGCATCCTTTGTTCAATCATAGCTAAAAGCTGTAATCTACTACTGTGGAGAGAGCAGGTTTTGGACAAATTAGGTGAACAACATTCATTTTAAAAAAGCTGTGCTGCTCCATCCAATTATATAATTTATAATAATAACCCTTGCATTGGATATAGTGCCTTTCACATCAGGTGGAAGTCAAAGTGATTCACAGGGTATATTGTGAAGTACAGTATTTTGTAGACAAGATTTGAAAATGTTATCAATATGAAACACACTATATCAAATGCATATTGAATACCTAACAGCCACTACAATATACACCACTGTGAAATTCTTTGAGCTATCCTTCAGATGAGAAAGATGCTAAACAAATGCAAGGGGAAAAATAAGCAAAATACAGGGTACTAGATTTAGAATGTATGGATGCTAAACACTAGAAAATCAGAACTATTGATATACAAACCACAAGACCTGCATTCACTGAATGCCAGGAATTAGATTAAGGGCTGATCATCCATTGTAGCTACATGTGAAATTGTGATGTATTTTATTTTGACGTGGTGATCTTTGTGGATCCAGCCTCAGAAGCTGACCATGCAGAAACCTTCTGAAGAACGTCAATGTCTGTACATGCATGGATTGCTGAAATATGAACATTTTTGTTTGTAGTCTGAATCCAAAAGAAGGACGTTTTCAAATAAATCCACAGATTGCAAATTTGAATCATTTCAGATTAGTTCTTAGATTCAGCATTTATTATCCACTTTTAAAAATCTCTACTGTATCCTTAGACCTATTTATTAATAAAGTACATCCAATTGATCTGATGATGGCATGTTTGCTATTAGCTAATTGCTCAGGATAAGCACAGAGCTCCAGCACTGTAACATGGAGGAGGCATAAACTCCTCAGTCTTAGGAACATAGGAACAGGAGTAGACAATTCAGCCCCTTGTGCCTGTTCCGCCATTCTATAAGATTATGGCTGATCTGTACCTCAACTCCAATTTAATTGGAAATTAGTTTAGTATTCATACTGCTAAACTGTCCATAATATTAAAAAAGGCCAAGTGAGATTATAGTCCAGTTTAATGCAATAAAAGATGTTACAGTATGTTACTGTTAAGGTCAGCTGCTGTTGTTTACTGTATTTAACTTTAGCCACAGACTGAAAAGATTCTTGTTTCTGAAGACTTTTCAATCGTGACTTGGGATTTGAATGTCTTCTCTACCGGAAAAGAAGACAGGACAAAATGTTTCTAAAAAGACAAAGCAGCTTCAATCAAGTACAAACCTGCTTTAGGAATGTCAGTCATTTCAGAAAAGGATAAATTAAGTGCAACCTAAAAATAAAGCAGAACAATAAGTGACAAGAACGTCTTCTGTCTCTTATCTTCCTCCCTGATAACAAACATTAATAAAAAGCCTTGAAATATTTTTTTGACCAACTTGTGAACACTATTAATCTGATTAAAACGTTCCGAGACGCTGCTTCACGTGAAGGGCGCTATATAAATGCAAGTTGTTGTTGTTGTTGAACATTACCACATATTTTACTGCAGCATTTTTCTTTATAAAGGTGTGCCTCTTTTTCTCTGTCAAATTGTTTATTGCTGTACATTTGTAATCAGAATAGTCTGATCAGCAATTTTGTTCAAAACATATCTCTTCAACCGTGCAATATTCAATATATTAAATCACCATTTCCTTGCTCAGTGCTTTCTATTATATATGTTAAGCCCCTCGAGATACACAACCTGTGTGAAGTGAACGTTGCTTTTGTGATCATTATTTATTCCTCTTAATTTTGCAAGCATCAATGCACAAATTCATCACCGGTTCTAACAGAACTTTAACTATTTAACTTCAGGCTTTGCCATCTGGGAGCGAAATTGAATAATGCCAAGCATTGTTAGCTGAATTTTGTTTTGCAGTTTTCTCTGATAAATTTGGCAATTCATGTCATAGCTGTTATAGGATGTTGCTGTGTGCAAATCGGCTGCCATGTTTTCCTGCAACACAGTCACTACCCTTGAGATCAAATGATTTGAAGCACTTTGCTAAATTGCTGAATTCCATCTTAATGCAAAGTCTGTTTAATGTAGTTCTTAAAAAGAATTTAGAGAAAAACGGCTTCAAAATTAAAACTGCATTTAACAATTTGCCAATTTCTGGCTGCTCTGAAATATTAAGAAAATAGAGTTAGTCTAGACTCAGGTATTTTCCATCCCGCAGAGTTATATTTTGCAGATTTTATTATTACAAATGCATCATTAAGAATACACTGCTGTTTGCACATATTTTTCTCCTTACCAAGAGGTCCATCTCCAGTGATCCATCTGACTAGACTGGATCCACTTGATAACAGCTTTCCTTATATAATCTGAAATGGACACTGCTCAAGTGTTGAAATTAATGGCTTGCAATCTTAGAAATCAGCACTTCATGCAAGTACAGTGCTTCCTTTCCTTTGTCCTGGGTTCAGAAGCTGCAGAAATTTTTCAGAATTTTGGTGGAGTGGGTTCCCCATGTAGCTTGAAATCCCTCACTGAATAATTTGCATCTCATTATTTTCCTGGCATTGCTATTCAAACAGTTTGTAATAGGAGCAGTGAAAATGGGGCAATGTAGAGAAAATCCATCCAATGTTTGCCAAATGCACATTTCAGGAATCTTTAGATTGAGAATGCACTTACAAATCTACTGAGGTTAACCGTTCAATCACTGGAACACATTGAAGATCGGGGTGGGTTGGTGGGGGATTCGGTTTAGATTTACTCTATCTTCTTATCCTAAAATTTGGCAAATTGTTGAATTCAGTCTACCGTTGAAGCTGTTTTTTCTATAGTTACAGCTTCAAAATTAAGGCCATATTTAAGAATTTGCCAAAATATGGGGGCTCTAAATTTCAGAAATAGAGTAAATCTAGACCCTGGTGAAAGCTTTGTCCCAAATACTTTAATGTGACTTCCTTTGAATGGTCTAGAGGGGAGGATCATCCCGAAGAAATTATCATGCAGTGTATTCCCACTCCACTATATACAAACAAAAATAATAATTCTTGCATTTTATTATAGTGCCCATAATGTCAAAATGTCACAAAGTACTTCAGAGAGAATTGCTGTCAAATGTGGTAACTTCATTTTTAAGGAGACATGGTAGCCAACCTGAGTCCAGCAAGGTCCCACAAACAGCTAGGATCAATTTATTTGGAGGATTTGGGGTAAAGAAGACGGGTATTCCAGGGCACTATTGATGATAGCACAGCCAGCCAGGCTCATCGGGAGGACTTGGAGAAGCAGAATGGTCACTGGAGGCAGGGATTCTTTTGTTTCGTCCACAAAATATGCAATCAATTCACTTTACAGTGTATTCTCTTCAGTGCTTTGAGTTGTATTGAAGATGTGATAAGGATATATCAAATGCAAGGATTATTATTATTATTCCCACTCAGCTCCTGTTAATTCTACAAGGCAAAGCCCTAACAGTAAGGCCTAGCTGGACACGCAGCATGAAAACTTGCCAGTCGGTGCTTTCAATGGCAAGCTGTATGTTTTTAGCTGGTTAAAATTCAGCAGTGCCCCACTTACTCTCTAGAATTTAACTTTTGCCAACCTATGCCTAATACTCTCTGGAATTAGGGAAGAAGGATGCATCCCCCTGAAGAGGGAGTGAGCATTTTATTCTATGTATAGGTGGGACGCATGGAACTCTTGTTTGATTTGGATACTCTTAAACATGTTGGTGTGTTTCCGTATGTGTCTGACACCCAACTGAACAAAAAAAAATTGCACTGGAAGATCAGCGTAGATTGTGACTGTTAGCAATGCACAAATATATACGAAAATAAATCTACAGTAAAACCCTGCTGTAACACCCAGTTTCAGGTCCATAAACCTAAACATCAAAACAACAGTAACAAATTACATTTATATCGCACCTTTCAAGTCAGAAGGTCATCCCAGAGCGCTGGACAGTTAAGCATTTGCAGCTGAGCTGGGGGTTGGAATCAAGAGGGTTGGAGGGTAGGGAGAGTGGGAGCGTGACCCACAGCACGGTCAGAGGGAGGTCTTGAGACGGGCCTTGATGGAGGCGAGGGAGGGGATCACATTGTAACTAACCAAAGTGGCCACAGTTATCTCTCTTCCTATCCCCTGATCATGTTCACAGTGTGCACTGATACACGTTTCTCAAACAACGGCTAACATGTGCGTGGGGGATATCTATAATCCCTCCAAAACCAAAAACAATAATAAATTGGTCATTTTCAATCTACGACTGTTTGTGGGACACTGCTGTGCGCAATTGGCTGCTGCGTTCGCCCACAAATATACAGTCAATTCACTTTACAGTGTGTTCTGTGAAGCGCTTTGGGACGTCCTCCCGACGTGAAAAGCGCTATATCAAATGCAAGGATTATTATTATTATTATTATCTTCCTGCACTGAATAATAACTGATCCCCGGCTTGTTAAGGTGCCACTGACGTCACATTCTGCACAGTGTGTATGTGCACTATATGCAAGAGCTCCTAAAACTTCCCTTTATGTGCAGATCACTGTGACATTCAGGAAGTTGGCTGTTTTTGGTGTGGAGTTAGGTAGCCGGTCCACACTGAAACCAATGGGCTCCCTTATCTGTGAAAACACCTTATAGGAGGGTACCTTATAAAGGGGTTCTACTGTATTTATTGAGTTACTGTAATGTTTCCTCATTGTAATGCTTGGCAAGATACAATATTCAAAATGGATACCCTATCGGGGTTTACTTAGGTCCATTGTGTATTGGATGGTGAATAAGTCAGCTTATTGTGAATTGTCCCTGCAGCAAATCATACTGGAACCATTCCAAGAACCAGTATAAACAGGCTGAACAAATACAAATGTTGAAGCGTTTGAGATTCACACAGTGACTGTATAAAACATTCATACAGTTGTCACTTCACTGCCAGCTGATGTCTCTAAAGTACAGCACATTCTCTAAGCTTTACAGTAAAATCCTGTGAAGCATTTTGAGTTGTCCTCCTGACATGAAAGCAGCAATATCAAATGCAAGAATTATTATCAATTATTGTTATTAATATTTCATGTGACTTGCGTGCTTCCTAGGTTGAGATAAACTGACTCAGCATATAGAATGTAACCTTAGTAAAGCCTGGTCTCTGTGCTTCACTAGCAAATTGTCCTTACCATCTGGGCCACTGGGGGAGCACAAGGAAAGTTTAAATGTAACCTTTGATTTAAAATCCTGGCCGACACTGAACCTTGACAAATTATTGATGAAAGCATGCAGTTATTCTTTAAATAATGAAAGCAATTTATTTACGACTGGCTGTAAAGATCACACAAGGCGATAAATTCAGTTGCCAGTTGGTGGCAGAAAGCTGACAAAATATCAGCCCACAAAATCAGAGACAGCAAAGATGCCAGCTGAAACCATTGTTTTGCCCACAAAATACTCAGTCAATCTTCACAATACAATATATTCTGTGAAACGCTATGAGACATCTCAACAATGTGAAAAGGCATTATATCAAATGCAAGGATTATTATTATAAAATTATAAAAATGGAAATAATCTTTCCAATCCTATGTTATTAAATCTATGCATTAAATCTCTTTGCATTCTATTTCCCTACTTTTCTCCATATTCCTCAATATCCTTTTTGAACAATCATATATCCTTTTATCAATTGCCTCAATTGACTCTGTATCTATGGCCTTCTGATGCAGTCTGTTCCATATTCTCACAATGCTTAGATAAAGAATGCAAAACATAAACTAAATGCATCTGCTATTTCATCAAGAGCTTCAAGATGTTATTCAACCATGAAGAACATTATACAAATGCAAGCTGTTGTTATTCTATCTAGGTGAAAGGAAAGTAACTGAGGGATTTATCAAACTGTTTATTGTGACCACTTTATCTTATGAATGACTTGTTTGAAGTTAATTTATGTATGATTAGTTTAGATTAGATTGCAAGAAGGGCAGATTCACAGTGTGGGAATCTGTTCAGTTAATGTCAACAATAGATATTCTGGTGGTCACAACTGACTTTACAACTGTCTGAACATGAGCCTGTAAACAGTACATATTGTAATGTGGCCAGAGGCCATCTACTTTTGATGTAGAAAGATCACAGAGATAACAGACTGAAAATAGAAGCATTGTTTGAAAAACCTATTTGTACATAAGCCCAGAGGATTCTGCCTGTAGTTCATTTCACTTCATGAATGCTGCATTGTAAATATAATAATAATATCCTTACAATTGGTATTTCACATTGGGATGATGTCCCTAAGCACGTCTCAGGACTTACTGTGGAGTGACTATATGTTTTCCTTTAAGATACTTGCTTAAGCTGTACCTCACAACTGAGTCACTTGTATTTATCATAAAATAACATAACATGTAGGAGCAGGAGTAGGCCATTCGGCCCTTCGAGCCTGCCCCGCCATTCAATCATGGCCGATTGCAAAGCAACCAGGGCTTTCTGTACAAGAGTGAGTGATCTCATTAAATGTTTTCTGGATGAGAATTTGTCAAGAACATAACACTGCCAACTATCTCTGTGAAGAATTGCAGAGGGAAACTAAGAGATGACTTCCACATATCAACTGGGAGTATATTTGAGAACCTCTGTTTTTGATATTTCCCATTACCTGCAGCTTTAATCCAAGATCAGAGCTGGGGTAGTACTAACATTATCAAAAATGATTTGCAGAACTGAGCTGGAATCTGTTCATCCTATACACATGCATACACATCCGCACACACATACACACACACACACTTTTTAACAGAAATAACTGGATAGTGATCAGACGCAACCCACAATTATTTCCAGCTTGTTTTTACCAAAATTTCCTAAACTTTGCAGTGAATCCTATCGATTGTCTCATCTGAATGCTGGTCATAACGAGAATGAATTTAGTCACCAGTTTACTCAATTCTACTGGGCCACTATCCATAGTAAACGGAAGGCAATAAACTCATTTGAGTGCTCCAGATTTGATCTTGTGATCAGATGGTAAAAGAACGCAGAACTTGATAGTAACTCTGGAAACATCATCAATGAATTGCACCGCCATGAGATCATGTTTTGGAAGGTTTGAAGACAAATGTCACTTGTGCCATGAATTCCACCAGGCTTTGTCACTCGGTGGTCAGAATTAAATTTTATCAATGCAGATGGATATTTTTTTCTACTGGAAACATTCAAATTACTTACATAAATTAAATTGGGTCATTAATGGCTAGTTCAGAAAGTTCAAAATTCTGAACATTTCGGACAGGATAAATCGTGAATGATTATTCCTGCCAGTTGATAAGTGGGTAACATGTGGGCAAACATTCAGAATTATCACCAGAAAAAATAAGGGGGGAGTTAGTCAGGAAGGAATGCTGTCAGGCAGAAAAAATACTGGCAAATGCTTTGCCACAAGTACATTATTAGACTAAGACTAAAATAACAATTAAAAGAGAAGTAGATGAATATTTGAAGATGAACAATATAAGATGGCACAGACCAGAACAGGCTTGATTAGCCAAAGGCCTTCTCCTATGCTGTGATTTTGATCATTCCATTGTATGATTCCTATCCCATGCTTTCCCAATCACACACACTGCGGAAACACTTTCCCAATTGTTGATTGAAGGCTCACTTTCCATGAGAAAAGCAAACCAACTTTTTTGTAGATTTCTGGGTCAGTATCATAGCTCTTTGTGGCTGAAGCATTCATTAGCGACAAGTGCCACAAGAAAGTTGCTTTAAACTGACTAACTAAATAAAATACTCAAGTCTAATTTAATGATCAGATCAAGGTTATGGAAAGTCATTCATCATTTTAATGACATGCCAAATTGCACTTTTTCACTGAAGTCTTATGCATAATAAAGAAACTAGTGTAGCCGTATGGGTACTAAATAATCCAATCTAGTCACATCTGCTTTAAATATGGTGCAGCAAATATATATTACATTTAAGTTAAACAGACATTGGGAATGTAATTTAATTTCACACACTGGGACTTGCTTTCCAATTATTTTACAATGGGAGTCCTATAAAATGGATCATAGACCTCTTCAATATGGTAAAACCTTTTTCTTGGGCTTTCATCGTTCAATCCTAAATCACATAATTTTTCATCCTGTCGAAAATAACACTACAAAACAGAACAAAGAACAAGACCAAAGGACTGCAGCGTGAAGGGCATAAGTCCTTCAAACCACTGCCATAAAAAGGCCTTGGGCATGAAATTCCGTGAGACAAAACTTCAAAGTAATATTTGAAGTCTCCCTGTCTCAACCCCTCAGCCTTTACCCCTCTTTGTCCATCTTCAAACCTGAAGACTTTCCTGTTCGATCGTGCCTATTTACCTACGCTTTCTCCCCAGCTCAGCATTAAACTATACTATTGTTATATGCTGCGAGACGCTACTCTATGTGAAGGACACAATACAAATGCAAGTTATTGTTGTTGTTGAAAAAGTTAATGTTAGTTGGGGGGGGGGTGGGAGCAGAGTTTGCACTGGTTCTGTTGCATCCCGATATTATACTCCTGCTCGGCCCTTACACCCTCCGCCCCACCATCGGAGGTCGCGCTTTCAGCCACGATGCACCAAAACTCTGGAACGCTCTCCCTCAATCCCTCCGCCTTGCCCCCTCTCTCCCCTTTTTCAAGTCCCGCCTGAAAACCTTCCTCTTCAACAGTGCTTACAGCCACTTCCCCCTCCCCCGGTTAAGCACTCTAAGACGCTACCCTGCGTGGAGGGCGTTATACTCCCGTTGTGAAAGGCGCTATTCAAATGTAATCTTGTTGTTGTTATATATAAGTGCAAGTTGTTGTTGTTGTTACCTTTCCTGGAAACATCCAGCAAGTGGGAAGGAGTGCAGTCAGTTTCACCCCTCGATGCAAAGAACCCTCTGTCTGACTTGTTAGTGAAATTAATGAACTCCCATTACCAGAAATAGCATAATAGTATAGAGCACAATCATTGAGCCCAATCAGTAACTTGCAGATCATTTGAATCTGGGAAAGCTTTTCTACCTTTAGAAGCCATGTTAGTTGGCAAAGGCTCCTTCGTCCTGCATATAAAATCACAAGAACACAGCCTCACAGTAGCTCTGAATAGTGCAAGATGGTTTGAATATCTTACACATAGTTCATAGAGGTAAATATTTTACAATACAAACCAAATTTACATTTATAAAGCACATTTCACATCAGGAGGACATCCCAAGATGCTTTACTACACATCAAACCTCAGGACATGATAAAAATTTTGGCAAATGCCAATTTAGAGAATTTAGAAAAAATATTCCTAAGTGTTTCAGCACTTCATTCCTTCAACACTGTGAATGGAAACCATTCAGTCCTGGAGATTTATCCACCTTGAGTGCAAATAGGTTGCCTGTTTTTTACTTTAATTTACTTTAATTTCATTAACTTGCCCCCCCCCCCCTTCATTTATATTGCGATTTAACTGTATGTCTGGGAATCACACCATTATTCTTCACTGTGACAATGGACCCTAAAATATTCATTCATTAGATTGCCTTTGCCTTGTGATTTATCTTTTCTCCACTGTAATTTTGCATAGATTTTTCTAGAGAACCAACTTAATTATAGTAACTTCCTCCTCAATCACTCTTTTTCTTTATAAATGTATAAAATCCTTTACTATTACCCTTGATATTATGTGCAACTGTTTTTCATAATCCCTCTTTGCTCTCATTATTTTCTTGGTCTCCTTTTGCTGTTTTCTATAATTCTCCCTGTCTCTTGTCTTACCATATTCCCTTGCCCTCCTGTAATCATTTTATTTGTGCTTAATACTATATTACACCATATTTATAAACCAAAGGAGTTTTATCCCACAGCCCCTACTTTTGCCTTTAAATTCTATGTACTTCTTTTATCATGCTTCTATTTCTTTTTTAAATATTTCTCACTATTTCTCAGTTGATTTACCAATACGTTTATCATCTCAGTTTATGGTCCTTATTTCATTCCTCATCGTTTGAAAGTTTGCCTTGTTTAAGCATAATACCTTGATCTGAGACCCTCTATTATTCCCTTCCAGCCCAATTTTAAATTCAATCATGTTATTGTCAATATCACCAAAATGCTCGCTAACCATTAGAACTGTTCACTAAATCTGGTTAATCTTTCATGACTAAATCAAGCATAGTCTTTTCTCTTATTGGTTCTAACATATACTGCTGCAGGAAACTATCTGGAGGTATTCCAGAAATATACCTCTTTGCCACCTGATCCCTTCTGTTTTGCCCATTCCAAATATAAATTAGAATCTTCCTTGTTACCACATTATTATTACTAGCATTGTTTCTTTATTGTATAGACATATATTTGTGATAACCTCACCAGCATTTTACATCATCTTCTGTTTCTCAGTTTCCACCTTCCGGTCGCACTTGCTGAAGCCACTTTCTACTGACACAATTCTCTCTTTTTATTAGTGATGGTACTCCTCTGTCTTTCCTACTATAACCTAAAAACTTTATAGCTTGGAATATTTATCCCCCATTATTGCTACATTATAATAATACTCGCATTTGATGCACATCTTGTCAGGATGATGTTTCAAAACACTTCACAGGATTTAAGTATGATGACTGTACATTTTGCAAGTTGTGTTATTTAACTTTCCAAATTCCATGATTTATTCTATAAATGTTAAGACAGAATTTCAGCCATAACATTTGCAAACATTTCAAGCTGAACAACAGTTCCACTAAACCATTCATGGATAAAAAGGGCAATAAAAGATCCAATCCATCTTTTTGATGCAATCCAACTACTTCTGATACCAGTCATTCAAAAAAGCATTCAGGTTCCTGATGCAAAATATCAATTGTTAGGTCTTGAGGGTTCTTTGCCTATCTGTTTGTAATTGAAATTCATGTGCAATCTGCTCCTCAAGATCTCTAAAATTTAAGCTCGAGTGTCCTATAAAGATCAAACTGCAATGTGAATGCATTCATTCTCCTAACAGAAACCAAATGTTTTTTATTTTTGTGGAGTCCTGTAGCTCAGTGGTTAAAGCACTCACGTTACAAGTGAGAAGACCTTGGTTCAATTCCCAGCAGGTTGAAATGTTTCCTTACTCCACATTCCTCTGTTCACCTAGCAGTATGTAGGAACCCAGTTGTTAATCGATTGGCATATTGCTTTTCCAGGGGTAATAATCCCTCAAAAATTTTTTTTTAAAAGTTGGTCATTCAATCCACGACTGTTTGTGGGACACTGCTGTGCGCAATTGACTGCCCACAAAATATACAATCAATTCACTTTACAGTATATTCTGTGAAGTGTTTTGAGACGTCTTGAAGACGTGATAAGGTGCTATATCAAATGCAAGGATTATTATTATTTATTATTATTTTTTATATTGAAGATGACACTGGCTTTCCTGGAAATGATCATGAGTAAAAGGCTGGGATTCAACAGCAGCCCATTATACTAAGTGGTGCATTCTACTAAGTGGTAACCAGTGAACCCTTCCCTCACCTCAAATGACAACATGCGAAAAATGTGGAGAACAGCTCAGTCTGAGCATAATTTAGATATTCAATAAGACTGAATGTTCCCATTCCTGGCCCAATTGCCAGTAACTTAGCCACAAACCACACACCAGTATGCCGTATAGGGGGACTCAGAAATATAATGGCACTGCCAAAATATGCCAAATATTGCCTTTCCACACCAATACGCTCCAACATTGATCACAGGGTGGTTCACAAGCCACTGTATAAGTCTCACTAGCATATTATATTACAAAAGATGTATGATCCATATTACTGGTGTCAGTCATGCTTACTTGGTAGCCCTAGCACTCTCTGTGCAAAAGGTGTGGGGTTTTAACACCCCACATTGGGACTTGAACTCATAGCTTAGGTTGACAGTCCAGTGAAATATTGGGGAAGTGCTGTATTGTTGGGTACCATTGTCTGGATGAGGTGTTAAGTCAAGGCCCCATCGGCCTCTTTTACAAATAAGCATTAAAGATTCCATTACAGTGTTCAAAAAGAGAAAAGAGATTCTCCCAGTGCCCTTCATGGGCAACAATCTTCCTGATAAACTGACCATTCATTTTCATGAATATTTGAGACTTTGCAGTGTTTGCCAATAATAGTCAATACACTTGACAACAATGACTTATAAAGCACTTAGCAATGTTTTGATGTCATATGACCTATATCAAATGCAAGGATTATTATTATATAGTATAATTTTAATTTACAATTATTTAAACACACTTTTTCTCCTCCAGTTTTCTCCTGAAGTTGTCTGACTCCTTTTTTCCTTGTGTACGTCTCCAAGAGCACCAGTTGCCCTCTGGAACTTTGTCCAAGCAACCATCATTCATGTGTGACCTTTCATAATGAGTGTCGACATATTATTCAACTGAGAAAAGATTCACAGCAGAAGCCCAAGACTATCCTCACCCAACATTCTCCCTCCAGAAGGGATCTCTAGCGAGTGATCAAGAGTGGGAAACTTGGCTGATTTTTCCTGTCTCAAATCCTTTGCCAACACAAACACAGAAAATCCTGTGAAGGATAATAATAATAATTATTATTATTATTTTGTTGGCAAGATGACATGAAATGGAAGAATAATAATAATAATTATTATTGGATACACATATTTTTGCCTATTTGTATTTAAAAAAACAGTGTAAAGAGTTTTGATTTCCATTGTGCTTGTAGACCTGTGATTTTTTTTAACTGAGGGCAATTGGCTCTTGCCAAAGTAAAATACTGCATAAATAATATTGACAAGCTAATGGGAAAATAGCAGGGGATTGGTGTTCGAGCAGATAGCTCCAGTAGAGGAACTAGCACCAGCACATAACAATGAGCAGAATGGTGCTGTGAAATGTGCTGTCAAATTATTGATTATACTGGTGTTGTCTCACAGTTCTTCTCAAAACCTATGTAATGTTACCATCTCGAAAGAGGAGTGTTTCGGGGTATGTGGAGGAATCGGGTCAGTTTATAAATAGAATTGCTCAGCCATGATACAGCATCAGGCAGCTACTGTCAGAGCCTCATTATCTACCTCCACAGCACAAAGGCAGCAGTGTTGCACATCTTTTCAGACATTATGATCATTATTATGCATGGTCGTGCTGGAAAACTATTTTCACCGAAACACAGAGCAGAACAACCTTTTGTGCTCCCAGTGCAGGGGTGTAAATAGGCGTTTTATAGAAAATTAGCAAATTAATGAAGCCATTAGTAAAAATGAATAGTTAAGATAACTGTCCATTAACTAACTTCATACGTCAGATGTGTAATAATAATCCTTGCATTTGATATAATGCCGTTCACATCAGGGGGATATTTCAAAGGGTTTCACAGGATTTGCTGTAGACTATAGTGGCTCTATATTTGTTAACAAATGCTGTGGCCAATTTGTTTCATCTGCCTGTTCAGGTGGATGTTGAAGATCCCATGACACTATTCAAAAAGAAAATGGAGTTTCTCCTGGTATCCTGGCCAAAAATTCACGAATAAAACAATTCATTATTCAATTCATGGCTGTTCTTAGGATATTGAAGTGTGCAAATTCACTGCCATATTCACTTACAAAATACATAACAACAAAAAATGTGATTTGTATAGCGCCTTTCACATTAGGAGAACGTCCCAAGGAGCAGGGCAGTTATGGATTTGGACCCAAGCTAGGAGTTAGGATCAGGAGTGGTGGAGGGCAGGGAGGCTAGGGGTAGGAGGGTGGCCGAAGGCGCGGTCGAATAATAATAATAATAATCCTTGCATTTGATACAGCGCTTTTCACGTCGGGAGGACGTCCCAAAGCGCTTCACAGAACACACTGTAAAGTGCGTTGACTGTATATTTGTGGGCGAACATGACAGCCAATTGCGCACAACAATGTCCCACAACCAGTCATAGATTGAAAATGACTAATTTATTATTGTTTTGGGTTTTGGAGGGATTATTTGGAGGGAAGAGGAGAGGAGGGCTTTGAAGGAGGCAAGGGAAGGAGTGAGGTGAAGGGACTGTGGGATGTAGTTCCATAGGGCAGCAGCAGAGAGGCTGAAGGTGGGGCAAACCGGACTGGGGACATGGAGCAGGCCAAAGCCCGCTGAGCAGAGGGAGCGGACAGGTCGATAAGAAGTTAGCAGGTCACAGAGGTAGGCAGGATTAAAACCGTGGAGGGCTTTGAAAGTGAGGACGAGGATTTTGAACACTGTCATGATAGGTCACTGTATATCCTGTGAAATGCTCTGAGACATTTCGATAATTTGATAAAATGCTATATCAAATGTAAGGATTATCATTATTATTGTAAAGTACTGACATAGGGCTTGAAACCACAACCTTCCGATTCAGGCAAGAACAACTTGCATTTATATAGCCCCCTTTGCACAGGATGGCGTTCCAGAGTCATTAAATTGAGCCAAACTGACGCCTCCGTATGACAAGGCCTGTTCATGAATAGTTTATTTTAAACAGATCTGCTGCTTTGCCGTGACACTTGACATTCATAATCTGCAATCCTGAATGCAGCCAAATCCTTCCCCAGCAGAGCAAGCTTTTGTCCGGAGGAAACAATCTTGTGTGGGCCACCACTTCGCACACTGAATTCATCAGTTATTTTGAACCACAATTGAATATCACATAGGAAAACGTGCTCCCTCTTGCAAAGAAAGGGCAAATAATTAATTAAGAAGACTAGTAAATTAAATCACTGGCGTAAACTCTTGTATCTCTACAAATGTTAATGCCCATCCGATTCTTTCCCTCCCTCCCCACTTTCAAGACTTACTCTTTGGCTGTGCTTTTTGGTCATCTTACCCCCCTCTCCCACCCTCTTCGGGAAACCCTCCCCCACCTCGGCTTGGGTACCCAGCTAGCTGTGTTGAGCACTTTAAGATGTCCTCCTGAAGTGAAAGATGTTTTATAAATGTAAAATTTGTATTGTACCGTATTACAGTGAGTCACTCGCCTGCTCTTATTTGTAAGAGTTTGCAAAATAGCAGTGACTTATCACAATCATTGCTCACCTCAAGGTAAACAAAAAGCACGATAATACATGAACTATATTCAAACGTGGCAGTACACACTGCATGCACGATCAGGCCAGGTGAACACTCCATGTGCCGAATATCCTGTAATGGTAGCATTTGATATAGCTAGCACCTTGTCATATCACCAAGGCACCTCAAAGAGCTTCCAGGATTTACTGCAAAATGGCGTGACCGTGTGGGCGAGTGCAGCTAATCTGCACACAGTAATGCATTGCCATCCATTGGAGCGACGCTCAGCTGTCAATCTCAGGCTTGACTCCATTTAGTTGGATCGCAGCCAAAGGGACTGTTGGCAGGAGATAAGTAGGAGAATGAAGTTCAAGCAGATTTTCTGTGGGTCAGCCTGAGTTGACTGGATTCACTGTTTACAAATTAATCTGAGTATTTTGCAGTATATCAGTGCCCTGTGTGAGGAATAGCTCTTGCTCCACAGCAAGGTAATGACCATCACCTCCACAGCTTTGTGCAGCACTGCTCGGGGAGTGAAGTGCAGTGCTGGAGCGAAGAGACGCATAGCAGTCTGGGGGAGTTCCAGATTCTTTCTCAGCTTCAATCAAATAGATATTAGACTACAGTCATGATGTCAGAATGATTCAGTGTGATGAGAAAAATACTAGATTTCACTATTTATTTGGTTCAAAGCAGAAATCTGGCATTATATTATCTGGCAACTGAGTTATCACTTTCCAACTGTGTTCTGTGAAGCAGTGCCAGGTTCCACAGTTTTATTTTATTCTCAAATCCCATGCAACACTGTAGTATGTGTAAGATCCATTGTTTGATTCAGTGAAGTAAGATCCCATGTCAGTGCTGCAGGATTCGCATGGTATAACACTGGAATCATACAATACAAAATATCTCTGCAATTTGAGTCACAGACAGTCATGGACACATGCCATGCCACAAACTCACCAACAACCCAGCCCTGCTGCCAGCCATTGTTAAACAGAACAAAACATACAAGAGAGAGTTTTGAGTCAGCAACTCATTTTAGATTGAAATAAAAATAAAAAGAACTGTGAAATCTGAAAATAGAAAAACAGAAAATGTCAGAACTATACGTAAGTCAATTTGCAATGGAAAGAGAAAACCAAGTTATTGTTTGGGATGTGACTCTTCTTCACAACTCATAGGGCTTCTCTGTTCTTAGTTCGTTCAGATATAAATGACTTGAAGAAGCTGGCCTCAAGCCGTTACCTCCTTCTAACGCATGATGGCAATTTGCTATCCTGCTTGTATCCTATAAGATGGTAGTCGTAGCATTTTATATTAAAACTGATCATTTCGAAGATTGTGCATTACCAAGCCAGAGATATTATGCATAATAATTTTCGAGCAGGAAAAATACAATTTTGAACAAAAGTACAATGCACACCTCCATCCTCTGCTGACAAGCTTGGTTTGTGACTGACAAAGGGTTGGGTTAACCCATCATAAACATCAAAGTGAAGACTATCACAGCACGATTCTTCAGTGCATCCAGAGCAGAGCTATTCAATGAGAATTACTCATACCTATACTCTTCAGGTCACAGACAATGTTGGTATTATTTTGATATTGCTGATTTGGTGATAATTCATATTCAATTATTTTTGAACCAAATATTAGAAAGAGGATAAAATATAAGTTAAGGGTACTAAACACTCACATTCTCATTTCTCCCAGTCCAGAAGTAAATATTAAAAGGTTATAATTCTTGAATTTGATATAACTTGAAATTCATGGAGGCCAGCTCAAAGTGCTTCACAGAATTTAACACAAAGTATAGTGGCTCTGTATTTTTGTAGGCAAACAGCAATATCCTACAAACAGCCATGAAGTGAACAATTGGTTTTATTTGGGGGATTGTTGACCAGGCCACCAGGAGAAGCTCCTTTCTCTTTTTGAGCAATGCCATGGGATCCTTAACATCCACCTTAACAGGCAGATGGGACCTCAGTTTAACGTCTCATCCAAAGGATGACACCTCCAACATACAGCAGTGTCCCACAAACAGTCGTGAATTGAATGATTAAATAATTATTTTTTAAAAAAATTTAAAAAGGTATTATTACGCCTAGAAAGTGATCTGCCAAACGACTAAGAACCAGGTTCCTGCTTACTGCTAGGTGAACAGAGGTATGTGAAGTAGGGAAACCTGCCTATGGTTTTGCCCTGTAATCCCCTCTGCACTCATGATTTACACATAGTGCATAACAGACCTCACTGTTTTGTTATATAATTCAACATATCATCAAAATATTGAACAATTCATGTTGATCAAAAGCCTACATTTAATACTGATTCCAGGTGATACCTCCCCAAAACCAGAAAAATTAGACTGCAGGAGTAAAACACATCAAATGAATTCAAGGACAATTCTTTGACGTTTGCCTTTTTGTCAACAAAATCCACACTGAAACCAGCTGTCAGCAAGTATATGTCTGCAAATTTAATGCGGCACTCTTGAATAATTTACACAAGACATGAGCGTTTGTCAAAGCATAAAATAATTCAGCGAATTTTACAAATGCATCAACATTATTTCAACAACATTTTGAAACATAGCAAGGTTTATATGTTGGCAATTATGGCTGCTGTGCTTATATATCACCGCCCTGGTATA